>NC_133171.1:31453521-32059076 GCF_040802235.1 Manis javanica | reverse complement strand
AGAAATAGCAGACCTGCCGTGAGCCACAGTGTGTGGGGTGAGGTGAGGCCATAACTGAGGTTGCACAGTAGGGCCTGTCAACCCTTCAGTGGTTGGAGGACATGCCTGAGACTCAAAGACCAACAGTGCCAGAAAAAGCTGAAGTGGGACTTCTACATGGAAGTCAGTGAAGCAGTAAATAGCAGAGGACCAATGTATAGATTTTTAGGCCAAAGGTCATGAGTTAAACACTGCATGTACTAAGTTTGAGATGCCTGGGAGACATTCACATGGAAGTGCACTTTGACAAATCCATTTGGCACTCATCTGCTTGTATATGGAAACTGAAGGTATGGGACTTACCGTGGACGCTCACTGAGTTTTCATGTCATCCCACGAAGATTCCCCTTTTTCTGTCCCATCCACATTATGTAATAGAGTAGCCACAATTGTACAAGTGATTTCTCCTTCCCAGACAGCAGTTACCTAGGGGAAGAGTGGGTACATTGACCAAATGGAACCAGGCAATTCGAAATCGGAACTAGAAAAGTCCAGCTTCATGCAGGTTGCTTATTGAATATGTCAAATCTAAATTCAGTCCGCTGCTTCCGTGGTAATTTTCCATTGTGTATAGATAGAGAAAACCAGTCTCCAGTAAGATAGAAAGCATAATGCTAGCATTAAGAGAAACAGAGAGAACAGATGTTCTGGTTTATCTACACTGCTTTGGTGCTTGGTTAAATCCCTTTTGGAGACCTAGCGGCATCAAATCTCTTTGGGTCCATGAGCAGCCATCTATCTCTACCAAAAAATGAAACTTCCCCTTTTGTTTAATCAAGTTCAGTTTGACTTGCATTACGTAAAGCCAAGCATTTGATCAGTAAAAGGTAATACTAATAATAGATAAGGTGTTCTGGGGACACTCTTTATAATGAGGAGAGGATTTTCGAAGAACAGAGAAGGATCCTGATTAACAACCACCATTAGATATCAGACAGAAGAGAGAAGTTCACAGGAGGTGGAGAAGTAACCAGAGAGAGTGGGACTAAACCTAGAGCCTGCAGCGGCTGACACGTCCAGAGAAAACCACCTCCGCAGAGGCAGAGGTCAGCTGCGCCACGTCTACCTGTCCAGTAGTGCGAAATAGAAAGAACGAGATATGCGGCCAATGGATTTAACAAGAGGGGGGTCCCTGCTAACCTTGGTGAGAGCAGCTGGAGTAGTTCAGCGTGGAGCTCTAAGGAGTGAACGGCAGGAGGAAGTAGGAAGAGCAAGGACATGTCGCCCAATCAGTACACTTGATTCTGAAGGGGAAAGTAGGAAGGGCACTTGGGATTGATCCAGGGTTTTGTCTTTGTTTTTGCTTTGCCCTCTTGGGATGTATGTGTATGGGGGAGGAGGAGGGTGTATTATACACATTAGAAACATGCTAGCATTTTTAAATTGTGATGGGAAAGAGGCACCAGGAATGGGCCCTGCTGGAGATGCAGCAGAGAAAGGGACAACTGGTAGCTTTAGGGCCTGAGAAGGCCAGGAGGGTGGGATCCTGAGCGCATCTAAGAGACACCTCTTTTTTGCAGAGGGAAGAGGGAAACTCCCTGAGGTTGAGGTAAGATGCCAGTACACAGAGAACTGAGAAAGGGGGACAGCCAGACGCAGCTATCACGAGTGTTTATTTTCTGCTCGCTTCACTAGCGCATTTCTTTTCCTTCTTCAGCCCTGGAGACAGGGGTGCTGAGAACCTCTGCCATCCTGGGGGAAAGAGATTGGAGCCAAGGAAATCTGTGAATCACATAAAACCTTAGTATTATTTAATGAGTGACATCCTCCACTGCCCTTTGGTTCTCTTCTACAACACATGCTCTGTCTTCAATCCATAAACATTTATGAAAATGCCTTATTTCCTCAGTCAAACTGAAAACTCTTTGTGGGAGAGAAATATGTATCATCCAGTTTTGCACCTTCCTCTCCAGTAACTTACATGTAAAATGACTCTCAAAAGCAATTATGTAAACAAATCAAATAGGCATGCTACTTAGTAGCTAACATCAGTAACAATTCAAAATCTAACCGTCCTTTTTCACTTCAGACTACCAAAGTGTCAACATTTCTGATTACCTTGTAAAAACTGAGTTAACTTACATGTCCTCTAGAAAAACTAGTACTTTGTAGAATTTATTTAATTCATAGGTGTTTCAGAGGTTTTATACTCTGATTCATTTAAATGAACTTTCAAATGAATAACAACTTATAACTAGGCTTTTTCAAATCATGCCTTTTGCAGTTTATTAAATATAAAGCATTTCTTCTTTAGACCTTTCCAGAACTGTTCATTCCAAATCCATTGCAGCTGCATCTAGAATTTTAAAACTCTGGACTAATTTCAAGCACCACATAATGAAGCTGATGTTTCCATGGTTTCATATTTCTAATGGCTCTTGAATATACTCTTCAGTATCAGTGACCCAGCCTTTCAATACTCCTCTCTCCTCTGCCCTTGATATTGAGCCTTGACTTAATATCTGCTAGCCTTAAACACATTCAAATACAAGTCATGTGATTGGAAATGCATTTCTGCTATTAGTATTTCTAATACATTCTTTTTCCATTTCCATTCATTTAAGATCTGGTTACTTCCATGTTTCCGACTAGGTTTGTGAAGAATTCTCTGCCACCGGTACTGGCTGTTGAATGGTACGCTGCTGCCCTCTAGCTTATGCCTGAAAAATTCTCTACATTGCAACAATTTATTGCAAAAAATTCCTTGTAGTATGCCCCATAAATAGATATCCTTTGTTTTTCAATGAATTGTATATTAGCAGCTTTATAACAAATTTCATAATGATTAAAGTTACACATTTCTTTCCTTTCCAGATAAGATTAAAATGACCAGTAAGTTATTGATCATATTAATCACACTGACATTTTAAAACCATAAAAAAGAACATAAAACTCTATTATTTCATTGTTTGCAAGGTTCTCAGCTGATTCCCTTTTCACCTTAACTTATATTTTTTGCCTTCAGGTAAGCTTGCTGTTTTTTAAAATTCGATGTACTATCTTATCTTTTATTCCTCAAGTAGCTGGAGAGAAGTATGAAATCTTTTATGCTCTCAGTGAATGCTGAGTACTTGTCAAAGGATATTTCTGAAGATGGGACAAAATAATTCCAGTTCAAATTTCAAGGACTGTCAGAAATTTCAGGCAGGTCTTAATGTTAAAAAAAAAATTATGAAACTACTCAAATCTTAAAACTACAATTCTTCTCTGAGGAAAGTTCTGAAATAAATGCTATTATGGCACGATACTTCTTTGTAGTGATATTTTCTGGTCTGGATAGAGTTATCAGACACAGGTAGCTATTACCTGAAAATTCCACATCTGGCTTGCTGAGACTTATTTACAGTCGAACATACAGACTAAAACGCAATGAACTGCATTAAATTGAGCTGCATATTAACAAAAAGGAAAGGTCCAATTATTTAAGTGTCTACCTCCATTCTGGTGCCCAGAAGGCTAAAAATTGAAATAAAATGTGCAGCATAATTTTCCGTTGAGCTCGGCTGGAACTCTGTAGTGAATGGCACTTTGGTATGGCACAGAGACCGTGAGATTCAATGGATAAAATCTGGAATTCGACACCCAGTTCTCTCAACACTGAATTTCTCTGAGCCTCACATCTCTTACTTTTGAAATGATGAGCATACTTTTCCCATGAGAGAATGGTAGAGACCATCAAATAAGGCAATGCATGAGAAAGCACCAGCATGTTAATCCAATGTAAACACTAATTTGTTCCTAGTTTTCTGATTAAGGCATACACTGCTTCTTTCCCTTTCTCCTTGATCAAAAGTTCTTATGCTGAGTATCTTTATGTATACTGTTTTATAGTCAGGCTTCTTTTTAAAATTCTAGCTAGTTCAGCAGAAAATGAATTTATTAAAAGATATTAGATAGTTCCCAGAATCTGAGTGGGGGTCAGAAAATCAGATTTGGAAGCTGCACCTGACTGTTTCAGAGAGACCCTAAACCACTGCCTCTGGGCAACGGGCCACCAATGCCACCCCAGGACACAACTGCTGGGTGGCTTGTCACTGTGGCCTCTCTCGGGCTTAACTGGAGTGGAGTCCATGAGGGCTAAATCGGTGCCTCTGATTGGCAGAGTCTTGGCACCAAGGCCGCAAGAAAAACTGGAGAGGTGAGGTTCTGACTTCTACCCTGGGAGACAGGAAACAAAGGGAGAGGAATTCTACAAACATACAGGAGACTGTTGAAGGACTGGTTCCACGTGGCCAAAGAGTATGACCGTTCCAACCCTGCCCTCTGTTTTTTCTGATCTCCATCAGGCTGATCAAATTGTTTACTCATGAGTGCCTAGAAACAGACAAACTGGAGAAGCTCGGCTAAGGGCAGAAATTTTGGGGCCGCTAATACACCACAAATCTTTGGCTTTCCCAGTTGTCCCCACCTCTGCTTTGCACTCTCTCTGGGTAGGTGACCGTGTGTGAGAGAATACTATCCTGCACAAGCACTGAGCTGTATTATGCTTACACTGGAGACATTGATTGATCGGTTGATAGGTGGATGGACTGATGTAACATTTACTAAATTCCAGAACACCTGCAAGGAATAAGAAACAGAAATGTAAGATCTGTGCCCTTCACTCTTGGAACTCACATCCTAATTAGCAACTCTGTCCGATAAACCAGTGCCAGAGGCAACATGAGAAAAGCTTGAACGGGGAAGACGTGAGGCACAGGGCACGGATGCAATGTTTAGAGATACAAGTTCTAACACTTGCAATGGGAAACCGAAGATTAAAGGTATCATCTGATAATACCTATAGCACCACATTTGGTAAATCCAGACATATGTCAATAGATTATTTTGTGTGTTGCTGTTAAGTTCAGACTTTACTGTGTGCTTTCAATTTTTATTCATATTAGTTTTCAGATCTTTCAGTCCCTTCAAATCATCACTTTAA
Organism: Manis javanica; assembly: GCF_040802235.1. Classification (NCBI taxonomy): domain Eukaryota; kingdom Metazoa; phylum Chordata; class Mammalia; order Pholidota; family Manidae; genus Manis; species Manis javanica. The sequence continues at coordinate 32,054,113 of NC_133171.1, read as the reverse complement.
GCTTTTTTGTTATCCAGACACTGTAGAATGATCATAAAATCATTATGAAATTTAGATCATAAAATGTCCTTGAAAATAGAAACTTCTTACTATGATACTTATGTTTAAGTTTCTAGTCTTAAAACATCATAGTTTCTAATTTACACTTCTTATGTATACTCATTTAATAACCAACTTTAAATTCAGTAATCACATTTTCCCCTAAGCTTTGATTAGAACAATTACAGTAAATGAAAATAAGAAAACAATTTCTGTAAAGATTCATAAAACAGCCTTTTCAAGCCATAAAGCAGCCTTCCAAATAGTTTCTTTTTACCCAGCATTAGGCCTACAAAAAAATTATTTCTGTTCTGCTTAAGATACACTGATCCAAAACCCTTTCATTGTCCACTCACGCTCTGTATCATGGTCTCTTATAGTACTATGGCTCCCAGCAGAAGGCTTGGTCCACAAAATGAGCCAATAAATGCTACTGAATGAATGTCTAGCCCTCTTACCTAGACTAAGAAGCATCAGAAGAAAGTGCCCTCAAAAATAGAAAGCCTATGAACAGATAAAAGAAATAGAAAAGACACAGACAACTGACCTTTTACATCTATCCCAATTTTTCTGTAGCCCTGATCTCTCTTGGCCAAGGTTTGCCTTCAAGCACAAGGAGTGCACATCAGCACACACCTGAGGGGAATTTCCAAGAAGCTGGCAATGCCAAATTATGTTGTAAAGTGATTGGTAACACATAGATGAATATATTTGTCAAGTGAACACTGAAGATAATATTCCCAGTTACCTAATTCCCTTACTCTGACATCCTGAATATTGTTTTAAGTTATGCTAATATAATGTCATAAGAAAAAAAATAAAGGCTACAAACATCTTGATCAGCAGTTTTTATAACATCTTTTGCCTGCTGTGGTAAAATGGTAAAACCAAGCCAGAACACTAGACATTTCCATAAGGGCCCATGGACTTTGACAGGGTCCCCACCGCTCTGTTAGGGCAAAAGACAATACAATTCTTTGCATGTGTGGATCCCTCTAATTCAGATTCTCTTCTCTAGAAGAGGAAAAGACTGAGGAAGTGTCTTTCACTGTTTCTAGTTATCTTTATTCTTTCGTCCCCAAATCCTTCAAATCCCTTCCCCACACACACACACACACGAGTAAGAATAAAGACAAATTTTCTCACAAGTAACAAAGACCCAAAATCATTGTGCCATAAAGGAGATGGAAGCTTGTTCCTCAAGTAAGAATCCAAATGTAGGCAAATCGAGTTCTGCTCCACACAGCACAGCCTCCGCCCTGCGCGGGCTCCATTCCCAAGGGCATCGCTCTTGCCACTGGGCTTCACCAGCAGGAAGGGGAGAAACAGAAAAGTGGGGGCAAGGGTGGGGAACCTATCATCAGTCCTTTGAGGAAGTTTCCTAGGTCTTCTACACAACACTTCAACTTACATCTCTTTGGCTTGAATCTGATAACATGGCCACACTCAGCCACGGTGGAAGCTCAGAAATGTCTTTATCTTCCATAGCGCATTCTCAACTGATACATTTAGGTGCCATTTCACTGAGGACAGAGGGGAAAATGAACATTGGCAGACGACTAGCAAGCTGCGGTGGGGCTATTCCTGCCATACAAGGCGCAAGATTGCATACTGTAGGCTTCAGGGAAAACCCCTTTCCTTTCCCACCCCGGCTACACTACCTTTCCTTGTATCTCTTAATCCATCAAGGATTTTGTTCTTATGTTTATTCTGTATTCAGACACACTTCTCAAAAGAGAAAAGAAGGGAGCAATTAATGAAGGGCAGACCAACTTTCACTATGTGGGTCCTACCAATTTGAATAGGAGGACTTGAGCCAAATTCTAATCCTCTACTGGTGTGTTTCCTATCTAAACTGAGATGACAGTCACTTTTAATTGAACATAAAATCTTCTGTTTGATCCTAAGCAGTAGAATAGAGTTTTCATTTGCTAGTAAGTGGATTTTGGACTTCTTCCCAAAAGAAGCTAAACTTTAGTGATAGTTACAATACTATCTCATTCTAACAAAGGTCTGGAATATTTAATATTCTCTGGAGAGATAGTAACCTCTGTGGGCAGCAGAATCCAATTTAAATACAAATTTAAGCTGCAAACATAGCGCTAGTTATCTAGACAGTTGTTCTCATACTTCACAAAGCACCAGAGATGTTTTTGAAAGCTCTAGTTTCAAGGAACGGAACAACACATGTAGAGAATCGCCCATTCCTCCCCCTCTCCACAGATATCCATTGCGTTTACATTTTCTGTATTGGCCTTCTGTATGAGATATTGTTTAAAGAAATATTTCTCAACTTTGAAATATTCTGACCTCATTGTTCCCAGCCCAAATTCTATTTCATGTGGCTTTGTTTCTTTTGGACAGTTTAGCCCTGAAGTTCCTTGGCCTTTCAGGAGCTAGTGAAGAAGGGTAGAAAGAAAAGGAATGTAGGAGGAATTCTCTGCTGACTTGTCATCATAACATATTTTAGCAATGCTTGCAAAATAGATCCTCCATGTGTCTTGATTAGTGAGATTATGTTACTAAGTATTCTTGTCTCCCTGACGGTCATAACCTATGTGTATGACTGAAATTATTTCTTCTTCATCCTTTTAATAATTTGCCAGTTCTTAAATAATTTTTATTTATTGCCTGAAGAAAACTGAATAATTCTATCAGGGCAACACACACCAAAGAAATGACGACTCACTGGCAAGACCTGGAAAATTTGCATATTACAGCTTCACCACAACTTTATTGTTTGTTTATGTTAGCAGAGTCCTCCCAGAAGTCCCACTGCATCTGCCAAATAGTCCATGGGGACAAAAAACGATGGAAAGCGTTTGTCATATTGTTGTTGCTGTTCATTTCAAAAAAAAAATTCTAATCTTTTCTTGCAGGAAGATGAGCTACTCAATAAAAATCACATCTCTAAAGGCTTTCATTCTAAATAAAATACTCTAAGAATTTATTTCTCTCAGCATCAGTTTCTTCACTTTCTAACTCATACTTTTTCATGGCAACAAAATACCGAATAAAAGTTTCTCCCAGAGCCTGTTTCAGACATTGATCTTCCTCCAGCGCCACAAGGGCATCTTCCAATTTCAATGGGATATGGGGAGGTTTTGATTGGCAAGGGTCTGTGCTGTCATCTGGACCAGCCAAGACACCATCGCTGCTTTGAAGCCCATCCAAGCCTGCAGCCACGGTGGCAGCCAGCACCAGGTAAGGATTCGCTGTTGCTGAGCCCAGTTTATTTTCTATCTGGGTGCCTTTCTCCCCATGACACTTGATATTAAAAGCGCAGCTGTTATCGTTGTATCCCCACGTTGTAGGCACGCTCTCCTTGGGGTCCTTACTCTCCTTGGAATAACGCTGCCGGCAGCTTACGGCAGGAGCCATGAGGCAGCTGAGAGCGGCAGAGTGTTTCAAGAGCCCTGTCAACCATTTTCTCCCAGTGAGGGTGAGCTGCTCTGCTCCAGAATCGCTGCAGAACGTGTTCTTCTTCCCATCAACATCCCAGAGACTATGAGACAAAATTCCTGAATTGCACAGTCCAGTCTCAATGAAAAAGCTAGTGATGTAATTATATTTCCTTGCCACTTCTTTGACACCTGTTCTGAGGGTAAATGCATTATCAGCTGAACTGATGCCAGATTCGGGCAGAAAACAGATTTCCACCTGACCAGGCCTGGTAGAGGAAGAAAAGCTCTCGACATTGGCCCCAGTGTGATACAAGCCATCAACGAGTTCCTGGATGAAGGGCTGGTCATGATTATTTAGCAATGCTGAAGCAGGAAATGATATGGTCTTTGAATTGATAATTTCAGGCACACCAAAGATGCAAAAATCGTAGATGAAAGCAGATAGCAGGGCAAAGCCAGAATCCTGCAGCTGGCTCAGCTGCCGCTTTGCAATGTACCTTGGGGAAGTCAAGAGGGGCTCGCCAGTCACAGTGAATGTGTCACATATCACTCGTGCAGTCCTCTCAGCCCACGGCAGAACTCTAAAGGTTGATAGCTCTGGCATCAGGACTATGTCACTATTAAAACATGTTGCTCTTATGTGATCCACTTCATTGTCCTTAGGATTCGGTATTGATTCAAGATAACCTCTGGGCATGTAAACGCCATGCGTCACTTTTTCCTAAAGAAGTTAAAAGAGCAATCAGGTTTTGAAACTTGAAAACAAAGAGGTGGGAGAGGGAAACCTTGGTAGTGAGGAACATCTATTTGGGAGCCCTGGCTTAATATCAGATAAATTTTAAGTATTTTAAAATAAAACCTCCAAAGGTATTTAATAAACAACTCTTGGTATTTTTAGCCTTGAAGGCTTTATTTTATATGCTCTTGGATCTGAAAATTGCGGTTCATAAAGATAAGGCATAATGGTAAAGAAAATATCTTTATAGCAAATGTCAAAGGTAAAAAAAACCTTGTGAATTATTTGAAACAGTCATAACCAAAGTACTTTTTAAAGCACTTCTTTTTTTATGGCATAGTTGCTAATACTTAACATAAGACTTTATTTTGGCTTATTCTATTGTAATCCCCATAGTTAACTGACTCTCAAGTCAATAGTAAATAATCTTCGGTCTTTCTCAGAGAGCGGACTGTGGTCAGTCCCACAACCCAGAGGACAGTCCTCCTGACCCTAGAGGGGCCGGGTCTGTCTGCTGAGCTGCTCTCTCTTCACTCACTTCTACAACCCACATAAGAATGAACTACCTCATGGTCTACATCTCCAAAGCTATAGTTCCCAAATGCTGTAGCCTTCAAGTCAGGATAAACTGGGCATCACCAAATCTCACTTCTAGTCCTCGCTTTTTCATTACTCGTGTGAAGCTACACAAGTGGCTAGATTATGTTACATGCCTTGGCTTCCATGTCTGTGGAACACAAGTGTTAGGCTGAATGACTGCTAAGGCACTTTCTAGCCATATTCCAAATTGGGTTCAATGGATTTGATCATTTATTGAACTCTTGCTGTGTGCCAGACAACAAGGAACTGATGAAGTATAGAAATTGTGTAATAGAAATATCAGCAAGGTTTCATGTGTTCAAGGCTACCTACACTAATGGGCGGAGCAAAGGCCAACTATAAGGCTTGGCTCCCACGATGTCAGTGAGCATCATGAGGTTAATAAGACCTCCTAACATTCTGCAAGCCAAACTTACATTACCTGCAAATGCCAGAGCATGGCTACCAAAGAGGCATGGCGCTAGCAGAGGCCACCTACTGGTCCACTCTTCTGCCTTCGTGAGCCAATGCCTCCTTCATTTTCTACCATTTCTACATTTATTTTCAAATGCCATTTGACATGGCTGATCCAAATCTGCTTTTGCCAGTAATAAAGCTGAGCAAATCCAACACTATTTAGTGCCTGTTTAATTTCTCAACTCACTCAAGGGCCTGTATACATAAACTTTATACACACACACATGCGCACGCACACACACACACACACATACTGTGGAATTTTAGAGTATTTTCATATGAAATCCTGTAATGTGAATTTTCACTCTAAGAAATATTATTTCCCAACTTGTCAATATTTTAGTTTGAAAATACATATGTTAGTTTGGTATGCATCTAAAATGAGGGATAATGAATTTTACTCATGAGATTCCAAGAGTTCTAGCAATTTAAATTTGTGTTTGTGTTTACTTGGTTGTGAACAATAGAGAACAGCTTGTTACCATTTCAGTCCAATAACTCTTCCTGAATTTAATGGTACAAAGTCACAATTAATTCTTCAGGCTAATTAGTCTGTATTTTTTGAGCACTCTCTTCTAACACTGTCATTTTCTCTATTCTTTTTTGGACATTCTGAATGCATATTAGAGTATTCTTTACTAGTAGCAGGAAATACATAAATACATATAAACATATCTTGTTCATGACAACAAATAGTCACCTTCTGTGTATGAATATAAGGCACAAAGACAGCTACATTCTCTAGTATAGGCCATTATGGACTCAATCAAAATGCTTGTGGAACACTGATGGACAGTGACTGCAATGGGGCATGGGGGGGGACTCAATAATAGGGGGGAATGTAGTAACCACATTGTTTTTACTGTGAAACCTTCATAAGATTGTATGTCAATGATACCTTAATAGAAAAAAATAATTAATTTTAAAAAATGCTTGTGGAATAGCTGAAATCTCTATGATAACTGAGATTTGGACACAGTAAAGGGCACCTTCTGAAATAACCACAAATATTAGTTATGAGTTCTATAGCACTATGTCATGGTTTGATTAGATCAAGGATAGAAAGAACCCACATTATCCGCACATAATTTTAAAAACACCAATCCTTTGTTAGAAGACAGACAGTATAAATTGGTTGTAAGGTTTAAATAGCTAATGTTTGATAAGGCATTTAGCACACTGTGAGTCACATGGTAAGTTCTCTAAAAACAAGGCACCATCATTATTAATGTTCCCTGTTTGGCCTTTTCCAATTATGTAACAATCTTTTCCTCTCTTCTGAATAGATGGCTTTTGTTTAAAAATCAATATTTTTCAATTTAGTGAGAAAGAATCCTTAGCACAAATGAAGAATAAAAGGAAATATAAAAGTTGAGTTGGAAGCAGTAGATGCAACATAAAATTTTTATAAAAAAGGCACTGGAACTGGAGATGAGGAATCACAGAAAAAGGCTGTCCTGGCTCTGTCATTAATTGCCTGGATCATTTTAAGAAAAGTTTCTTTAACTTCATTGGGCCTCACTTCCCTCATCTATAACTGAAAAAGACAGATTATATTATCACTTATATCCTTTAAGGGTCTAACAAGAATTTTCAAATTGACATTTCCTTTCCACAAATAGAAGAAAGTTTTGAAAACTTTTTATAAAAATTGAAATTACTTTTCACTCAACCATAGGCAAATTCGAACTATTGATTCCACTCTTTGTTGAATGAATTTTCCATACAGAATCATATTTATATACAAGTGTGCATTGTTTATATTGGCCTGTCCAGATGAATCTATTTACAATGTGTGTTCACAATAAATTTTCTAAAATGATTAAAAAAATTTTTAATTACAAATACTAATGATATACATATCATTATTTATACCTTCACAAGCTTCTAAATGAATTTAGGTTAAAGTGTTTGGCTAAAAATACATAGATACTGCATAATCACTAAACAAGAACAAAATAGTAAGTAGATGATGAAACAGGAAAGTGAGTTTACATTAGATAACTAGGGCTAAAAATAAATACAGCAATTAAGAGAAATCAAGATGAATCATATTACAATTCTTATGATAGACCAACTTTTTCCCTAATCTCCAGAAAAAGAAAAGTGGTCTTAGATGTGGGCCATTGAACAAGATAATGGAAAATACTTTCAATAGCATTTGAAGAAAAAAAAATGTAGACATTTTCTCTTTATATCAATTATAATGTAGGTAGCATATTAAATTATATTTTCATAAAGGAGTTCCATTGAGGAATTAGAGTAATGTTCTAAATATGTAGCTTTTAGATGCCATTTGTGGAATAAATTATTAGAATTTGATAAAAACTGAATAGAGAACAGTTTTATACTGAGTTCTCTGGCAAGTGCCTGAAGTGGCAGTTATGTTTTCTTATTGACTGAAAGAAATTCAGGTGAACAGATTCTGAGAAAGTCCATGGTAAATTTCACATTCTGTTATCAAAATTAACCAACATGTATTCTTTCTTTTACTTTTTTCTTAATAGAAGTATCGTTGATATACAATTATATATTAGTTTCAAGTATACAACACAGCGGTTCAACAGTTACACACATTATTAAATCCTTACCCACCCAGTGCAGTTACTATCTGTCAACATAGGAAGATGTTATAGAATCATTGGTTCTATTCTCCATGCTCTACTACTATCCTGATGACTGATTTATATTATGATTGAGAATTTTTGTGCCCCTTTATCCCCCTCACCCTACCCACCTGTCCAACCCTAGCCCCTCCCCCATGGTAACCACTAGTCACATCTCAGTGTCTATGAGTCTACTGCTATTTTGTTCATTTTGTTTTGTTTCATTTTAATATTCCACAAATAAGTAAAATCATACGGTAGTTGCCTTTCTCCTCCTGGTTTATTTCACTGAGCATGATACCAACAAGTATTCTTGCCTGGAAGAACAGAAAACAATATTTGCAGCCAGGTCTACAGAATTTCTTAAGGAAGAAATTTGAATCTCTTGGGAGTTCTTTTAAAAAGTGTTTTGAAGATTCCCAGTTTTCCCAACACAAACAGATGAGAAAAATTATAATTTGATATTAAAGTGATACAAGATACCCATTTTAAAAATAAACTTAGAGGATGCTTAGCTTTTTTTTTATTCTGTTATCATTAATCTACAATTATATTAAGAACATTATGTTTACTAGAGTCCCCCCTTCACCAAGTCCCCCCCACAAACCCCATTACAGTCACTGTCCATCAGCGTAGTAAGATGTTGTAGAATCACTACTTGTCTTCTCTGTGTATGCTTAGCTTTTATACTTTCATATATACTGACTGATGTTTCTTCGTAAGAAATGATGTGCCAGTAAGAAACCAACCAATCATTAAAATAAATACATGACAGAAATGGAAAAAAAATCAGGAAGTCTCCAAATATCAAAACTGCAATAATTCTTAATACCACTATTTTTGATAACTTGATAATATTCATCAAGTCATCCAACAAAAATAGGGCATTTTTTAATCAGAATAAGAAGCTGAAAGAGATATTCTTTTTATCTAGCAAATTCTTTCTATTTAATCTTTTTTTCCTTTTATATTGGCTCTTGGGTCTTCTCTGGCAATTTCCTCATGTCAAACAAAATATAGTCCTCATAATTGCAATAAGAGAAAAAAGAACAATTCTGTGGAGGGAAATTATTCAAGGCAGAGGACTAAAATTACCAGTCTTAATTAGTTTTGTGTTTCTATTGGGTAAAAGAATTGCTGCTTGGGAGCTGAAAGTTTATGTTCTTCTCCTTGGGGAGGAATAATGTGTTCGGGGAGGGACGGGAGAAAAAAACAAAGTAATTTATTGGTTTTCAGCTTGAATTGCTGTACAGATTACAAGAAAATGAGAACGAGCAACAAAGACCATTTGCTTACTAATAAAATTACATTCGATCATAGCTCTGCTTGGAAAACTCACTTGGAAAAAGTGTGCCGGAATACTCTTAGACCTGGACACACCGTGGAGGTCTGTTGCTTCAAATCGCACAAACTGAAGATGATTTTTGGCCATCTCTTGTTTAATGTGCTTCATTCTAGAGGAGAGTTGAGGGGTGGTCAGCATCTGAGTGCTGTCCCCGGCGTGATCTGAAAATAAAGAATGGTTCTAAGTCATGAGATCATGATGACCTGAGAAACAAAGGAGGCTACAGAGGAGTGAACCTGTTGTTACGATTCTTAGTAAAAACATCATATGCTCATGTCGTTGCCTTGGAGGTGGACATCTTACCTTTCTGATTCCGCCTCTGCAGTAGTCCCGAGAACATTTTCTCTACACAGCCAAGGAGTTTGTTTATCACTTGGTATTAGGTGGAAGTTAACATTATTTGTATGTGTATATAGCAATGTCATATGTCAGTACTTACTGAAAATGCCTTTGCTTATGGAAATCAGAATATATTTGCATAACTAGGCAGCTTTGACTCCATGTAGGTTTGTATGTAGGTCACTATCACTGAAAAGACTTAGAGCTTCTTGAGCTAACTGGTAATAACTAAAAGTTCCTGTACAACTGAAGGTAGAATTGTTTGTTTTTATTTTCTGTGTGTTTTTTTGTGCTTTGTAACAGCATCTGAATTTAAGACATCTACATCTGTGTGCTCTCAAGTTGGATCGTGTGTGAAAGTGGTTGCACAGGCAAAGGGCTCTAGAGACCAAGGAAAAACCTGGAGATGCAGCACAAGACATGAGGATTCACTGCGACTTATGAACAGGGAGTCCAGGGGCGGCCAGCCGGAACAGGTTGTGCACCTGCTGCTGTGGCTAGGGAGAGAACTGTTTATATGGGGTGAGAGGACAGAGACTACGTGCTTTGCTAGAAGAGATCATCCTTGTGCGACGAGTATCCCAAGGAACAAAACCTTGATCAGAGAGGTCTGCCTCCCCATAAGCTGTTTCCATCCTTAAGACAGACCTAGATTTGGCCAGACCGAGGCCACCAACATACTGTTACTCAGCATGCCACCCAAAGGAGGGGCAGTGTGGACATACAGTTATTCTGGGACAAAAGGTTAGAGGCAGGCAGTGCTTATCCCCATAACATCTCTCTATCAGATTTAAAATTTTAAATGTGTATAAATAAGCAAACAAAAGGGTTTTTCAAGGATGAGAGTATAAGAGATGGAAAATTTAGACCGACTACTCAAATTTTAAAATTAGAAATCTAAAATAATATTTTCTTTTCAAGACTTCTAAGTGATCTGCAAATTCTAAAACTTCAGCGTTAGAAGAGATTTCTGGAGATAAATTGCCTAACCAATCAACTCATTAACTTGGTCCCAGAGAAGTACAATGACATACCCCAAAGAGACTCTCGGTTCATTGCCGAATCTCTTGAATCCAGATCTCTTGACTCTCAGGGGTGACTCGTTACCATAAAATGAATGAATATGTCTACGCCACATAGAAGGGTCAGACACAGGAAGCATCATACATGCTGGCTATCTGTCCCGACTTTGAGTAGTGCACTGCAGTGATTCAGCACAAACACTGAAGCCCGTCTGCCTCCCTCCGATTCCTGCCTTGGCCCTGGGGACCTTCTTATCCTTTCTGTGTTTCTGGCTTTCTCCTTGATACAATGTTACCTACTTCATAGGCTTGTTATGACAATTAAACAAGTTATTTAACAGTTCCTGGCAGATATTAAGACCATATAAGTGCTTCTTAAACACATAAAGTGGGCACAATTACTGTGACCTTTGTGATGTTGCCATGATCTGTCTCCATCTGCATATCCATCAATCTGTCACATCACTACCTTGAACAGCTATAATTTTAAAGTGATACCTGAATCCTTCTTCACAATATAATTAGGCTTTAAAAATTAGCATAAAGATTGACAGTTTAAAAATATAGAATAAGTGGATTTTAAGTACATGAAGCATGAGGAAAACAAATTGCTGGTTCCACGTATGCAAATATATTAGAGATAATGTCCTGTCACTGATGCACTTGGCTACTCGGAGACTCCTGAGGCTTTATAACTACCTTCCATTTAATACAAACAATTAAGCTGTAGCAATTACAATGTTTCATGCTAAATTAACAGTTGCAGTGTTCCCAACATTCTGAAGTATTGAATGTGCTGCCCCCCGAATAATGCTCCTTAAATAAAATTTACAGGCATTTTAAAATATGGAAATTTTCAGATAACCACTATTTAAAATGATAAGGAATTAATATAAGCTATAGTTTAACAACATAAAAAAATCAAAAGTCATCTCCTATTAAAGGAGCAAGTTCATTGTGTTAGTTCACCAGTAATATAATCACAGGTAATCTTACTAGTTATTGCCTTATCTGTATCTTCTAAACTTTCTACAATAAATGTGTATTATTTTAAAATAAGAATAATATTCACCCATTTCAAGATAAATTTTTTTCAGTTACCACATACTATTTATATTAGACATACTTAAGAAGCAACCAGAAAAGGTCCTGCCCTGTAGAGCTTTATATTATTGAGCAGCAGAACAGTAGACAATACACATGACATCAAATGTAAAGGTGATATAATTTGCCAGTGTGAAAAGTGCTAGGAAAAAAAAACACACACACACACAATCACTTGGAGTAGTAATTCTATGAAATTTGATCACAGTGTAGATAGCTCCAAGCCCTAATTCACTTAAAGATCACCAAGTTGTACAACAGCTGGACAGCGAGTGTGTGTATCAGTTTGCAAGGGCTGGCATAACAAATAGCACAACCAGGTGGCTTACACAGAAGTTTATTTTCTTACAGTTCTGGAAGGCAGAAGCCTAAGATGATAAAGGTGGCAGCAGGGCCGGTCCCTTCTGAGGCCCTCTGTCCTTGGCTTGTACATGCAATGGCTTCACGTGGTTTTCCCTGTGTGCCCTAATCTCTTCTTGTAAGGGCACCAGTCATATTGGGTTAAGGTTCAGTTTACAGACCTCTTTTTAACATTATTTACCTCTTTAAAACCCTATCTCCAAATACGGTCATATTGTGAGGTACTAGGGGTTAGGATAGCAAAATACAAATTTGGGGGAGACACAGTTGGGCCATAACAATGTATCATCCTGTTTTTATTTTCTTCAGAATCCTTATCTTCACCTCTTATATTGTATAACCGCATGTTTACTGTCTGTGTGTCCCCACTTGCGTATCACCTCCAGGAGCTTAACCTCACTTGTTGCTGTGTCCCAGGTACCTATAGCAACTCAGGCATACTGGAGATATTCAATGATCATTCCTTTAATAAGTGGGTTTCAAATAAATTAACTAATACATCCTGTGTGATATGATCTTGTCTAATTAACAAGTAAAAATTGGCATCATATATTTTAGTATGTTGCCTCAATATTAATTTTTCATTTAAAAGTTCAGTTCTTTCACCAAGTATGCGAACCCTATCCAATCTAATTTCATTTTCAAGACATCAACTAATTGTGCTGCATCACTGTCTGAATTTCTTTTTTTCAAATAAATCATACTTGTTAGTTACAATTAAACCTTTTAATCAGCTTTCCCAGATGCACGTGATGTATAGTAGGCCGGTAATTGCTAGTTTGGGGGATCATTTGTTTTTCTTACAGTGTGGTTCCTGGGAGGTGTTCTCCTTCCCCAACCCCTCAGAGGGCTAATAAATTAAATCAATGCTCTTTTATAGAGGAAGGTTTACGGCTGTGCATGTTTAGGGGGAAAAAAATAGGAAAACATTTTTTAAAACCTCTGTAGCAACTAGAAGGCCTTGTAGAAATGTCCGTGTTTGGTGACAATGAGGATATATTTCAGTTATGAGAACAAGCCATGGTCACTTATAAAAGGCTGATTGAACAGGCATTGGGGTTCTCAGGCATACCGATTCTAAACGGGAGAAGTGCGACCGAGAGTACACTCAGTTGTACACTTAGCCCACGGAGCATTTCCCAGCGCCAGCCCTGCTCCATCCATGGTGACTGAGACTGTGAGAGCAGTTGGCTCAGTGCAGATGGGGCCCCACCCTCCTGCCATAGCACGTATAGCACATTAGCCCGGCAGTGTGGCAGCATAATGCTGTGCAAAGCCCAGTAACAGAATAATGCTATATAAAGCAGGGGGAAAAAAGTAAGAACAATAAGAAAGTGGCGGGGGGGGCTTTCTTTGGGAAAAAAATCATAGTTTAAAACCTCAGAGATATCACAGAAAAGAAAATACTATGTTGAAATTTCTTACACTCATTGAGCGTTGATTTTTATATTTACTTTTGAATTAGGTATTGGTGGTTTGTTTAAGGTTATATGTTTGATGCTTACAGCCTGTAAAAAACCTGATCTATCCTGGGGCTGAAGAGGGAGTGTCAGCAGTAACCCCGCAGGTCAGTAACGGCACCCCAGTGCCCCTACTCCAAGGCAGCTCCCAGAACTGGTTCGTGCTCAAGACTCAGGACACAAGTTTCTTCCTCAGATTTTTTTGATTTGAGACTAACAAATGTAAATTCCATCTGTCTGTTATGGTTGAAATTATATAAAACAAAGGTCACAAACTGTTCGTGGGAGTGCCAATGTGGCCAGCAGATGTTTTCTTATTAGCCTTCCCAGGGTTCTTGATTTTTTTTTAATTAGTTGACACCTAAATATCAAAAAATTTATATAAAAATTTTGAGTTTAGGCTTCTTGTGAAAAAAACACATTTAGCAATACTGGATGGATATATCTCCATAGCAACCTTTGGCTGGAGTTTTAAAGGTGCCTCAAGTGGGGCAGCACCCTCAAATTCATGGATTGGCAATGTTTTCTGTAAAGGACCAGATAGTAAATATTTGCAGCTTTTCAGGCCATATGGGATCTGTTGGAACAACTCAACTATGCCATTGTAGCCACAGGTAATACATAAACTTTGTTTACAAAAACTGGCCAGCAAGTTGACTTTAGCCTGTGGGCCATAGTTTGTTGGCCTCTGCTGTAGTTTCTGACAGCCAGCACCACTGCCTCTTTCCTCACACCAGCCCACCTCCTTCATGGGTATTATATGGCTAGCCCCTGATGCTAGGCTGCCCGTGGTCATCTTCGTCACTTCAAGGAGAAATTCATGAAGCCAAGGCACAGAGAAATGCAGAGATGGCAGGCACTGTGGTAGGCAGAATTGATGTCCACACTCTGAGCTCTAGAACCTGTAAAATATGTGAAACTGCAGGGCAAGAGTGACTTTGCAGATGTTAATTAAGGGTATCAATCTTGAAATAGGGATATTGCCTTAGATTATCCAGGTGAGCCCTTAAAAGCAGAGAACTTTTTCCTGCTGTAGGCAAAAAAGAGGTGTGGGAGAAGGGGAATTTGGAGATACTCCAAACATGAGAAGAATTTGAGGCATTTTTTTGGCTCTGAGATACTCTACCAGAGAGAGGCTTCCAGGAGCTAAGGGCCACCCCCAGGTGACAGCCAGCATGGAAACAGAAACCACAATCCCACAACACCAGGGAACTGGATTCTCCCAACCACCTAAATGAATTTGAAAGTATTGTTCCCTACCATCTTCAGATTAGCATCCAGATAGCCAACACCTTGATTTTGGCCTTCAAAATCTGAATTGGAGAAAGCAGATGAGCCACCTCAGACTCCAAACAGAACTGTGAGATAATGAATTGTGTTCTTTTAAGATGCCATGTTTCTGGCACTTTGTTACGGTGGCAACAGAAAGCGAACACCGGTGGAGTCCCGACTGTGCGCACTTCCCGGGTTCTAGTTTCTCCCTAGCTCCTTTGGGTAGTAAAGAATTTGTCCTTTCCCAAGGAAAGCTCTGGCCTTTCCCCTTGGTTCCTGGAGGTAATGATGAGCCTTTGGAATGTCCTGCCAGACAAGGGCGCCTTTGTTTACCTGGGACCTCTGGGAAACACTTAGGATAACAGAACTCCACTTTCAGAAAAGATTTCAAAGATCATTCATTGCAACCTCTGCATTTTCCAGATGAACAGCCTATGGGGTAGAGAAAACTATGAAGCATGTTATAAATGATAGGTGTATAAATGCCTTTCAGTGTTCTGACTCCCAGGTTAGCGTCCCTCAGGCAACATCACATTATCTCTAATTCAAATGCCAATCTGGGGCTAGTGGCTAGAGCCACACGCCCGTTTGCTGCAGAGCCTTACCTGTACGGCTGGAGTTCGGAGGAGGGTCTCTATGAGCACCAGCTGATGTTTTGGGAGACGATGGTTCTACCACTACGTGAGCCTCAGAGTCCTTGTTGTCTTCTGGCAGATGAGACTCAGGAGAACCAGGTCCCAAAACTGGTTTGTTCATATCCACCACCTTGTGACACACCATTTGGTTTCTTATCCTTTCTGTAGTAATAAAACAGAAATGTTAAAACATGCTGCCCTTTTCAACTGTGTTTTAATAGGCTAGGGATATAACATATTCCTAGGCAGTGACATATCAAATGAGGGAGAGTGGGGGTGTTAAAAACCTACAAAAAGTCAGCTTCTTTTTATTGTTACCATGCCTTGGCCATTCCTAGGATGGAGTCTGTTGTCATCCAGATTAACTCCTGGTATCAGCACTGTTTCAGATCTATTGAGTCTAGTTGGAATTTCAAGATCTGGTATGAAAACTTGTTCCACATCATTACTGTGGCTTCTCAAGTCCTTAGCAATGATATTTGCACTCATTCTCAGAGCAGAAACATGCTTCTCTTCCTAGGCAGATGTTTCTCAGCTGTGTTTGCTCTTATTTTTCCCACTATTATCCTAGTTCAGCCCCCTTTACATTCTGAATATTTTGATTGGTTATTTTTATATATTTACATTGTAACCTTACATTAGCCATCTTTTATGTTACCTATGAAGAAACAAATTTTCTTTTTTTGCTTCTCCCTTAGAAAAAAAGAAAATGTTTTATGAAAGGGGGACCAAACAGAGATTGTCATCAACCACACAGTCTTGAGGGATGATAGTACCTATGATAGATACCTTTTGGGTTGGATAGATCCATGTCTCCTGCTTCAGCTGAAACAACATGCAGTTTACTGACTTTCTTTCTTGTCCTTAATTTCCTTATCCTGCAGGCTTCAGACTCATTACCTTCATCTCTGGAATCCTATAATAATTAATAAACAAAAAGCCAAATAACAGATCACACAACTAAATTTGGATGTCAAGAAGGTAGCATGGTTGGATAACTAAATTTTAAAGTGAATATAGGAGAATTTTATAATGAGGTCTGAGCATCCACCTGAATAACTCAAAATTAAGAAGCCAAACATTCTGCGGACAGGCAGGGTGTTCTGTATCTCCTCTTACTGTATTCTGTGTTCTTTCACTGCAATAAACCATAACCTTGTATATAGTAGTTTTCAGTAACTTCTGTGAGTCCTTAGAGCAGGTTTTCAAACTACAGTCAGTCTCAGAGAACTCCCAAAGTAGCCGCTGGTATCAGAAGTAAGAGTTGCCTGTTGGACACGGTCTCTCTAACTTCTGACTTGACCCTGATCCTGCCACTTTCCTCTCCCCTCTACCCACAAGGAGGAGTTTGTAACAAACACTAAAAATATTGGGGTCAGCATTTTCTTTTTCATTTTTAATTTCTTCAACATTAGCTTTTGTGGGTCCAGATGGCAGGGTGATTCTGCATAAACAAAGTAATAATAATATCATTTACAATGTTAATATGGTTATTAACAGTGTACTCCTAGGCAGTGATACACCAGAGGGGCAGTGGGCGTGCCCTGCCCCAGGTGTAAACCATAATGAGGTGTGTCAGCTGCCGAGAATTTAATAACAGTAATAAAGTCCACAAAAAGTCTGATTTTTATTCTTACCATGCATTGAACATTCCTACTGCCCCTGCAGTAGCATTAAATAAATTAAGATCTTGTTTAACTACTCAAGATTCCTTTCTTTAGGATATTTTACACTATTTATTCCTAAATAATTTTACAAAACCTTTTCAGCTAAAAAGTCCTTTTATGATTTCAATTTTTTTTTTTAGAATCTCTAACTTTTCACCAGAGACATAAGTACCTGAGGAATTAGATTCTCTTCTCTTTTTCCTTATTCTCATCCTTACTGCATCAATATTTACTTTATTCCAAAAAAGCAGTTACATTCATAAAATGTTACTTTGTGACTGTGTTTTATATATGTATATATATATGTGTGTGTGTGTGTGTGTGTGTGTGTGTGTGTGTGTGTGTGTATGTATGTATGTATGCGTGTAGAACAAATGTCATAGTCAAACTGCTTTACAGCTTGGGAAAATCTAAAGAAAAACATTTTGAACCAAAATAACCTAACTTCTACAATCTATTATAACCCTTGACAGGGTCTGTTCATAGACCTGTCAAGGGCTATTCCCTGCTGGGAGCTGGGCAGGGAGGCAGGGCAAGCTGGGAGAGAAATCGGGTGTTTCTACACCAACAGTGGCCAGAATCACCCTGCAGGCAGGGAACACAAAAGCCAGCATCGAAAAAATAAACAGTGAAAAAAAATGCTGACACTGGCATTTTTTAATGTTTTTTACAAACTCCTCTGTAGTTTGAGGGGAAAGGAAATTGTTGGGGTCTGGATCAACAGCTATATTTTAAAATGTTTTAAGCTATTGTCTTTTTAAAGAGCAGGTTCTGAAAGGCTCCATATCTGGGGGCCAGTCATAAATACCTGTCCAGAATAAAACCAATTTAGCCTCTGAAGGCTGAAAAAAGAAAAGAGATTTTCACATTTTTTGTGTTTACTAGTAATTATGGTACATTGTTATTATTGTTACTATGTTTAAAGAAGATATATGTCACAGGATAAAGTCTTTTGTGATTTTGAAGTTTCACTTCTTAGAAAATCATGGTCTCATTCACTCCAGATAATCTTATTTGGATCATGTGACTTATTCTGAGATATAGTAGTTAATTTTTTTCTGGTTGTTTCTCATTTTATTCAAATGTTTGTATAAATTTTCCTAGCACATTTCTGACAGAATGCTGACAGTGATATACTAACCTTAGTGTACATATCTGCCATTCACCAAAATTGCACTGGCAGAAATATGCATTATATAATTGTATTTTTGATAAATGTTTTTATATATACATGTCTCTGCTTTTATTAAGAATTCTTGTTTAGAAAATGAAATACTTGGCCAGATATATAAATACCAAAAAAACTTTGGTACCTTTTTGAGCTACTTTGACCCATTAGGGATCCCCTCATATTCAGATTAAAGGAATCGACTGAGATGAATTTTAAGATTTCTTCCAGCTTCAAACTCTAACCTGCAGTGGAATAAAAATGTGCTAAAACTGAGCACTTTATCAGGTACATTTCCTCACCATAACCCTCAAGGTAATAGAATCTCCATTTTACAAATGAGAAAAGTCAGTCCCAGAATTACTTGCCCAAGGCCCCAAGAGTAAATGAGAGAAGCAGTTTACAAACAGGTCTTCCAATTTCCAAAATACCATCCTGCTTCCTAAATGCCAGGGCCTCAAGTGCAGAAAAAGTTCATTTTAGTAAAAAGTTCATTTTAGTAATATTCACCTGCTTTTATAAACCAGGCCAAAAGAAAGTTTCCTGAAACACAAAGGCAATTTACCTAGTTACTAACCTGAGAATTTCACCAATAAGAGTCCAAGAACTAAGTTATAGTACATGCCTCTGACTCTTTAATAGATGCTCACAGTTTTTTTTTTTCAAATGAAGAATGTAACGGAGTGCAGAGAGCATCAAGAGTCAGGAAAAAGAACTAATGACACTTAACCTGACTGCCTAGAGCGAGAGCCACCCAGTCTTTTCTTGTGTAAATTACCCGAGGCTTCTGAGAAATGCGCCTACCCTAAGTTAGATAACTAGAAGTGGGCAACAGCCTGGGAACGCCTGGGGATGTAACCCGTGATGACTCACATAGACATGCTTGGGTTAGCAAGAGATAACAATTGAAGCGGGCAGGCAACTGGTGCGTTTCCTAAAAAGGTTACAATGTTTCCCATTGGTTACAATATAGAGTGTGTTTTAAACCTATTAGTTGTAGAACTGCGCGGGCTTTGGTGTAACGCCTGTGAAGATCCTATATAATCAGTACCCAAAGTTGCTTCGGGGTCGGCAGCTCGGACTCGGCCTGCATGTCAGGGGAGGTGCTGTCGACCCCAGCTTGCTGGCTGAATAAAGACTTTGCTTGGATTTTCATCTCCGTGTCCATGTGTCTTGTTCTCTGGGAAACCCGGGAGTCCTAGACCCTAACAAAGAATACATTTAGTTCAGTCCGTCAATTTCTTTTTATATACTAAGGTGGTCAGAGTATAGACATAGTTCTAATAGCTGAAACAAATTTATCAAATGCCTAATTTATCCTGCCTTCAGTATAATACTTTTATTCTCCTAAATCTTTTAAAATTATGTTTAGTTACAAAGTGAAGGATGTTTCAGTAAGAAACCTATTAGCCAAGATCCATGTAGTCTGAATTCTAATTCTGACTTTTCCACTAAGCAGCCAGTCCTCCTGGAGTGCTGGCATTTTCCTCTGTAAACACTACTATACATATAATCATGCGCAGCAAGTATATTACCATTTTACAAGTATTTTTGAGACAGGAACCGTGGGTGTGGTCAGAGTAGGGTGAGGGCCTCTGGAAAAAGCAAGGCAGGATAATTACAGTCAGAGCAAGGACACATGCAAGGAAGCCCCCTACCAAAACTCTGTGCTAAACGTTAAGCTCGAGAGTCATTCTTCAGTGAGATCAGTTAATATTCCCCAGATACAGAAAAGTATCTCAGCATAGACTGTTTTTATTATGCTAATCATTTGTAAGATTAACTTTAGCATGCTAAAAGGGGCTTAATGTCTCATCAAGGATGAACATTCTAAGAGCACTTTTAACAAGTCCACACCCCTAGGCCCTTTATCACGTTACCGAAAATCCTCAACTGCCTATAAAACCCCTAGACAATGCACAACTATGGACTCTCTTGTCCCCTCCTGGCGTGAGCCAGGAGCTCTTTCCTCTTACTTTATCTCTAAATAAAAGCTTCTCCCTGGCTCTCTCCTACTTTGAGTGTTTGCTAGGTTCATTCTTGGACTCCACAAACAAGAACCTAGCATCATTTTCATAACCAGACAATATTTCATATATCATTTAATATTCACAAGAACATCCAGGGGACATTTATTATTACCTACATTTTTGCCAAAGCAGATATAGGTCCACAAGTGGTTAAGTAATTTCTTCACGTTTGCGGGTAAATTGCAGTATTTCCAGACTCTCTTGCCTGGCCTTAGTGCATCTCCATACCAATAGGTGTTACCAAGGAGTGAAGAGAAGTAGACCATCTCCATATCAATAGGTAATTACAAGGTCGAGCAAGGGCATATCTAGACTGAAGAGGTGGGTGGGGCCTTGTGGGTAAAATCGTAGTATTTCCAGAGTATCTCACCTGGTTTTAGTGCATCTGCAGTATCAACAGGTGTTCAGGGGTGGAGGGAAGTATGGCTTTAGTCATTTGCATATCAATAGGCATTCCTCAGGAGTGGAAAGCAGCTCATCTTCATATCACTGGGTAATTACCTGGGCAAGGGAGGGCTTATTTAAACCTGAGAGGTAAGGGGAGGGCTGGCTTTGCTTCAGCAGGAGCAGGAAAGAGACCGCCTGGACTGCAGTTTGTAAGCAATAAATGGGTTTTAAACTTTACTTCTCCCTTTGATATTCTGCCCAGGGATTTCCTTTTCCCGGACTTACAGGCCTCTTCTTCTGCAGCCAGGTCACAAGAGACATGGGCAAGCAGAAGTGGACGACTGCTTGTGAACAATAAACAGGCTTCTCCCACTTTATTTCTCCCTTTGACTGATTTCGGTTTCAAAGGTATTTTGCCCCAGGATTTTGCCCCGAGTTACAATGGCCAAATGACTGACTGCCAAATTAGAATAGGAATTATCTGGGGAACTTCCCACATCACCACAGCCAGACAGTTGAACTAGACAGACTCCCACTGCTATTATATAATGATATCTGTATGACTGATAAAAATTTGTTCACTCAACTTCCTCAATTATATTTTCTTTTTCAATTGTATGTTTTTTTTTAATAATTCTTTCCTATATAAGGGTTAACAACATTTAAATTCAAGTCACCACCAGCTTAAACTTCATCAGTCTAAACTGAGGGCTATGGATAACCTAATATGGGTAAAGCAAAGTCAAAAATGTAAAATAAATAAAACATGGTCCCTTTCATAAAAAAATCTTACAGTCTAGTACAGGCAATGCAATGTTGTTATGGAAGTTGAAAGCTTCCATGTTGCAAAGAAAGAGACATAGTTAGACAGACTATAGACTTAGTATAGCCTGGATAGCAAACTCAGAAACCAGGTGGGTAACAAAAAGACACAGAGGACTGGACAGTGACCCCAGGGCCGATACCCTTTCTAGGAAGGAGCCAACACTTTGGCTCCAGTGATGGTCACCATGACAAAAATGTAGCCCCATTGTTGCCAGTTTTACAAACTTCCAAGGGGCCAGATACCTGGATTTTTATGTGAAATGCAATGATTTTTAAATGTTGGTAATTAACTTAAATTATAAAGTAAGGAGTAAAGAAGAAAAGAAGGTTTCTCAACTACCACACAGCCAGAGCTCAGAGAGACTGGAATACTGTTCAGAATATGTAACGATCCTAGAGGGCCCCTGGGCAAAACGATAGCAGCAGTGACCACCTAGCTTTTCCCTAGCAGTGGTATCTAGTGTGGTAGTGAATGATGGTGGCCAGAACATGTAACCATTCACACAGCTAATAGAAATAACAAATGCTTTCATTTTGCCTATTATGTGTCATGTGTCTTCTAAATGCTTTGCATGCATTAATTTGTTTAGTCTCAGAACGAAGAAAAATTAGCTCAAACTCATACATCTCATAAGTGACGGAGCTGAGATTTGAACACAGGCACCTGGCTCCAGAACACAAGTACTTAAATGCACCCTTAATGAATACTATCAGTCAGAATGCTCCTGCATCGTTGCTGGGGTGCTGGGAAGTGAGGGCAGGGTTCTAAATGGCCCCAATGGACCAGATGTTAATTTTATAGTTAGAGGATTGTGGAGGCATCCAGGGGCCCCAGGGAAACAGCAGAACAGCTAGAGAAATTTGGTGGGTTGAGGGACATGCTTAGGGGGCTCCTGACAGCAGCGCTTACCAATTAGTTTAGAAACTTTTCACCACTTATCAAGCAGTCAGCAATAGAGTTCCCACTGGCAAATCCACTGGTTGAACCATTATGTTGTAGAGGCTGTGCCTGATGCATAATAAGTACTGTTAGGTGTTCATCATGATTATTTTTACCCTGGCACTATGCATTACTTGGGACCTCTGTTGGAAAAATACCTCATTCTAGGTTACCTCATGGGAGATCCCACTGAGTCAGGCTCTATTCCCTAATTTAAACAGTTCTAGATCCTGAACACAATAAACTAGGGGAACCTCTCAGTGAGGTTAGGTTGATTACGCAGTCTAAGGGTTCACTGAGGGGGAGCTGTGACCAATATACTCATGCTTGAACTCTACACTGCTGCTATTATTAAACAGGCAGGTATAAATAGAGTCTTTAGACTGCCAGGGAAACTAAGCCAAGCTTAAACAGAAATGGGGACATGAGCTGAAGACAGAGGTGAAGTAAAGCAGGTTGGAAGAACCATGAGCGTAAGAAGATATGCAATTTCATTTTGATCACATGACATTCATGCTTATTTAGACAATCTCAAAATGGTATGACAACGGCTTAATTTTGATTTCTTTTGACATTTCCACCAGAGATTTCCTCACAGCAGAAATGCTTCTATCACTCCATCAGATGACTCATTTGTCTCATACATCAGAATGGCCTTAAAGAATGTCTCATATTGCAAGGTATTTTCATAATTCACATTTTTCTCATCATAGTCCTTCTTTTGAAAGTTGTTTATATGGCTTAATATAAGTTTCTTATTTTGCATTTCACCTCAGTGGCTTGATCAAATTAACTAAAAGAGGCTTAACCTAAAGGGATTCTGCCAAGCATTAAATTTAATGACCTAATTTGACCTAATAAGTTTCCTTCCAATATATTAACCGGTGTTATTTAGATTCTAAATATCACTGGTTTTATTCATTTACTTTTAATTTTCTCTCACAGTTACTTTTTAATGTCAATACTTTAAAAACTACTGTTTTGACCCCTGTCTACTCACTGTGGTCTAAAGTGTAATCTTAATGCATTATAAGCAAACACTCTGATTTTGTAATGATGGGGATGCATGAAAAAGAAAACAAGCCAAAAAAAATCTCATCAAGTTTTAACCTTGATTAGAAATAATGGGAAAAAAGAATCAAAGATTATCAATTTAAAAGAATACATCAAAGAGAAAAGAATGTGTCTTTGGTTTCCTTGAAGTGTGTTCTTCAAAATAAAATGGAGGAAAACGTATTCAAAATATTTACAGCAGAGGTATGTCAAACAACACATCACAAATATGCATAACCTAATCTAAAAATATCCAAACCTACTAACTGCTATTTCTACTTCTAGAAACTTGGTCTAAGAAAACAATCCAAAATATGTAGTTATGTGCGTGAGTGTCACCTTTGCTGTAATAGTGAAACTCAAAAGCAGCATAGATTACAGTAGGAAGCGTTAATACACTGTGGTAATTCTGCTCAATGAATTCACCATTTAAAACTGAGAGCTTCTATGTTCCCTGTTCTTCTTGCATTTGGTGCTACCATTCTCCTACCCTTCCTCTAGGCCACTTCCTGTAGGCTCATGTTACTTCTCTAAATAACAATTTTGGTCTTCTGACTTCTTTGCTTAGAAGACTTTCAGAATTTTCCACCACCTTCAGAAAAATTCAAATCAGTATTTTCTGAGGCCATGAATAGAGTAGCCTCCCAGATCTTCCCAGGCTCCAAAGCTATCTTCACACACAAATCCTATTTCCATCTACAGAAAACTAATCTTATCGTTCCTCTAGCCCACACCGTTTCCTTCTTGCCCAGGTTTTTACTGATTGCTGAGCCCATCCCAGTAAGACAGTAATCTGCTCTTCTGGTCACAGCTCAAAATTAACTACCTGGATGATTTGCTGTAACCACCCATTCAAAGATGATTAATTTTCTTAAATCCCCAGTGAAAGTTGATCCCTTATTAAATTTTGCAGCCTGTTCAAATACCCATAATCATAATCTCTCATCATAATTGGTAAACTGCTTAGTCTTCTCTTATAGATCTCACTCATGCTTTGAAAAATAATTTTCAGTATCCTTAAAGTAGCTTTCTTTCATCTACATACTTTTTTTCCAAACCAAAAGGCAATGATTAGTTTATCCTAAAAAATGTAATTCCTTAAGTGTCAAGAGTATATTTAGGTGCCCCTTCTAGAATGAAGAACCACCGCAGCTATAAACCAAGGAACTACCTATAGTCCCAGTATCCTTTTGGGCCATCTAGGGCAGAGATTACACTGATCTGAACTAGGATAATGGCTGTGGGGATGGACGGTGGTGAGGAGCATACCACACATGTATCTGGGAGGCAGATTTGGCAGTTTGGTGCCTGACTGGATACAGGAGGCAAAGGAGACAGAAGGGGCAAAGAGGACAGCCAGGTTTCTGACCAGGAAACCCAGGGTGAGAAGACCTGAGAGGGGAGCTGCTGGGCTCTGTTTTGGACATACGGAATCTAAGATAACTGTGTGTCACCCAGAGGCATCGAGCAAACATCGGCCCTAGGAGTCAGCATCCAAAAGACACAAAGGAAGGAAAAAAGCCCTGACAATGGTCAGAATCATGAGAGAAATAGCAGAGAGTGAGAAAATGAGAGGACTAAGAGAGAACAGCGAAGCAACACTTAATGAGCAGACATCGGAATGGAATCCCAGAGAGTAGTCGGGAGAAATGACCGCAAGATGAAAGGAAAAGCCGGGACCGAGGGGTTTCCCTGACATCAAGAGTGATATCTGTATTAAAGGAAGAGGCCATCCCACTGGGATGATAAATAAGGCTCATATGATGACCTGTCTCTTGAATGGTGCAACCCAGGTCACTAGAGGCCTTGGTAAGAGCAGTTTCAAGGGAAGAAAGTGAGCAGCCGCCAGACGGCGGTAAGTTGAGGAGAAATGAGAGGTGTCTAGCCCAGGGTCTGCACACAGGGAGCACACCAGGCATGTCCTCCAGTATCTGGTGGACACAGGAAATGTAACTCAAAAGTGTGAAGAGGAGAAGAAGACACAGGAGGCAAAAAAGCTGACATTCTTTAAGGAAGAAAAGACTGGCACATAAGTAAATGGTTAAAGAAAGGAGTCGATAAAGAAGATGTTAAAGAAAGAGGAGAAAAAAAAGATAAATTAAGATCCCTGACAGAGCAGAAGGATGGGAACTAGAATTGAAATGAAAGGATTAACTTTGATATATCTTCCTCCACAAGAGGAAGAAAACAGAATGTTGGTAGAAGGAAGGAAGAGAAGAATAAGGAGGAAGAAAAGGAAACAGGACTTGTCAGCATTCCATGAGCGCCTGTCAGATGATGTGACCGAGTCCCAGGAAGAGTGTCAGCCCATAAGTAGCCCAATCTGAATTCAAAACTGATTCTTAACTGTGATCTTCCTTATCAGTTCTGGACGAGAAAGGTGGACACCTGAGGTGCTTCCAGTGTCCTCTTTCGGATGGGAGGTGCTCTGAGAGAGAGGATACAAAAGACGAAGCGCTGAAGGAGCACGGAGGCGGCCAGATGTAGTCATAGCAGAGGAGGAGACACAGCCAACTCAGGAGACAAAATTGTTGTGTGTCCTGCAGGAATTGGAGACTTTAAAGTTGGAGAGGCTCCCATCTGCGCAAGTAAATTATTTTTCCCCAGCAAAGCTCTTTCAGATATGAAAACCACAGGGTTGAGGTTTTGTAAGGATACAAACTCAGGAAGACAATGACAAAGATAAGTTGAGGATATTGGTAAGAAAGAAACTAAAGCAATGAAATGTGGAATCCAAGGCAGATGGAAAGGAAGGGAAATGGGAAAAGACTGACAAAGAGACTGGAAATTTCTAGAAGATGGCAGTTTAGATATATCCTTGTGCTTAGTATAGTGACTGAATACAATAGAGATTGAGTAAATATTTTCTTTCTTTTTTTAACTTCACATCTCAACTTAGAATTCAGCAGCATCTCTGTCCTTTGAGGTGAAACTAAGCACAGATGGCAAATACAGAAAAATTTGGAAATTACAGAAAATCTCAATTTTTCTTAATACAATGGGCTTAAATGGAATGGGCTATTTGGAAAAGTGTCAAGTTTCTCATCCTCAAGCACATTTGTGGAGGGGATAGATAAGCAAATGTCAAGGCTGAGCCAGAGAGTTCCCAGTTCTACCACCTCAGATGCTCACCACTTCCATAAAGTAGCCTACATCCAAGCTGGCAGATTTTATGTCCTCATCCACCCAAGAATTATAGAGAAACTACCCAGAGCCTCTGTGTGAAAGAGGTGTCATGATATAAATGATGTGCTGCTCCTCATGTGAAGGGCTCTGGAACTTCCTTCCTTTCCCAACAAGAGGATCAAAATCTGCAACAGAGCGTTCTATAAGAAAAAAGCATGCCTGACCAATCGTTTCCGGGAAGGGAAAAAATGATTTTATGAAGGTCCGACACCATGTTATTTTCATAACATGAAGCTAGATATCAAAGAATACTAACATAATAAAGGAAACAAAAAGTTTGGGCAGTTCCCTGAGTTTGGTGCTAGTACAGGTCTTACTAACATTTTCATAAGTAAATTAAAAAGAAAATCTCCACTTCCAGAGAAATTAAGATTTTGCACCTAAAATATATTTACCTGTAGAGATAGGATCAAAATAATTTTTGAAGGTTTTGTGGGTAGGCAGAGAAAGTAACACTTTCTTCAAAGACTTGTAGAAAAATTTAAATATATGTGTAGTATATAATACATGTTTATGATAAAGGACTCTGTAACAGTGTGAAATAAGATCTAAGAATATTATAGAACTGTTGATGAAGATATCAAGTACTGGCTGCTGCAGATAAAAATAGTAGGGCTCATCAAAAAGAATATTTTAAACATGACAGGAGAAGGAATTCCATCTTTTAAAAAAACATGATGTGCCCATGACTAGAATACTAAATGAGGTTCAGTCACTGTACCTTAGGAAAGCCTTAATGGGCTAGAAGTGGACAGATAGGTGTTTATTTATATAAATGTATGCTACATATAATTGTTATCATTATACAAAGGGGCAAATAAAGTTCTACCACATAAAGGAAAAGTACAAAACCTAGGGGAGATATAGGTCAGTCTGCAACTTAACAAATGATACACGATGAATACCTCCCATTTACTGAATGCTCACTATGTCCTAAGCACTATTCTAAGCACTTAACATGTATTAATTCATTTAATCTCTCGACAAAATCTCTTCCAATCACTACTATGAATGTCCAAATGAAGCACAAGGGAAGTCCAATCATTTGCCCCACGTCACACAGTACAGCCATGATGAAAAAGCAGGCATTCTGTTTCAGAGAATGGGCTTTAATGACTGCGTTTGAAACACAGACCTAATTTTTAACATTGTGAGAGGCACTGAAAAGGGGATAGATCTGAAATAGTAAAAGTAAATATAAAATGAACTAAAAACCTTGAAATCTGAAAACAAAACTTTGAATCCTAAGAGACAAAATACATTAAAGATATAAAAATAGAATAGGTAAGTCTTCATTTATAGAGTTGTGCAAACGATAGCATAAGGCAGGGAGAGAAGGGCAAGGGGGGCAGGTAAATTCCTAGGCTGAGACCTGCCTCCGGAGGGTCACGGCCTCCGGCAAATGGCACCTAACACCTGACCCACACATGCAGACGAGGCTGCAGAGCAGGGGGCCCTCTGGTCTCACCCCAGATGCCATCCCCTCTTCCTGTGATGAGAAAGCGTCAGCCCACACTGTCCCCCATGCCAGTATTTTCTATACTGAGTCGTAAACATCTACAGGACACAGAACAGATCCCACCCAACTTGCTTGGTGTTATCACCCAGCTCAGCACCCACATGAGGTCATTGATAAATAGGTTTTAATTATAATGTGCCACCATCTCCCTCAGTTTACAACTTCATACACCATAGGGTCTACTTTTGGGAACGAGAATGGGTTTTTATCTATTTTCTGTTCACCACTGCTAAGAATTTGGCTGAACACAGACTTTACAACATTGCTCTGAATAGCAAATTTCAGCAAAATATTCTGTTGGGAAATATCAAATCTAAGATGAATTACTATTCATATTTACTGAAGACTCTGCCAAGGAATTTGTGCAGCTTGGGGAAGTGATCAGTCTGAGGGATTTTGTTCACACCCACAATCTGCCCTTCTGAATCCACTGAGCCTTTGTTCAGCTGCACACGCTCCTGCTGTTCACACTTCCAGAGCATCTGGTAAGGGACACAATCATTGCTCTTTTCCAGACATTAGTTAACTTGAAAAGGAATGTAACACACCATCTCCTTCTGCTTCCTATACTCTCTCTCTTCCTGAAAATACGACCCCGCAGGAGAGCACAGAGTCATCCAGTGGGGAGCTGGGTCAGGGAGACGCCAAGGCTCTCCTCCGTGACGCCTACTAAATAAAATGCTCCAACCTGGTTATCAAGGAGCTTTGCCCCAAAAGACAGAGTCTGAATCTTGCTGTGAAAATTGTGTACTTTAAAATCATATTGTCGGTTTTTCTGTTCCCTAAAGAGTGAGCAATCATTTGGTCTGGATGGTCTCTGGGGAGAGTGTGACCTAGGATTTCCACAGGAGCTGGGGCACCTGGAATCCTTGGCTAAAACTGTGGGAGGTGGGGGAGAAAACACCGTTCTGTCATAGGCTCAGGAGTAGTAAAACCCAGTCCAAGCAGAAGTTAACAGTTAGAAATCAGAATTTTAAAAAGCTAATGATGTACATAGTAATTACTCTCTCCAAGCCATTATTCTCCAGCTACAAATTTACTTTCAGGTAAATTCATTCTTATACAAACATATTCACCATTTAATGCTGCGGACAAGAACAGGATACTACTTGATAAGCCCCAGCACTCCTCAGTGTGTCCCTTCTTCACATAGCCTTTACCCAGTTTCCCTGTGGAAAGTATATCCCTTGTCTCCATCCCAAAGCCCACAGCTTAGACTCCTTCTACACAGCAGGGACCCCATTCTTCCTTAGGTATTTAGCTGTCTTCTCCACTACATGGAGAAGGCATGGGGATCAGGTCTGCTGTCTAAACACTGTTTCAAATACAGCGCATTGGTCTACCACTGTGCTTTGCACAGAGTATTTGTGCTTCTTGCATTATATTTTCTTAACAACATTCTTCTAGACTGGACCACAACATGCCTGCCTCCCAGTCTACTTTCAGAATGGTCTGTCACAAATACAAGAGTAGAAGTTGGGTACATGCACATTAAGAACTAAGGAGAAATGCTACATTTTGACAGCTGAGTCTGTCAATGTATTCTAGAGCAGATGAGTGGCGATGATTATTTAAAATGCCACGCATTTCAAATACAGTTTGAAAATGGGTTCACACCTTTGGTCATTTAACCTCAAACAAAGCATTTTTAATAAAATGAAGCAAAAGTTTTAAGAGAAACAAAGATTGTATTCTTAATAACAACAAAAATAAGCATAAAAATTTTTAGAGCATCCTTTGGCTCCTGAAACTCAGTGATTAATGCAGTTATTTTAAATGACTATGCAAACTAAATGAGCTTTCCTAGTGCAAATCCTGAAGTCAGTTTTTACTAATAAACTCAGTGTGTAGCAGCGAAGAGTTTCTTCACAAATTTCTCCAAAGCAGTTTTAAAACAATTATAATCATGCTGCCCTTACTCATACTGGTGCTCAAATAGTTGACATAGAATAATAAAAAGCTTTGCTGTCAGTACTTCTGTAAATAACCTTTTAACTATTAACTTCATACCTCCTGCGGAAGGTCCCCTTCATCATTCATCTCACGCTTTTTTATTTGGAGTCGGCTTTGGAAACCACATTATCCTTAACAGATGCAGTCAACGTGTATTTATATGTATACCTGGAACAAACACTGCAGACTATGAATTCCACAGAGGCTGTTTCCAGAGCGTTCTGGCAGGTAATAAGAGATAAAAAGCAGACTCTGATGTGTCATGCCCAAAGCATGGTATGCTAGAAATGCTCTGGAAGCATCGGATGACAAATGCTCATTTATGCCTGACTCCCTACAAACAAAGGACATGCAAAGCTTAAAACTGTGTTGATTCACTTTTTCTCCAACATACTGAATTTTGTTACATAACAATTGTATTCTGGAATGAAACCTTTGTTTGACTCAGATGATGAAACATTTATTAGCCAACTATCCAATCAAAGTCCACAGGCAAAACCACACATGGAAAAATACAGCTGTAGGCAAACTGGATTTTTACCAATGGCAAAGATCCTCTCATTTGTAATTCCCATTTTTCTTTTCTTTTCTAGGGTCCCTTCTGGCCTCTAAATTAATTCTGGTCCTTCCTATAACTACAACCATTTTTCTTTAGCCTTTCCAATTCTGCAAATGTCAGTCTCTAACAAACCCCAGCCCTTCCCAGCTGGCCACAATGAACACAGAATCACAGGCTGCCCCACATGGCCCCCCAAACAATCCTAACTCAGAGGAGACAGGGGATGATTTCTCAAGGGGGGCTGGAAATTATGCTTCTGCCATCTTTAACTTTTGACTTCTAGTACAGTGGGTGGGGGAAGGTTGTTTTTCTGAATTAGATCAAACCCTCCCTCCGCATTCTCCATGCATGAGCATAGTGTCTCCAGAGCTGATCACCTGCGTCCCGGACTCCCAGGCCTGAGGACGCCCAGCCATCACTCCAGCCCGTCAGCGAGGCCCGACTCTCTCATTCTGTTTCTGCAACTGCAGTCATTGTTTTATGTTTGTTGCAATCTACTCTACTTTTCCCCTTGTTTCTTTGTTTATCTTCCCTGCTGGCTCGCTCTGTCTTTTCCACTTTACATAATTTCAGTATCTTCCCAGTTTACTCTCTCTTTTTAATCAAACCACAAAATGCACACTTCAAACAGGTTTATAACAATTGTTGTATTGCTGACCAATTTTCTTCTCTGCTCTTAATTTAAAAAACTGTATCTGAGAGGTTTTTCATTTTTCTCTTAAAACTTGAAAATTTAAATTGGGCCTATTTACCTATCCACTCAGCTGAATTTTTATAATTTCATCCAAATCCAAATGCTGATTTACTTTATAAACCTTATTAACTAACCTATTTATTTTATTGAATCAAAATAAAAAAGTTATAGCTGAAGTTTCCAGATAATCTGTATTATTTATACAAAACACAGCAATCTGTGGCATTTAGAGCCACATCCTCTTTCCTTAAACCTCCAAATTAATCATTAATCCTAATTCTAATGTTCAAGATAAAATGGAAAAATTGTTATATCATAACATAGAATTGGAACATTTCTGACAAATAAACCAGATAAAGAATTAGATCTTACTAAGTTGTTAGAACTTAACTGTTCTTCATTTATAAGAGTGTTCGTTCGTGTGACATGCAGAGCGGCCTTATCTGCACAGCAGTTGTACAGGTTCCACACTGTAAGTCAGAGAGATCTTTCAGAGATCATCATTTCCCATGACAGCCTATCACTGAGCATCTTTCCAGTCCTGCTGTACCCTCTGGGCCTGTACCGCATCATTCTAGCCTCCTACTCAAGTTATCTTTAGCCCCTCCTCATTATAATTGGACTGTCCTCACTCTAAACCTCAAGAGAGCTATTTTAACAACCCCTCCCCAACTTCTTCACCCACCCATTTAGTTGTATACTTACTAAAAATAATACTAATACTGGTTATTTTCAAAATTGTTCATCCTAATTGCACTGGTTATTGCAAATATGCAGCTTTATTAAATATTATGTAAACCAATATGAAGAAAGATATATTTCTTTAAAACCAAGCTGAATGTTTTAGAAAGACTTGAAAATGATACAAGTCGTAGTTTGAGCTGCTGTAAAAAAAGTACCAGACTGAGTAGCTTAATATACAGACATTTATTTCTCACAGTTCTGGAGACTGGGAAGTCCAAGATCGAGGTGCCAGTAGATTCAGTGTCTGGTGAGGGCCCACTTCCCGGTTCAGAGACAGCCATCCTATGTCCTCACGTAGCAGACATGTAGCAGAGGAAGAAGTAACTCTCTGGAGTCTTTTTTATAAAGGAATTAATCTCGTTTACGGTGATTCAGTCTATGGCAGTACACGTCCAACAAAAATTCTTGAATTCCATTCAGGTAATACAACTGTAAAAACTAAGACAATTTACTGAAGTTTACAATTGTCTTTCAGAGTGTCCTACAATGGTCTTTAAGATCTTGCATCACAAAAAGTAAAAATTTTATGTTATTCTTACCTGATGCACTATGATAATGGTGTACACAAGAAAGAAAATGTGAAACTCAAAGTAGTGGATGTATATTCAGAAAAAAAGCATTGTTCCAAAATCAACAGATTGGCTAATAAATGTACAATTGTATGCCTCAATTTAAAAAAATATGTTTAAAATGTCTTTTTTCTGATTCTTTACTTCAACTGACTTTCTTGCTTAATCAACCAATTCTTTTTGTCTTATTGTTCAGGATAAAAGATCATCTTTATCTTTATAAAATTTTCTTTAAAAAGTGGATGAGACCTTTTGGGGGTAGATGTCAGATGTAATATATGCACTTACTTTTACCTGCTCCAAAAAAATCTAAATAAAAGGCATAAGCAAAAAAGGAGAAAGAAAAATGGAAATGGAGACAACAGAAAAAAGAAATGGATGCTAGGAAGCAGGTGGACAAATTATAGCTAACTGAACAAATCTCAGAAAGATAATCTGAATAATCAGTGAGAGAAATTAAGAAACAATGCAATGTGCAGAACTTTCCAGAAATAAGAAAAAGACAAAGAAGATAGAAGGGATTATAAAAAGATGGCCAATCTGTGAAGTACACATATGAATAAGAATTTCAGGAAAAGATAAATATCCAGGCAAAGTAGTCTTCAAAAATTAATTTCCTAGAAATGAAGGGCATGAGTTTCCCAAATGAAAGTGTGGGCTGAATATCTAGCTAAATGAATTAAGGTTGATATGCATGGAGACTCATTATCATATAGTTTCAGAACACTATGGATAAGGAATCATAAAGAACTCAGATTTCATAATAGTGACACTGGATACTGGAAAACAATGGTGAAAGGGTTTAAAAATTCTGTGGGAAAATATCTAGCCCATAATTCTATACTGAGTCAAAACTATCAATCAAGTGAAGATCAAAATGAAGACACATTTCACATACCACTCATTATATGCTTTCTCAAGAAACTAATGAAGGATGTGTCTTTCCAAAACAGGAAACCAACACAGATCCAAGTAACAGGAGACCCAACATGGGGGAGAGTGAAGAGAATCCCTAGGGAATTGATAAGGCAAAAAAAAAAAAAAAAAAAAAAGCTCAGAATAACAGCTGAATATCAAAAGTAAATACTATCAAAATGAATAAATAAATAGATAAATACTGTCATATATTTTCAGGACAAAAGCCAAAGAAACAATTTTCAGAAGAATGAATTAGTAAAATATCTCCTGAGTCTGGATGTTTGGGGAATAACTGAGATTGAGTTTTTAACATATACATAGGATACTAAGCAACTGAAAAAAGAAACGATTAACTCTATAGAAAAGAAAAAATCACATGAGCAAGGAAAAATCATACAATATACATGGCTCAACTGTGAATAGCTTTACGTAACCATAATAATGTAAATACTAAATATTGATCCTGCTAACATTACTGTGTTTTATTAGCAAACTTGGGGAGATCAAGAGTGCATGTGCATTCAAGGAGGAAGGAGGAGACAGTCAAATCCTCATTTATCCAATGGGAGAAGTCAATAGTTAATGGCAAACTGAAAGATAAATAAATTGTAATATAAGTACAATTTTTAGAGATAATGAGTTAAAACAAAAAGATCCAACTAAGTGAGGTGAAGAACTGTTTGCTTCTCTAAGCCACAGACATATCTAACTTTAATAAATATGAAAATGGTGGTGGGAGGGTGATGAATGAATTGTTGATATTCTTTCTTCAAAAAGTTCTTTCAACTGTATTTACTTGAAATTTTTTTTTTTTTTTTTTTTTTTGGTAAGAGGCCTTATTTAAATTATTTAGGTATGGTCTGCCCACTACCCTCTGACTTTCACATAACTCTATATACATTGCATAACTGATTACCATTTGTACTGTATATTATCTGTCTGTATCTCCCACTGAAGCTGTGAAGTCCTAGAAGGTTTGAATTCTATTTTGTCATTCAGGCACCTGGAACACTGCTTATTTCACAATAAGATATCAATATACTTTTGTTGAATGATTGAATGAATGAGGTATGAGAAAAATTGAATTTATTTTCTGGGGAAAATCACCACACTTCTATTATGAGAATTAAGTAAGTATTGCCAAAGAATAAATAGTCTCTTACACGTCATTCTACATCAAATCTTCATGATGACTTCATTTTCAAATGATGTCCTCTATGTCCCAGTAGCCACTGAAGTTATCATGAATGCTTTCTTTCTATTAAATAAGAGACTGAAAATCATCTATTGTCTGACATCTTCACCCATAAATGATGATTTATATCCATGAGTATTTTTTAGGTAAAGTCTGAGCCATTCACACAATACATATACCAAACAAACACTTGACTGTTTTCTGACCAGGTTGCTGCTTTGGAAAGAAATCTGTACTATTTACTTCTATTTCAGGCTTCTTGGGAATCATTCTAGGCATGCTTAGTTAACAATAATTCACAAACTGAACACAATACTCCCACCACAGTACCTCCTAGATAGTAGAATTAAAGACAAGTTGTATCTTCTACCTAAATCTAAATGACTTCTGAATAATTTTCAGCAAAATGAACTGTATATAAAATATTGTTTTTAAAATGTAATTATATTGGACACTAAAGTAATAGGGTCCAAGCTCATCTGGAAATTTTGGTTTCCATTGTGTACTATTATTCCATTGTGGCTATTATAAAGGCTGGTGGATGATAATCTAAATGGTATATAGCTCATATCCATTGGCACATCTTATGGTATATCACAAATAAATAAATTTCTGATGGCATCATAAAGTTTAAAGGAAGATTTCTTTAATTAAGCAAACATAATTTAAAACAAGAAACAAGTGGAAAAAACTTCTAAAAATACCTCTTCCCTCAGCTCATTAACTGAGCTCTTTGATGAAAGCCTTTGTGCCTGCCTAGTAGGCCAGCATAGCTCTTTACTTTGGAATGGTGACCTAGATAGAGCTGGAGCAGCCACACTGCTTCCTGTACTCCAGCTGTAAAAGTCAAAATCTGGAGGAATTTTACAAAAATGTAGCACCATTACATTACTGTAGTAGATAAAATACGACATCTTGCACAGCTCTCAGTGTATACAGGTGAACTTCAAAGTGCTCTACAGATACTCACTCATTTAATCTCCCCCGAACCAATGAGGTACTATTACTACCCCCCATTTCACAGATGGGGTAACTGAGGCACAGAAATCTTCAGTGTCTCGCTGAAGCTCCAAAAGCCTGTAAGTGGCACAATCAGGATCTGAAGTCCAAGCCCGGCCCCAGAGTCCACACTTTCAACCACTAAGTCAAGATGGGAAGAAATTCAAGCTTTAAAAAAATATAGTACCTAAGAGAGCAAAAATAAATATATGCTTAAATATAAGATGAGGGAACTTCAATAACCCTTGTCCCTTTGCATTAGTGAGAGCCTATTAGGAGAGATTCAAATTAAAGAAAACTTTTAGCCTCTAAAATTGTCTGATCTGAGTGTAAACTTACTTGATTACTTGCAGCAGAAATCAAATTATCCAACTATTTTACAAGGGCTCAGGTGCTTTTTAGTTTTAGGAGTGATGTCTGACATCATATAGTCAGCATTCCTAAATACTGAAGGCTTCAAATGCAAGTCTGCATAAGAAGAAACAGAAGGTTCTTCCATCTGTGGAAAGTGAGTGGTAGTTGAAGGTGTGAGGAAAGAGAAAATTTTTAGAATAGCATTTGTAGAGAATTTGAGACCAAAATGTATTTCACATATTTTTGTCTCCCCTTTTCCAGAAATTGCTCATTTGACATTTTTTCTCAACTCTTGAGAAAGAAAAATCTTTGAAAGGAAAGGAATGCTTAAAAGAAACTATTAAAATATGACTAATGTGCACGTGTGAATTTGAAGAATAAACCACGATAGGATTGACAAACTTTTTTTGTAAATACAAAGTATTTTAAGCTTTGTGGGTCACATGATCTTCATTGCAAGTACTTAACTCTTCCATTGTAGGGTGAAAACAGCCATAGATAACAGGTTAACAAATGACCATGGCTATATTTCAGTGAATATTTATTTACAAAAATGGGCAGCAAACTGGCCAGTAGCCAGTTTCCCTGATAGAGAAGATTTGATCAACAAGGATATACATTTATGCTTTGTGATCTCTCTTAAGAGACTTTGTTTTCATTTTTTATATAATAAATAATGCGATAATATATCCTATACCTACTACATGCCATTTCACAAATAAACAAAAAAATTTAGAGAAGACACATGAACAAAAGTAATTCTGCTTTTGAAAAATCTTTCATCAAGGTCCATATTCCTGGTAGAATTCTCATTTAGCATATTGCCCATATTCCGTTCAGAGTCAGCAAAAGTAACACTATTTGCTTAATATAATTACCCTTCTGATTTGCTTTCTGTTTTTTATATGACGTATATACATTTTTTTCCTCAGTTATTTATTTCTTCTTTAAAATACTGATTGAAAAATGTATTCTTTAAAGTCCAAGAAACCAAACGATTTTCTAGAACAATTATCATTTTAACCAGGGAATTTTATTGTATTCAGAATTTATAAAAGGCTAAAGTTCACTCTTAAGCTAAAAAGTATTAAAGTCAAAACAAACTGTATGAGTAACAAAGTCATTTATTTTACTTACACATATTTATATGGGCCTATCTTATCTCCTGTTGGAAAATTCTTGGTTCTTTGCTAGTTCATTCATTCATTTCTTTATTCATGTTGTCATTCCAGTACATGCACGGCCAACAGCTTCATCATAGGCTAACTATACAGGCAGTTACTATAATCATTTGTTGTGCTTGGATATGTGGTATATAACCAAACCTGTGGTATTAGCATAAGATATATAAAGAGTCTTACTATTGTTTAGAAACGAGTTTTCAAGAAACCACAATTTAGTAAAGGGCTATAAATATAGGTGGGAAAAATGATAAAATTGTCAACAAGTCCACATTTCATTCCCAAGCATTTGTTCAATACCTACTGTATTCAGAGGACTGAAGCAATCAAAGAAAGGAATGTAGCTATTGAGCCATGAATATAAGATTCAAGTCTTTCCCCTACCACTCTTCTGAGATAACATATGGGAAGACTGTTCAACTCAAGTACTACTCTTGCCAGAGATGTAATCTAATTGAGTGGATCCAGAGAAGAGAGACTAAATGATTAAAAGAATGATGGGATTCATTTTATGAGAACAGATTGCAGAAGCTAAAGTTTACTAAGTACCAACAAGGGGAAACAGTATGTTGTTTACCACTAAAGTACTGCCTTCTGATGAATTATTTAACAGGATTAGAGAAACAAAAGATGCAAATAAGTAAAAGATTGAACCTAGTCTTTCACTGTAGGCAAAATGATGGGAGAAAATGAAATCACAATGATTCTGGTTTTATTTCATGTTTTATATATTAGATGTTACAAAACAAGACACAAAATTCTTCCCTTGCCAGCACTAACTTGTAAAGAAATAGGACAAAACATGCCCAGTGTGACTAAGGGACTAACTGATTGGTGAGAATAATAGAGGAGCCCAGGAAAGGAAATAGTCTTCCTCACCATCCCATCTACCACAAAATCATGATTTAGGGTCGGCATACGTTCATGACAACAGTGACAGAAGGAAACTTCCACTTTCTCTTTCTCAAGATCTGTGGTTGTTCTGGAAGCTGCATAGGTTTGCTCTGCTGTCACCTGTGACAACCAGAAGACTGCCACTGATACCCTTTATTGAGGAGAATATGTCAACATTGTGAAGAGTAATATTTGGGTTCTCCTCATAGTTCTGAAATTCCTGCTGACAACGCCTCCCAGAATTCCCCTTCACCTACCCAGCTCCTGTATCTCCCCAGTTCTGCTTGGAAACAGCTCATTTTCAAGGAGATAGATTTGTCTACAGGATATGAGGATTTTTTTTCTCCTTTTCATTTGTTCTAGAGAGCAAAGTTCACCTGTTATCGACTCTTTCTATAAACTTTTAACTAAGCAACACGTAGAAAACAACGTAACTTACTGAAAAAAGTTTGCAGCAATTACGTAGAACTGATAAATAAAAAACTAGTTCAAAATCATATTAATTTAGCATTTTCAATTATTGCACATATCCACAGCATTCATACATTTAGTACAAACTAGTTAAATGAAGTCAATCGTGAATGTAGAAGCATGAAATTCTGAGTTCAAAGACACATAAGAATCTTGCACTCACATATAATGAGTTAAAAATAATTGCAAAACAGCCAGAGATATATTTAAGAAAAGACAGGGAGTGCCTCAGAATACATTTTTCATTAGAACCATTAATTTAACAGATCTGATGGCTGGTGGTGTCCATGTTTCCTTCTCTTACTGATGACATCATTCTAATTACTGGGATAGTGTTCTCTGGAACTCTCCATGGTACAGTCATGAGAGAATTAGAGTGAAAAAAGGCAAATAACATCTTAATATTATTACTAAAGTATTTTGATTCCACCACCTTTCCGAAGGGCCTGGGGGCATCCAGGGGGTTCTGGACCACAGTAAGAACTGCTGCTCTAGTGAAATAGTTCCAGATGAAACCTTGTTCCTTAAAAGCAAATCACCTCATTTTCTTGATCTTCGATCCTTTACATGCAAAATGAGGTGGGAGGCAGGATGAATTCTCATGTCCCTCCTAACTCTAATGTTCTGTGATTCAGTAGACATTCAAGAAAGGGAAACCCACCCGCACTTCCCTACACTTACTTATGCTCGTATTCCAAATTATATGTGCCCTCTCATTCCCATGCTGTAACTGTCATAACAGGAAACTGACCTTATAAGTTAATTTCAACTAAGCACCCAACATGACTAAGTTCCCAGGTGTGAACTGTAAAGTTTCTGGGTGTAGAGTATCTGGAATACAAAAAATGATGGCATTCCTAAAAGCAAAGTGGGATCTGAGACAGAAGGACATTCATGGAAAAACTGTTGAAATACAAATTCTCGAATAGTACTATACCACCATCAGTGTTTCTTACACTGATACCACCTCAACCCTGACCATTTAAAATATGTTAATTTCCTTTCCCTCTATTCTCTCAGGCTTATTTAGCCTTCTTCAAAAGAAGTTGAAAGATTTTTCTAGTTTGAGCAAAACTTTACTCTGTCTCAAACATAAAAGACCTTTTCAGATTCACATCTTATGTTTAATAGTATAAAAGACTTCAAATTTCTTATACTTTAATTGTATTAATGCCTACTCACATCATTAGAAATGTAGTAAGTTGAACAGTGTTATGATTTCATGCCAATAGAAGGCTTGAAAGAAAACAGTCTGTAATCTAATTCACAATGTACACTGGCATAATATTTTAACTGAGTGCTATTCACATTTGAACCTGAATTGCCATAAAAGATAAGGCATTCAGTTACATATTTATTGCTTCCTACTTCTTTTACCAGCCAGATATGATCTGACACTTAAAAGTTCCTATCACTTTTAATTTTATGTTCATAAAACAGTCAAAAGTATGTAACTTAAGTAAATGTGTGTCAAAAAATGGATGACCGAGGGAGCCAAGATGGCGGCATGAGTAGAGCAGTGGAAATATCCTCCCAAAACCACATATATCTATGAAAATATAACAAAGACAACTCTTCCTAGAATAAAGACCACAGGACGCAGGACAACATCCAGACAACATCCGCACCTGTGAGAACCCAGTGCCTTGCGAAGGCGGTAAGATATAAAACCCGGCACGGCAGGACCCAAGGGCCCCTCACCCCAGGTCCCGGCAGGAGGAGAGGAGTCAGCAGGGAGGGGAAGGGAGCCCAGGACTGCTGAACACCCAGCCCCAGCCATCTGAACCAGAGCGCAGACACAGTGAATGCGCAGGGCCCTGGATACTAGGGAAACAGGGCAGCAAGACCAGTGAGTGGGTGCCTGAGGCTGGCACCTGAGGACGAAGAAAATCGTGCAGTTTTCTTTTTTTCCTTTAATTATTTAATTTGTGTTGTTGTTGTTGTTCTTCTTGTTGTTGTTTTGGTTTGGTGAGTCCTTTTTGGAAGTCTTAAAGGGGCAGGACAGGACACTTAGTCCAGAGGCAGGGAATCTGGGGATCTCTGCGCACTCTAACCCCCTGGGCAGCAGGGAGCACGGAGGCCCTTATGGAGACAGACAGCCTCCCAGCCGCTCTCCCTCCAATGGGGCTCCACCATTTTGGAGCAGCAGCCTGAGCCAGGCCACACCCACAGCAACAGCAGAGATAAACTGCATAGCAGCCGGGCAGAAAGCAGAAGCCCTGTGTGCACAGCCCAACACAAGCCACTAGAGGTCGCTGTTCTCCCAGGAGAGGAAGGCTACAAACCAACAAGAAGGAAAGCTCTTCCAGCCGTCACTTGTACCAGCTCTGCAAACTATCTCTATCACCATGAAAAGGCAAAACTACAGGCAGACAAAGATCACAGAGTCAACACCTGAGGAGACAGACCGAACCAGACTTCCTGAAAAAGAATTCAAAATAAAAATCATGAACATGCTGAAGGAGATGCAGAGAAAAATGCAAGAACACTGGGATGAAGTCTGGAGGGAGATCACAGATGTCAGGAAGGAGATCACAGAAGTGAAACAAACCCTGGAAGGATTTATAAGCAGAATGGATAAGATGCAAGAGGCCATTGAAGTAATAGAAACCAGAGAACAGGAGTGCACAGAAGCTGACACACAGAGAGATAAAAGCATCTCCAGGAACGAAACAATACTAAGAGAACTGTGTGACCAACCCAAAAGGAACAATATCCATATTATAGGGGTACCAGAAGAAGAAGAAGAGAGAGAAAAAGGGATAGAAAGTGTCTTTGAAGAAATAATTGCTGAAAACTTCCCCAAACTGGG
Organism: Manis javanica; assembly: GCF_040802235.1. Taxonomy (NCBI): domain Eukaryota; kingdom Metazoa; phylum Chordata; class Mammalia; order Pholidota; family Manidae; genus Manis; species Manis javanica. The sequence continues at coordinate 32,012,617 of NC_133171.1, read as the reverse complement.
GGAGGAAATAATTGAACAGACCACGGAAATACACAGAACCCCCAACAGAAAACATCCAAGGAAGACAACACCAAGACACATAATAATTAAAATGGCAAGGATCAAGGACAAGGAAAGAGTTTTATAGGCAGCTAGAGAGAGAAAGGTCACCTATAAAGGAAAACCCATCAGGCTAACATCAGACTTCTCGACAGAAACCCTACAGGCCAGAAGAGAATGGCATGATATATTTAATACAATGAAACAGAAGGGCCTTGAACCAAGGATACTGTACCCAGCATGACTATCATTTAAATATGATGGTGGGATTAAACAATTCCCAGACAAGCAAAAGCTGAGGGAATTTGCTTCCCACAAACCACCCCTACAGGGCATCTTACAGGGACTGCTCTAGATGGGAGCACTCCTAAAAAGAGCACAGAACAAAACACCCAACATATGAAGAAAGGAGGAGGAGGAATAAGAAGGGAGAGAAGAAAAAAATTTCCAGACAGTGTATATAACAGCTCAATAAGCGAGCTAAGTTAGGCAGTAAGATACTAAAGAGGCTAACCTTGAACCTCTGGTAACCACAAATTTAAAGCCTGCAATGGCAATAAGCACATATCTCTCAATAGTCACCCTAAATGTAAATGGACTTAATGCACCAATCAAAAGACACAGAGAAATAGAATGGATAAAAAAGCAAGACCCATCTATATGCTGCTTACAAGAAACTCACCCCAAACCCAAAGACATGCACAGACTAAAAGTTAAGGGATGGAAAAACATATTTCAGGCAAACAACAGCGAGAAGAAAGCAGGGGTTGCAGTACTAATATCAGACAAAATAGACTTCAAAACAAAGAAAGTAATAAGAGATAAAGAAGGACACTACATAATGATAAAGGGCTCAGTCCAACAAGATGATATGACCATTCTAAATATATATGCACCCAACACAGGAGCACCAGCACATGTGAAACAAATACTAACAGAACTAAAGGGGGAAATAGACTGCAATGCATTCATTTTAGGAGACTTCAACACACCACTCACCCCAAAGGATAGATCCACCGGGGAGAAAATAAGTAAGGACACAGAAGCACTGAACAACACACTAGAACAGATGGACCTAACAGACATCTATAGAACTCTACATCCAAAAGCAACAGCATATACATTCTTTTCAAGTGCACATGGAACATTCTCCAGAATAGACCACATACTAGCCCACAAAAAGAGCCTCAGTAAATTCCAAAATATTGAAATTCTACCAACCAATTTTTCAGACCACAAAGGTATAAAACTAGAAATAAAAAGGCTCACAAACACATGGAGGCTTAACAACATGCTCCTAAATAATCAATGGATCAACGAACAAATTAAAATAGAGATGAAGGAATATATAGACACAAATGACAACACAACATAAAGCCCCAACTTCTGTGGGACGGAGCGAAAGCAGTCTTAAGAGGAAAGTATAAAGCGATCCAGGCACACTTCAAGAAGGAAGAAAAATCCCAAATGAATAGTCTAACATGATTATTATCGAAACTGGAAAAAGAAGAACAAATGAGGCCCAAAGTCAGCAGAAGGAGGGACATAATAAAGATCAGAGAAGAAATAAACAAAATTGAGAAGAATAAAACAATAGCAAAAATCAACGAAACCAAGAGCTGGTTCTTTGAGAAAATAAACAAAATAGATAAGCCTCTAGCCAAACTTATTAAGAGAAAAAGAGAATCAACACAAATCAATAGAATAAGAAATGAACATGGAAAAATCATGACAGACTCCACAGAAATACAAAGATTTATTAAAGACTACTATGAAAACCTATATGCCAACAAGCTGGAAAACCTAGAAGAAATGGACAAATTCCTAGAAAAATACAACCTTCCAAGACTGACCAAGGAAGAAACACAAAAGTTAAACAAACCAATTACGAGCAAAGAAATTGAAATGGTAATCAAAAAACTACCCAAGAACAAAGCACCCGGGCCGGACGGATTTACATCAGAATTTTATCAGACATACAGAGAAGACATAATTCCCATTCTCCTTAAAGTGTTCCAAAAAATAGAAGAGGAGGGAATACTCCCAAACTCATTCTATGAAGCCAACATCACCCTAATACTGAAACCAGGCAAAGACCCCACCAAAAAAGAAAACTACAGACCAATATAACTGATGAATGTAGATGCAAAAATACTCAATAAAATATTAGCAAACAGAATTCAACAGTATATCAAAAAGATTATACACCATGACCAAGTGGGATTCATCCCAGGGATGCAAGTATGGTACAACATTCAAAAATCCATCAACATCATCCACCACATAAACAAAAAGAAAGACAAAAACCACATGATCATCTCCATAGATGCTGAAAAAGCACTTGACAAAATTTAATATCCATTCATGATAAAAACTCTCAGCAAAATGGGAATAGAGAGCAAGTACCTCAACATAATAAAGGCCATATATGATAAACCCACAGCCAACATTATACTGAACAGCAAGAAGCTGAAAGCTTTTCCTCTGAGATCGGGAACTAGACAGGGATGCCCACTCTCCGCACTGTTATTTAACATTGTACTGGAGGTCCTAGCCATGGCAATCAGATAAAACAAAGAAATACAAGGAACCCAGATTGGTAAAGAAGAAGTCAAACTGTCACTATTTGCAGATGATATAATATTGTACATAAAAAACCCTAAAGACTCCACCCCAAAACTACTAGAACTGATATCGGAATACAGCAAAGTTGCAGGATACAAAATTAACACACAGAAATCTGTAGCTTTCCTATACACTAACAGTGAAACAACACAAAGAGAAATCAGGAAAACAATTCCATTCACAATTACATCAAAAAGAATAAAATACCTAGGAATAAATCTAACCATAGAAGTGAAAGACCTATACCCTGAAAACTACAAGTCACTCTTAAGAGAAACTAAAGGGGACACTAACAGATGGAAACTCATCCCATGCTCGTGGCTAGGAAGAATTAATATCGTCAAGATGGCCATCCTGCCCAAGGCAATATAGAGATTCGATGCAATCCCTATCAAATTACCAGCAACATTCTTCAATGAACTGGAACAAATAATTCAAAAATTCATATGGAAACACCAAAGACCCCAAATAGCCAAAGCAATCCTGAAAAAGAAGAATAAAGTAGGGGGGATCTCACTCCCCAACTTCAAGCTCTACCTCAAAGCCATAGTAATCAAGACAATTGGGTACTGGCACAAGAACAGAGCCACAGACCAGTGGAAGAGACTAGAGACTCCAGACATTAACCCAAACATACATGGTCAATTAATATTTGATAAAGGAGCCATGGACATACAATGGCAAAATGACAGTCTCTTCAACAGATGGTGCTGGCAAAACTGGACAGCTACATGTAGGAGAATGAAACTGGACCATTGTCTAACCCCATACACAAAAGTAAATTCAAAATGGATCAAAGACCTGAATGTAAGTCATGAAACCATTAAACTCTTGGAAAAAAACACAGGCAAAAACCTCTTAGACATAAACATGAGTGACCACTTCTTGAACATATCTCCCCGGGCAAGGAAAACAACAGAAAAAATGAACAAGTGTGACTATATTAAGCTGAAAAGCTTCTTGTACAGCAAAAGACACCATCAACAGAACAAAAAGGAACCCTGCAGTATGGGAGAATATATTTGAAAATGACAGATCCGATAAAGGCTTGACGTCCAAAATATATAAAGAGCTCACACGCCGCAACAAACAAAAAACAAATAACCCAATTAAAAAATGGGCAGAGGAACTGAACAGACAGTTCTCCAAAAAAGAAATAGACAGCTAACAGACACATGAAAAGATGCTCTACATAGCTAATTATCAGAGAAATGCAAATTAAAACTACAATGAGGTATCACCTCACACCAGTAAGGATGGCTACCATCCAAAAGACAAACAACAACAAATGTTGGTGAGGCTGTGGAGAAAGGGGAACCCTCCTACACTGCTGGTGGGAATGTAAATTAGTTCAACCATTGTGGAAAGCAGTATGGAGGTTCCTCAAAATGCTCAAAACAGACTTACCATTTGACCCAGGAATTCCACTCCTAGGAATTTACCCTAAGAATGCAGCAATCAAGTTTGAGAAAGACAGATGCACCCCTATGTTTATCGCAGCACTATTTACAATAGCCAAGAATTGGAAGCAACCTAAATGCCCATCGGTAGATGAATGGATAAAGAAGATGTGGTACATATACACAATGGAATATTAACTCAGCCATAAGAAGAAAACAAATCCTACCATTTGCAGCAACATGGATGGAGCTAGAGGGTATTATACTCAGTGAAATAAGCCAACCAGAGAAAGAGAAATACCAAATGACTTCACTCATCAGTGGAGTATAAGAACAAAGGAAAAACTGAAAGAAGAAAACAGCAGCAGAATCACAGAACCCAAGAATAGACTAACAGGTACCAAAGGGAAAGGGACTGGGGAGGATGGGTGGGTAGGCAGGGATAAGGGGGGGAAGATGATTAGCATGCATAAAGGGGGGTGGGAGAAAGGGGAGGGCTGTACAACACAGAGAAGACAAGTAGTGATTCTACAGCATTTTGCTATGCTGATGGACAGTGACTGTAAAGGGGTTTATAGGGGGGACCTGGTATAGGGGAGAGCCTAGTAAACATAATATTCTTTATGTAATTGCAGATTAATGATAACAAAAAAAGGGGGGGATTACTCCCTGATAGGATAAAACTAACTGTAAATCAGCGATTAATGCATACTTTAAATATCCTTAATTTTTATCACTTAAAGGGTGTCAGATGATCAGCTATGGAAGTACATTTTTCTGACAACATTCCTTTCTCTTAAAAAAAAAAAGCAGTTCCTGTGTGGTGACCTCCAATAAGTTCTTCACAGTTGTATAAAGGGCATATCAAAGTGTGGGCAAAGTGTCTGTTTGTGTTTATACAGACGATCAAAGCCCAATTTGGCTACCCAGAAAATGAAATAAGATATGATATGAAGAAGAAGTTCCAACATCAACATACTCTGGAAGAGTCATTCCAGAAGAAGATCATCAAAAAATGTCAACAAAGATCCTGGCACTGTTGCAGTTGTAGCTGCCTTCACCCCACTGGTTCCTGGAATTGCCATTGGAATGAACGGGGAGATATCTAAGCTGGCCTGTGCATACAGTAAAATAACAAATTTGACTGGATCTATACTGTTGGAACTCAACCAAGAATTAGGGGAAGTGCAAGTTGCAGCGCTCCAAAATCTTGAGTCTACAGACTATCTACTGTTAAAAGAACATATGGGATGTGAACAGTTCCCAGGAATGTGTTGTTTTAAATTGTCTGATTTTTCTCAAACTATTCAAATTCAGTTAGACGATATCCATCATATCATAGATAAGTTTTCACAAATGCTTAGGGTGCCTAACTGGTTTTCTTGGTTTCACTGGAGATGGCTGGTAATTATAGATCTGCTTTGCTTATGTAACTGTATTCCTATTATATTAATGTGTGTGCACAATTTAATTAGTAGCTTAAAACCTATACATGCTTAAGTTACTCTACAAGAAGTTATGTCAAAGAAACAATCAATCTTCCCATGTTTTCTTCCATCTGCTACTTCTATAGCTTTTCTTCTTCCTTCCGAATTACAACCTTTAAATAGAATTCATGCCTCATATTGAATTTACCGAGTATTATAATTCCTCCAAGTGGTAAAGATACCTCAAGACAAATGCTGGGCATAGAAGCCACAGGGCATATATCTGCAAAGAAGTAAAAAGCTAACCTTTTCAAACAATATGGCTTCTCTCTCACTTACCAACTTTACATTTTCCTGTATGGCCCTGGAAGATGACTGGTTAGTCAGAGACGGGTAAGATTCCTCAAGGGAGGAACAACCTAAGACAGGCACAGTCACGGGGGGCCATCAGGTGAGAAATTGGGGATCAACAGAGGTGAGGCTTAGAACCTCACCCCCCCCCCCCGTTTTGAGAGAAATCTTCTGCATCCATGGATGTTTTGTTGCCCTTGTGTAGCTTGAATTAATACTTAGTCTACAGGCACACACCTGACCATCTACATTTGCCCTCTTACAGCACTAAACTATGTTTTCTACCTTTATCTTGCATCTACCTACCACTTCAGCATTTTATTAAAAATAATAATAATAATAATAATAAGGGAGAAATGTGGGATTCACATATAAATCAAGTATAAAAATCAAATGAATATTCATATCTGACCTGATTGTTTGTAGTTCATAATGTGTGATCAAAACTGAAAGTTTCTGTGATGAATGCCCTTGTACTGTTCACCATGTAAGAACTTATTCAATATGTAAGAATTTGTTCACCATGTAAGAACTTATTCGTTGTGCTTCAGAAGATTGGAGACTGATGAGAATTAGGCTTGGGGTGGATTAATGATTGTGCATTGAGTCCCCTGTACAGAATTTTATTGTTGTTAACTGTTAACAACCATTTGATCAATAAATATGAGAGATGCGCTCTCAAAAAATATTAAATTAAATTAAATTAAATTTTTAAAAAATGGATGACCCAGTTCACAAGTCCCTGATTTACAGATGACCAGTCCTTCCCCACTCTTCGTTGCTCCCATAACTCCCCAGAGAATCTGTATGGGAAACCTCAGCCCTAGAAGTATTGATTTTGAACTGGAAAGCAACAATGCACAGAGTGAGGAGAGCATTCCCTAACCAAGCAGCAAGGGGAAAACCTCTTTTTTTTGCCCTTCAGTTTATTGTGTTCTGCAAATATTAAATTTTTTGCGAACTGAACATTTATGGCAACCCTGCATTGAGCAAGTCCACCAGCACCATTTTTTCCAACAGCATTTGCTCACTTCATGTTTCTGGTCACATTTTGGTCATTCTCACAACCGTTCAAGCTTTTTAATTATTATTATATTTGCTCTGGTCATCTGGGATCAGTGATGTCTGGTGTTACTATTATCACTGTGAACCATGCCCACATAAGATAGCAAGCTTTAATTGATAAAAGTTGTGTGTGTGCTAAGTGCTCCACTGACTGGCCATTCCACCATCTCTTTTCCTCTCCTTAGGCCTCCCTGTTCCCTGAGATACAACAATATCGAAATCAGGCCAGGTAATAACCCTATAATGGCTTCTAATGATTCAAATGAAAGGAAGAATTGCATGTCTCTCACTTCAAACCAAAAGCTAGAAATGATTAAGCCTAGCGAGGAAGGCACATTGAAACCTAAGATAAGTTGAAATCTGGTTTCTTAGACCAACAGTTAGGCAAGTTGTGAATGCATAGGAAAGGTTCTTAAAAGAAATTCAAAGTGTTACTCCAGTGAACACATGAATGATTAGAAAGCCAAACAGCCTTACTGTTAATGTGAAGAAACTGTTAGTAGTCTGGATGGAAGATCAAACCAGCCATAACATTCCCTTTAACTGAAACTTAATGCAGAGTGAGGCCCTAACTCTCATCAGTTTTATGAAGGCTGAGAGAGGCGAGGAAGCTGCAGAAGAAAAGTCTGAACCTAGTTGGTTTGTGAGCTTTAAGGAAGGAGCTGCCTCAGTAACAGAAAAGTTCAAGGTGAGGCAGCAGGTGCTGATGTAGAAGCTGCAGCAAGTTACCCAGAAGATCCGGCTGAGAGAGTTCATGAAGGTGGCCATGCTCAGCAACAGATTTTCAATGTAGATGAAATGACTTTCTCTTGGAAGTTGTCATCTAGGGAATTCACAGCTGGGAAGGAGAATTTAATGCCTGTCTTCAAAGCTTCAAAGGGCAGGTTGACTCTCTTTTTACGAGCTAATGAAGCTGGTGACTTTAAGTTGAGGCCGATGCTCATTGGCCTTTCTGAAAATCCTAGGGCTCTTACTAAGTATGCTGAACCTACTCTGCCAGTGCTCTGTCAGTGGAACAACAAAGCCTGGGTGACAGTCCATCTGTTTACAGCATGGGTTACTGTTTATTTTAAGCCCGCTGTTGCGACCTACTACTCAGAAAAAAAATTATGCCTGTACTTCATATTACTGCTCATTTGCAGTGTGCCTGGTTACCCAAGAGCTCTGACGAAAATGTACAATAAGAATAATGTTATTTTCATATCTTTTAACATGACATCGATCCCACAGCCCAGGGATCAAGGAGTAATTTTGACTTTCAAATCTTATTTTTAAGAAATATATTTCAAAAGGCTATAGGTGCCACAGATAGTGATTCCTCTGATAGATCCGGACAAAATTAATTGAAACCCTCTTGGAAAGGATTCACTATTTGAAATGTCAATAAGAACATTCATGATTCATGGAGAAGGGGTCAAAATATCAACATTAACAGGAGTTTGGAAGAAGTTGATTCCAGCCCTCATGGATGACTTTGAGGGTTTCAGCACCAGTGGTGGAAGTAACTGCAGATGTGGTGGGAACAGCAAGAGAACTAGAACTAGAAGTGGAGCCTGAATATATGGCTCAATTGCTGCCATCTCGTGACAAACTTTCATGAATGAAGAGTTGCTTCATAAGAGATGAGCAAAGAAAGTGGTTTCTTGAAATGGAATCTACTCCCGTTGAAGATACTGTGAAGATTAATGAAATGACAAAAAAAGGATTTAGAATATTATACAAGTAGGTGACCAAGCAGCGGGAGTGTTTGAGAGGATTAACTCCAACTTGAACAAAGTTCTACTGTGGGAAAAAATGCTTTCACAGCATTGCAGGCTGCAGAGAAACTGTTGGTGAAAAGTCAGTCAATGCAGCAAACTTCATAGTTGTCTTATTTTTAAAAACTGCCACTGCCATGCAACCTTCAGCATCCACCACCCTGGTCAGTTAGCAGCCATTAAAATCAAGACCCTCACCAGATTATGACTCACTGAAAGCTCAGATGTGTTTTCCATATTCTCTTATTCTTATTTTTAATTAGTCACTAACTGGAAATGTGTAAGCTGCATCTCACAATGACTAATGTTTTTGAAGCCTGTCTAAATAAATGGTAACCATTAAAATTTCAAAATAATTGCTGAGTCACACATGACTCACACAGCAGAGACTAGTCAAGGAATGACTTATAGAGAATTATTACTAATATTAGAGAAAGGTTAACTCTGTGAATGAGAAATTTAGAAGACTGTCTCTAGCTATTGAAATTTTCTTGAATATAAGCAGAAAATATTTTTCTCTGTGAAATTAAAAGCAAACAGCAACATTTATTTATAATAGATGAAAATATAAATGAGTTGACAATTCAATATTAGCTAAGTACCAAAGAATATGGACTAATGTAAAGACTGCAGCTCTACAGCCAATGCTTTGAAAAATAGTAGCCACAAGAAAAAGAACAGACTAGCGGCCTGAACCGCGAAAGATACGGAAACGTATAAGCATTCGCAGCGAAGATCTATGCGCTCTTAGCACATTGTGCTATTTCATTTAGTTACTAGCTCAACCAATATTTCAAAACATCAGTTCTCTATGAGGTACTACCAGGTGTCTCTATGAGGTACTACCAGGTGTTGTAGAGAGACAAAGATAACCAAATCCAGGTCTGGCCTAGAAGAATTGTCCACTTGGCAGGAGCAAAGAAGCATTTATTAATTACCTTAACCCAAAGTGGAGTGCTAACTACACTAGAGATACAGATTTTTTCAGCTAAATAAAACAAAAACATTCAAGGGAAAAGAGGTTCATAAAAAGCTCTCTGGAGGAGCTAGTCCTGAAGGCAGCCTTGACACGATGACATGTGGGATTCGTGCTTACTATACAGATGAGGGGAAGCAGAGAAGCCAAAGCCCTGGGCTAGCTGTGCACAGAAAAATCAGGAGGATTCTCCATCTAGTGGTGCATGAAGGAAGGTAGAAACAGGTGGTATAGATCTTGAATTTCAAAGACTTATCTTACATGCCATGTGAGGCTTTCAAAGTGTTAGTAGTTTTGTTATCAATTTAAGCAAGCTGTTAAATGTAGTTAGAACTGTGTACTACAGAGATTTACTGAGGGGCCTATTTTTATAATGTGAATTTACTGGAGCATTAAGGCAGGAGACTGGAGAGTAGAGACCTTAATCAGAATATGTTTGTAGCTGCACAGGTGACAAGAATGGTCTGCAGAATTCTAAAAAGGCACGCAGAATTCCCAGCTCTTGGTTTACACCCACCTTCTCTCCCAGTTACTCAGGCAAACACTAATTTAGGTGTTGCTGTGAAGGCATTTGTGATGTAGTTAAGGTTTCCTATCCGCTGATCTTAAGGTAGGGAAACCATCCTGGAGTGCCTGGCCTATCACTGAGTCCTGTAAATCTGTGTCTAGAGTCAGACACAGGGAAGTTAGACAGTGAAAGGCTGAGAGAGATTCAGCAAGAGAAGATGTCCCATGACTGGCTCTGAAGATGAAAGGGGCTAATACTTGGCAAGGAAAGCCTGTGGCCTCTGGGAGCTGAGAATGGCCCCCACGCAACAACCAGCGAGGAAATGGAGTCTTCAGTCTCCTAACGAAAAGGAATTTGATGCTATCCACAAGCTGACTAAGTTTGGAAGTGATTGAGTCTCAGTGTTTCTGTACAAAAGCTCAGCCTGGCCAACATCTTGATTTCTGCCTCATGGTACTTTAAGTCCAGAACTCACATGCCAGGATGTCTAACCTACAGAAGCTGATACCATAATGTATATTATTTTATGTCTCTAAATTTGTGGTAATTGGTTAACAGCACCAGAAATAGTAACAGTAATGAGATGGAGTACTTTATGTCACTTTGAAGGACCTGCTTTTTACTGACCCAAGTATCCAGCTCCACATTTAGGGTAGACAGCATTTTGGGACCTGCTTGTCCAGGTCAGCTTCATAGGCTAAGAATACATGTTAGTAAACTTCAATCATTAGAAACCTGCCTAGAGATTTACAGATGAGTGGCTTATTTTTAACCTCTTAAAAATTATTCACTCAACAAGCAAAAGTTGAGAGTTGAAAATTATCATATAAATTAATTAAATTAACTCATACGGAGTAATACAGTGATTAAGCTTTGGAGTTAAGATAACTGGATTTACTGCTGTTTGGGCCATGGAATATTAAACAAGTACCTTGATTTCTTTTCATTTTACTTTCTTTATCTGTAATATGGAAACAACTGCTGTATTATTACTTCACAGTATTGTTACCAGGACCAAACTTAGTAAAATACACAAAGAAATTTATAAACTGTAAAACAGTTTACAGATTTTAACTATGATTATTATTGGGCTAGTCATATTTTTCAACAGAGCATCGATTCGCAGGGCAGTTAAATGAGCCTGAAACACGGTTGTGGAGAAAGTGAAGGCTCCCATGCCCAGGATCCTCACCTGGCCCTGGTCGGCTCGCTCACTACACACGTGGGCAATACATTGTTATTGACTAAGAGCTCCACCCAGTGCTCTGGGCGACATGGTGGCAGGGCTGCACAGGTGCAGGACACAAGAGGCTAGAGTGGTGGCAGCACCAAGGACAGAGACTGAGAGGCTGCGGGACTGGAGAAGCCCAGAGGCAGAGACTGGCTTGCTGTGTGCAGACTCACTCTGAGTGGATGGGATTCTAGTGACTGACCTGCCACCACGGGAATAAAGTTGGGTATAACCTTTTCACCCCAAGAATGTTCCACTGTCATTTATTCAGTCTCATAGTGAAATTCTTGGGGAAAACCCATTGGCAAGACAATGATTGCAAAAATTATTTAAATTTTACATTATTTCTGGTTAAAATCAATAGTATATTTAAAATATTTAAAACATGTACATCATAGAACTACAAAATGATATAAAAGACCATTTGCTAAGTAAAGAAAGTGGTATCTTATCCTAATAAAAAGAAATTGATAATCACTGACTGTAAGTCTGGGGAAAGGAAATCCTGGGGCAAAATACCTCTAAAAACTGAAATCAAAGGGAGAAATAAAGTTTAAAACCCGTTTATTGCTTACAAACTGCAGTCCAGTACCATCTCTCTCTCTCCCTGCTCTGAAAGAAGCAGGCAAGAAAGCCAGCCCCTCCTGTAAACTCTCAGGTTCAGACACTCCCTCGGTTGCCCAGGTAATTATCCACTGACATGGAGATGAACTTCTCTCCACCCCTGAGGATATGCAAATACACTAAAGCCAGGCGAGACATTCTGGAAATGTTACAATTTTACCCACAGGCCACCCCTCCAGAAATCTCGCCTTACAATCTACTCGTTTCCCTTCTCCCGCAGTGGTCCCTGGGCAAGAAAACTGGAGCACTGTGACCTGACTAATGACATAACAGTAGTAACAACAATAAAATCATGACAATCCTCAAACCGGAAGATTCAGCTAGATTCAAAGTCTTATGCAGATTAAGTCCTCAGCTCATCCATTCCACAGGCAGGCAGTAGCTGAGGGTTCAGAGCAGTCATCGTGCAGCAGCTGCAGCCAGGGGGCGCATTCAGGCCACAAGGACTGTAGGAGAAAACAACCTTAAGAGTGATAAGATACATGTTTTAATGACACCAGCATAGGCAAATCTTGTCCAACAGGAAGCATACAGGTAAGAGGAGCGGTCTTGTGATTAAACAGTGGCAGGAATGGGATCTCGTCCTGGTCTAGTATACCAGACTTTCAACCCCCTCCCTGTGGGAGTTACAGATGGGTCAATACACAGGTCTATGGGAGGTGCATGCACTGGCTATAAAGATAAAACAAAACTTCCCTGCAAGTTGCTCTTACCTCCTGGACGTTTTAGGCACACTACTGTGACCTTTGGGGGCCATTCAGCTGTTATTCCAGGAATACACAGGAGGCCAGCTTCCAGGCCTTTCCCCCAAGGTGCCAGAAGGGCCAGCCATTGCTGGTCCATGTGTCGAAATGTCCAGGGCCAGGTCCACTCAACAGTGTCTCCAGGGCTTAATGCAGTTGGGGCTGGCAGCAAGATGTTACTCAGCTGGCCATATCCTGGCTTCAATAACTCTGCTTTGGTTTGGACGTACAATTGTATAGGAGAGGCAGCAAGGTGTATGAGCACATCCACAGGGCTCAAAGCTCCTTTACGTGGCTTCTCATTCAAATGCCACGGCACTGCCCATAGGCGAACTGACCAACCCTAGGAACTATTGGTATCCAACTTCAGGCCAGATTTCAACAAACCATTGTACTCTCTATCATGCCTGCCCCAACAGGATTATATGGTACATGAAATTTCCACTTTATTTCTAATTGCTGCACCCATTCTTGTAATGCATGTCCAGTAAAGTGGGTGCCTTGATCACTCAATCACTTGCAACCAGCCATAGGCTGCAGAGAGTCGCTCCAGGCCCTCCTCGGTGGTTTGCTGATCTACATGATGTGCAGGAAAAGCAACCAACAGTCCAGTAACCATGTCCACACAAGTCATAGCATACTGATATCCTTCGGATATGGGCAGAGAGTCTTGGCTACCAATGGCTCAAAAGTAAGTTCTTCCTGCTTTCTACTGGTATAGGTCACTGGCCCTAATAAACGTTGGAGTTCTCCACTTAAGGGGCTAGTAGACAGGACACTGCACTTCTGTAAATATGCACCCCCATTTAGCCAGTGTACATGTCTATGCCATGCCACTCCATGGCCTTTGGGTCCAGTCTCACACTCACCCCACAATGGGATAGGTGGTCATTATCTTGGTTGGAGCTATTCCAGCGATTGGTTCCATAACCGGCAAGGCATGGTACACAGCAGCCAATTGCTTCTCTATCAAGATGTACTGGACCTCTGCTCCTTCCCATAGTTGTCATCAAAATCCAATAGGTTGGTGTGTCCGTTCAAGCCACTGCCAAAGACCCCATCCATAACCATCTTCGGTTACATGAACATCGAGTTCACAGGGCCTTGATGAGTGTGTTACATTCAAGGCCTGTAGGGCCTTGACTGCACACTTGGCAGCAGTAAAAGCAGCTGCACATGTCTCATCCCAGTCCCACCTGACGCCCTTTCATACCAACCGGTATAAGGGCTTCAGAATTTGTGCCAAGTGTGGGATAAACACACTCCAGTAGTCCAAAAGACCCCAAAACTCTTGTAATACTGCCACAGTGGTAGGGGTGGGGAAAGCCTGGACCTTGTGTATAACTCTTCAGGAACAACTCTATTTTTACCCAACCAGACAACCCCCAAGAACTTCACAGAAAAACCAGGTCCCTGAAATTGGTGCTGTTCACAGCCCATCCTTTTTCCTATAGATGTTAGATGTTGCAACAGTCTAGGAACTGCCCCTTCTAAATCTGAAAGAGAATCAGATGTGAGCATAATATCATCAATGTAGTGATACAACCGGACTGTTTGCAGTTTCTTCCATGTGGCCAAGTCCTGGGCTACAAGTCCATGACAGATGGTGGGACTGTGGAGATATCCCTGTGGAAGGACAGTGAATGTCCACTGCCAGCCTTCCCATATGAAGGCAAACTGTTCCTAGCTTTCCTGTGCTATGTCAATAGAGAAGAAAGCATTAGCAAGGTCTACTACATACTGATACACTCCCAGTTCATGGCTGAGGGTGTCCAGAACATCTGCATGCAAAGGGGGTGTGACTTTACTCAATTCCCTGTAGTCTACAGTCTTATGCCAGGAGCCGTCTGGCTTTCTCACTGGGGAATTAAAGGACTGGGGAATTAAAAGGACTATGAGTGGGCTTTATGATGCCCACCCTCCCCAACTCCTGCAGAGTTTCTCCGATTTCCTTGTGCCCCCCAGGCAATTTATACTGCTTAGTATTTGTCACCCACCTAGGCACAGGCAAAATATATTCAGGGATGGGAGAAATGTACACGGTATACTCCTTTGGGGGTAAACGCCCTATCCCCAGTGAGATTTGGGCTTTCTTCACTCTAACTGCCTTATCCCCATAGCCATCCATCACAGCAGGGGTCCTGGGAAAATGCTCAGGGTTGCCATGAATGAGAGAACACTCAGCTCCTATGCCCACCAGTGCCAGGACACGTTGTACATTCACAGGGGACCAATGAATTTCTAATTCTACATGTGGCCTCTGGTCCCCACCATGTCCCCCAAGGTGGGGACTTTGAACTCCCTACTCAGTTGAACTGTGATGCCCAATCATCCTCCTTTGGGAGTGAGGGCTCAGGTGAATCCTGAATACTGTCTCCCATGAAGTTCTGCAGGGACACAGGCCGAGCATGAGGCCTTGACTCTGGTTTCCACGTCCTGGACCTCAGCGGCTGGAACTGCTGCTCTGGATTCAATTGGTGCCATAGTTCCAACAATATTCTATTGGGCTGCCCATTGAGTCTTTCTTTCACTACCCCGGCCTTTATCAAATCAACCCACATCTGGGTCCTGGAGACCTTTATGGGACCTTTTGCACCTCTCCTTTCAGTCGTGACCCATACTTCCCTCCATGCCCTTATTGTTTCAACCTCCCCCAGATCTGCTGAAGTACGAGTAACCTCACTTATGGGTTGCCCTACATGGGGGGCAAGAATATTCACTAGGGACCCAAAGAGAGATGGGGGAGCTGTATGCAGCACCAGATTTCTCATTCCAATAATGAACCCCTCCTCATCAGGGCCCTGGAGGTCCATATTATAGATGACATTTTCATACCCAATTCCTGAAGTACCTGTTGGAGATCTGCATACGTTTTCCAACTATTGGGGAAATATGGTAAATCACTCTGATTAGGCCAAACTATCCTGATGGCAGCTGTCAGCCATTCCAGGAGTGTCTGATTCCCTGAGGTGTGACAGGGAAGGAGGGAAGGGTGACTACTGATGGAGGGAAGGGTGAGTCCTCAGGGAAGCTATTCAACTCATCTCAGTATCCAACACAACAATGTTTTCCACCCCCATATCTCAGAGACATAAAAGCCACATAGGCAGGGATTCTAAAGGCCTCTGCCTATACCAGACACCCATGTCCACCGGCTCATCCTGGGTAAAGGGGCGGAACCTGGAGTGCTCCACAACCTGGGGAGGGTCTGTTCTTCCCCCTGAGGAGCCTGCAGTTTTTTCATTTTTTATTTTCTTAATTACAGCTGGGCAGGCCTTTAAAACAAGAGAAGATGGTACCTTCAGTGGTGGCCTGGGTAGCAGATCTGCTAATGACCCTATTTCCTCCTCTTCTCCCTCGGGCTTCTCCACCAATGGCTCCACCTCCACCATTTCCGGGGCTGAAGGCACCACTCTTTCCCCCCAGCTCCCTCACAGCCTCCTGCAACATGGCTTTTCCTGCTGCCTCCCCACTTGCCGCTAAGGAGTCTTCTGGGAGCATAACCTGTCTTTTCAGTAACTGTCTCTCTTCTTTAACAGCATCCCATACATTATTGCTCAGCTCCTCCAAGCAATGCTGAAGTGTGTCTCTCTCCTGCCTAATCCCCTCTCTCTCATCACTAACCCTCTCGATGATCCTCTCTTTCTCCTGTATAACATTTTGTACTATCTAGATGAAAAGAGACCCTACAATGCCAGCTGCTACATGGCCCCCTAAAGTCTCCAAGCAGGCTTCCAACTCACAGAGGGCTAATCCTGCAGCTATCAGTGTTTCCAACCTTCCCCAGTTCTGGGGAAGGCCCCACCCCTCTAAGAGGTACTTTACCCTAGACCAATTCCCCCCTAGGAGTTCTCAACTTGGAAGCCGCACAGCTGGGGGGATAATAACCAGTGCAACGGCACCCTCTGCCGCTGCATCCACTGGGGTCTCCCCACCATCCACAGGAGCAGCCCTCCCAAAGGTCACACCCATTATGAAATTTTGGATTCAGAGGAATCCTGCCAACTTCCACCAGAAGTAAGTCGGGAAAGGAAATCCGGGGCAAAATACCTCTAAAAACAGAAATCAGTCAAAGGGAAAAGTAAAGTTTAAAACCCATTTATTGCTTACAAAATGCAGTCCAGCACCATCTCTCTCTCTCCCTGGAAGAAGCAAGCCAGCCAGCCAGCCAGCCGCTCCCCTTAAACAATCAGGTTCAGACAGGCCCTCAGTTGCCCAGGTAACCCACTGACATGGAGATGAACTTCTCTCCACCCCTAAGGATATGCAAATACACTAAAGCCAGGTGAGATATTCTGGAAATGTTACAATTTTACCCACACTAACATATAAATATATTTACAGGAAAAAGAAAACTCAGACATTTGCCTTACAAATATTTTGAATTTGAATCTTGAAATAAAACTAGCATCAATCCAGTAATCTTAACCTCTTTCAATTACATCAGAAACTAACATATGTTTTAAAATGGGGTTTCAATTAAACATACTTTATGTCTATTCAAATCTGAAAATTATTCCAACATACTGGAGAAGATTTAAGGTCACTTCCTCAGGATTTTCCAAAATATTAGTGGAAGAATTGCATGTAATGACCTTGCAGATGGAGTAGTTAAGAGTAACAAAATAAATGATTTTAAAAGAAGAAGGATTTGAGATAAAAATGGGTCTTTGAGGCAGAAGAAATGCAGTTGAAGGGAAAGAGTAGTTACATAAAGTGAGTATCCTTCCAGGCAAATGGTAGGGGGCAACATCTCCACATCCTTGTTTTTGAAACATTTGTATAACATCAAGATAAAACAGGCTAAATGATTCATGAAACATGGGACTTTCCAAAACTCATGTATTAAAGGGATATTTATGCAGGAACACGTTCTTTGTTTTATTCTTTCTATTTTAAAATATCATACGTCTGTGTTATCAGAAGGACTTCAATAAGATCATTAATTTTAAAACTGTTCTATACGTGAGTCAGATAATCCACCTAAACGAAGGAACAGAATTTGTTTCCCCAACAATTGACCAGATGAGGTGGTTGAATCAGATAAGGGTGAGAATCCATGGAACCGTAGATACGATTTTTTTATGTTAAAAAAAAAGCCATAGGGGGGAGGAGCCAACATGGCGGCATGAGTAGGACAGTGGGAATCTCCTCCCAAAAACATACATATTTTTGAAAATACAACAAATACAACTAATCCTAAAAGAGAGACCAGAAGACACAGGACAACAGCCTGACTATATCCACTCGAGCGAGAGCCCAGAGCTTGGTGAAAGGGGTAATATATAGGCCCTGGCCCGGCGGGAGCCGAGCACACGTCCCCCCAGCTCCCGGCAGGACGGAGAGGGAGCCCAGGACTGCTACACACCCAGCCCCAGCCACTCGCACCAGAGCGCACACACAGTGCATACATGGAGGGCTGGAAACTAGGGAAATAGGGCAGCAAGATTTCTGAGCGGGTTCCGAAGCTGATGCCCCTGTGACAAAGAAAAGCGAGTGCTTTTTGAAAGTCTTAAAGAGACAGGGACATAACAGCTGGACGGAAACAACAAAGGTCACAGTCCAGTGGCTGGAAATTACAGGGAAAACTGGGCGCACTAACCCCCTGGGCAACAGCTCTGAGACCCCTCACGGAGGTAAACAGCCAAACAATGCCCCCGTCCATTACCTCTCTGGGCGCTGCGAAAGCAGAGAAGCAGCATAAGGCAGGCCCCGCCCCCTCAGAAAGGGAGTTTTCTCCATATCGGCCGGGCAAGACACAAAGACCCAGCCTACATGTAATAACCCAACACAAGCCACTAGGGGTAGCAGTTGTCCCAGTAAAGAAAGGCCAGTAGCAAGTAAAAAGTTTGGCCCTCCCAGCTGACCGTCAATAGCACCTGTCAACATGAAAAGGCAAAAAAATATGATCCAGACAAGACTAACCCAGACAGCTTTGGCATCTGCTACATCTTCCCCTGAGAAGGAACCTGGGGAGATAGATTTAGCCAGTTTTCCTGAAAAAGAATTCAAAAGAAAAGGCATAACCATGCTGATGGACTTGCAGAGAAATATGCAAGAACTAAGGAAGAAGAATACAGAAATATAACAAGCTCTGGAAGGGCTTCAAAACAGAATGGACGAGATGCAAGAGACCATTAATGGACTAGAAAACAGAGAACAGGAACACAGAGAAGCTGATGCAGAGAGAGATAAAAGGATCTCCAGGAATGAAAGAATTCTAAGAGAGCTGAGTGACCAATCAAAATGGAACAATATCCGCATTATAGGGGTACCAGAAGAAGAAGAGGGAGAAAAAGCGATAGAAAGTGTCTTTGAAGAAATAATTGCCAAAAACTTCCCCAAACTAGGGGAGGAAATGGCCTCTCAGACCACAGAGGTACACAGAACTCCCATGACAAGTGATCCAAGGAGGGAAACACCAAGACACATAATAATTAAAATTGTAAAGATCAAAGACAAGGACAAAGTATTAAAGGCAGCAAGAGAGAAAAAAAAGGTTACCTACAAAGGAAAACCCATCAGGCTATCATCACACCTCTCAACAGAAACCCTACAGGCCAGAAGAGAATGGCATGATATACTTAATGCAATGAAACAGAAGGGCCTCGAACCAAGACTACTGTATCCAGAACGAATATCATTTAAATATGAAGGAGGGATTAAACAATTCCCAGACAAGCAAAAGTTGAGGGAATTTGCCTCCCACAAATCACCTCTACACGGCATCCTACAGGGACTGCTCTAGATGGGAGCACTCCTAAAAAGAGCACAGAACAGAACACTCAACACATGAAGAAGGGAGGAGGAGGAATAAGAAGAGAGAGAAATAAAGAATCATCAGACCACATTTATAATAGCTCAACAAGCGAGTTACATTAGACAGTAAGATAGTAAAGAAGCTAACCTGGAAACTTTGGTAATGACAAACTTAAAGCCTGCAATGGCAATAAGTTCATACCTCTCAATAATCGCCCTAAATGTAAATGGACTGAATGCACCAATCAAAAGACACAGAGTAACAGAATGGATAAAAAAGCAAGATCCATCCATATGCTGCTTACACGAGACTCACCTCAAACCCAAAGACATGCACAGACTTAAAGTCAAGGGATGGAAAAAGATATTTCATGCAAACAACAAAGAGAAGAAAGCAGGTGTTACAATTCTGGTATCAGACAAGACAGACTTCAAAATAAAGAAAGTAACAAAAGACAAAGAAGGACATTACATAATAATAAAGGGCTCAGTCCAACAAGAGGATATAACCATTATAAATATATATGCACCCAATACAGGAGCACCAACACACCTAAAACAAATACTAAGAGAACTAAAGGAAGAAATAGAATGCAATGCATTCATTCTAGGAGACTTCAACACACCACTCACTCCAAATGACAGATCCACCGGACAGAAAATAAGTAAGGACACAGAGGCACTGAACAACACACTAGAACAGATGGACCTAATAGACATCTGTAGAACTCTACATCCAAAAGCAACAGGATACACATTCTTCTCAAGTGCACATGGAACATTCTCCAGAATACACCACATACTAGGCCACAAAAAGAGCCTGAGTAAATTCCAAAAGATTGAAATCCTACAAACCAACTTTTCAGACCACAAAGGCATAAAACTAGAAATAAACTGTACAAAGAAAGCAAAAAGGCTCACAAACACATGGAGGCTTAACAACACGCTCCTAAATAATCAATGGATCAATGACCAAATCAAAATGGAGATCCAGCAATATATGGAAACAAACAACAACAACAACACTAAGCCCCAACTACTGTGGGACACAGCAAAAGCAGCCTTAAGAGGAAAGTATATAGCAATCCAGGCATATTTAAAGAAGGAAGAACAATCCCAAATGAATGGTCTAATGTCACAATTATCGAAATTGGAAAAAGAAGAACAAATGAGGTCTAAGGTCAGCAGAAGGAGGGACATAATAAAGATCAGAGAAGAAATAAATAAAATTGAGAAGAATAAAACAATAGCAAAAATCAATGAAACCAAGAGCTGGTTATTCGAGAAAATAAACAAAATAGATAAGCCTCTAGCCAGACTTATTAAGAGGAAAAGAGTCAACACAAATCAACAGTATCAGAAACTAGAAAGGAAAAATCACGACGGACCCCACAGAAGTACAAAGAATTATTTGTGAGTACTATGAAAACCTATATGCTAACAAGCTTGGAAACCTAGGAGAAATGGACAACTTCCTAGAAAAATACAACCTTCCAAGACTGACCAGGAAAGAAACAGAAAATCTAAACAGACCAATTACCAGCAAAGAAATTGAAGCGGTAATCAAAAAACTACCCAAGAACAAAACCCCCGGTCCAGATGGATTCACCTCAGAATTTTATCAGACACACAGGGAAGACATAATACCCATTTTCCTTAAAGTTTTCCAAAAAATAGAAGAGGAGGGAATACTACCAAACTCATTCTATGAAGCCAACATCACCCTAATACCAAAACCAGGCAAAGACCCCACCAAAAAAGAAAACTACAGACCAATATCCCTGATGAACGTAGATGCAAAAATACTCAACAAAATATTAGCAAACCGAATTCAAAAATACATCAAAAAGATCGTACACCATGACCAAGTGGGATTCATCCAGGGATGCAAGGATGGTACAAAATTCGAAACTCCATCAACATCATCCACCACATCAACAAAAAGAAAGACAAAAATCACATGATCATCTACATAGATGCTAAAAAAGTATTTGACAAAGTTCAACATTCATTCATGATAAAAACTCTCAGCAAATTAGGAATAGAGGGCAAGTACCTCAACATAATAAAGGCCATATATGATAAACCCGTAGCCAACATTATATTGAACAGAGAGAAGCTGAAAGCTTTTCCTCTGAGATTGGGAACTAGACAGGGATGCCCACTCTCCCCACTGTTATTTAACATAGTACTGGAGGTCCTAGCCACCACAATTACACAAAACAAAGAAATACAAGGAATCCAGATTGGTAAAGATGTTAAACTGTCACTATTTGCAGATAACATGATACTGTACATAAAAAACCCTAAAGACTCCACCCCAAAACTACTAGAACTGATATTGGAATACAGCAAAGTTGCAGGATACAAAATCAACACACAGAAATCTGTGGCTTTCCTATACACTAACAATGAACCAACAGAAAGAGAAATCAGGCAAACAACTCCATTCACAATAGCATCAAAAAAAATAAAATACCTAGGAATAAACCTAACCAAAGAGGTGAAAGACTTATACTCTGAAAACTACAAGTCACTCTTAAGAGAAATTAAAGGGGACACTAACAGATGGAAACTCATCCCATGCTCATGGCTAGGAAGAATTAATGTCGTCAAAATGGCCATCCTGCCCAAAGCAATATACAGAGTCAATGCAATCCCTATGAAACTACCAGCAACATTCTTCAATGAACTGGAACAAATAATTCAAAAATTCATATGGAAACACCAAAGACCCCGAATAGCCAAAGCAATCCTGAGAAAGAAGAATAAAGTAGGGGGGATCTCACTCCCCAACTTCAAGCTCTACTACAAAGCCACAGTAATCCAGACAATTTGGTACTGGCACAAGAACAGAGCCACAGACCAATGGAACAGACTAGAGAATCCAGACATTAACCCAGACCTATATGGTCAATTAATATTTGATAAAGGAGCCATGGACATACAATGGCAAAATGACAGAGTCTTCAAGAGATGGTGCTGGCAAAACTGGACAGCTACATGTAGGAGAATGAAACTGGACCATTGCCTAACCCCATATACAAAAGTAAACTCAAAATGGATCAAAGACCTGAATGTAAGTCATGAAACCCTAAAACTCTTGGAAAAAAACATAGGCAAAAACCTCTTAGACATAAACATGAGTGACCTCTTCTTGAACATATCTCCCTGGGCAAGGAAAACAACAGCAAAAATGAACAAGTGGGACTATATTAAACTGAAAAGCTTCTGTACAGCAAAAAACACCATCAATAGAACAAAAAGGAACCCTACAGTATGGAAGAATATATTTGAAAATGACAGATCCAATAAAGGCTTGACGTCCAGAATATATAAAGAGCTCACACGCCTGAACAAACAAAAAACAAATAACCCAATTAAAAAATGGGCAGAGGAACTGAACAGACAGTTCTCTAAAAAAGAAATACAGATGGCCAACAGACACATGAAAAGATGCTCCACATCGCTAATTATCAGAGAAATGCAAATTAAAACTACAATGAGGTATCACCTCACACCAGTAAGGATAGCTGCCATCCAAAAGACAAACAACAACAAATATTGGCGAGGCTGTGGAGAAAGGGGAACCCTCCTACACTGCTGGTGGGAATGTAAATTAGTTCAACCATTGTGGAAAGCAGTATGGAGGTGCATCAAAATGCTCAAAACAGACCTACCATTTGACCCAGGAATTCCACTCCTAGGAATTTACCCTAAGAATGCAGCAATCAAGTTTGAGAAAGACAGATGCACCCCTATGTTTACTGCAGCACTATTTACAATAGCCAAGAATTGGAAGCAACCTAAATGCCCATCGGTAGATGAATGGATAAAGAAGATGTGGTACATATACACAATGGAATACTACTCAGCCATAAGAAAAGGGAAAATCCTACCATTTGCAGCAACATGGATGGAGCTGGAGGGTATTATGCTCAGCAAAATAAGCCAAGCGTAGAAAGAGAAATACCAAATGATTTCACTCATCTGTGCAGTATAAGAACAAAGGAAAAACTGAAGGAACAAAACAGCAGCAGAATCACAGAACCCAAGAATGGACTAACAGGTACCAAAGGCAAAGGGACTGAGGAGGATGGGTGGGAAGGAAGGATAAGGGGGGGGAGAAGAAGGGGGGTATTAAGATTAGCATGCATGGGGTTGTGGGATAAAGGGGAGGCAGGGCTCTACAACACAGAGAAGACAAGTAGTGACTCTACAACACTTTGCTATGCTGATGGACAGTGACTGTAAAGGGGTTTATAGGGGGGACCTGATATAGGGGAGAGCCTAGTAAACATTATATTCATCATTTAAGTGTAGATTAAGATAACAACAACAAAAAAAAAACAGCAGTTCCTGTGTGGTGACCTCCAATGAGTTCTACACAATGGTATAAAGGGCATATAAAAGTGTAGGCAAAGGGTTTGTTTCTGCTTATACAGAGGATCAAAGCCTAATTTGGCTACCCCGAAAATGAACTAAGATACGATATGAAGAAGAACTTCCAACATCACCACTCTCTGGAAGACTCATGCCAGATGATGATCATTCAAAAACCCCAACAAAGATCCACGCGCTGCTACAGGAGTAGATGCAGTCATCCCACCGGTTCCTGGACTTGCCATGGGAATGAAGAAGGAGATATCTAAGCTGGCCTGTGCACACAGTAAAACAACAAATTTTACTGGATCTACACTGTTGGAACTCAACCAAGAATTAGGAGAAGTGCAAATTGTACCGCTCCAAAATCTTACAACTACAGACTATTTACTGTTAAAAGAACATATGGGATGTGAACAGTTCCCAGGAATGGGTTGTTTTAATTTGTCTGATTTCTCTCAGACTGTTCAAGTTCAGTTGGACAATATCCACCATATCACAGATAAGTTTTCACAAATGCCTAAGGTGCCTAACTGATTTTCTTGGTTTCACTGGAGATGGCTGGTAATTATAGGTCTGCTTTGGTTATGTAACTGTATTCCTATTATGTTAATGTGTGTGTGCAATTTAATTAGTAGTTTAAAACCTATACATGCTGAAGTTACTGTATGAGAAGATATGTCAAAGAAATAATCAATCTTCCCATGTTTTCTTCCGCCTGCTACTTCTATAGCTTTTCTTCTTCCTTCCTAATTACAACCCATAAATAGAATTCATGCCTCATATAGAATTTACTGTGTATCACAATTCTTCCAAGTGGTAAAGATACCCCAAGACGAATGCTGGACATAGAAGCCACAGGGCATAAATATGCAAAGAAGTAAAAAACTAACCTTTTCAAACAATAAGGCTTCTCTCTCACTTACCAACTTTACATTTCCCTGTATGGCCCCAGAAGATGACTGGTTAGCCAGAGATGGGTGAGATCCCTCAAGGGAGGAACAACCTAAGACAGGCACAGTTGCAGGGGGGCCATCAGGTGAGAAATTGGGGATCAACAGAGGTGAGGCTTAGAACCTCAACCCCCCTGTTTTGAGAGAAATCTTCTGCATCCGTGGATGTTTTATTGCCCTTGTCTAGCTTGGATTAACACATAGTCTACAGGCACACACCTGATCATCTACATTTGCTCTCTTACAACACTAAACTATGTTTTCTACCTTTATCTTGCATCTACCTACCACTTCAGCATTTTATTAAAAATAATCATAATAAAGAGAGAAATGTGGTATCCACATATAAATCAAGTATAAAAATCAAACGAATATTCATATTTGAACTGTTTATAGTTCATAATGCATGATCAAAACCGAAAGTTTCTGTGATAACTGCCCTTGTACTAGTCACCATGTAACTTATTCACTATGTAAGAGTTTGTTCTCCATGTAAGAACTTGTTCATTATGCTTCAGAAGATTGGAGACTGACGAAAATTAGGCTTGGGGTGGATTAATGATTATACATTGAGCATTGAGTCCCCTATGCAGAATTTTATTGTTGGTAACAACCATTTGATCAAAAAAAATAGGAGAGATGCCCTCAAAAAAAAAAAAAAAAAGTACACACTTCCAATTGCAAAATAAATAAGTAACCAGGATGTAATGTATAGCATAAGGAATATAGTCAAAATATTGTAACAACTTGGTATGGTGATAGCTGGTACCTAGAATTATCATGTATATAAATGTTCAATCACTGTGTTGTACACCTGAAACTAATGTAATACTGTGTGTCAACTACCCTTCAATAAAAAATAATTATCTAAAAAATAAAAATAAAAATAAAAGCCATAGCATGGTCTCAATAACCAGAGTTTGCAGCAAGTAGCTGCAGGAAGCACACCGGCTCGCAGAAAGCTGAAGCTGCAACAGGCTTCCAAGGGGCCCGGCAGCTGTGCAACCCATCTGCCCTGCTCAGGAAGGCGGAGGGCTGAACACATGTAACATGTGTGCACTTCTCACACACCAGCCCACAGACTTAGGAAGCCATTTTGGAAGATAAATGGCGGAAGTCAGTGTGGGCTTTGAGGCCCTGGGGTATTTTTATTTTTCAGAATGATGAGATTTGTTTTTTAATGTTTTCCTGGCTGGAAATCAGAGTGGAGGGGTTCTGCTTTCTAACAGCAGAGGTCACTAACATCAAAGAAGGAAATGAAGCAATCTGGGCCGCACTTGCTGTCACTATCATTGAGTTTCACAATCAACAGGCAACAGACTGACACACTACACACTACACACACACACACACACACACACATTCTACCACAGAATATGGGGGGATGAACGAGACTAGAATATAAAGTGAAAATTTCCACTATACATGTTTACAACTATTGACATTTTTTTCTTACCTCACCAACCATCAACTTGAATATATCTTCAGAAAGACCATATAGTCGCAAAGAAAAGAATGAGGAAACTAAAATATTTTATCCCTGCAGACTTTTGGCAAATTATTGAGTGCCTAGCACTGTTTTAAATATTTGGGGTACAAAAGTATAAATAAATATATTATGTCTGCACTTGCCCTGCCATTAATTCTGTGACAGAGGAAGTGAAGTATTAAATAGCAAACATCAGAGGCTATGACAGAGAAAATTTAGAAAAGCGGAGGAAAATTTTCCTGTTTTGAGCAGCTGATCTGCATTTCATTTTACTTTGATCCCTGCAAATTACATAGCTGGCCACTGCTTATGAGAAATAGATTATCACACGTAATTTTTGTGCATACATTGGAAAGAAAACACAAGATGAATAAATTGGTTCGGTCAGAGTGGAAAGCCTAGCAAATTCTCAAAAATGTTAGTTTTCTTCGTATCGATCAGTGACTTGTTACAACAACACAAGTTCTCAAACTTATAATGGAAACGTCTATGTCCAGACATCTCTGTATCTCGGATGCTATTCTTCCAATAATTTCTATTTTCTACGTGCTTTAGAGCAAGATAAAGGCAGGTCCCTGACACAGCAATTAAAGTCACAGGGGTGCCAGGCTCCAGGCATCTGGCAGAGGCTGGGAAGGCCTGGGGAAGAGGCCGTACCCCAGAAGTACATGGGTGGCTTCATACTGAGCTTTGAGCAACCCCGGCCTCTGGGAGCCTAAGACACAAAGCCGGCCTCCGCACACAAGGCACAGAGGGGTCTGCAGAGCCAGCGGGAGGGTGGGGTGAGTTCTGATGTATGCGGCCACTGCAGCCCTCAACAGGATGCATGGTGCTGTGTCCAGTGACAAGTGTAAGGCTGGAGGCACTGGAGGGAGGGGTGAGCACAATGGACACTGACGACGTGCCAAAGTCCCTGGCTGCTGCCCCCTCCCAACCTGAAAAATGTGCCATAGGCTAGCCAATCCTCGCACTGCTGTAAATCTATGCTCTGCCTCCCCCTACCTTCTTTAAAAACTCAGTGCCTCCCCCCCACAGAATTCTATTGTTGTTAACATGTATTTGCTCAATAAACACGAAGGGTGCCCTCTCAGCATCACTCTCACACGGGTTCAGCCTCGAGTCCCCTGCCTGGTCCTTTCGGGTCTTTGACACCTCATCACATCTCCCATCCCCCTACCCCCCCACCCCACCCCTGGCTGCAGGCCACAGGCAGGGGGGAGCCAACACCTCAGGACTCATACAGAAATGAACATGGCAGAACACAGCCAAGTAGAACTGTGTGAGAGTTTGAAGAGCAAGACAGGAAATAGAAAAAGTAAAAGAAATCGCTCTGTTTCTATAGGCACAAGCAGCATCTCAGGAAAAGTAAGAGCAGGTGAGAGAAAATAATAATGCTTCAATAAGAAGCCAGATGGAACTCAGAACTAAAGACCTGGAATTTGAGCTCTTCAAAGCAAAAACTTCTCAAAATTCTAGTAAAACAGAATTGGAAAAATACAAGCAACTCTACCTGGAAGAATTAAAAGTTAGAAATTCATTGGAAAATAAACTGAACATTCTCCACAGGACTACTGAGAGGCTAACAGAGATGAGTGCCACACTTCTTGAGGATAACGGGCAGAAGAGGACTTCACGCAGCACTCTTACTATGAGGCCAGCGCTGGAAACAGCTCGCGCTGGAAATCTCACTCCAAGAGAAAACTCAGTGGTTCCTACCACACACCCGTGGACTTCAGATGACACGGAGACGTTCTTTGCCAGGATGCAGCAGGAATTGGAAGAGAATATAACTAGAGAACTAGAAGCTGCAGCTGTTAAATTTGAATCTGAATCCTGTAGAGTTCCTCCACTAGGATCTACTGATGCGTCAAATCCAACTCAATATCTACTTTTGAAAACAGCACAAGAATGTGCACAGATTTTGAGGGAAAATTACATGATCTGAAAGATAGAGGTAAAAATGAATATACTGGTCTGTTTATATACACTGGTCTGTTTATATAATCCTTTCCCATTAAACATAGGACATGTGAAAACCTTTACTAAGGGAAATTATTTTTGAATAAAAAAAACAGGGCACTCCTTCACACTGAAGATTTCTTAAATCCTACATCAAGCAAGAAAAGAGAAATCTGTTTTTTTCCCCTACTGTGATGATAAGAGTATCCATGGCACATTTTAAATTGTCATTTTTAAAAAGTGCTACATTGTTATTGTTGAGGGTTTGGCTGTACAAGTACATAATGGGAAAATAAATATTCACAATAACTCAGAAAAAAAAAAAAAAAACTCACTGCCTGCCCTGCCGCGCGCGACTTCTCCAGCCTGTGTCTGTGCAGACTGGTGAACCTCGCCCGGGACTGCGCTCAAATAAACTGCCTGCTCTTTTGTTGCCTCTCGTCACCTGCTTATTTCAGTTAGAATTCATCTTACGACAAGCACGTGCAACCATCCACAGTGCTAGTAATTCCACTGAGGGCAGCCTTGGGGCCACACTCTTTGACCTTTGGCTCGCACCCCCTGGCAGTGGGGGCTTTGTGACACCTCCCTGTGTGCGCTTGGCCTGAGAGGAGGCAAAAGCAAAGCAGACACTCCTGGTTTTATTACGCCTTACTTTCAGATCATTTGGTGCACAACAGATATTCATCATGAGCAACGTCCCTCGAAAGTTTCATGCCCCACCCCGCCGCGATCCTCAGCCCTACCACCTTCACTGCCCTCCAGTCCTTCCCACACGGGATGCTGCCCCTCATGCCAAGAAGCACCCCGTTTCTCCTGCATCTGTCGACCACCCTGGCCACAGGCTGTTCCACTGGGATTGTGTGCCATTCCCAGCCGGCTTTTCCACCGAGCCCCAGAGGCAGAATGTAGGCCAGGTGCTCCCCTCCGGCAGCCTCCCCTTGATGAACCGGAGGGACAAGCCCGAGAAGCTGACAGGCTCAGCACGTACGTCCACGACGTCAGCTG
Organism: Manis javanica; assembly: GCF_040802235.1. NCBI lineage: Eukaryota > Metazoa > Chordata > Mammalia > Pholidota > Manidae > Manis > Manis javanica. The sequence continues at coordinate 31,983,320 of NC_133171.1, read as the reverse complement.
CCCTCATCTCCAAAACATCCTCACTTAGCTATTGCCCAAAACCGGGGTAACATGGAGAACAGCACTGACTGCTAGACAAACAAGAACTCAGAGGATAAAACGGAGGTCCAGGCTGATGGCAGTGCCACTGGGCCTGCCCCTTCCTTCTCCCCACCTGCCCGGAGAGTGCAGGCGCTCCCTGTCCGTGACCACTCACACCTCGGAGGTCCCTGATACCACCACCAACCTGGCTGACCTGTGTGCCAGGCCCCTGATCCCGCTTGTCCTTCCACCTTCCCCAATTCCGATACTGATCAGGGAACAAGAGACATGGCCCCCAATTCTCCTCCTCCCCCTCCTCCAGTTCCGGCTGATGCTCCTCCTGCTCTTAGTCCCAGTCCCATAGTGGGAACTCCACCAAGAGAGAAGGAGGGCCCTTTTCATTCAGTCACTGCTACAGCACCGCCTACTTCTGACATCCCCACACCGCCCAGCACCTCCACCACCTTCCTGCAGCAGCCTTCCTGCCCAAGGTCGTCCCCATCACCCATGTGTGTAGGTTCTCCCCCTCCTTGTTTCTCACCTGCCCCTGTCCCAGTAGCTTCCCTCAGTAACTCGGTTCTCAGTGTCCAGGCAGCCACTTCCACTGTAGGTGCTCCCACCACGGCCGCCCAGGCACCTGCAGGCTTGCCCTCCACACCTACTTCACATCCTGATATGGACATGGGCACGACGCCCCCTTCTCACACTGACATCTGCCCTTCTCCCCCTGACTCCCCGGGGAGATAGCTCCCGAGTTCCAAACTCGGCTGTCATGCGAACCACAAGCACCCTGCAGAGGAACCTGTTCTCTGCCAACCCCACTGTATGGATCCCCAGCCACAGACACATTTTTAACAACCCCAGAGGCCCCCAGCAGTCCCCTCACCCCACAGTTGGCCTGAAGATCGGGCAGCCACAGAATGCCGCTCTCCCCAGGGCTCCTGTCCTCCCTGGGTTGTCCCTCAATGGTATATTCCATCTACAAGAACGCAGCAGGCAGCACCACTGCGAGCTTCAACCTGACTCTCTGTGATGATGTTATGGACATGACACCCCCTTCCCAGGGTGTCATCTTCCCTTCTCCCCAAGACTCCATGTGGAGATCGCTCCCATGTTCCAAAGTCAGCTGCAATGGGGACCACAGGCACCCTACAAAGGGACCCGTCTCTGCCAACCCCACTGTATGGATCCCCAGAGCCACAGACATTTTTAAGAACCCCAGCGGCCCCCAGCAGTCCCCTCAGCCCACAGTTGGCCGGAACATCGGGCCACCACAGAATGCCGCTCTCCCCAGAGCTCCTGTCCTCTCTGGGTTTCCCCTCCTGGCATCTTCAGTCCACCAGAACGCAGCAGGCAGCACTGCAAACTTTAATCCGTCTCTTCGCAACGATGCTCTGGCCACGATTCCCCCTTCCCAGTCTGTCATCTTCCGTTCTCCCCCAGACTCCATGCGGACATTGCTCTCATGTTCCAAACTCGGCTGCGACGTGGACCACAGGCACCCTGTAAAAGGACAGTCTCTGCCAATCCCATTGTACATATCCACGGCGGACCAAGTTCTCACTCTTACCTGTCATAGTGCTTTTTGCTCTCTGCCCATCTTCAATTGCTCAAGCAAAGGCTTGGGTCTGTAAGTTTCAAATCAACAGGTTTCTTTTACGTTTGATTACTCACACGATCTGGTTTAGTTTTAAACCTCAAGCCTATGATACATGTTTGTATACTCAGAGAGCTTTTGGTTATACCAACCTACAATGTCTTTTATCCTATCACTCAAAATTTTAAAGACACCTAACACCCTAAGTCAGGAATAAAAAAAGAAAATATATGAATAACTACCAAAGGGATATGTGAAAAAGTAATTATGTTCACTTTTGACCTGAATAAATAATTTATTGCAACTCTAATTTTAGACAAAGGAATATAGAAAAGTTTCCCCCTTTCTTCTGGCTTCCTGACATTTGGCTTTCCTCTATTGTTCTCAGAAGCTGCCAGTATCCTGAGTTAAACACAGATTATTTACTGCAACAGAAACTTACCCTGTGATGTGTTACTATGTGCTGTTCCCATGTAGCTGTTTCCTCCATTGCTGTATTCTGATAAAGGAAAAGAAAAACAAATAATTTATTTTTTAAGAAAATGTCTTTAATAAAGTGAGTGAGAACACCCAGCAAAAAATTTTGCACACTGCAATACCAAAACTCATTAATTAGGTACTCTGAAAGGAGCTTAATAATTATGGAAGTGTTTTTTGTTTGCTTTTGTTTTTGTTGTAAGAAACAGGAAACTACACACAGGAACTTTGTTTTTAACTTAATTTCGACAAATGCTATTCTATATTCATTTCATGTCAGCTGAAATCAGTATTCAAGCTAACTGGGCAACTTTACACTTAACATCAGAGAAAAAAAGAATAAAAACTGAAATAGGATTATCTTAAAATATATAATAACACATGTAACATTTAAAAGCTTTCCTAACATTGCGCAAAGGAAGGAAAAGTCAAATACTTCTTAACTCAATTCTTAACACTCAAAAAAAAAAAACCCCAAACAGAAAAATGTAGTCTAGTTTAAACCACAGACCACATTCTTTCTACTCTCCTTCAGAGGCAAGAACATCAAAATCCTATCCATGATTGTTTATGTAGTCAGGCAGACTTTATGAGACGTTCTGAATGAACTGAAGGATGAATATATGAATAAATACATAGATGTGTGATAATGCAAATATAATGGTAGAATCTTAGTTGTCAGGATTCAAGTAAAATTCTATCTTGCTATATTTGAAAATGATCATAATAAAATGTGTGTTTGGGGGAGGATTTCTTTTTTACAGCAAATCACTCAGAAATTGAACGCTAAATGTGATATATAATATTTTTTATACTAGTAAATTTATTAAGCGCTATTTTCATGAGCATTACATGAAGAAAAACTGTTCATTAATGACTGAGAGTTCTGATACTTTACAGAAATTGGGAAAGGTTGCCTTTGGAAGAATACCTAAGAAACAAGCAGCCTCTGGGTTGGAAAACTGGAAACTGGGGAGTGGGGTGAGAGAATCTTACTTTTCACTATGAGCCCTGTTGTACTGTTTTATCAAGCTCATCTATTACCTATTCAAAGAAATGATTTTAAAACTTGTCATTTTTCTTATTAAAAAAAATCAGAATACCTAGTTGTGTAACTTTAGACAAGTATCTTCTGATAAATCTCTAGTCTCATTCAAAAGCATTTAGATTTGTGGGAGATCAAGAAAAAGTGTCACTCCTGTAAGCATGATTCCAGCACTATCATTCCCTAGTAACTTTGAAAGAGACTGTTATACAGAAAATAAATTAGGTTAGAAATAACGTGATCACAGCCATTAACTGCCATTAACTAGGTAGCTGACTTAGTTTTCCTCACCTACAATTAAGGAACTGGATAGTCATCACAAGTAAAAAGTCCTTTCTAGCTCCAAAATTCTCTTAAGACTATAATTCCAGTTGTAGTCCAATTAAAATTACAATTCCAAACAGGCTGTACATTCAATTAATAGTGAAACACTTAGAGGCATCAAGAGTGACTGCAATTTGTGACTACTGGATCCTGAGTTCTACATACCAGTATCAACCGATTAGAATCACAATTTCTGAAGAAGCAAAAGGCTGTATTTCAGAATCTGCCAAGAGTTTGTTCAGTTTCTTTGTTCTAAGCTCTAGTTGGCAAAGACACTACTCAGAAGGGCTTCCTGCCAAAATTTCAGATCTTAATTCTAGGCAGTTTCACTGTCCTTTGGAGCTGATTACAAATCAAATGGAGAAAAGACAGGAAGACACAAGAACTGACAGGATGAACCTGTAACTGGGATGAGACCAAAACCCAAATAGAACAAATAAAGCAAGTGTTCCCCAAATGAAGGAAATCCTAATTCCTTAAAATTATCTAGGTATACAGCCAGCTACAATTTATACTTTTTACCCTTAATTTAAAAACAATCTATTCATATTCACTAATTCACTCAACAAACATTTTAGCAGATATGCTAAGTGTTGTGGACACTAATAATAGGCAGGATGCCTTCTTCCTAAGAGACACAAGGAGAAGGTGTATACTACTACATAAATGGGGTGTAAGACGTGCCAGAAAGGATGGAGACAACTCTGCCTGCTGGGACTGAATCCCCAAGAAACCAATGTTTGAGTTCAACCTTGAAAGATGACCAGGAAGAAAAGTAGGGAACGATGTTTCCAGAGAAGAAATAGCACGTCGGCAAGCATCATCTGGCTTTGAATGGCTGAGTTGTACAATTGTGAAATAGGGAAAGGGTAAAGAGAGAAGCTGCAAAAGTACGACCACAACAGGCCTTGTAATGTAATGCGAAGAACTTTAAACTCAATGAGAAAACACTAGGCAGTCAAATGATACAGTCAGAACTCATTCTGAAAGCTGTTATGTGAAAGATGGATTTGAGACGGTAAGACCAGTTAGAAAGTAAGGGGAGAGGAATTAAAGATGGTGGTTACATTCTCACTGGGCAGCTGAGTGAAAAAGCAGAAAAAAAAGAAGATTATAAATTCAGTTTTAGACATCCCTAACTTTAAGGTGCCTGAGAAAATGCCGAAGCAGAGAAATAAGCAGTAGGCAGTTGGATATATAGGTTTAAAGATCAAGACTGAGATCTAGAGCAGATAAGGATCTACAAGTAATCAACAAAGTAGTATTGAACCCAAGAGAAAATATCCAATTACCAAAGGATTAAGATAACCCTGTGGACCACAAATATTTTAGGGGGAAAAAAGGAAGAACCAAAGGAACTTGAGAAGGAGCAGCCAGTGAGGACACAGGAAAACCAGGGGAGCTAATACCAAAAATCATTACTGTCCAGGGAATACACAAAACAAAATATAAAAATGGAAAATATTATAAACAATAAATTTCCATATATTTTAAAAACTGTTGGACCCTTAAATATAATTATATACCTGAAATAGTTTATTTAGTATAATTATCTTAATAAAGCATGCTTAACACTCTTTCTCGATGACTGCAGTCCCTCGTCAGGAACATAAAACAGTAAAGGGAGGACTAATACTCTGGTGCTCTCGCTGGGCTCCTTCCGTGAGCAGAGCTGCCAACAGTTGTTTCTGAATTCTTATGCTTTACAAAAAGTGTTTTTGTTTTTTGAACTTTTTTCCATCCAAAATAGAAAACCAGATCACCTGTGACTGAGGTTGAGCCAGAAACTTGAGAAGTAAAACTTTAATTTTTGTGAAAAAAACAGATGACCCCTGCCTCTCCTTGACCTTCAGTTAAGTATTTAATTTCAAGTTGTGATCACTGCTATGCAAATGAGATACAAAGAAAAAGATTAGTGTACATGTTAAAAGGTGGGGAAAGCATACATTTGGATTGATCTAAAGGACTGTCATATAAACTCTCAAAATAGAGAGGTCCAAGAGGGAGTAAGAAAAGACAAACCTAAAGCCAGATGGAGAGGTCTGGGACATACTCTGGGGTTTAACCAACCTCTCAAATACAACGTTAAGAGCTCACTGAGCTTAAGAATTACAATAATGATCAAAGTAGGAGTGCAACAACTGTAGGATGACAGTCTCAACAGAAAGTAAAGTGAATTTAGCATCCAACATGTACTAAGTATGTTAAATTTTCTAATACTTTATACTTTATAGTGTCCACCCCTTGGTTGACAAGTTAGGAGACAAATGATGAGCTGGCTATGATTAGAAAACATTAAGAGTTGGAGGACTAAAGTGGGTCGGGAATATTTTGGTTAATCAAAGCTGGAGGTCTGCTTAAAATGTTAACTTCATGGATAAACCGCTGTATTTGCCACTGTCCTAGATCAAAGTGAAAGAACATCCACTTAATTAAGTTAGCCTTATATGGACAGTAAACATTGAGACAGTTTCATCAGGGAAAGCTATAGAACTCTGAATGCTCTCCAGTTATCAAAAAATAAAACTATTTTTTAGGTTGACATTTTCTAATGATGTGAAGATGTATGAAAGACCTTTCAAACTGTTTTCAGGTAGAATGGGGAAAGGGAAAGGGGTAGCAGGGATGACTACGTGTGATATTTCTGAGTGTATTTTTTGTGCAGCTCTGACTCTCAGCCCACAGTATTGCTTCATGATGTATATCCTTCTCATATATATAAACCATTAAAACGAACAAAGGTGTATGGGGTGGGGTGGGGGTGGGGGGTCCAAAATGGAATACAAACAGTAATAAAAGAACCTGACTGTATTACACATGAGTAACATGACCACACTGAGTAGGCCAGAGAAGAACCTGAGGAACTGCACCTTGACTGGAGGCTGTAAAGCCAAAGGCACAAAAGGATTGCACAAAAATTCTGTAGCCTACCTATAGCATAAGTCTCTCTCCTAGATACAGGGGTAAAAATATGAAATTATTTTGTGTACAGAGAAAGAAATAAATGCACTGTAGATGATAAAAGCTGTGTTTCTACCATTGGAGAAAAAAGTTATAAATAAGAAAAGGAGCAAGGGTAAGATGAACTCTATGATGTGAACCTGGAAGATGAGGTATCAGTACAAACCCATGATTTTAAACATATGTACAGACAGATTTTTAAAAAACATAGATATGCATGGATTAGTATACATAATGTCTATTTCTTAGCTCTGTGTGCCGAGAGAGCCTAGAAGCAAGAAAAATCCAATGGAAATAGCTCTGTTCTCATGGAGATCTTAATTTCTAAATACTATTCTCTAAGTAAACAAACCAAGGCTCTTTAGAGAAATAGTTGGTACCAGGAGTAGGACGGGGAAAATCAAGATGAACCTGGAATATCATGTGGCACCAGAAATTAAGCAACTACTCAAAAAATACAGGAGCTTGTCAAAAGAACACAGGAACCAACCTGAAGGGACTTCCAAAGGCCAAAGCTGGAATAACTTGAGCAACAGAATCAATAATGATAGTACTGGATTTTAACCCATAAAATAAAATAGATATCCATGAGTCCATACTGATATAATCACATAAACAAATGGGAAAGCAAGCTCTTCTTACAGAGGAATTTTACTTAACAAATGTGGAAAGGAAAAGGGAAACAATTACCATCAGGCAAATCCTACAAACTGCTGCAGCTAAGATTCACCAACAGGTGCTACAGTTACTGGGTGAAAGTTTGAAGGAACAGTATCAGCACTAGCTCAAATCAACTCCAAAACATTCATATACTACAAAAATACAGCAACTTTACAGTGGAGAAATACCATCTTACCCAAGTGATCAAGGTAAATGTTACCATTAATAGACATCAGCCTCAGGGACCCCTCCATATGCTGCACCAAGGACACAACATGATTTTTAAAGTATTCTTGCCAAAGTACACCGCCTAATTCAAATGATGAGAAAATATCAAACCAATTTGAGGGGCATTCTACAAAATAACCAATTCTCTTCAAAAGTACAAAGGTCACAAAAGACAGATGAGTTACAGATTCAAAGAGACCAAAAAGAAGTAACAACTAAATGTAGTATGTAATTATGAAACAGAAAAAAGAAAAATTGGCAAAATTCTAATAGTCTGTAGTTAATATTACTGTATCAATGTTAATTTCTTATTCTTGATAATTATTCTATGACCATGTAAAATGTAAGGGGAGGAGGATGAAGGACAAAAACTCTACTACCTTTGCAACTTTTCTCTAATTCTAACATTAATTCAAAATAAAACTTAAAAAATCTTTCCAGTTTCAAAATAAGACATATGAAAAAATACATACACAACAAAGCAGTTGATAAAAGGCAAAATCTGTAGACTCAAGAGGCCATGTTTCTTTAAAATCAGCCTCTTTATTTCATCTTAAACTCTAAGATGAATACAAAAAAAAAACTATTCCTAAGGGAATATAAAAAAAAACTATTTTAACGAAGTCACAAAATGTGTAAGGTAAAAGGGGACAAGCTGAGTTTCAACTAAGCCTCACTGAGGCACACTATCAGGGAGCTAACACTTGGTTCCAAGACCAGGCATCTTGAGGCTGAAAATCTTAGCACTAGTAGATCAAGGTTCAAAATAAGGGAGTAAATATGCCAGTTTAATGCAAGACACTTATGTATTAAAACTTATGACTTTTCCCATATATAATAAAGAAGCAAAATCACTTATCTTCAAGTAAAACTGGGTTTAATTAACTCACTAATACTTACCTAGCCAAAACAGTATTCATATCCAGAATATATAAAGAATTCCTATCAATAAAGACAGCATCATAGAAAAGATGGGCTAAGAGCTTGAAGAAATACTTCACAAAAGAGCATCATATTGAAATGGCCAGTAAACGTGGGAAAAAGTGCTCAATGTCATTAATCCACAGGGGAATACAAATTAAAAGCACAATGAACTGCAACTACACACTCACACAATAACCTAATATGAAAAAGAACACATGGAGTGAACAATCTAACCAGACTTACTACTAATGGGAGTGTAGACTGGTATAACTGCTTTGGAAATAATAAGCATACCCTATAATCACTCAACAAAAACATGCACATACATTCACTGTGAGAATGTTCACAAAAGCTTAATTCTCAATAGCCAAAACCCAAAAACAATCTAAATGCCCATCAACAATAAAATGGAAAACTACTATAACATTCACACAATAGAATATTATACAGCCATGAAACTACATAACTACATAAACCAAATATGGATGAATCTCACAATGTGTTCAATGTTGAATGGGAGAAGTCAGACATAAGAACACTTGCTGTAGCTGTATGTTTCCATTTGAGTTTAGTAACAAGTTAAATTAAAAAAAAAACTGCAAAGGAAAACTCCCCTGGGGGTAACTAACCTGTATCAGTTAAGGCATACTATCTACCTACCTACCTACAAATATACATACATACATACATAAAGAGACCACAGGGATTGAATGGAAAATCCAGAAATAGGCCCCCAAGTAAATGGAAAATTAGCATGTGAGAAAAATACTATCAAATCACTAAGTAAAGATGTACTTGTTAATAAGTAGTGCTAGAACTGCACAGTCATTTGGAAAAACAAAATTATATCTGTATCTTACCACACTCAAAAATAAACTCCAAGTGCATTAGGGATATAAGTGTAAAACAAACAAACAAACAAAACCATACAAGTGAATTTTTTTTTATTGTTGGTAGAGGGAAAAGCTTTCTAACCATAACTCAAAATACAAAATAAATTTGAGTACACAAAAAATGTTTGCATAACCAGAAAGCAAACATATACAAAATACCATAAACAAAGTCTTAAGATAACTGACAACTTAGGAGAAAATATTTGCAAGATACACCAGAAAGCCAATACGCTAGTATGTAAAGAAATGAAAAATTGCAGAGAAAAAGGACAAAAAAAATCCAATCGAAAAATGGGAAAAAGATACCTCACACACAAAAAAAATTAAAATGGCCCTCTGATATTTGGGGGAAAAAATGTTCAAACTCACAGAGAAATGCAAATGAAATAACATCATTCTCTAACCCATCACACTAAAATCTGCATCTCTTAACACTGTTGTAATAAAATTTTCAAAAGCATCTCAGGAGCTCAAGGATCTTCTCTGAAACCACAGCACATCTTATGGGGCTGGAACTCATAACCTACAGGTCAACCTCTGTCCAGTTTCAAATACATACATACATACATATTTATACATGCAAGCATGTTCACACACAGAACACTAATTCCTATATGCCTCTTCTCTGATATTTATGATGGGCTTCACTTACAGTGTTCTAAAAAATATATAATTTAACATAATAGCTGGCATTGCGTTAAGTGCACAACCACCCTGAGCTGGGTACTGTTATCATCGTCTGCATTTTACAGATGACAAAACAGCTTAGTGGTAGACCTAAGATTCATACGCCAGAGTCTAAACTCATAAAGTGACAACAACAAGGTCATTCAATGATAACTTTCCAGTCCTTATTTTACTTGACCTCTCTATGCAGGCTCTGGCCTGCTGACAGGTCCCTCCTGAAACTCCCTTCCCATGCTAGCCTTTCTCTGTGTCACTACACTCAGACCACATTCAAATGAAGAACTTCTATTCATGAGAAGACCATTAAGAAAGAACCACAAGGTTAGTAAATATATCTATAACACATACAATCAACTGGCTTTTTATCCAGAAAGTATGAAGAAAATTGATAAGAAAAAGATAATCCCAAAGTAAAGCAGGCAAAGGATGTCAACAGACCATAAAATTGAAAAGTTGCTCAACTTCATCTAGCCAAAGAGATGTAAGTTAAAATTAGAGTGAGATTGTACTAAAGACCCACCAGAAGGGCTAAAACTAAAGTGTCTGATAATACCAATTACTGGTGAAATACCAAGTATTGATGTAATGTCAAGTATTTCACCAAGTACTGGTGAAAATACAGACACAGAAACTCTTATTCACTGATGATGAAAAGTGTAAAATGGTAAAACCTACTTGAAAAAGACAGTATCTACTAAAATTGAATATACACTAAAAATCCAGCAGCAATTTCATCCCTAAAGACATACCCTAGAGAAGGACGTGCACATGTTCAACAAGAGATGTGTACAAGTGTTCATGGAAACATTATTCTTAATAGCCAAAATTGGGGAATAACACAAATGTCCATCAAAAGTAGAATAAAAAATAGAATTAAAAAAAGTAAATAAAAAAAACTGTGGTATATCCATAATCAGAACACTAAACGGCTGAATGATTTCTTATGCAGCAACAGAGTCTTAAAATCATGAAGTCAGAATAGTGGCTGCCTGAAGGAAGGAAAAGTCTTATCAGGAAGGTCACAACATATGAATCTTGTATCAGGCCAGTGGCTGCCTCTGTTATTACGAAGAGGCAAGGGTCATGGGAAGCTTCTGAGAAGCTGGCAATATTCTATTCCTTGCCCTAGATGGTGTTTACATGGGTGTTTACTTTATGATAATTCATTACTATTACCTGCTTGATGTACCTTTATATAGATATTATATTTCACAATAAAAAGGTATAAAAAGGAAATCAACTGACAACACTTAAGTCAAGGTAATTTACATAAAAATCTGGATTTACAACCTGTTTTGAAAAACTGGAAAATCAGGCCTGCTTTCCTCCATGCCAACAATCAACTGTAGGCTGTGCAATAGCTACTTCCTTCAGACCAACTGGTGTCTCTGACTGCCCTAAGTACACTCTCTCCTGACTTTTATGATTCATGCTACTGTTGGCCTAAGATTCACCTAACACCCTTCCATACCCATCTCCCTGACACTCCTTTAGAACACAGGAACATTTAAGTGAGTGCATACAAATTATAAAGCATTTATAAAGCAGGTGTGCAGTTAAAGCAAGTAAATTTAATCTCATGTTCCTCATCTATAAAAAAGATACTAGTAGGGATCACAGGAAGATGGCAGCATGAGTATTTCAGAGGAAAGCTCCTCCCCAAACATATATATTTATGAAAATATAATAAATACAACTATTCCTAAAAGAGACACCAGTGGATGCAGTACAACAGCCAGGATACATCTACATCTCTGAGAACGCAACATCACATGAAGGGAGTAAGATACAAGCCGCGGCCAGTCGGGACCCGAATGCTCCCCCACCCCAAAACCCAGCGGGAAGAAAGGAGTCAGAACAGGGAGGGAGTGAAAGCCCAGGATTGCTAGACAACCAGCTCTAGAAATCGGCACCAGAACGCAGACACAAGGTGCACGGGGTGCTGGATATTAGAGAAACAGAAAAGCAAAACCTGTGGGCAGGTCCCCACAACTGGCGCCCCTGAGACAAAAGAAAAGCAAGTGCTTTCTGCAAGTCTTAATGAGACAGGGACCTCATAGCTGGACGAAGTTGTCCCGGCACACATAGCCAGCCTCTGGGAATACCGGGGAAACTTAGGCGCCCTAAACCCCGGGGAGGCAGTGCAGCTCTGAAATCCCTCACGGCACTAAGCAGCCTGCAGGTCATTCCTCCAACTGGCGTGGATCCTGACACACAGCCCAGTAGCAGGAGAGTGGCAGCACATGCCGGGGATGGAAGCGCCGGAAGGGACCGGGAGCAAATCCATGCGCTGCAGGAGAGGCTTGTGCTAGCCCACAATGGCGCAACTGAACAGACCGGGCACGGCTCACATGCACCCGCAGCATTGAAGCCAGAGGACCCCGGCAGAGGCCTGCATGGAAGAGCCCCACACGCGCACCTGCAGCGGAGCCAGAGCAAGCAGGCGCTCTCCCAGCAGCGGACCGGAATCACACCCCAACGCACAGCCACCCAGGCCAGACCCAAAGGCCACTACTGCCACACAGCTGCCCAGCAGGGCTGCTGCTAGCATGGAGGAACGCACCTGGCATGCATGCGAATCCCCGCAGGGCTCCGTGTTGCTCTGATGGAGACCCCGCCCACAGCAGCTTAGGGGTCTAACCCGGTGGCTGCTCCAGGAGTGCGGGTAACCATCACAGGCAGCGGAGAAGGGCAAGGCATCCAGCAAGCAGGAAAGGACTTTCTTCTCCCAGCTGACACATCCACAACCTGCCTACAGCCACTACTATCATCATGAAAAGGCGAAAAAATTTAGTCCAGTCCAAGACAGTCCAAACAACACCTGAGAAAGGATCTGCAGAGGCAGACCTAACCAGTTTCCCTGAAAAAGAATTCAAAAAAGAAATCATAAACATGCTGACAGAGCTGTAGAGAAATATGCAAGAGCTAAGGGACACAGTCTGGAGGGAGATTACAGACGTAAGTAGGGAGATTACAGACATCCGGAGGGAGATTACAGAAGTGAAACAAACTCTGGAAGGATTTATAAGCAGAATGGATAACATGCAAGAGGCCATTGATGGAATAGAAACCAGAGAACAGGAACACATAGAGGCTGACACAGAGAGAGATAAGAGAATCTCCAAGTATGAAACAATATTAAGAGAACTGTGTGACCAATCCAAAAGGAACAATATCCGCATTATAGGGGTACCAGAGGAAGAAGAGAGAGAAAAAGGGATAGAAAGTTCTTTGAAGAAATAATTGCTGAGAACTTCCCCAAACTGGGGGAGGAAATAGTTTCCCAGACTACAGAGGCACAGAGAACTCCCGAGAGACGGGACCCAAAGAGGACAACACCAAGACACATAATAATTAAAATGGTAAAGATCAAGGACAAGGACAGAGTATTAAAGGCAGCCAGAGAGAACAAAAGGTCACCTACAAAGGAAAACCCATCAGGCTATCATCAGACTTCTCAACAGAAACCTTACAGGGCAGAAGAGAATGGCATGATATATTTAATGCAATGAAACAGAAGGGCCTTGAACCAAGGATACTGTATCCAGCACGATTATCATTTAAATATGAAGGAGGGATTAAACAATTCCCAGACAAGCAAAAGTTGAGGGAATTTGCCTCCCACAAACCACCTCTACAGGGCATCCTACAGGGACTGCTCTAGATGGGAGCACTCCTAAAGAGAGCAGAACAAAACACCCAACATATGAAGAATGGAGGAGGAGGAAAAAGAAGGGAAAGAAATAATCATCAGACTGTGTTTATAACAGCTCAATAAGCGAGTTAAGTCAGACAGTAAGGTGGTAAAGAAGCTAACTTTGAACCTTTGGTAACCACGAATCTAAAGCCTGCAATGGCAATAAGTACATATCTCTCAATAATCACCTTAAATGTAAATGGACTGAATGCACCAATCAAAAGACAAAGAGTAATACAATGGATAAAAAAGCAAGACCCATCTATATGCTGCTTACAAGACACTCACCTCAAACCCACAGACATGCACAGATTAAAAGTCAAGGGATGGAAAAATATATTTCATGCAAACAACAGAGAGAAAAAAGCAGGTGTTCCAATACTAGTATCAGACAAAGTAGACTTCAAAATAAAGAAAGTAACAAGAGATTAAGAAAGACATTACATAATAATAAAGGGCTCAGTCCAACAAGAGGATATAACCATTATAAATATATATGCACCCAATACAGGAGCACCAATATATTTGAAACAAATATAACAGATTTAAAGGAGGAAATAGAATGCAATGCATTCATTTTGGGAGACTTTAAGACACCACTCACTCTGAAGGACAGATTCACCAGACAGAAAATAAGTAAGGACACAGAGGCACTGAACAACACACTAGAACAGATAGACCTAATAGATATCTACAGAACTCTACATCCAAAAGCAACAGGATACACATTCTTCTCAAGTGCACATGGAACATTCTCCAGAATAGACCACATACTAGGCCACAAAAAGAGCCTCAGTAAATTCCAAAAGATTGAAATCCTACCAATCAACTTTTCAGACCACAAAGGTATAAAACTAGAAATAAATTGTACAAAGAAAGCAAAAAAGGCTCACAAACACATGGAGGCTTAACAACATGCTCCTAAATAATCAATGGATCAACGACCAAATTAAAATGGAGATCCAGCAATATATGGAAACAAATGACAACAACAACACAAAGCCCCAACTTCTGTGGGACGCAGCGAAAGCAGTCTTAAGAGGAAAGTATATAGCAATCCAGGCATATTTAAAAAATGAAGAACAATCCCAAATGAATAGTCTAATGTCACAATTATCAAAATTGGAAAAAGAAGAACAAATGAGGCCTAAGGTCAGCAGACGGAGGGACATAATAAAGATCAGAGAAGAAATAAATAAAATTGAGAAAAACAAAACAATAGCAAAAATCAATGAAACCAAGAGCTGGTTCTTCAAGAAAATAAACAAAATAGATAAGCCTCTAGCCAGAATTATTAAGAGAAAAAGAGAGTCAACACACATCAACAGAATCAGAAACGAGAAAGGAAAAATCATGACAGACCCCACAGAAATACAAAGAATTATTAGAGAATACTATGAAAACCTATATGCTAACAAGCTGGAAAACCTAGGAGAAATGGACAACTTCCTAGAAAAATACAACCTTCCAAGACTGACCCAGAAAGAAACAGAAAATCTAAAAAGACCAATTACCAGCAACGAAATTGAAGCAGTAATCAAAAGACTACCCAAGAACAAAACCCCCGGGCCAGATGGATTTACCTCGGAATTTTATCAGACATACAGAGAAGACATATTACCCATTCTCCTTAAAGTTTTCCAAAAAATAGAAGAGGAGGGAATACTCCCAAACTCATTCTATGATGCCAACATCACCCTAATACCAAAACCAGGCAAAGACCCCACCAAAAAAGAAAACTACAGACCAATATCCCTGATGAATGTAGATGCAAAAATACTCAACAAAATATTAGCAAACCGAATTCAAAAATACATCAAGAGGATCATACACCATGACCAAGTGGCATTCATCCCAGGGATGCAAGGATGGTACAACATTAGAAAATCCATCAACATCATCCATCACATCAACAAAAAGGACAAAAACCACATGATCATCTCCATAGATGCTGAAAAAGCATTCAACAAAATTCAACATCCGTTCATGATAAAAACTCTCAACAAAATAGGCATATAGGGGAAGTACCTCAACATAATAAAGGCCATATATGATAAACCCACAGCTAACATCATACTGAACAGCGAGAGGCTGAAAGCTTTTTCTCTGAGATCGGGAACTAGACAGGGATGCCCACTCTCTGCACTGTTATTTAACATTGTACTGGAGGTCCTAGCCATGGCAATCAGATAAAACAAAGAAATACAAGGAACCCAGATTGGTAAAGAAGAAGTCAAACTGTCACTATTTGCAGATGATATAATATTGTACATAAAAAAACCCTAAAGACTCACTCCACCCCAAAACTATTGGAACTGATATCGGAATACAGCAAAGTTGCAGGATACAAAATTAACACACAGAAATCTGCAGCTTTCCTATACACTAACAATGAACTGATAGAAAGAGAAATCAGGAAAACAATTCCATTCACAATAGCATCAAAAAGAATAAAATACCTAGGAATAAACCTAACCAAGGAAGTGATACACCTATACCCTGAAAACTACAAGACACTCTTAAGAGAAATTAAAGAGGTCACTAATAAATGGAAACTCATCCCATGCTCCTGGCTGGGAAGAATTAATATCATCAAAATGGCCATCCTGCCCAAAGCAATATACAGATTCGATACAATCCCTATCAAATTACCAACAGCAGTCTTCAGTGAACTGGAACAAATAGTTCAAAAATTCATATGGAACCGCCAAGACTCTGAATAGCCAAAGCAATCCTGAGACGGAAGAATAAAGTGGGGGTGATCTCGCTCCCCAACTTCAACTCTACTACAAAGCCACAGTAATCAAGACAATTTGGTACTGGCACAAGAACAGAGCCACAGACCAGTGGAACAGGATAGAGACTCCAGACATTAACCCAAACATATATGGCCAATTAATATATGATAAAGGAGCCATGGGCCTACAATGGGGAAATGACAGTCTCTTCAACAGATAGTGCTGGCAAAACTGGACAGCTATATGTAAGAGAATGAAACTGGATCACTGTCTAACCCTATACACAAAAGCAAACTCCAAATGGATCAAAGACCTGAATGTAAGTCATGAAACCATAAAACTCTTAGAAAAAAACATAGGCAAAGATCTCATGGACATAAACATGTGTGACTTCTTCATGAACATATCTCCCTGGGCAAGGGAAACAAAGGCAAAAATGAATAAGTGGGACTATATCAAGCTAAAAAGCTTCTGTACAGCAAAGGACACCATCAATAGAACAAAAAGGTATCCTACAGTATGGGAGAACATATTTATAAATGACAGATCTGATAAAGGATTGACATCCAAAATATATAAAGAGCTCACACGCCTCAACAAACAAAAAGCAAATAATCCAATTAAAAAATGGGTAGAGGAGCTGAATAGACAGTTCTCTAAAGAAGAAATCCAGATGGCCAACAGACACATGAAAAGATGCTCCACATCGCTTGTCATCAGAGAAATGCAAATTAAAACCACAATGAGATATCACCTCACACCAGTAAGGATCGCCATCATCGGAAAGACAAACAACAACAAATGCTGGCAAGGCTGTGGAGAAAGGGGAACCCTCCTACACTGCTGGTGGGAAATGTAAACTAGTTCAACCATTGTAGAAAGCAGTATGGAGGTTCCTCAGAATGCTCAAAACAGAAATACCATTTGACCCAGGAATTCCACTTCTAGGAATTTACCCTAAGAATGCAGCACTCCAGTTTGAAGAAGACAGATGCACCCTTATGTTTATCGCTGCACTATTTACAATAGCCAAGATATGGAAGCAACCTAAACGTCCATCAGTAGATGAATGGATAAAGAAGATGTGGTACATATACGCAGTGGAACATTATGCAGCCATAAGAAAAATACAGATCCATTCGCCCCAACATGGATGGAGCTAGAGGGTCTTATGCTCAGTGAAATAAGCCAAGCAGAGAAAGAGAAATACCAAATGATTTCACTCATCAGTGGAGAATAAGAACAAAGGAAAAACTGAAAGAAGAAAACAGCAGCAGAATCACAGAACCCAAGAAGAGACTAACAGGTACCAAAGTGAAAGGGACTGGGGAGGATGGGTGGGTAGGGAGGGATAAGGGGGGGAAGATGATTGGCATGCATAAAGGGGGGGGTGGGAGAAAGGGGAGGGCTGTACAACACAGAGAAGACAAGTAGTGATTCTACAGCATTTTGCTATGCTGATGGACAGTGACTGTAAAGGGGTTTATAGGGGGGACCTGGTATAGGGGAGAGCCTAGTAAACATAATATTCTTTATGTAATTGCAGATTAATGATAACAAAAAAAGGGGGGGGATTACTCCCTGATAGGATAAAACTAACTGTAAATCAGCGATTAATGCATACTTTAAATATCCTTAATTTTTATCATTTAAAGGGTGTCAGATGATCAGCTATGGAAGTACATTTTTCTGACAACATTCCTTTCTCTTAAAAAAAAAAGCAGTTCCTGTGTGGTGACCTCCAATAAATTCTTCACAGTAGTATTAAGGGCATATCAAAGTGTGGGCAAAGTGTCTGTTTGTGTTTATACAGAGGATCAAAGCCCAATTCGGCTACCCAGAAAATGAAATAAGATATGATATGAAGAAGAAGTTCCAACATCAACATACTCTGGAAGAGTCATTCCAGAAGAAGATCATCAAAAAATGTCAACAAAGATCCTGGCGCTGTTGCAGTTGTAGCTGCATTCACCCCACTGGTTCCTGGAATTGCCATTGGAATGAACGGGGAGATATCTAAGCTGGCCTGTGCATACAGTAAAATAACAAATTTGACTGGATCTATACTGTTGGAACTCAACCAAGAATTAGGGGAAGTGCAAGTTGCAGCGCTCCAAAATCTTGAGACTACAGACTATCTACTGTTAAAAGAACATATGGGATGTGAACAGTTCCCAGGAATGTGTTGTTTTAAATTTCTGATTTTTCTCAAACTATTCAAATTCAGTTAGACGATATCCATCATATCATAGATAAGTTTTCACAAATGCTTAGGGTGCCTAACTGGTTTTCTTGGTTTCACTGGAGATGGCTGGTAATTATAGATCTGCTTTGGTTATGTAACTGTATTCCTATTATATTAATGTGTGTGCACAATTTAATTAGTAGCTTAAAACCTATACATGCTTAAGTTACTCTACAAGAAGTTATGTCAAAGAAACAATCAATCTTCCCATGTTTTCTTCCGCCTGCTACTTCTATAGCTTTTCTTCTTCCTTCCTAATTACAACCCTTAAATAGAATTCATGCCTCATATTGAATTTACCGAGTATTATAATTCCTCCAAGTGGTAAAGATACCTCAAGACAAATGCTGGGCATAGAAGCCACAGGGCATAAATCTGCAAAGAAGTAAAAAGCTAACCTTTTCAAACAATATGGCTTCTCTCTCACTTACCAACTTTACATTTCCCTGTATGGCCCTGGAAGATGACTGGTTAGTCAGAGACGGGTAAGATTCCTCAAAGGAGGAACAACCTAAGACAGGCACAGTCACGGGGGGCCATCAGGTGAGAAATTGGGGATCAACAGAGGTGAGGCTTAGAACCTCACGCCCCCCCCCGTTTTGAGAGAAATCTTCTGCATCCATGGATGTTTTGTTGCCCTTGTGTAGCTTGAATTAATACTTAGCCTAAAGGCACACACCTGTTGGCGAGGTTGTGGAGAAAGGGGAACCCTCCTACACTGCTGGTGGGAATGTAAATTACTTCAACCATTGTGGAAAGCAATATGGAGGTTCCTCAAAATGTTCAAAATAGACTTAGCATTTGACCCAGGAATTCCACTTCTAGGAATTTATCCTAAGGATGCAGCACTCCAGTTTGTAAAAGACAGATGCACCCCTATGTTTATCACAGCACTATCTACAATAGCCAAGAAATGGAAGCAACCTAAGTGTCCATCAGTAGATGAATGGATAAAGAATATGTGGTACATATACACAATGGAATATTATTCACCCATAAGAAGAAAACAAATCCTCCCATTTGCAACAACATGGATGGAGCTAGAGGGTATGATGCGCAGTGAAATAAGCCAGGTGGAGAAAGACAAGTACCAAATGATTTCACTCATATGTGGAGTATAAGAGCAAAGGAAAACTGAAGGAACAAAACAGCAGCAGAACCACAGAACCCAAGAATGGACTAATAGTTACCAAAGGGAAAGGGACTGGGGACGATGGGTGGGAAGGGAGGGATAAGGGCGGGGAAAAAGAAAGAGGGCATTATGATTAGCATGTATAGTGCGTGGGGGGCACGGGGAGGGCTGTGCAACACAGAGGAGACAAGTAGTGATTTTACAGTATCTTACTACGCAGATGGACAGTGACTGTGAAGGGGTATGTGGGGGGGGACTTGGTGAAGGGGGGAACCTAGTAAACATAATGTTCTTTCTGTAATTGTAGATTAATGATACCAAAATAAAATTCAAAAAAAGAAGAAAAAAGATACTAGTACCTAACAGAGCTGTTACGATTAAATGAAATAATGCACATAAAATACCTGTCACTGAATCAGCACTCTGCATTAGGAGGGCTGTTATTTATTTCTGACACATGTATCTCATACTTTGAACTTTCAGAATGTGAATCTACTTGCTATGGCCACTGTCTTCTGATTTTATAGGCAGTACAGCATTTAGCTGCCATATGTTTGTCTAAATACTCCAACACTTACCACTGTTAAAAACAATAAGTAAATCTTCCAAAGTTCCTTTCCATGACACCATAGCAGACTTGTTTTTACTTGTCTTGTCCAAAGCACACATTTCGCCTGCTCATGGCTTTACTGCTTGGATCAGGATCAGGCAGATGGAAGCCTCCTGAGACAGACCTTAGGATGACGGGTTATACCTCAGCCATGAAACGCCTTCAGAACAAAAGCGGGCTTTTCAAAGTAAACATACGGCCACCACCAAAAGCAGAGTATCTTTCATATAGTTGTTTGGATTTGAACGACTAGACAGTAACACTTAACTAATTCTTGCCCCTCAAATGGAGGAATATATTTTTCTCCAAAAAAAACCCCACAAAAGTCTGACTCAAATTACTTTTTTCCCAAAGCCAATTTGGCAGCAAGCACTCATATAACGGATTACTATGAATTTCATCCATGAATACAATGAAAACTAAACCCATAACATCAATCATTTCACAAACACAATGCTAAGCAAAAGAAACCATACACAATAGAATCTATACTGGGAGATTGTGTTTGTGTAAAGTTCACAGTGTTTACAGAAGGCATAATTAAATGATAAAATTATATAGAAAAGCTAGAAAACAGAAGACAAGATAGCTGTAATCTTATGGGAAATTAGGTATGATCCAGAAATGGCATGTTAGGGATTCTAGCACTTATCATCATGTACAGTATTTTATTTGTTGCAATCTGCCCAAACCATTAATATGCTCCACTAGTTCAGATACATTCACTGCTCTATCTCCAGCATCTAGAACGGTGGCTTGGTATGTATAGGCTCCCAATGAGACAGGGACCATGGGTGTAGTCAGAGTAGGATGAGGGCCTGCGGAAAGAGACCCCTACCAAAACTCCATATTAAACAATTAAACAAAGACAAAGTGACATTAATTCTCTAAAGTAAAATATCAAACTAGGAATATAAGCATTCTTCGGTGAAGATTAGTTAAAACTAAAAAGCCAGGAATAACCTGGCCTAGAATGTTTGAACATCCCCCAGATAAGTAAATACCTCAACATAGCCCATGTCTAGTTTGTATCAATTAAATGAGGCTATTGTAAAATTTACTTTAGCCGCTAAAAGGCCCAGTTTATCTTTAACTTTACCCAGATACTGCTTTTCCTCCTCCAGCCCTAATCAAGTCAGTAACTCAGCTCACCTTGAAAGCAAAAAAAGAGGCCTTGACTGATATGCTCCCAAACCAAGAAACTGCTATTCTGAGAAAGGATCAAAGCAGTAAATTTCTTATGTTAACTCCGCAAAATAATCTGAAAACCCGATAAGAAACTTAGTGTCTCTTTAAAAATAAACACTTAGAGACCATCTGGTAGATCCACATCCCTAGCTCCTGGTCTCTCAACTGCCTAAAAATCCCCTAGACAACGCACCACCACGGACTCTCTTGTCCCCTCCTGGCGTGAGCCGGGAGCTCTGTTCTTTCACTCTATCTCTAAATAAAGGCCTGTACCTTGCTCTCCTACCTTGACTGTGAAGCTCATTCTTCGGCTTCGTGAACAAGAACCCCGGCATCACTAACAGTATAGCGCAACTTGTGCCATTACACAACTTGGGAGAAAAGGCACTGTATGATTTGAACAGTAGCTGTCTTACAAAGCTGTCCTAAAACCAACCTAAGACTTGTAAACATACCCAGGATTATCAGTGACATACACAGACTACAGTTTTAACCATGAACATCTGTAACGCCAAACATGCTATCATAAAAGATTAAAAACTTTTTTGCCTTAAATACTATAAAAATTTCTAGTGAAAAGTAAGTCTTGTACAAACTTAGCAGGTCCAGAAAAATATCACTATAGTGAAGCTTATTAAAAGTTGGCAGACATCAGTCAAGTGACTTCTTGTAACGTACAAGGTTTTAGTTTACCTTAAAGTAACATGAAGCAAACATGCATTGATCATGAAGTACCAAAATTAAAACTACATGTAACAGCCACGCAGGACCAAATTCCTGTCTATAAACACTAATTTTGTAATTAGTTTTATTAACTTAGTTACAGTACTGAACTTTCCGATGTTCAGCTATTAGAAAAGTTCACTGTGCCCACTTGATACAATAAACTAATTCCTAAGAAGTGGTATAAATAATTTTCATACTAAATAACAGTATAATTTTAGAAATAACCAGGAAGAAAGGGGGTAGGAACTGTCCCTGAAAGATAATGCAAACATCTAAGCAGCAAAGTCTAATAAACATATAGAACAGGACAATCTTAAATTTTATTACTTCTTCAATGTGAAACAGTTTGAAAATCTAGAAACCTCTGCAACTTCCTTCAGCCACTTTCCATGATTTAACCAATAGAAAAGTTTCTAATTCATATCATTTTTCGAACATAATTAAACAATTCCTTGGTAAGACAGAGAACGACCCTCAAATCCCCGTTTTCAACTTTTGAGTAATTTTATATCATGTACACTAATAATTCTGTTGGCAAATTCCGATGTATATCACACATACAGAAACCTCTTCCTTTACTACTTTGTAAGTTAGTATACTGTACAGAGAAGCCCTTCCCAACTTAGGTATTTCTGAAAAAAGTATCCCACACTTTTTTTCAAGCATTTTATAATTTATTTTACTATGGCAAGCCATTGAAAACTTAACTTTTCGCCATATTTGAAACAACCTTTTAAAAGTGTGTTGTCTTAAAGTACCAAATGATTTCACTCATATGTGGAGTATAAGAACAAAGCAAAAACTGAAGAAACAAAACAGCAGCAGACTCACAGAACCCAAGAATGGACCCAAGAATGGACTAAGTTACCAAAGGGAAAGGGACTGGGTAGGGTGGATGGGAAGGGAGGGATAAGGGGGGAAAAGGGGCATTACGATTAGCACACATAACGTAGAGGGGGGGCACAGGGAAGAGAGTATAGGACAGAGAACACAAGTAGTGACTCTGTAGCATCTTACTATGCTGATGGACAATGACTGCAATGGGGTATGTGATGGGATAATGGGGGGAATCTAGTAACCACAATGTTGCTCATGTGATTGTATATTAATGATACCAACATAAAAAAAGTGTGTTGTCTTGGATATCACCAAGTGCCAGAGATCACACTTCAGAAACCAAGTGACATTCTGTGTAATATGAAAACAAAGCCTTCTTCCTAGGAAAGTAATCCCCAGATAAAGTAAATAATGTGAGCTTATTTTAAAATCAAAGCAAAATTTTGCCTTTATTCCATCAAGTCACTGGATCAAGTTTTACCGTTACCATCAACATTAAGGTCAAAAAAAGTACAAATAATAAATTTTTCTTAATACAAGAATACTATAATAATCTGTCTACTACTAAATGTTAACTGCTACTTCTGCCAGCCAGAAAAGAAGGAACTGGGATCAGAAACTTCAGGGCCATTATTATATCAGCTCCAGATGCTTTGAATAACCATTTCAAACAGAAAAATTAATACGTGAAATCACTACCCTTAAGTACTGCGATACCGTTTGATACACTGATTTTTAAGGTGGAAGGTTTAAACAACTCACATTTCTGTGTTACTGTAATTGTTAAAAATAGCAGGTAGAACTTTATGATGAAAAAGATTAAAATGTACAAAAGGAGAGAAATTTAATGATTTTTAGTAACTCCAGCTTTTTAATACAAGATACAAATTAGCTCCAAGGAACTGAAAAATGGCATACTACAATCACATGGAAAAACTGTTAGCAAAAAGTGTTACTTTTTTGCTGATCCCACAGGTCTTTGCTATTCATTTTTAAGAATTCATCTTACTGTCCGCTTGCAGGGGTATTATTTCGTGTTACTTTTGAAAGTTTAATTCAAGTTAAACTACTAAAATGTGTTAAGGCGTTAATGTTTTCAATGTTACCTTAAATAACACAGCGTGAAAAAAAAATCCGACCAACTACACACGAGCTGAGCGTTGTGCTGTCTTCAATGCCTTATAGCCGGGGCGCGCAGACCGCAAAGCGTGACATGAGATCGGAACCACACGGTTTCGACCGGGACCAGCCACTCCTCCAAAGACAGCAGCCACCGGCTTGCTGGAAGGGGCCTCCCAACGCCGGGCCCGCCCAGAGGCCGCAGAGCCCACTCCCCGCGCCGGACCCGTTGCGTGTCCCCGCCCGCCGCGAGCCGGAGCCAGGCACCCACGCCGGCAGCGATGCACCGCCCCGGCCGGCGCTTCGGTGCGCCCGCCGCCCCCTCCTCCGGGCCGCCGGCCCCCGGCCATCCCCGCCCGCCGGCCCGAGGGCTCCAGGCGCGCGCGTCCCCGAGCGGCCCGGCCCACCCGCCGTCCCCGGCGCCCCGCAGCCGCCCGCAGGGAGGAGGGAGGGGCGCCGGCCATCCCGCTCGGGCTCGGCCCTGGTGGCCGCAGAGGGACTCACCGTGGCGGCCGCGGCTCTGGCGGGTACCTTGTCTCTTCCCAGCGCCGCGCGAGGCGCCTCGGAGCCGAAACTCCGCGCCGGCAGCCCTCCGGCCCTTCGCGTCCCAGGGCAGATACACAGCTCCCGGGCGCGGGCGGGGCTGAAGGCGGGGCGGCAGGAGGGGTCCGGCCCGCGGGGAGCGGTCTCGGCTCGGAACGAAGTCCGGGAAGCGCCCGCCCCCCCCCACCCGGGACCTCTCCTCAGGGCGCGCCCGGCCGGCACCTCCCTCCGAGTGCGGCTGCCCGGTCGGCCTTCCGAGCCCTCGCAGCCGGGCCACGTCGGCCCGGCCCACCGGCAGCGCCGCGAGCCTCCGGCCTCCCCGCGGCACGCCCGGTGGCTCCTCACAAGCCGCCTTCCGCACGTAACTTCCCTGGAACCAGACGCAGGGGAAACACCGGCCGGCGGCAGGTAGAGGCGGTGCCGGCAACGGCTACTGCACGCGGCCCCGCCCACCCGCCGGCCCGGCCCACTGAGCATGCCCGGGTGGGCGGGGCCACGACGGAGCGGGCCGCGCGGGCCACGCCCCCCCTCCCGGGGTCCGACCCCAGCCGCGGAAGGAAAAGTCCCGTTTCCGAAGTAACTTGGAAGACAGAGTTTCCCTTGGCCGGCAACTCTTCCTTTTTTTTCATCAAAGGTCCCGCAGAAATCGCCCCCGAGGAGAAAGCTGTGTACCACGTCTTTTCCGACTTCTGACAGAGACTTGTCCACTTGCTCCTCAACGAGGGGCGCGGGATTAGCACCACGCAGAAGGGCAGCTGGAAAGGCGGGCACAGAAGGACCTGACAATCGTGTCCTTACCGTGGAACGTCACAGCTGTCACCATATGCTGGCCATGCTGCTGCGTGGAAGGCAGAATGAGTTTTTCTGTAAAGCACGTCCTGGCTTTCAGCTCTGAGGATCAACTAATTGCTCTCATTCTCAACAGACTGTCCCAACTAAAACTGGCTACGAGGTCATGGGCACCCCAGGGGCAAGCAACCTGAGAAATACCCAGGAGGGTTCTTGTGCTGTGTTGGCCCACTCACATGAGACCTCAAGATAATATCCAAAGTCTCTCTTCTCCCACCCATCTAGACAGGGATCTCAAAAGTATATTTTGGACATCAACAATGCTGACATTCTTAGGGGTGAGAGAAGGGGTCAGTCTGCCTTGCATTTCTAAACCCAGTTTTCCAGCTCACGCTGAGCAGAAAAGGAAGTCCACAGTCCAGTTCAATCAGCCACTACAAAAACTCCCCAAAATGGTCACTGCCTTGCTAAACACACCCAAAAAACATGCATGAAATCCTTCCCGGCCTCATTACTCTACATTTCATAAAATGTAAAGCTTTTCACAAATGTCAGATATTCTGAGTAACATTAAATGATATCCTTAAAATAACTAGTATAGTGCCAAAATGTACACAAGAAGTGGAAAAAAGCACAAACTTTAGGTTTTAAATAATGGTTCTCTTTAGAATTCAACTATACAAAAAGATCAAACATCTTAACCAAGAAATATCTGTGTAACATACATACATAGCAGTAGAGATTTCAAAATAAAGTATATTTTGCAACTGAAGCTATCTGAACTAGAAAATTGTCTGGAGCTTCTGGTGCTAGTCAGTGAAGTGGTATTTACTTTTATTTGCCATGAATTGGTATCTCTCAAGAGATTTCTCTCGAGATGAAAAAGATGCACCTTAGTTCCAATATAATACATTATTTTCTTCTGAACTTTGTTCATCCAAGTACTTCATTAAGAGTGTAAGTTCTTTGATGGTAGGGACTATGAATCTCATTCAGCTTAGTAACCTTAGAGCTTAATGAGGTTCCCAGAGTATAGAAAGTGGTATGACTGAGAACTGTACAGGTTTCCTACTGTCAGGACTGTTACCTGTAAGTTCTTTTCACTCCAGTTACCTGCAGGCATCTGGGCCAGTTCCTTAGGGCTCTCATCCAAATAAGAGGAATGGTGTGGTCTCTCTGTCACCTCTTCTGGGCCTCGCCACAGGAGGACCAAACATCTGTAAACCACTAAACCAAGAGATTTGCTTTATAAATAAATGAAAATGACATTTCCCCCTAGGGAGACTTCCACCTGGGATAATTAGAAATTTCTACTCCGGAAGTGATTTGAGACTTTGAGCTACCTTAAATTCTTTTTATACATAGGGTATAAATAAAGAATCAATGTAATCTCCTCAGAGCCATCTGGTGCTAATTTTTCTGTTACCTCCTGAGAAATCAAAAGAGCCAGAAAGCGAAGGAAGTAATAATTCTCTGTTCACTCCAGCTGCTGAAGTAGTCACTAAAGTTTTTCTTACATTCACCTGTATATGAGGTGATTCATTCAGCATTCAAAACAATACAGGTTCTATTAGTGCAAAGGCATAGAAGCCAAATACGGAATGAATTCTATCACTATGAATCAATGCATGACTCCTGGTCCCTTTAAATTCTAGTAGTTGAGCGACATAATTTCTCATGTGTGAGGGGAATGGTGGTAATTGGAGAATAAGAAACCTAAGAGCAGTCTTGTTAAAGAACTACTTATTCCTGACTCATATTTTTATAGCACCAAACACATTTTCCCCTTAATCTCTCCTTTTGCAGAGCAAATAGAGTATTCCCAAACAATTTCATTTTTCATGGTAAAGCCCTCTACCCTAATCTATGCTTTGTGGTCTGTGGTGTCTGCAGAATCTTCTCCAACCTGCATCTTCCTTGAATTGTTGACCTTAGGAATTCTATGTGTATAGCTCGTGAGGATGAAAAGGCAATTCTGTAACTGAATGAGTCTTCCTGTGCTACTGCTCCTGATAATGTGTATCCTGCAAAAGATACTGCGACTAAAGCAGAGTCCTCTGGGACTATCACATCCAGGGGACCCCAGGAGGGCAGCTCCCAGTCCCAGGCAGAGTAGGCAGCTGACTATGTGGCAAAATCAGAAAAAATCTCCCCAGCATTCCGAAAATAATAACCCCACCGAGCACCAAGAGGCAAAAAAAGTCTTCAGTTAGGTTTCATTTCTTTGGTCAAACTGAGCAAAAATGATGTCAACATGCTGAGAGAGGGCTCTATCTTCCCTAATTTAATTCACTTTCAATAAGCTGATCAGATTTTTTAAGCTTCAACTTAAGTGTTGGTGAGTGAGTGAGTGCTAAAAAGAAATGGTTATATACCACCAAGGGGATTTTCTAAATTCAGGATGAGAATAGCAAAGAATTGATCCTACTTCCCAGTTTTAACCAGAGCTCATCATACTGATGATACACTGAAAGTTATTTTCATCTGAGTTTCTTTTAGGATATGTGAGAATACAGTTAGACAGGAATAACAGTGAAGAATAAAGTAGAAGGACTAGATAAACAAAGTCCTTACCCTGTAATTTCAAAACTGCTACTATATGGAATCTAAGACAGCATGAATTGTAAAACATACCATTACATACTAATAAGAAAGGAAAAAAAACCTGCCAATTAAATAGTGACAGAAGGCTCTCTTAACACTAATCATATGTATGCATACTTATTAAAAGAGCTCTTTTGAACTTCATTACGTAAGACAAACGATTCAGTTAAGTTGTTTCCCTACAAATTCTCTACATTCAGAGCCTACCTCACTTTTGAGCTCAGACTCACCAATGTCCATATTTTTTTAATTCTTTCCACACAGCATCATCCTCTGTTCCATCAGCTGCATTGGTGATGAACTACTTCATGAAATAATCCACCAAAGAACAGAAGGCATTGACACAAGTTTCTGTACTTACTGGAGATTATGTACAGTTTGGCACACCTTTGACTCTCATTTCAAGAATGTCGTAAAGACCTGTGACTCCCCACCGTCCATACCTCTTCCCCACAACCGATTTGTTCCTGTGGTTTAAGAGTGCTCTATTGAGAAATTATGATGAGAAAAAGGATATTTACACCATTACAAAGTTTCTTCTTCCTGACATATTAGTTACAAAGGGAAGAATGGTAACTACAGTGGAGGAACTACGGGACAGCATCTTAACCAAGTGATTGAACTTAGCATCAGCAATAACCAAAAAACATCAGTGACTCCTATGATGCACTGGAAAGGCATATCTATGATATTCCTGTCTCCCAGCCAAATAGTATAACCTGAATCTAATTGTGAAGAAGCGTCAGAATTAACTTAAATTACAGTACAGGCTACAAAATAACTGGCTTATAATGAAAAATATTAGGTCATGAATAGCAAGGAAAGACTGAAGAATTTTCAATTAAAGGAGATCAAAGAGATCAGACAATTAAACACAATATGTGACTCTAGTTTGGATCCTGAATCAGAATTATGACTTATTTTGCTATAAAAGACATCAGTGGAACGATTGGCAACAAGTGAATACCTTACAGTGTTTTTATAAGTGCTAATTGATTTACTTTGATAGCTATATTGTACTTATATAAGAGAACAACTATTTTTAAAATATACACATTGAAGTATTATTTAGAGACAAAGGACATCATATCTTCATGTCTTCACTACAGTTTACTCTCAAATCATTCAGAGAAAATTATTTTTACATAAAATAAAATATTTCATTTCAAAATGGAACGGTAAAAAAATGTCCTAAAATGTTTGCCTTTGTGGAATCAGAGTCAAGCTACTATGGAAATTTTTGTACTGTTTTTCTGAAAGTTTGAAGTTATTTCAAAATAAAATTGTTTTAATAGAGATCCATTTTTTTCTCCGGCACTTTCTTTCAAACAGTTGACACTCATCTGCAAGTTTTATTGATGGTTCTGAGGTTTCCCAAGAAGTGTGTAATGCCACCTCAGCATCTTGCAGCCTGACTAAGCAGTTGTAACATGTGATTGATTTTAAGATGCATCACATTTTCCAAGATATTAACATGATGAGAACATGCACCTTAGACTCAGGGACTTAGTTTAGTCAGAATAGTCAGAGTGGGACACCAGATTTAACCAAATGACGATTCTCCAATTTAGTATCTGTATCAGTTTCCCATTGCTGCTATAACAAATTCTACACTTAGTGGCTTAAAACAACGTAAATTTATTATCTTATATATCGGGAAGTCAGAAGTCCAAAATGAATCCACAGGGCTGAATTCTTCTGGAGATTCTGGCGGAGAATCCTTTCCTTCACATTTTCCAGCTTCTGGAAACTGCCTACATTCCTTGGCTCCATGGCCCCTTTCCCTTATTTAATCTATGACAGCATCTCTGACTACAAAACCTACACATGGTTTGGGCATCTTGTGTGTCCCTCCTTGACTTCTCAATCCCTTATTTAAAGAAATATTGTTGCACAAATGTATGATCTTGTAATGAAGGAACTTAAGAATGGAAGGAAGTGAGGAAGAAAAGTTGCTTGTAATAAAATGTTAGGAAAACCTCATCTCTCTGGGAAGACTATATGACACATTGGCATAAATACATCTTAACATGGGAGCTCTGCTTGGGTTGAGTGGCTCTATTATGGTTGACTGTAATTGTTGATTTTCTGGGGTGATAAGGCGACATGTTACTGAGAAATAATAATTCAGTTTTTATTTTTTTAATCATTAAGGTCATTCAAGGATACAAATGCTAGTAATGGAGGAGTTTCAGAAAAAAAATTTTAATTGGGCTAAATGTGCCCAAAGTCCATAAAAAGCACTGTGGAGTGGCTAAAAGAATACACTGCTGGTGGTCCTCATGACCAGTGTAGACTTTCTGTAAATTGTATCAAATGAATACACACACACATATATGTGTGACAAGAAGTCTTGGCAACAACTATATGAGATAGTTATTATTACTGTACATTTATATTTAGATTATCATATAGCAATCATATGATCTTTCTTTGAAAATTTGCTACTAGTTTCCATTAAAATATATTCTGATTTCTTTTATTTTTATTTTCTCTACTTTTTAGCACTGAGCATATACTATCTTTAGATTGGAAAAAAAATATTATATTAGGAAGTTTCAATGTGATTACGTAGGTTTAATAAACATCATTTTCAATAGCTACTGGCGTTGGCTCTTTCAACTGAAAAAGAATTTCCTATACTTTCCTTCTGCAAAGGGAGATACAATTCCCAATAAGGTTTCTGTGTTGACACAAAGTTACTGAAAACATTTAAACCTGTAGGAAATACACATCTGAAAGGCAAATACAACTCATGACATCTAGAATGAGGATACAGGGCACACGTACTTAGGAAGAAAGAGAAGACAACAAGTTTTCATCTTGATGCAGCAATGACACACAATTTCACCTTATGGGCCAACTCACAACATGACAGAAATGCTCCCTCCATAACTTGCCTGAGGGCCGAGAAAAATGCGTCTAGAAAGCGAATCTTCTCAAGCCAATCACAGAAGACTTTACCTGTCAAACACGGCAGATTTAGCTTGATAATGCTTACGACGCTGTCTATCAAAGAAAACTGCTTGAATGTAAAAATAGTTTTGTGCCTAAGAAGGAATGCTGTTTCTTTCCTCATGATATGTGTCTGCAGACTCATATCCACACAGAATACCACCCCAGTTTAGTTTTACAACTCTCTGTTCTGTAGTTTCGAGATGTCTGCTTAGCACCTACCAATGTGCAATGTGACACAGAAATTCAACAGTAGAAAGATAAAGTCTCTAGCTTTTTGAAAACTCTTGAGAGCAATGAGTTGAGATGCCCACATTTAAATAATGAGAAAAAATGGCAAGTGACTAAAAAGTCACATAGATCTTTAGATAGAAAATAATTTCATGGCAGAGTGCTCCAACATCAACTAGAGCAACATTTTCCAAAATTAAAAAAAAAAAGATTCATGGATCCTATTCTGAGAATTTGATGCAGTAAATTGAGTGCATGACTAAGGACTCTATATTTTAAAAAAGCTTCTGAAGAGCTTCTTATAATTATCTTGATATTGACCAACAGCCCAGACAGAAGGAGGCAGAGAGGACCTGCGGTAATATGTTCATATACTCTCATCATGCAAACCTCTCTGAACATCAGTCGTGGAGAAATACTGAAAGGGTGGTTTTACTGGCAATGTAGATAAAGCAAGGACATGACTGCCCATCCATCCATTCTTTCTCCTTTTTTCCCCTCACATATGCAAGCATTCACCCCTAGATGGAGCTGTGACCAACTCTGGAGGCCGAGCAAAGGCCCTTGTTTAACAGATCTGGTGGCACTGGGTGTCTGTTAAGGTTTGTGCCTACGGGAAAGGACAGGACGTGCCCATAACTGGTTTCTCCTCAAATGCAGAGCTCAGGATGCATGGCTCCTCCTTCCCTTGGTTCTATTTCCCAACCCATGTTGGGGCCTCTCCGCACCTGGCTGAGCCGTCTTCCCCAAGCTTGCTCCTTCATGAGGAGGCGCCTAGCCCTGACCAGGGCATTTACGCTGTGAAGCTCTCGAAGCACCATGGGTTTTTAACTGAGGGATGGTGGAGGTGAGGGTGGGTGACAATCACTCATTCTGTTGCTCTTAACCATTCCTTTCTCTGCAGCATCACTTCCATGGCTCTATCGGAATGAACCCTACCCAGCTGGAGGCGACGCAAGACGAGGAAGGGCCCATGGGCAGAAAACCCTGCTGTGCTATAAAAAGAGATAAAAATCTGGTCCTTTGGTTATCCTGCTTGATATTCTTCATTGGTTCCTCACTGCTCTCCAAATGAAGCACAAACTACTTACATATGGTCACAGAGGCCATCGATGGCAGGCCCCATCAGGAGCGGCTCACGTGGAACACTCCGTCTGCTCCCCGACATTTGCAGGTCCCTGCTGTTGGGGACGGGGAGACGTGTAACTAGTGCTAGTCAGTAAGAAGTGGGGGATGTCCTAGGCTGCCATATATAAAAGACATCCAGATGTCCCTTTGCCTGCTGAGGTGACCAAGAACCAGATGTTCCTGGTGTGGCAGCGAACGGTGAATTTCTATCAGCCAAGATCCCTACGTGGCTGTGTGCACCCCACCGCTAGCGGCTTTCCTCCAGCTCACACTGGATACGAATCTCAAGTAAGAAATAATTATTGCTGTGTCCAACCACCCATAGCTGGGCATTCCTGTTACTTGAGTGTGACCTAGCTAATCTTCACTTGCTACCATTTTCATTTCATCTTTTGCTGCTGTTTTCCTTATCCTTCAGGCTGCAGCCAAACTGAATTTCAAGTTTCTCAAACATGCGTACCTCTGACCCTGTGCAAATGCTGCTCTAGATTGCATTTTCAGTTCTTCATTTGTCTAACTTCTTCCTCCTTTCCTCAGCCAGACCTTCACTTCCCCAGAAAACTTTTTTTTTTTTTTGGCCTTCTCCGTCTGCATTAGATGTTCTTTCTCTAGCAACTTTAATTTCCCCTGTACTTATCACACCATAAAGCAATGCCCTACTTAGTTCTCCTTGTGTTCCTTTGGGCTGTAAACAAGTGTAGACAGACACCAAGCCTGCATTGACCACCTGTATATTCCTAACATGGAGAATAGGACCAGCCACAGGGTAAGTTCTTAATGCATGTTTGCTGAATGAATGATTAAACAAACTCACCAAAGCTGAGGTTGGAGAATCAGGGCAAAAGGCAGAGAGGGAGGCAGCGAGGCACAACTGGAAGGCTGCTGAACGTTTACCTTCAGGACCTGCAGGTGATAGTTAATGATCTCCCATCTCCACTCCACTGCCTGCTTGCAGGGCCTCGTGCCCCCTCCTGATGTTGCTCTCTCCCTGTTCTCCTGCCATAATTCATCAAAGATACTAACGTTAGCATCTATTGCCAAAGATTAAAAAATCCAACTGGCTCCTGAACAGTAAGTGGCAAACATTTACTATAAGCCAGATGAAGACAGGCTGTTCCTTTAGAAGTATTTTTCTTCCATGTAAAAGGAAGATTAATTTAAAATTTGATTGCTATAGTCTCAAGGAGACTGAATACATAACTGTCTGATTATTTTTGAAGTATCCTTTGCACTCCAAATAATTTTCTCAAATGAGAGCAGTCTGTTCCAGATTAGAAAAGTTTGGGTAGAAATAGCAGCCATTTGTGAGCACGCCATTGTTAAAATGCACCTTGTATGTTTTAATAAAAGTTATTCACCCAGAGATCTTGTTTCAGCTAAAACTGATTCAAATGCTGAAAGTAGATGAGTTGATGGGGGAAAATACAAAATAAAATACCAACTTCCCATTTTCCCTGTCTTGCCAATGGGTTTTAGCCTTTGACAAGTTCATTATGGATTCAATGTGACCAAAGAAATGACAGTACAATGTTCTTGGGGTGAAAAGGTTTATTCCCACGATGGCAGGTCAATCACTAGAATCCCGTCCACTCAGAGCGAGTCTGCATGCAGCCAACCAGTTTCTGCCTCTGGGTCTCTCTATCCCGGCAGCCATCTCAGTCTCTGTCCTCGGTGCTGCCACCACTCAGCCTCTGCTCTCCTCTCCTGCAGCCTTGCTGCTGTGCCATGATGCCACACAGAGCACTGGGCGGAGCTCTTTATATAGAGTCAGTAGCAATATATTTGCCAAACGTGTGTAGTGAGCTAGCCAACCAGGGCCAGGTGAAAATCCTGGCTGTGGGGAAGTTGGGATTCCTATGGCCAGGATCCTCACTGAACTTAAACCACCTGATGTGACTGGCCTGTTGCCAGGCTACCACTTCCACACCTTTAGGCAAAAAGCTATTATTGTGCTATATAGAGAGTTCGCTCGGCCCAGTGCTCTGGGCAGAGGCAGAGATGCTAGTGTGTGACCTGCCGCTGGAGAACAAGCCGGGTAATAAACTCTTTCACCCCAAAGAGAGTTTTGCTGTCAATTTCTTTGGTCACACTGAATTCATAGCAAACTTGCCCAGGGCTGAAACTCATTGGCAAGACACTGGCCACAGGAATCTTCACTTTATCCGCATTCCCCTTCATTTTTGCCTATTCTCTAACAGTTCCTTTCTCATATTTAAAATTCTACTGGGCTCAGGTAAGAGGCAGTCAGATAATTAGGAAAGAAATTAAAGAGAAATGCAATGGATGAATGTTTTTTAGAAGTCCGGAAATGGCTGAGTGTATTCATTGTGATTTTCTTGAGTCTATTAGAGTTATCATGCAGAATATCAAATCCAGGCATCATGGTCTTTCTGGACATCAGCATTAGTAGCCAGAGGGCTTGTTCTTCATCAAGACGATCTTCGCTCTTCATAAGCTGGCACTGAACAAATAGAAAGTATTGATTGGGAGAAGTAAGGATGGAGAATATTTCTGATGTTTCTTCATCTTTACATAGGACTCTTGGGTGTTTGTTCTTTGCATTGCTCTCTGCTGAGCCCCAAGGGTGTCTTTTCAGAAATGCTCTGTGGTCTGCCCTTAGTAATAAGTACTTGGGGGAAAAAAAAAGAAAAGAAAATTTCTTCCCTGCCCCTGAGAAATGTATGAATGGTTAGAGAGACAATACCCAGGAAAATTCAGGCACAATTAGAAAGCAGGAGTGGGACATGGGCAAGATAATCTGGTATAAAGTAGGGGCTATGGAATAAGGAATCACATATTGTGGGGCGAGCATTACGCAGTGTTTTAGAATATAGGTTCTCGACTGCTTGGGTCTGAATCTCATCATTGCTGTTTTACTTATTGTGTGACTTAGGAAAGTTATTTAACCCTCTAAGCAAAATGGGAATAATACAACGTTCTCCTCATTTGCTTCTGAGGATGAAATGAGACATTAATAGATTAAACAGAAAGTGATGATTATACCTAGAACATAGGATATATTCAAAAAAGTTAGTTATTATTATTAATATCTTTGGCAATATTGTTAATGAGGGAATCACCTCACTTATATGAGAGAATTTTCTACCCACTTCCTAAAATATTATTCTTCTCTTTTTTTCTTAATTCATTTCCAGACTCAGCATTCTCTTGACCCTTTAAAAATGTTTCAAATATATTATGTTACTTATTATTATTAAAATAATGTAGAAGCTAAGTGAGGAGTACCTTAAATGAGTTACCTATTTAATCTCCCCAAAACTAATGTGTACATTTCTGCACAAATGAATGTTTGCATATTTTGTTTCATGTATCAACCTAAAAAATCTGAATCAAAATCTTTTTATCTATGATCCAGGTTTTCTTGTAACTTTAGTGGAAACCAGTAGCAATATTTTCAAAGAAAGACCATATGATTGCTATGTAACATAAATAAAATGTACAGTAATAATAGCTAGCTCTTATATAGCTGCGGAGACTTCTTGTAACACGTGTGTGCATGTGTATGTGTGTGTATTCATTTAACACAATTTACAAGAAGTCTATACTGATCATGAAGGCCACCAATGACATATTCTTTCAGCAACTCCACAGTGCTTTTTATTGACTTTGGGCATATTTAACCCAATTAAAATTTTTTTTTAGGACTCCTTAATTACTAGCATTTGTATCCTTGAGTGACCTTAATGATTAAAAAAGAAAAACTGTTTTCTACCTTTATCTTGTATCTTCCTACCACTTCAGCATTTCATTTAAAATAATAATAGTAATAATAATAATAATAATAATAATAATAATAATAATAATAATAAGGGAGAAATGTGGGATTCACATATAAATCAAGTATAAAAATCAAACAAATAATCATATTTGACCTGATTGTTTATAGTTCATGATGCGTGATCAAAACCGAAAGTTTCTGTGATATGACTGCCCTTGTACTGTTCACCATGTAAGAACTTATTCACTATGTAAGACCTTGTTCACCATGTAAGAACTTGTTTGTTATGCTTTAGAAGATTGGAAACTGTTGAGAATTAGGCTTGGGGTTGACTAATGATTGTGCATTGAGTCCCCAGTACAGAATTTTATTGTTGTTAACAACTATCTGATCAATAAATATGAGAGATATCCTCTCAAAAAAAAAAAAAAGAAAAACTGAATTATATTAAATATCTTTGGATAATATTGCTTCTATTCCAGAGATGTTCCTCCCTCACTATGTGACAGTTCTTAGTTAAATATCATACCATAGTTTCACACTCATGATAGACCTACCAGCACAAATAATAAATCGTCTGGTAACTTAAAAATAGATAATCCCCTAAATGCCATTTTTTTTCAATCATTACTGTTTCTCTTAATTTTCAAGGAAAATACAAGGAAAGCATAAAAGGGGACCCATGAATATTGTGTTTCTCTGCAAAATCTATTAAATTGGGTAGATAAGTATTTTAAAATATATAGAATGCCAACCATACTGTGGAAAGCATCATACTTCTAAATGTACACATAAAATACCTCTGTACCTTTGTGTTTCTACTTACATAAATAAAATATTTTATAAATATTATCTTATAAAATATTTATGTAAGTACCATAAATACTTACCAGAAATAATATTGATTTGACAGTAAAAGTTTAGTTATCCAAAAGTATTTGCATACACACACTCCCATACCCAGAGTGTATTGTGCCTTATGCAACCTTTTAAACTCTCTTCACCTCACCTGTCTTCCATTCTACCCATGGATGAAGCAATCAGTCTATGAACTTTCAAGCATGCCAATGTAAGTGACCTTGCCATGGGCCAGTCCCAGGAGACTCTCACCTTCTGTTCTCTGTTGAGCCCCACCGTGTGGGATGAAACATGCTTTGCACCCATGCCTTGTGCTACCCAGAAGGGAAAGGCTAATCATTTGACCAAAAGCAGGTCAAACAGATCCTATGTCAGAAGGATACTCCTAAGACATGCTGTAAATGGCTGAAGTGACTGAGCAGCTAGCTGTGTGGAGAGATAGCCACTTGACAATACAGTCTCATTTTGCATCTCCCTCCTTTCCTGCTTTGTTCCATCTATCCTCCGCCATAGGTCCCTAGGCTCATACTCCTCAATAAACTGTCTGAAAACAAGCTTTTGTCTCAAGCTCTGCTTCCTGGGGAACCCAAGCTAAGATATAACTGCACAACATACAGGTACACATAAGAATTACAGTCATCATCTTCTGTTAGGTTTCAACAGTTAAAGGGGTGTAAAAATCAACTTCATTATCATTAGCACTCAAAAAGAAGAGATTGAGTCAATGATCTTCATGAGTTGGTGTAACAGCCACATTCTGTTAATAAAATAGCTATAGGCATATGTATTTCAAATTTGAAAGATTGCTTAGCTTTGCTGTTTTCGTTTGCCTTAGAATTAAAATGTTCAGTAACTTTGAAAGCGATTTTTAAAACTCCTTTCCTCAAAGACAGAAGGGGAATCAACCAACTCATCCATACCCAGAAAAAGGAACATATCTCTCTCTCTGTCACACACATACACACACACACACACACACACACACACACACACACACACACACATACACACACACACACACACACACACACCCAGGGTGACAACTGCATATTCACCAGGAATAGGTATACACCAGAACAGACTAGACTAGTACTTAGAGGTAGACATTTTGGAAAGGACTTTTTTTATCCGGATATCCCACGTTATCTGATGATTATGTACAAATTATGCCCTCATGAATAAAAATGAAATACATGACATTATAATTCTGCTAAATCTTTGCTGAACTGAGTTCTTTTCTTAAACTGTGCTGGACATAGAAAGGTCATAAGTGTTGGTCACTAGAATAAATATTATAGGTCATTAGAATAAATATGGTACATCATAATAACTTCTAGTATCTGTGGTGTCTTGCCAGTGGGTTTCAGACCCAGGTAAGTTTGCTATGGATTCAATATGACCAAAGAAACTGACAGCAAAACGTTCTTGAGGTGAAAGGTTTTATTACTCGGCTTGTTCTCCGGCGGTAGGTCGAGCACTAGCGTCTCCGCCTACGCCCAGAGCACTGGGCTGAACTCTCTGTATAGCGCAATAATAGCTTATTGCCTATGGGTGTGGAAGCGGTAGCCTAGCAACAGGTCAGTCACATCATCAGGTGGTTTAAGTTCAATGAGGATCCTGGCCTTAGGAATCCCAACTTCCCTACAGATGGAATACTTTATAGTTTAATAACTCCTTTCACCTAAGTTATCTTATTCAATCCTCCAAATCAGTGAAATAATTAATTTTACCAACTCCATTTTACAAATAAAGAAATAAAGCTCTAAGGAGGTAAATAACTCACTTAGGGTGCAGTATACCACCTATATGTAAAGTCAGGAGTTGTATAACTAATTCTTGAGTCACTCTTCCAAACTCACCTCATTTTATTTCTGGGTATCTCTTATCATACACTGGCTTCTCTAACACAACATTCTAAAGGGCACCCAAATACCTTGCTTTATTTCCTAGTCTCCCCTATTCACAGCTTATTCAAAGTCTTCTCTGCCTCTAACCCTTTAGACCAGCCTAAACCACCCATAAACCACAAGCCCGTGATTGTTGTGGACACAAACTGGCTGCCTTGCTAACAGTCTTCTCCAGCTGCTGCTTTGATTGAAGGGCCTTGAATTCATGTGGTGTTTACCTCTTCCCACCACATGAACCAAGGAGCCTTACCCCATTCTCAGTGCCAAGGTTAGAACCTAATAGGCCTATGCTAGTAATTATGATCCCATTTCTTTGGCCAGGGATTGGTTTAAGGATGGCCACACTAAGGAGACAGACATGAGGGGAGAGTATATAAGAGAACCTTTTGGGAAGGTTTTCCACCATTGTTATGCGCTGAATTGTGTCCTCCCAAAATTCAAGTGTTGAAATTCTAACCCCCAATACCTCAGAATGTGACTGTAGCTAGAGACGGGGCTTTTAAAGGGGTGATTAAGGTTAAATGAGGTCACATGCATGGGCCCTAATCCAATCAGGTGTCCCTTTAATAAGTGGAAATTTGGAACACAGAGAGACACGAGGGATGCACCTGCACAGGGAAAAAGATTACATGAGGACACAGCGCAAAGGCGGTCAGGTCACCTGCAAGCCAGAGACAGAAGCCTCAGGAGAAACCAACCTGCCGACACCTTGACTGTGGACAGCCAGAGTCCAGAACTCTGAAAAAACACATTTCTATTGTTAAAGCCATTCAACTTCTGGTATTTTCTTATGGCAGCCCTTGCAATCTAATACAACTTCAAACAAATGATATAAGAACCCTTTCTGTCACTTATGCTTTCATATCTGGATATGAACATGGGAACTCCTGTAGCCACCTGAGGAGAAAGTAAAGGCTCCCGTGGCCCGAATCCTCACCTGGCCCTGGTTGGCCCTCTCACTACACACGTGTGGGCAATATGTGTTACTGACTCTATATAAAGAGTTCTGCCCAGTGTTACCGGCTGTTGCACAGCTGTAAGGCTGCAGGAGAGCAGAGCAGAGGCTGGAGTGGTGGCA
The DNA here is from genome assembly GCF_040802235.1 of Manis javanica. Classification (NCBI taxonomy): domain Eukaryota; kingdom Metazoa; phylum Chordata; class Mammalia; order Pholidota; family Manidae; genus Manis; species Manis javanica. The sequence goes on along the minus strand of NC_133171.1, from coordinate 31,943,379 downwards.
GTGCAGAGGACAAAGACTAAGACGGCTGTGGGGGCCGAGAGGCCCAGAGACAGAGACCGGCTTGCTGCGTGCAGACTCGCTCTGAGTGGATGGGATTCTAGTGACTGACTTGCCACCGTGGAAATAAAGTTGGGTATAAACCCTTTCACCCAAGAACGTTCCACTGTCATTTTTTTCATTCTCACTGAATCCATAGTGAACTTGTCTGGGGCTGAAACCCATTGGCAAGACACCATCTGATAACAGGTTCATACGATGAAAACGGCAGACCAGGAAATAAAAAAAGCGAACCAAACCTATTTACCTGATAATGCCATGAATCACTGAATTACTTTAACCTGTATCACTCTACCTCCAAGTTTACATGAGAAATGTATTTTCCTGATTTTATTTTTAAACATTATATAGTCAATACATTATAGCCAAAATCATCCTATTATAGAATCACCTGACTAATGTTTAGTATTGACAAACCAAGGCTGTGTCACCAATTACTCCAGATTTTCCTCTTGTGTTCCTGACCAGTCCTTAGTCTTATTCCATTTCCAACTAATTCCAAATTCTTTGCTCTTAAGCTTTGCCTCCAACTTGTCTCTATAACCTTTTAACTTGTTATCTATAATTAGTTTCTCCAGCATTTGACTCTCAATAGTGCCCTACAGATATTTTTTTAATCCTTCTTACAAGGGAGTTATAACCCTGAATCCATCTACTTGTAATGAAGTCTAAAACCAGTTCCAAAATGTAGGCAAATTCAGAACAATATTAACCTACATTTCAGAGGATACGGCCAACCTACCCCCACACACAACTGTGCTATGCCCTCCTTATATACAACGGCAAACTGCTGAAGGGCTGACACTCACAGAGGCAGAGAGTCTGAAGTTTCAACATGAGTCTTCTGACACTAAATACTCTGATATCTTCACTAGTCTACACAATAAATAAGTAAATGAATAAATGAATATGTATATGTCGGACCAGATTGTATTCACTCAGCAGTTTTGAAAGAATTAAAAGATGAAATTACGGAAATACATAAAGTTTCTAATCAATTTTACAAACAGCCAGAAGTTTAAGGATTTATATTTATTAAGAGGCACCTTGGAATTATGGACTCCTACCTCTCTAGTTGGAAGTTTGATGGAATCTTTTAAAAAGACTCTCTGGTAGAGCCTTGGTGAAATGGAAGGGCTGGACACATGGCACCTATCTACAAGCCCAAAATTAAGTAGAGAAGATGTGTCCTCAGGTAGTCTTTCTCCTTGTTGTAGTTTAGCTGACAAACGTGTACCCTAATGTGTCCTTTGGGAATGAGGATCTGTAGCTTCCAGAGGGGTTTTTTGGTTTGCTCTTTTTTGGTGGTGGTGGGGCGTTGTTTTTTTTTGGTGGATTCTCCTTATCTAATTTCCTGACCATGTTTTGGCAATACTGCTTACATATTTCCAATCTCCTTTCCTGCTTTTTGCATCCACTTTTTGTGAGGTATTGATTTCTATGTTTCTAGCCATACGCAGTTAACCTAAATGTCATTCTTGAAAATTCTGCATCCCTAACAATTCAATTTTAATAGTCTTGGTGCTAAATGATACCTTGACTATAAATCCAGCCATGAAGTTCAGCAAGAGAATCCAGTCCCTTTCCCTGACTCAATAAATATTTAATGAGAGTACTGTGTTGGCAGAAAGGTAATGTGGTTTCTATAAGGGATATCACAGTTGTCTACTAGGATTCTTTAAAGGATAAATTAATAGATAAATAGGGACTTTGAGACCTTGCAATCAGAAATTATCTTAAAAATAAATCATTATTGGACTACAGTCACAGATAATATTTTATCATGGATAAAGAAATGCCTAGAGCATAGGAAATAGAGAAATACAACCAATGCAGGAGATGCCACAGAGACCAGCACTGAAATTAATTTTTGTGAATAATTTTAAAAATAGAAGAGGCATACAGAGTATAATTTCATAATTCAAAAATGACTCTTCTGGGTGGTAAATTACAAAGGTAAGAAAATATTTTAAGAAATTTCACAACCTAGGAAGTTGGTCAGAAAAGTAAGCTATTAGCTTCTTAGTAAGAAATGTAAAGTCCTATTATAAACTAAATTATGTCCCTTCAAAATTCATATAGTGAAACCCAAACCCCCAATATCTCAGAGTGTGACTGTACTGGCATACAGTCTTTAAAGCAGTAATGAAGCTAAAATGAGGTCATTTAGGTTGACTAGCATCCTTATAAGAAGAGGAAACTAAGGCACAGACATGTACAACCGGAAGATCACGTAAAGACACAGGCAGAAGACAGCCGTCTACCCTAAGGAGAGGGGCCTCCGAAGAAACCAACCCTGCTGTCTTCCTGATCTCAGACTTCTGGTCTGCCTAACTGTTAGGAAATAGATTTCTGATACAAGCCACCCAGTGTGTGGTACTTTGCTAGGACAACCCTAACAAATTAATGCAGGTCCTAGAGCTCGAGATAAATAATAAAGAAAGACTGGCTCACAATGCCTTTGGAAAAATAAGGGAGACCTTGTGGGCAGTCTACTGTGGTTCTAACAGACCAAAAGATCATCAGATCATTGAGTGGCATAAGGCAATGAGTTAAACGCAAAATAAATGTTCTTAGCCTTGGTACCAAGCATGTAAATTTACTAAAAAGCCATCTTGGGATGCACATGTTTAAGTTTAATTCACACAAGAAGTAGTAACTTTGGCTTAGTCTACAACGATGAAATACAAATAGTATGAAGAAGAAAAAGAGGAGGAGGAAGGGATGGGAAAGACGTAGCCCTTAACAAGTGTCAAATCATTTAATTTCTAGAACCGCCCTGTAAGTAATTAAATGTAACATTATTGTGCCCACTTTACAAAGGAGGAAACTGAATCACAGAGATTAATTGCCTAAAATAAAGTCACATAGTAAGTGGAAGAGCTAGGATAAATAGCAGATCTGTAAGAAAGAATCACAAAAAATTTAAATTTAAATTTAAAAACCTTTTCTAGTACTAGTCTCATATTTTGTTACTAATAGAAAAGAACATTACTTAACAATTTCAGAGAAGAGAAGGATATGGGCTCTAATTCAGTTCCTATCTTCCTACATTTCTGGGTTCATTTTTAAACAAGCAATTGTAACATACACTAAATTTGGAACCTATCAGCCTTACTGACAAAAACAGCCCATTGGCTTTTCCTGTTTCTACCTTTGACCCTGTTGCAAAATCAACACACTATGAATAGTGGGGGGAGAGAAAGGAATAGGAAACTGTCAGTGAACCATGTGGTTTGACCTTCATGAGACCATGGCTTGTGTTTTGAACAATGATTCTTTGTGGCTCCCCCAAATCTTATTTGTATACAGAACTCTTGGCTGCTACTTGGTGCTATGAAACTATTACACAGTTGCATTTCAATAGTAAGTATGTAAACCAGTGAACAAGCAACAGTATTTGGTGAATTTACCTTTACTAATGGAAACGATTATGTCAGTGCTATTATTCCCATACAGGAATCCTCAAAGGTGGCACATACAGAAATAAATTGTCAAAGATCATAAAATGTAATTATTATAAAATGATTTTTGGCAATAAAGAAAAATAATTTGGTCAGTGCTTTCTGGAAATAAACTGTATTAATGATAAGCACATGCTTTGAAGTTTAGCTCATACTTATATCTCCCTTCTCCCCAAAAAAAGTGAGAAATTTTTCTAGGTTGAAATTAATCTAGCCTGAAAGAGGAGTAGCTTCTGTGAATGCTTAGGAGGGACACTGCAGGAAGAGGGAGAGGAGAGACCCTAAGGGTCACAGCAGCTGCATAAAGATAAAGAATAATTCTATAGCTCAGGGATTTGGGCTCCTTCTTTGTGAATAAGCCTCTTTAGACTTTGCTTATGTATTATTTTTTGAGTTCCTGAGTGAGTTTGCTGCAAGTGGTGTTTTTTTAAAAAGAAGCAGAAAACCTTAAAACCTAAAAATGTCTAGATTTAGAATCATTGAAAAGAGAAAGAAATTTGGATTAAGTGTTATCTCCTTAAAGTACATGATTTATTGCCAAAGTTGCCGCATCAATATCAGTTATACATTTTTAACTACAGTGAATAAATTGTTACTGACAAATTGAATTTGTTTTATTGACAGAATTGTGCTCATGGATGGGAAGAATTAATATTGTCCAAATGGCCAACCTGCCCAAAGCAATTTACTGATTCAGTGCAATCCTTTTCAAAATGACAATAACTTATCAATGAATTAGAACAAATGATCTTAAAATTTATATGCAACCACAAAAGACCCTGAAGAGCCAAAGTGATCTTGAGAAAGAGCAAAGCGGAGGTTATCACCCTCCCTGACTTCAAGTATCCTACAAATCTACAGTGATTAAAACAGTATGGTGCTGGCATAAGAACAGAGCTATATATCAATGGAACAGAATAGAGCCCAGATATAAACTCACATATATAAATATGGTCAATTAAATATGACAAAAGAGCCATGAACACACAATGAGGAAAAGACAGTCTCTTCCATGAATAGTGTTGGGAAAATTGGACAGCTACAGGAAAGAAAATGAAACTAGATCACTGTCTTATACCATACATGAGATTAAACTCTAAATGGACTGAATGCCTAAACGTGAGACATGAAACCGTAAAACTCTCAGAAGAAAACATGGGCAAGGATTTCATGAACATCAACATGAGAAATTTCTTTATGGCTGTATCATGACAGGCAAGGAGAACAAAAGTAAAAATAAACAAGTGGGACTACATCAAACTAAAAAGCTTTTGCACAGCAAAGGATACCAACAGCAGAACAGAAACAAACCTACAGTATGGGAGAATATATTGGAAATGATATATCTGATAAGGGGCTAATATCCAAAATATATAAGAACTCTTACAACTTGACACCAAAAAAAAAACAAATAATACAATTCAAAAATGGGCAGAGGACCTGAATAGATATTTTTCTGAAGAAGCATTTTCTGAAGATGGCCAACAGATACATGAAAAGATGCTCAACATCACTACTTATCAGGGAAATGCAAATCAAAACCACAATGAGGCATCACCTCACAGCAGTCTGAATGGCTGCTATCCAGAAGACAAGAAATAATAAGTGTTGACGAGGATGTGGAGAAAACACTATTGGTGGGAATGTAAATTGGTCCAGCCATGTGGAAAACAATATGGATGTTCCTCAAAAAACTGAAAATAGTAATAGCATATGACCCAGCAATGTTATATGACCCACTTCTGGGAACACAGACCCACTTCTTGGAAATTACCTAAAGAAAACAAAATCACTAATTCAAAAAGATATATGCACACCTATGTTCATTATGGCATTATTTACAATAGCAAAGACATGGATGCAACCTTAGTGTCCATTAATAGATGAATGGATAAAGAAGATGCAGGACAAATACACGGTGGATACTTGCCATAAAAAAGAAGGAAATCTTGCCATTTGCAACAGCCTGGATGGATCTAGAGGATATTATGTTAAGTGAAATAGGCCAGGCAGAGAAAGACAAATACCATATGATTTCACTTATATGTGGATTCTGAAAAACAAAGCAAACAAACAAAAAAAGAAAGAGACCCATAAATATGGACAACAGACTGTTGGTTACCATAGGGAGGTAGGTGGAGGGATGGGTAAAATAAGTGAAGGGAATAAAGAGACACAAACTACAAATTGTAAAATAAATTAGTCATAGGAATGGAATCACAACACATAGAATATAACCAATAACACTGTAATATCTTGGTGTGGTAACAGGAGGCACTACACTTAATGTGGCAGGCATCTAGTAGTATATATAATTATCGAGTCCCATATTGTACATCTAAACCCAACATAATTCTGTATATCAACTTTATTCCAAAAAGGAAAAGAAAATCTGAATTGAATGAGCTTAGATAATACCCTTTAACTTTCTTCTTTTTTGGAGAAGAGCCAGGTAGAGGCTTTTATTTAGAAATAAAGTGAGAGGAAAGAGCTCCTGGCTCACGCCAGGAGGGGACAAGAGAGCCCGGGGTGGTGCGTTGTCTAGGGGATTTATAGGCAGTAGAGGATTTTGGGGAATTGAGGGCTTAGGGTGTGGACTTGTACCACCTGCCCTGCCTTCAAGGTGGGCTGGGTTATTGTAAAGAGTACAGCATTAAGTCAGGAATAAGAGTGAAGCATAGATCGCCTACCTTGCGGTGGTGAGCACCAGGTTCCATGAAACTGATGAAGTTAGGAGAGAGTTAGGAACACCCCCTGCCTCACTCAGAGACCAGGGCGGCCTGAAGAAGCAGGTTGGAAGTCAGAGACAGACAGAGAGATGCTCCTCACAGACATCCAGTTGGGCTGTCGGGGCCTGATTCCAGACATGCGGGCCTTTGAGAAGCCGCTGAAGTGCAGGCTCAGCCTGGACTCTCGCAGGTGCCCACGGCCTTCCTCAGTCCCTCGCATCCAAGGAGAGGCCTCTGAAGGGGAGTCCTTGCCTCCACTCAGGAGACTTTCCGGGCTCCCTTGGAGATCAGCAGCCAGGCTAGTCCCATTTAAGTGGCTGATGAGCGCCTGATGTTGTGGGTCATAGACGGTTTCCTTCTATAAGGACAGTGAAAGCAAAAGGCAGGCTTGGATGCCGATACTCCCCTCCGAAGTTATCCTGGATGAGCCCCCAAAGATGATGCCTAGGTTCTTGTTTGCAGAGTTGAAGAATGAATTTAGCAAACACCCAAGGTAGGAGAGCAAGGGAGAGGCTTTTATTTAGAAATAAAGTGAGAGGAAGGAGCTCCCGGCTCATGCCAGGAGGGGACAAGAGAGCCCTCCTTTAACTTTCTTAATTCACTCCACTCACTTTCAATTACTTGAAAGTTAACAATGTTAGTTGGAGAATATACACTACTTTTACTTTCTCTTTGGATTTGAGGTAATCTGAAATAAATTAATAACCTCAATTGATATTGATGGAGATTTCATATTTATTCTAAATAGACAAATAGCAATAAATATTGTCAGATCTCAAATATCACTAATAGAAAAGATATTTATACAGGTAAGACTTCTTTGCGGTTATTGTATATATCATTTTTTAAAAACATAGTAATAGAGATGTATTTCCTGTTACATAATTTATTTATAATATATAGATGCTCATAGTGGTCAATCTTATTTGGATTTCAAAAAGCCATGACATTTTCAAGTTATCTTAGTTGGCATGGTTTTAAAGATACACAAGGGTAGTAGAGACCAAGAATTGACCAAGAGGTTGTACTCAGCTGGAGCCGTAGTTCATTCAGGAGAACAATATCCTTAGGCAGCTGACAGCAGTCTTATGTCCAACAGCAATACCTGCAGAAAGGTGTTCAGTAGTATATTTCTGTTGCTTTCTGTGAAGAGGACTCCATCCTTGTGAGTAGGCCGACCTTAATCTCTGCTTCTCCATCTTGTCTTCTATTTGTAACCTCTCCGTTTGTTCTCTCTCCACCTCAGGGTGTCTATCATAAGGCTTATAATGCCTCATGACTTCTGAAGCCTCAATGGGCCTGTTAGCTTCTCTTCTCTCTTCTAAAGTTTTCCTCTAAAAATTCCAAAGAGAGATCTGCTTTGTGGACTACTCACAGCCCAATATTGACCACCCTTATTGAGTAAAGTTTAGTGACAGGCTGACCATGGCTCATGGCCAGGGCTTTAGCTCTCTTTCTTGGTTCAAGGATTAAACTCTTTAGCTAAATCAACTGGACCAGAAGACCAAGAGTCATATAATGCAAAAACATAATGGTCCAATGAGCATAGAAACACTTATGGATATTTTTCATAAAATAAGGCTATGGACATGGAAACTTGACTTAGAAGAGGACCCTGGGCATGGTGGACACAGGACACACAGCAACATGTTCTTTCAAGAAACCCATGATATTGATGTTTTAAGTATTTACCCCTAAAATACTGGTTTCATCCCCCAACATAAAACTTGTAATTACTTAATTATCTCCAGGACTTTCTTGTTCTCAATCTCTATTAATGTACTACATAATTTGATGGAGATTTCATATTTATTCTAAAAATTATCCTGTGATGTTTATTTCTTAATATCCAGCATCTTGCCAGGTGCCTGACATACAGAAGGTGCTAAATATATGTTAATCAAACCAGATCCATGCAACAAATCAATAATGACAAAAAACATTTGGATTGATTTTACTAAAGAGTCCTCAGCTTCAAGCCTGAAAAGTGATAAAATCCTGTTTCACAGCATCAGGAGTCCTGGGCATCAAGCCTATTGGGCAGGTGCACTGTTAGCAGAGAGAGAAAACATGTACTTCTAAGCTGTAAACTTGTTCAGAATTCCAGGAGTGGGGAGGAACAAAGAGAGAAGAAATACAGTGAAGGCCCTACCAAAAGGTGAACAAAGTAGACATCCAAGACATTCAATGAGCACGCCCCTCGCCAGACCACAGACATCCTCCCAGCTTGATATAAGAGGAGGTACAGTCAGCCGCTCCACATGAACAGATCCATGACTTGTTCTTAAAGTATACTTTCTGTAAATGTTATAAATGCATGTGCATTTCCATTTTTTAGGGAATGACATTGTATCTTGGGGTCTTTCATATGGAGATTCTATTAAACTGGCATTATCGGTCATCCAGTCCCCAAAAATTAATATTATGTGGAATAAAATACAAATTCAATATTAATAAATATTTGATAGAAGCCATCATCCAAATGTACAGTAAATTTGTAAATATAATTGGATGTTTATACCAAGCTGGCACAAGTAAACTCAATAAATTATTTTATAACAATGTCCTGATCATACATAGGCACAAACCCAGGGTTGCTTGTACTCTCTGCCTATTAGGAGTCACAGGATTTACAGACAAAAGCACCCTATTAGGACTGGTCTATTAGGATTTATACATCCTATTAGTTTGCATCCTATTAGTTCTGTGTGTGTGTGTATGTGTGTATATACCATCCGTGTGTGTGTGTGTGTGTGTGTGTGTGTGTGTGTGTGTGTGTGTGCCTTATTGGTTCTGTTTCTTTAGAGAACCCTGATTAACACAGGTAATAAAAATGGATGTTAAGGTCAAGGAAGTCTCAGAAAAATTTCCCTAGGTATTATACCTTAAATAAAAGTTTGCCTTTATGGGCTGGTAGCTATGAAGTACTTGGGGGTGTTGGGCTGAGGTCATGTGAATACAATATTAAAGTCAGTGGTGCAGACTACTTATGAGGCAGGAAAAGTCAAGAGGAAGTACACTATATACAAAAATCTATGAGATGACATAGAATAAGAATTTAGGGGGAAATTAATAGTACTAAATACCTAAATTTAAAAAGAATAAAGGTCTCAAAATAATGACCTCAGCTTTCACCTTAAGAAACTAGAAAATTGAAAGATCAAATGAAATCCAAAATAAGCATAAAAAGGCAATAATAAAGATCAAAGCATAAATTGATTAAATAGAAAACAGAAAACAATCGGGAAAACAATGACACCAAAAGCTGATTCATAGGGAAGATCAATAAAAATGATAAAACTCCAGCCAGTCTGATTGGAGAAAAAGCAAGAAAACACAAATCAGCAATATCTGGGATGAGAGAGGTGACATCAACATCAATCCTACAGATATTGTGGGGGATGTTATTGTGCTGGGAAGACTTTAAGATGTCCCCCATCACCCCCACATCGTGATGCCCCTGACCTTGTATAATCCCCTTCTCCTGTGTATAAACAAGACATGTTTCTAATCAATGGAATGCGGTGAGAACTGTGGGATGTACATGACTATGTGGATGGGATGACATAAGTGTTCGTATTGTGGCTGTCTCACTCATCTTTCTTTCTTCATTGCTGGTTTTCAAGAAACAAGCTTCCATGAATCCCTGCCACCACACGGAAATGAATTCTGCCGACAATCTGGAAGCAAACCCTTTCCTGGCCAAGCAGTTGAACCCAGTCCTGGTCTAACCTTGACTGCAGCCTCCAAAGACCCCAAATAGAGGACCCAGCAAAGGACCCAGGCTTCCAATCCCCAGAACCTGTAGGATAATAAATGTGTGTGTGTGGTAATGTGTTACATAGCAATCAATAATTAATACACCTATGAATAAATTAATGCCCATAAGTTGGATAACTTGGATAAAATGGACAATTTCCTTTAAAAATGCAACTTACCAAATCTTATCCAAGAAGAAATCGGTAATATATAGAATCCACAAAGAATATTCTAGAACTAATATGTGAGTTTAGCAAGATTTCAGAATATATGATCAACATACAAAGAATCTATTGTATTTCTATATACTTGCAATAAATAATAAGGAACCGGAATTCTTTAAAAAGTCTTTTATAATATCATGAACAATATTAAATACTTAAGGTAGCTATATCTGACAAATGATATTAAATGTCTCTTCAGACTGACATAATCTTCCCCTATATACATTAATGTCTGTTAAATGTTATCTGATTAGTCTTCTCAGGCTTTTTCAGGTTGCTTTACATGTGCCTTAACTTCTTGATCAAGTACTCATTTTTATAACTGTCAGACACATTCAATTTATTTCTTGCTAATTTGAACTATTTCCAACAATTACGGTAGTTCCTAACCAGTGGGCTTTGAGGTCAGATGAACTACTGCAGCACGTGGCCGCTCAGCCCCCTGCAACACGCAGGGCAGCCTCCCCGGGAGGGAGGGATCACTGGAGGTCTTGCTGGGAGCCGGAACTCCCACAGCCACCTGGCAGAGGCAGGGTGGTGTCTCCCTCCCCCTGCGGGTGTGATGTCAGAGAATGCCAGCTAGAACAGAAGGTTTAAATAAGATCCAGGGTCTCATACCACAACACTCAAAATGTCCAAGTTTCTATCAAACATCATTCGTCATACCAAGAACAAGGGAGACCTCAAACTGAAGGAGAAAAAGATGTCAGAAATAATAAAATTACCTGACACTGAATTTTTTAGGACTGAGAGACTGATTTCCCATAGATGACTGATTTATAGAAAACTAATAATATTGGAATTTTCTTAAATGATGGGGAGTTGGTTGGGGTTTATAGCCTATCAACCTTGGGAATTTTTGCTCATGGCTTCCAAAGGCATCAATAAGAAATGACCTAGGTTTGTTGATCTCACAGAATAAATTGAATTGAGCTTTATATGTATGACTGGACTGGTTTTGTCTGCTCGGGGAATTTTCAAAGCCAGTCTCTGTTTGTTTTATATTTTAACAAACTCCAATGGAACGCTTCCCTCTTTACATTCCCTGCCTAAAAATAACGCCTACCCCAAGCTCTCAGTGCACTCCCCTTTAGTCTGCTACAGTGTGCATGGCCTGAATTGCTCTTCCAAAAAAACTTACCTTTTTGACAAGTTTGGGCTTGTCTCAGTTTACCTCTTTTTTTAGGTTGACAGGGGATATCACTACAGACCCTGAGGACACCAAAAGGATAATAGGCATCAGTAGGAACAGCTCTACACACCTAAATTTGAAAACTTAGATGAAATATGAAATAGACCAATTCCTCAGAAAAAAAAAAAAAGCCCACAAATGACCGTAACTCACCCAATATGAAAAGGATCATGTGAATGCCCTTATAACTATTAAAGAAATTGAATTCATAATTTTAAAATGCTCAGAAAAGAAACATCCAAGCCAGGTGGCTTCCCTGCAGAATTCTACCAAATGTTTGAAGAAGTAACACCGAGTGTGTGCGTCTCCTGCAGAGCACACAGCAAGGAGCGCTTCCCAGGTCATTTCATAAAGCGAGCATTCCCCGGATACTCAAACCAGACATACACAGTGCAAAAAAAGAAAGCTAGGAGCCAATATTTGTAGATAGACCACATATCCAGCAGACGACTAATATCCAAAAAAAAAAACAATTCTCAAAACTCATCAGTAAAAAAATACACAATCCAATTAGAAAACTGGCAGAAGATAGGAAGAGCCATTTTACTGCTGGCTATAAGCACATAAAAGGACGCTCAACATAATTAGCAATCAGCAATTAGCAAATGAAAATCACAATGAGGTATTACTACGAGGAACAGCTCTCAGAATGGCTACAATAAAAAATGGTGACACTAAATATTAGCAAAGATGTGGAGAAATTGGATTACTCGTGAAATTGCTGATGGGAATATAAATTGGTACAGCCACTCTGGAAAGCAGATTGGCAGTTTCTTAAAAAGCTAAACATGCAATTACTACACGACCTAGCAATTGCACTCTAAGGCATTTATCCCAGAGAAATCAAGACTTATGTTCACACAAACGCCTATACATGAATGCTTATAGCAGCTTTATTCATAATAGCCAAAAATTGGAAACAACCCACATATCTGTCACTGGATAAGTGATTAAACGAACTGTGATATATCTCCATATCATGGAATGCCATTCTGTAATAAAGACATATGGACCTTTGCTACATTCTACAACTTGGATAAATCTCCAGATGATACTATTTAGTAGAGGAAAAAAGCCAGTCTTAAAAGGTTACGTACTGATTCCATTTATATAACATTCTTGAAATGATAAAATTATAGAGATGGAGAATAGATTAGTAGTTATCAGAGGTTAAAGAGGAGGTGGGGGTAGGAGGGAAGTAGATGTGGGTATAAAAGGCAACGTGAGGGATTGTGCTGGTAACAGAAAAATGTTCTGTTCTCATGTCACTATCTTTGTTGTGAGGTGTACTACAGTTTTGCAAGATGTTACAATTAGGGAAAACTTAGTAAAGGATTATACAAGATCTCTCTGTATTATTCCTTACAACTGCATGTGAATCTATAAGTATTCAAAATTTTAAATTTCAGCTTAAAACATTTTTTATTGCAAGGGTAAAGACCACAGTTCAGAGCCAGTTCACATGACCAGTACAAAGAGTGGTTGTTTTACATTGTGTTTCATGAGACACATTAACTCCCTCGCACTCAATTTTTTATGCTTCATAGGGACTTGGTTTCCCCATCTGAATTCTGCAATTCTAATACAAATTAAATTTAAACTGATCCAACAGGGAGTTGCTAAGCCCCAGAGAAGCAATTCTAGTCATAAAAAGATGCTGTAAAATTGATATTAGAACTATTCAACCCACAACCTCCTCCCACCACTCCACCACCTTCACGCACACACTCACACGAAGTGCTATCTTTTATGCATGTGCTGGGAGTGTATCCCAGGTAACCACAGGCTGCATAAAGGTACTGATTGTAAATTCTCCTTTGTTAAGTATAAATCCAGAGCCAGCCGTCACCTTGACTTTCTGAATAACTACAGCATGAACTAGCTCATGGAACCACATGCCCTGTTTTTCCATCTTTCACAGGTTGGGACACTGCCCTTTCCTATTTGGATGAGGGGCCCAAAGCTAAGCAAAGACTGACATTTGGGGATTTATCAGCCTTTCCTTTTTCCAGTTACTTCTTTTCCTTTTTTTTTCTTCCCAAGATAATAAATGTCATGGCCATTGTTCTGCTGCAGACCTGGATTTTCCTCACCCCAGGTATAGAGAACTAAATGTATAAGCAGCGGCAGATTACAGGAGGGCACATAGGCTGTTCCTGATCAGCCTTCACAATTTAAAGTGTCTCCACACAGATTCTCAACCTTTTAATGTGCTAATTTGAAATATTTGGGAAAAAAATCATACAGAGCATGAAAAACAGTTCATAGTAGTTTGCTGGTCAAATCAGTTCTCTTCAATTTTATATTCTAATCCTTTTCCTAGCAATTCAGAGGTTTTTTAGTTACTAAATTATTATAAATGTGTTTTTCTCTTTGTGGATAACTTGGTTACAATAAGATTATGAGAAGGGACACTGTCTTCTTGTGACTAGATTACAGAGAACTGTTATCATAATCAAATTACCTATGTTAAAAATACTCCACTCCCTCAAGACTCTGCTCATATCTAAAATCAATCTGAGATATAAGAAGTAGATAAAATTTACACCAATCAGTTCAAATAATTGTAGCCTACACTAGAGATCTGTTTACTTCAAGTTATTGATTTAAAAAGCTATTAGCTTGCATCTAATTCTCTCTATATTCCAGTATTCAACAAGATAGCACAATAAACACTATCAAAACATTTTTCATTCAATATGTAATTGAAGCCATATAACAGAACATAAGTTACAACACTGGGATTATGTTGTTTTCATAACAAAAGTAAGCCATTAAAAAATAAATGTTATTTATGTGATTTTTTTTCCCCTTACTAAGACCAACATTCCAGTTGCTCTAGTGGGTTTTTTTTTTAGTAACCAAACACTACTATTAATAGCACTTCAATATAAAAATAAAATGTTTCACAATAAAGCAGGTCCCCCACCCACCTTGTTCCCCAATAAAATGCTACTTGTGTTCCAATTTTGTGTCCTCATCCTCAAGTAAATCTGCTTTAAGTTTTGTGGCTTGAATATGAGGTATTTGTCTACAGGGCTGGACAAACAAATGAATAAGGGCATAATTCTTCTAAATAAGCAGAACATTCCAGCATGGTCTGCACAACAACTTCTAGATACTCAATCTTGTGACCCAGAACTAACTGTAAATTACTGCTCCTATTCAGTCACTCACATTCAAGGGAATGTCCTCAAATATTCATGACTAGTAGAGAAATCAGAGTCTCTGATGTTTCAGTTCCTACAAGATGAAAATTTGTCTGAGAAGCTGTGACTGAGAAAATTTTTCACGTAAAAACATTACAGCAAATTCTTGACCTTGGAGAAAAGTCAATGTTTGACTTTAATGGTTCTGGACACTTTTGATTTAAGTCAGCAACTAGTTTGGGAGCATACTCTGTGTTAGGCAATACATGAGCCATGGAATAAGCAGGTAGCAAGACGGGCATGCTCCCAACAGCACGGAGCCTGCAGCCTAATCACAAGCAATTCTCAAGAAGTTACGACAAGCGGCAAATGTGTGACAAAAGTGGCAAAGATATGTATTGGATGCAAGTTTCTCTTTTTGAATATCGGGATTCTGTGAAACCAGCTGCCATGTTTTTACTTCCTCAGTCATGAGAATCCTTTACCCTCACTACTTTGGGCTGTTTTTAAATAAGACAAATTTTATTGTACCTTCTCTATGAAAGCCACATGCTATATCATGCAGAACTTGGACCCCATGAAATAAAGAGACTTAAAAATCACTTACAAAACGTCAGAAGACAGTGATTGCAAGAGCTGATTCAACTGCTTAACAATGATACCAGAGCTTCAGCTCCTCCTTCGCTCTGCTCCACCCCTTAGAATGTTTTCCTTCCCTTCCTGCCTGTTGCCCCCTGACTGCAAAATTATTGCTACTCTGACCATTATGTTTTCATTCAAGGAGGGAAGGAAAGGGGGACTGAGGGAAACTGCCATCCATGCCTGGCCTCTTTTATCAAGGAAGATCAATATTCCCAGAAATGACTACAGCAGGCTTCCCCTTTAGGCTCATGCAATAGAATGAAGTCACACAATGAGCCCCTTGCATTCTGGGTCCTTTGAGTTTGGGCAAAGGAGAGACACGAGCAAGGATCGGAGAGTGAGAACTGAGACAGGCCAGGAAATCCCTTCCCTGTTCCTTCCCCTTGACCATCTCAGCCTGGCAGTCCTGGTCGGGGCCATAGCCTGTCATCTATGCAGCCCGTGCTGGGCACCCTCCTCCATGCCTGAGATCTGTCTGGGCTCTGCTACCTGCCCTCCCTGTGGCTGCTCACCGGGTGCCTTGTGGACAACTTTAGCCCTGCCCACATCTCTGTAAATGGACCCATCATCAAAATATTTTTCATTGACCATCTGAGTAAAAACCTGTCCCAAGCCAGGACTCTGACTGATACACATAGACCTTAAATGACTAAGGAGGCTGAAAAAGCAGCAGGGGTCAGGCACGTACCACCCTTGACAAATGTTTGATTAGGTTAACAAGGAAAAAGCAGGGGTTTTGTTAGGTGCCTAACATCATCTACAATAAAGGATTTGCAGTGAGAGAGTTTAAAAAGCAACCTGAGTGATCATGTTTTTTTCACTTTTTTATTGTCCTCAACTTACTCAGTGTCTGGCAAAATATATGCCTGCTAGTGAGTAAATAATAATACCTCACTCGCCCAAAAAGCATTGTGGGCTACAATGTGTCTGCATGTATCATCGCATTTGATCCTTGCAAGTAGCCCTGGGAGTGAAGTAAGACAGGCATTTTTTATCCCATTTTATAGATGAAGTTCAGAGAGAATAACCAAGCTGCCTTGGGTCACACAATGAATAAGTGGTGGGATTAGAAAGTAAAGTCAGGTTTGCTGACTCCAAAATCAGGCATCCAGAGCTAAACCCCAGCTAATTGCCAGGCTGTGGGTTCCAGGCACAAACCCTCAGCCGGAATGCTGGGTGAAGCCAGGAGAAGAGAAAGAGCAATGTCTGCCATGGCTTCTCTGTTTCCAAGATGCCAGCATCTACCAGCAGGAAGGGAGCACTCCTTGGAGTTTCCCTCTAAAAACACCGCTTCTTAGATCAATAAAGAACATGAGTTTTGAAGTCATATAAATATGCACTGGAATCATGACTCTACTGCTTATTAGTTGTATGACTTTGGGGCAAGTTACTTACCCTTCATAAACCTTATTATGTACCCATATATGATATCGCCATGAGTTCCAAGTAAGATCATTTATGTAAAGTTTATTAGCTTTTACTTAATAAATGTGACATCTCACATTTATAATTACTATGACTATAAGTTATGTTGGATTCTATAACAAACATTCAGAAGTTTTGCACTTCATTAAGAAACAGCATTAATGTAGAAGTATAGAGAAAGCAAATACGTTCATCTAACAACTCTCAAATAGGAGTAAACCTCAGAAGTTCCCACACAGTTCCCATGGCTTCTGATCATTCACGAGATCCTGATAGCTGATATTGCTACAGGTTTGCTATATGCCAGGAAGTAAATGTTATGGTTCTAAACTGTTAACAGCTTTCTCGAAAAAGGGACTTAGGTTAGGGAGTTAGGTTAAAGAACACATCTTGAAATCTAAAAATTGAACAGAAAGCAAAAGATTTACTTCCCGAGAGGCATGTGTTTATACTCTCCGGGGGCAGATGAAGCCCAAAGCCATTCAGATATTCCGGGAGTTACAAACCTAGAAACACTTGTCTTCTCTTCCTTTCCCAGGAGACATTTATTTCCATTCCAAAGAGTAAAAACCCAGGTCCCTTCCCCTCCTCTTCCCAAGGAGAATTTGTTACAGCAGGAAGCAAAGCGCCACTCCTTTTCCTGAAAGATGGGGGGACAGCCATCCCTCTCCTAGGTAAGCTCCAGGCTCAGATTGGGGGAGTTCCCCTCCCACAGCACAACACACATCCCCATGGGGAAGCCTGCCCACTGGCTCCCACCGCACCACCCCAGAAGGGGGCAGAATGGAGGGAAAAGGCAACAGAGGAGAGGATTTCTCTAAGGAGTAGTAGGTGGTCCCCTCCCCAGCCACTTCATGGCTACTTTCAGGATCATACAAATAAACAGAATTTTAAACACTTATCACCAGGCACTATCACAAGTGCTTTACATGAATCAGCTTCTCTATTTCTCTAAACAATGCTGTGAGTTAGGTACTCCTGTTTTTCCTACTTTAAGCTGGGACACTGAGGCACAGAGATGTTATAAGTAACGGGCCCGAACCTTCCCAAAAAGTAAACATCAGAGGCAGGACTTGAACCTGAGAGTCTAGCTCCAAAAGCTAAGCTCTGAGTATCATGCCATGCTACTCTAACCATCTTTCTCTGAATATCTGTGACTCACACCAAAGCTGCATACACTTAGAAGTCTCTTCTTCAGTCATATCCAGGTATTTCCTTTACCAGTTGAAAAGAATTTTATGAGGAAGTTGTCCTCTGCCTAGTCTTTGTGGGTCCTGAAAGAATACATGTAGTTGTTTAATGCATAGTATAGAACACCCTCTCCCCAAAATAATTCAGCCAATTCTTTGAATGGGCTACAGACGGACCATAAGTATTCGTGTGCCATGGCCTTGAGCCAAACCGACTGGGTAATCTGAGAGACCGCTTTTGACACTTGGACTAAAATAAAATTGTCTCTGTACTTGAATAGTTTTAAGTATTTTCTGTACAAAACTTTTATAATTCCCCACTCAGCTCCCCCCATGGAGAAGCCTCTGGTATCCAGCCCTGGGACCAGCAGGAAACAGGACAACTGAGGAGAGTTTCATGCAGCATTTACTTACAAGGGAGTAGGCACTGTGAAGAGAAACCCACAGAGGCTGATGCAGCTCCCCAGGACCCGGCACAGTTAGGAGCCATTACCATCCCTTCCTTGGTCTGCAGGGTAAGAGAGGGTGACTAGACCCCGAGAAAGAAGCTATAGTTGTAACAGGAGTTAAAGTGACTTTTAACAGAGAGACAAAATCAATGAATAGCAACCCAGCAAAAAGGAAGCTGGAGGCAAAAATTACCCAAAACCCATTCCCCTCCCATAATCAGATCTCCACTGGTGCCTCCCGTCAGCCAGACCCAACCTGAAACTAGAAACAGAGGGAGCGCTTGGCGGAGTCCAAAAAAGTCAGCCTCCCAAGACACTCATCAGAGTGAGGCCGGAGGGAAAGCCAGTCACGAGAATGGGACAGGAAATACCAAGCACATTCTGGGGTACAAGAGCCTCCACATGAACTTTTCCCTACCTGTTCTTTGCAAAGGAGCTTTTCTCCTGTACAAAGCAGTTTCTCATTCATTAGCTACAGGTGTGAGAGGGCAGGATGTGCACCATGAAGGGCTTCTGCACCATCAGCAGCCACGATGAACTCACAATGTGCCTCAGGCCATTTCTCAAGAACAGAATGCCCTGTTCCCCGTGGAGAGGCCAGCTGTGTCCCAGGACATGGGCCATGCAGGTGGCGATGCCAGGAGATAAACACAGCATCCGAGGGACACAGCCTGCGAGCACCCAAGAAGGAGCAACCTCGGAGCTTTGTAGGGAGACTGGGCTCTTCCAGACAAGCTGTGTTCAACCAAGGAGAAGATCTGATTGAGGCTGAAGAACAGAGAAAACTGAAGTTTACTGAGCACCATCTCAGTCAGGTTTTACGTGTGTTATTTCATTTGAAGACTCAAACTAGGAAACTTCTATTTAAAAACTCTATTTACTGATTTTTACCGTATCTGATTAAGGAAGTTTGATGAGCATGAATGATGACAGTAAATAAAGTTACAGGAGCAAGGACCGAACGGACAGGTCTCCCAGCTTCCGCATTCCCCCAACCCACCCGCCACGAAGTCTGTTTATTATCCATACAACAGCAGAAGTGAATCTTTGGAAATACAAATCATCATGTTACTTTTCTGCTTAAAATTCTCTAATGCTCCCCCATGTCATTTACAGTAAAAATCCAAGCCTTACCAAGTCGACAAAGCCCTATTAGAATTTCCAAACTATGCATCGTGGCTCATTAATGGGTTATGCCCTAGGTTTCCCCAAAAACCCACAACTCAGCTCACCCCTTATTTTCCTTAAGTTTTAATGTCAGATCCAGAAAGAACTTTCCTGACCACCCCATGTAATGTAGCCCCACAAATATCTTCATTCTCTTTTCCCTTCACCTACTTAATTTTTCTCCAAGGCTTTTATTATCATGTGATGCAGCATGTATGTATTTGTTCATTTTATGTCTTTTTCCTAGAATGCAAACCCTATAAGCACAGGGACTTTCTTGTGTTCACTACTGTATCCCCATGCCTAGAACAATATAGGCTCAAACAATTGTTGATGAATTTATTGGTGAACGGACGGAGGGAGGGAGGGAGGGATGAAGTAGTTGGATGGCTTGGGGAAAATAACATGCCAGAAGGACCCTGGAGCTAACAGAGGGCACGATTTTCTTCGAACAACCACCTTGCCTCTCACCACCCCCCGCTGGGCAGCTCCCACCCCAAACACACACGCACATATACGCACGCCTCCCTCCCTGCCCCCTTCAGGACACTGCCTATAGCTAATAACATCAAAAGAGGTTCTTGGCTAGATGAGGCTTCAGCCAGGTAGTAGAGGGAATAATGTAGAGTGAGAATCTGCCTTGACCTGCCTAGATTGAAGACTTAAAGGAATGCCAAGAAGCAGGATTGTCTTAGCATCCCATTTAAAAACCTGTAGCCAGCTAAAGGCTTCACTGTGATCAAACCCCAGAGATCACAGATTCTTGCCAACAAACTTCATCTCCTACAATTCTCAAACTCTGACTCCAGCCTCTCTTGTCCACAAATCAAACCTTATCCAAATATTTTTACACCAGAAATCCAGTCAGTTATACTGATTAAACCGGTGGCAATTTTTTTAAAAACTCACCAACCAAAAAACAATTAATTTCACAAGACACGCAATTTGTTCCAAGTCTAAGGGAGAGGAAAACACGTTTATTTCTTAAAGTAACAGTATAGCATTAGTTATTAATTAGACATTACATCAAAACCAATTGTTTTCAAAATAAATGACTTAGTCCACTCCATTTGCGAGTGTGCTGGCTCTTGTGACCAAGGATCCTTTACCCTTAAGGTTTTGCTGCCCTTTGCCCCAGACTGGCCTCCTTGGGACCTGCCTGTCCTTAAAAGGAAGGAGGCCATGACCACCATTCCCCAGACAGCACGGCTGAGGATTAACACAGAAGAACCAAGGAAGGGTTGGCTTAAAGCACGCTTATCGGGATCCAAGGCCCAGAAAGTGCACAACGTTTTGAAGAAAAAGAATACATTCTCAGAAAAAACAAGGACTTATTTATTCATTCAACAAATATTTCTTTGCCAAGTATTAGTGGTCTAACATGTGCCAGGCATAGTTCTAAGGGCTGGGTATAAAATGATGCTCAAGATAGACAAGGGGTCTGTTTCCATGAAGCTTGCCTACTAGTGGAAGGGTGAGGAAAATGAAAAGTAAACCAAAAAGCAAGTAGACCAATAATACAAGAGAATCCTCCTATCTTAGAGAGTGAAAAGCCCATGCAGAAAATAAAATGGAGGAAGCTGGCAGAGAGTGAATGAGCACCTGGGAATGGGGGTGGGTGGCGTGAGCGGGAACGGGAAGTACTTTAGCCAAGGAGGCGAGGATAGGCCCCACTGAGTAGTAATCTCTCAGCTGAATGTTGAAAAGGAGCCACCATGCAAAGATCAAGGGAAGAAATCTGACAACAGGAACAGCAAATGCCAAGGCCCTGAAATAAGAACGGCTTGGAGTGTTGGAGAAGCAAACAGACTGGGCAGCTGGAGCCCAGTGAGCACGGAGGAGAGAGAGGCCACCAGAGGGACAGCAGGCTCCAAATCGTCACATTTAGTCCAAATACCTCTTGTTAATGCTGTTGTGAATCAATGCAAATGCCACATGATTCTTAAAAGAGAGAATCCACGATATAAATAAATTAGTATGATTACCAAGGAAAAAAGCCCAATTGGTACTAATAAAAACCTGAGAAAGAATGGAAGATTGACTAGGAGGAGGGAAATTTTCATCCTATATCAGGGGATGTCAGAAGGTGTGATTTATTCTAGGTTTTGAGGAATAAAGAACAAGAGCTGATTTCTAAAAATACACGTAAGTTAATGGAATAAAATGAGTCTGTGTCATTTCCAAATAATGAGAAAAAATAAAGCCAAAATAAATCTCCAGTCATCTAGAAAAAGAACAAACAAAGCTATAAAAAGCTGACAGAAATGAGACCAAACAGCAGTTACGACAGTAAATGACAAGTCAGTTAAAATCAACCACCGTTAATAATAGTCAGGCATAATTTAAAATTATAAAGAAATTAATAATGAGGGTATGAAATATTAATAAAGGCAGTAAATAGAGTAAAATCGCATAATAAAGTGGTTTATTGATTAGTTCAAGGTATAACTTTCATCAAAACTTATATTACAAAATATAAGCATAAAGAAATAAAAAACTATTAGAATTAATGGCAATGCAGGAATCAAATAAATAAAAAACAAAGATGAAATTTCAGGTCATTGCAGAGAGTCTGGATAATTTGATAAATGGTGTTGAGATAACTGGGTCACCATTGGGAAAAAGTAAAAGTTAAATCAAAATAAACTCCAAATGGGTTAATGAAATCATAAAAATAGCAAAACTTACAGCATTTTTTATAAGTTTCAAGTGTGAAATGCCATTCCAAATATGATTCCAAATTCAGAAACCCATAAAAGAAAAAATGGATACATTTGATTATATTTAAAAATACTGATGGAAAAACTGCAAAGGCAAATGACAGACTGAGAAATATATTGCAGTTTATACATGAACAACTATTTCCTTCAATAAATAACCAATTAGAAAAAATCAACAATCCAATAGAAAAATGGACAAAGCCTAAAACAGATTTAAAAAAATAGCTCTTAGAAATATATGACATGACATCCATCCTCTTGAAAAGAGAAAAGAAGTTAAAACTGCTCTGAAATACTTTCTTTTTTTTAGCCAGATTGCTAAAGATGAAATCTCACTTTTCAAGGCTGAGCCTAGTATCTGTCTTGCGCTAGGTGGGGAACTTCTGTTCTGCCCTGCTCTGCCTCCCCCAAAGTAAGTATTTCTTGAATTAACTCTCTAATGAAGAAAAGGAGCTCATAGCACTGTTAATTATAGAAGCTATGGCAGTTTGAAAATGACTGATAGAGTTAACATTATTTGTTGAAATTCCAGAAATCCTATAAGCATTTTTCTGCCACAATAACCAACTGTCCCCGCAAAGCTAGTCTCTCTAATCTCTGTCCACACTACCATGTGAATTACCTTTTAAAATCTCAGAGATCTTTGGGTCTTTGGTGTGCTAATGATTATTTAATATTGTTTAAATACTATGAACACATATGTAATGCAATTCAATAAAAACTATTTTTGTTTTAATTTTATACATAAAGGATAAAATCCCAAGCATGGGACAGGAGGTCATTTTACATTATGGTTCCAAAGAGCCTTTTCAGTCTCATCGTTTGTCATCCCTACTGCTCCTGTCCTCCACCAGCTTCTCTGAATTCTAATCACCCAGCCGACTTGCCATTCTCTGGACCGAGTATGCACTTTCACACCTTTGATCCTTTGGAATTCCCTCTGCTAGAAAGCTCTTCCTTTGAGCCCCACCCCACTGCTTGATTTGTCAAAACTCTAGTTTTCAAGGTCTAATTCAGATGCTGACTCTTCCTTCCCCATACATGTGTTTCAATGACTTGAGCAGAATTTACTACCCTTCCCTCTATGTTTCCATAGCCTTTTATTTATACCTCTATTCTAGCTTTGAAATCCTCTGATCGCTTTTTTGTTCATTGTGATTACTTTGCATCTATTCAATATTTATTCATTCACTCAAAAAATATTTATCGGGTGCCTACTATAT
The DNA here is from genome assembly GCF_040802235.1 of Manis javanica. NCBI lineage: Eukaryota > Metazoa > Chordata > Mammalia > Pholidota > Manidae > Manis > Manis javanica. The sequence continues at coordinate 31,919,989 of NC_133171.1, read as the reverse complement.
TACAAATACTGGTTATGTATCAGTAAGAAAAAAAAAACTTCTCTAAGTCCTCGTGGAGCTTAATTTTGAGTTCCTTGAATGTCACCTTCCCCAGCACCAAACCCAAGGTCCTTCCTATACAGAACAGTACTCAAAAGCTATGGCTGCCTGTCACCCCTTTTCCATAGTTAACTGTTTCTCTGCAGTTAACAAAAAGTGTTACTGAACAAAAAGTCAACTTGCCAATGGAGTGTGGGGGCTGTCTAACTATTTGAGAGAATCTAAGTAATTAAATATTAAATACCATTGTCCTAACAAAGAACATGATAGCAGTCACCTGGAGTATTTTTAACACCTAGGAATAATGGTTTGTTTGATTATCAATGATGACATCAGATGATGACATCTATGGGTATTTACTAAGAACCAGATAGGGTCTAAGGGCTTTCTGTATTCACCCATTTAATTGTCTCAACAACTCTAGGAGGTATTGTTATCTCTGTTATACAGAACACGGAACCTGAGAAAGGCAGGTTAAGTAACGTGCCCCAAATCACATAGCTGGTAAGGGACAGAGCTGGCATTTGAATGCAGGCAGTCTGGCTCCTAAGCCTGTGTTCTTATCCACTACATCTTAAGGACACAGAAGGTGAACATCTATTTCAAGGTTTGATAGCCTAGAATGAAATACAATGATTATGAATGCAAGAAGACTCTTAACACTAGTGGTTATAATTCCTGTTAGGCTTTTTTATTTGTTAGAGGTTTATTCGATTTATCTGAAACAAGGTAAAATGAGAAGAGATGGCAATGTATGTTCACACATGCGTGTGAAATCCAGGAAAAGAAGGAGCCCTTTAGAATCAGCCTCAGAGAGCCAGAAACTAGGTCATTTCAATTCCTAAGCTTCCCCAAGGACCCGAGGAGCAGGTCTCCATGAACGTCCTTTACTCTCATTTTCCTCTGTTAACTTATCTGCTCCTGGGTGTCCCCTTCTCTTTCATCTATCAACCAGTTTGCTTTACATTCTTCTCTGTTAAATTCCTTAGAAGGGTCTAGTTGAATCGGCTCAAAACTATTTAAAGAGAGCCTTTTGTCCCAGACTGATCCTGGGGGACTAGCAGGCTGTGGGTGGCTGCCCTTGAGTCCAGTTCCCTCCCCGGTCAACCACGGGCAGGCTGGGAGGAGGGAATGGACAGAATCACCTGGTCCAAAACCTTGAGCTAAAGCAAAGCCTAGACACAGGAAGCTTCCCTGGACAAGTGCTCTGTGCCTGGCAGAAACTCCTGAAGTCAAGCTTCATATAAAATTAAGAACATGTAAGGATAACTGTAAAGAATTATATTTTTAATAAAATACTTAATATATTATATGTGGAAGTCTTATTAACTCTCAACCTGAATTATTGCAATTACCTACTGACCATGTTCTTCTTTCTACCCTGAACTCTCTCTATCTTTTCTCCTCATAGCAGCCATATTCATCCTTTTAAAGTATGTCAAATTGCCACAAAACCCTCTCTGGCCTTCTCATCTTTCTCCAAGTCAAAGCAAGAGGCCTGCAGATGGCCTGAACATGCACATGACTGGTGGTCCCCTTTTCATCTCACTGACTACATGTCTTCCCTGTTGCTCTGCCCAGTGAATTAGCCTTTTTACTGTTTTTAGAATACACCAAGCACATTTGCACACCAGTCTTTGCACTGGCCATTTCTTTGAGCTGCAATACTATTCTCAGAAGCCCTTACCTCTTCTAGTCTTTGTACAAATCACACCATTTCCATAAGGCCTAGCCCAGCCACCCTATTTAAAACTGCAATCATCCCCCATGCCTCCAGCCTCCCTATCTCCCTTTATCTTGTTCTATTTTTCCCCCACACAATACTTAATAGCTTCTGACACACTTTATCACTCATTATTTCATCATGTTTATTATCTGCCTCTTTCTGGTAAAATATAAGTTCCACAAGGTCAAGGATTTTGTTTCTTGTTCACTAACTTATCTTCTTCATTAGAACATTACCTAGCTCTTAGAGTACACATGCAATAAAATGTTTGTTGAGTGAATGGATGAAATTGCCATTAATTGATGTAAGGCATAATCCATCCTATTTTCCACACCTAAGAGTCTTGATTCATTTCTAACATGATCTAGAACTTTTCAGTTAATGCTGCATTTTAAATTAATGTTGGGATTTTAGTTGAAAGTGAAGTTCAGGAAGAATCACTTTTCCATTGAACAGTAGTTAGCAAAACAGATTTGTGTGTTGATTTTTGGAAATCTTTCTAAGATAGTGCAGACTGCTGTCAGCGTGCCTACTGACAGCAGCCTTTCTTTTTTTATAAACAGTTGTGGAGTGGGATATCTGCTACATGTGAAGTCTGGCATGTCTCTACCACAAATACAGCGGCAGCTTTTTTGACATCTATTGTGACCACGCCGAGGCCTTTGGTTGTTGTTTATGTTCTCATTCTTAGCTGCAGGTTTGGGTTGACTGACTACTAACAAAGCAGTGTCGCTATATTTAGAATTTAAATGGTAGTCTACAAAATAGCATATCTGGTTTGGCTACCTTACTTGGCTTTGTGTTCTTAGGATTCATTTGGGATTAAAAATTTGAGACATGTTATGTGAACATTCTTGGTACAATCTAAGGGTTTCCATTTCTTTGGACACTACAAATGTAAATTTTTTAATTCTTTTCATGTCAAATCCTTTTGTTTATTTATGCCTCTAACCTTTGAGCAGTCTTCATGGAACTCCTTGCTTGAGTTAGTCTGTAGATGCTAATTTCAGGTATAAGAATGCTACAAGGCATATTACTGATAATTAAATGATGGCACTTATCCTGAACTCGAGGTAACAAATCCAAGTTGCCCAGTAGAATTTAGATGTCATCCTACAAGAAACTGAAAGAGCCCAGGGAGCTGTGATCACTGAAAACTTTCATCAGCAATAGTCATCTGATTTTCACAATTCCCCAAAGGTTTGCTTCACTCATTAAGATATTATTTTGTAGAGCTGTACCTCATAGGATAATAATATTTCGTCTCAGAAGAGGTGCTTTTAAATTGGAACAAAGCAATCTCTTTAGATTATAAAGTATTTGGCAAACCTTCAGGATAAAAGACACTGTGCAAATATAGAACATTGCTATCTCGTTATGCTCTTTTATAATGCCCTAAATACTTTTTTGTTGTACTAGGAAAAAAATAATGAAACCTAGAAAATACTCACCAAGTACAAAAAGGAGATATGGACATTTTAAATGCCTATATGAGAGAACCAGCAATTCAGATTTGCTTAAATTTCCCATGATTTCACCCTCATTTACTGAATGATCTATGAGGATTAAGTATCTACGTGTGAGTCAAAGGAATAACTTTCTGGGGTATTTCAAACTTAATCTATGAAAGTTAACAAATTTGGTCCAGTTACATGATATATTGAACCCACATTTTTATCTTCACTTTTATCCCAAGTACCTATAAACTGACAATTACTATATTTTAAATGGATAAACCCAGAGGGACAGTAGAGAACAGATCCAACATAAGCGGAGAGAATCATAAAAGGAAAAGAAAAAAGAAAAAGAGAGCTGGGAAAGAAATATCTAGGATAACAGTTAATAGAAATCCCAAGATGACAGTTGTTCAAAATCCATGGAAAACAACCAGTCTAAACTGAATCAAGAAGACAAAAGAAATAGTATCACCCAGGAAAAAAAAAAAGAACGTCTGATGTGTGAGCTATTCAGATGAGATTTTTTCAGTCTATAGGTAGAATGTGGGGATAAGTTAGTGGTTGAGTCATAGAAAATAACAGAAACAAGAAAGTAATTCTGCAAAACAGCAACTGAACATGCAACTCAACAATACAAGAAGTTAAACAAGAGGTGTAAAGATAGTACACTATGTAGCTTAGCTGTAAATAACAGTCACATAACATAAAGACACTGATTGAAGTAAAAAAAATACTACACTTGCTGGGGATGTGAGACATGCAGATGTCATGTATCTGAATGTGTGTGAGAGAGAGAATAAAATCATCTCCCTTAACAGAAAAGGAATAACATCCAAAAATAAATGCAAAAACCTTAAGAATCTTAGCATGTTATCCACAAACATGAAGGCAAATACCAAAAGAAATAGCTACAAGATTTTAAATTGACTGTTTCAGGGAAGCAAAACTCAAAAGTGAAAAAAAAAATCAAAAGGAACAGGAGACTGCCTTTTTTTTTATATCATTAATGTACAATTACTTGAACAACATTATGGTTACTAGACTCCTCCCATTATCAAGTCCCCCCTACAGTCACTGTCCATCAGTGTAGTAAGATGCTATAGAATCACTACTTGTCTTCTCTGTGTTGTACTGCCTTCCCCGTGTCCCCCACCCCTAACATTATGTGTGCTAATTATAATGCCCCTTTTTTCCCCTTATCCCTCCCTTCCCACACACCCTCCCCAGTCCCTTTCACCTTGGTAACTGTTAGTCCATTCTCGGGTTCTGTGAGTCTGCTGCTGTTTTGTTCCTTCAGTTTTTTTCTTTGTTCTTATACTCCACAGATACTTGTCTTTCTCTGCCTGGCTTATTTCACTGAGCATAATACCCTGTAGCTCCATCCATGTTGTTGCAAATGGTAGGATTTGTTTACTTCTTATGGCTGAATAATATTCCATTGTGTATATGTACCACATCTTCTTTATCCATTCATCTACTGATGGACACTTAGGTTGCTTCTGTTTCTTGGCTATTGTAAATAGTGCTGCAATAAACATAGGAGTGCATATGTCTTTTTCAAACTGGGCTGCTGCATTCTTAGGGTAAATTCCTAAGAGTGGAATTCCTGGGTCAAATGGTATTTCTATTTTGAGTTTTTTGAGGAACCTCCATACTGCTATCCACAATGGTTGAACTAGTTCAGATTTCCACCAGCAGTGTAGGAGGGTTCCCCTTTAGGAGACTGCCTTTTTATGTAATTCTGGTAATACCATTTGAAAAGTATTCATTAATTAAAATAAATTTAAACTATTTCAAAACAAACCTAAGTGAAAAAAGCAATGTACAGATAAATATACATGGATATATTTTATGCATCTATTGAGATGATCATGATTTTTAGTCTATTAATAGGGTATAATATATTGATAATTTAAAATTTTTTAACTAAACTTGAATTCCTGGGATAAATTAATTCAGTCATGATGTCTTAGGTTTTATACATTACTGAATTCAATATTCTAATACTTTGTTAAAGATTTTTAACACAAAATCTTTAGATTTAGAAGCACTGCATCTATGTTCATGGGGGCATTGAAAGCTAATGTTCTTTTGTTTGAATGCCTTTATCAAAGTAATGCTGGCCTCATAAAAGGAACTGGGATGTGTTCTCTGCTCCTTTGTTTTCTGGAACAGTTTGTATAGAATTAATATTTTTCATCTTCAAATCAAATAACTGGTAGAATTCTCCAATGAAGCTATCTGGGTATGGTGTTTCCTTTGTAGAACAGTTTTCACTCTAACTTCGCGGTTTTTTAATAGATAGGGAACTATTCAAGTTTTCTTTTTCTTCTTGTGTGAACTTCGGCAGTGTCATCAAGAGAATTTGCCTAGTTTGCCTAACGTTTCAAATTTACTGGCACAAAGTTTTTCACAATATTCCTTTATTATCCTTTTTTAAAGTATCTGTATGAACTTTCAGGATAACTCTTATTCCATTCCTAATATTGGTAAGTAATCTTTTCTCTCTTTTTCTTTTCTTTTCTGGCTACAGATTTATCAATTTTATTGATTCTTGCAAAAAATATGTTGCATTCCATTGATTTTTCTTTATATTTTTCTGCTTTCTATTTCACTACTTCCTTCTATTATTTTTATTATTTCCTTCCTTATGCTTACTTAAACCTTAATTTGCCCTTTTTTTCTAGTTCCTTAAGATTGAAGCTTGGATCATTGATTTAAGATCTTTCTTCTTTTCTAATAAAAGCACTTAATGATAAAATTTTCCCAAGTACTGATTGAACTATATTGGCAAATTTTGATGTTTTACATCATCATTATAATATTTTATTACCTCAATTGTGGTATCTTGTCTGAACCATCTCTTATTTAAAATATGTTGTTTAATTTTCAAATATCTGGGGACTTCCCATATTTTTGTGTTATGGATTTATATTTTAATTTCATTGTAGCCAGAGAATAGACTTCACATTCTTTTATTTTGATCCAGTTAAATTTATTGAGATTTTTGTTGTGGCCTGGAATATGGTTTGTCTTGGTGAATGTTACAATTATGTATGAAAAGCATATGTATTCTGCTCCTGTTACATTTCTGTAAGCATTGAATAGGCCAAGTTGGCTGAGTTCGTTATTCAAGTTTTCTGTATACTTACTGACTTTCTGTCTGTTTGATTACTAAGAAATCTCTGACTAGAATTATGGATTTATATATTTCTCCTTTCAGCTCTACCAGTGTTTTGTTTCAGGTATTTAGAAACTATTTTTAGGTGAATATACATTTAGGATTGTTAGGTCTTCTTAATGAAGAGACCCCTCATTATTATGTAATGCTCTTCTTTATACCCAGTAATTTTCTTCATTATAACATCAATTTCACCACCACCCTACCAATATAACCACTCCAGCTATTTTTGCTGTTTTGATTGTTAGTTTACATGGTATATTGTTTTTTATCCTTTTAACCAACATGTTACTGTATTTAGTCTCCAAAACAACTCTGTGAACTAGATACTATTGTCATCTTCAACTTCAGTGTTAGAAAACCGAGAGCGTTTAACACTATCCTGTACTGTTTCTTCTCTCAGTCTGTTTCCAAAGCTTTTCGTCTTCATCTGTTGATGCCACTTCTCACATATGACCAGATCATATTTTCAGAGCCAGCTTTTTCCGTTTACACTCCAATACGAATAAAACACCTAAATAATATGTACTTTTACCCATCACCATCATGGGACCCAGTAAGGCTCTTAGCATTTGTCATGAAAAAGATAGAAAAAAAGTAGACTGAAACATTTTTGATTTCTCTTAATTGGCTATGGGGCCAAAAAAAAGTAGTCATTTTTTTTTATTGCTTACCTACAGTAGATATTGAACCCCACTTTTCTTTCTGTTGCCTGTCAAGTAATTTCTGTTTAAGTTAAGTAACAATTTATTTATTGACAGATAACATGCTTAAGGCCAAGGTCCATACCAGAAGCTTTCACCACCATGAGCACCATCTGGATCTCAGCTGTTAGTTCGCGTCTCAGAAGAAAGTGACCCTGTGAGTTGTACCCTCTGGTATTCATGCCACACAGACTCACTGGCACCTCCTCCTTGCAGCAGCTCCCCAGAGCTTGTACTCCAATCTGTCGCCTCACACTGCCTCTGCTCCTAAGAAACTCAAAGTAGGATGACAAGCCATCAACTCTACCACTGGCCAAAGAACAGGGGTTTGGAAGCTGTTCTATAGAATCCCTTTCATCAAAGCCGAAGAGAAGATACAGTTACTCAGCCACGAGGTCAGGCCCCCAGCACACTGCTGCTGGCTTCTCTGAATGAGTTAGTTAAGTTCTCCAGGCTTTACCCTGGGCATAACTTCTCAACAAAAGCGTTAGCATCCCTTAACTTCTCCCTAGGGAATTATACTGCCTTTGCACCTAAATGTAAGAAAAACAACCTTCAATGCAAATATTTATTCAACAGTCAAAATGCCTAACTCTGCTCAGAATGTTGCTCAGACTTGGCACACCATCACCTCCATTAACAAGATCACTGATACTGGAAATGCCTGGGAAGTGGGGGCTTAGTCCACACTTAACCAAATTCCTGGTTTGACTGGTTTTTTCCAGACTAAATTAATTTATTTGTCATCTTGTAGTCATATTCATACTTTCTAAAACTTAAACTCTGGCAATTAAATATTACAAGTATTTTTCTATCTAGAATTTTGACTTTTTTAAAAATTCCAATCAGATTTAACTAACACTTTTACATGCTGTCCATATGCCAGGCACTAGGTTGGGAACCTTTATTTTATGTCATAGTAGTAAAATGCCAAGCTGATAGTTTCGCAATTCTTTCTGTACAGGCTGTCATTTTAATTTTATGAAGTGACCACATGTAATAGCATTGGAACGAAATGCCAGTGTCTACAATTTTTTAAATTTCTTCGCTTCTATTTCTCCCAACTACTATAATGTTATTTATATTACCATATACCTTCCTTCAGAACAAAGGGTGAACTGTAGAGTTCTCATTAGCAGCTTAAGAAGAGCTCTGGGTTGGAAGCCTAAAGATCTTGGTCCTAGCAACCAGCTAAGGTTGGATGACTTTATAAGTCATTCAAATATTCTTGGTCTCAGTTTCAGCTTCTGCGACATTACAAAATTAGACTAAGTGCTTACCAGGGACTACTCTAATTCTAAGAGTTTAAAAATCCTTCAGAGAAAGAATGTACTTTGGAAACAACTAACTGGGTATATGTTTTTTGAAGTGTTAATGATTGATAGGTTGTGACACTGAAATCAGTAAAACATGAATCAAATATTTACACATACCTCCCAGCAGTGTATTTTCCATGATGGGAAGGTATTGGGCAATGGAAAATTTCTTAAATACTTTTACTGGAAGAAACTAATTAGGCTTAGTTTTTTGTTACCATTATGTAAAGTTCATACTAGAACAATAATGATAAGTAAAACTCTGTTTATTCATAGACTAAAATATCACATTAAGAATTATTTAGCAAGTTTGCTGTTAAGACTAAGAGGCTTAGGATTTGCCAAAGAATAGAGCCATTTCCTTCCATAAGATCGTGATTTTACCTAAAAGACCAAACCTATTGTTGTTTTTAACATTGTTAACAATTATAATTCAAAATATCAACAATGCTCTCATTAATTATAGGTATTGTTTTCTGAGGTTGTCCTAAAATGAAAGTCAGAAACCAGCATTCATATTTTTAACTCCACCACTGACTCATGAGACAATAAAATGTCAAGCCATTTGAATTCTCTCAAAAGATGGAAAAAATGCCATTCAACCAAGAACCCCAATTTCGGCAATGGACAGGTAGAGCCCACGTTAACTGCTCCCCATGCACTAATATGGAAAGCTTTGAAAAAAAACCCCAGCTATCTACATGTTTACTAAAGTTTATTACACATTGATTATCACATTCTTCTAAATTTTATATATTTTTATAAATTGTCAAAATGTTCATTCTTCAGGATGGATTTCACATGTATATCACCAACTGTTCTGTTAATGTATACCTTCTCTTTATTTGTCCTGAAATAACCTTTCTGAAGCTTTAGTGATTACCAAATAATGCTGGAATTTAGGGCTTTGATGACCAAGTCCACATTATCCCCATGAGCACCCTTCATTGTGCGACACACCGATCCTGTCTCCTTCTGGGCCTTTTCCACATCAGTCTTCCCACGGTCTTTCAGATCTGCTTCTATGTGGAAGCTTTCCATTCCCTGATTTTTATCACCCTCTACTACTGACCTTTATTTATTTTTAGCTCCATTGTCTTCCTTGTGTTTGTTGTCCAAAAACAAATGCTGGTTTTTGGATTAAAAAAAAAAACTTTGCTTTCTTTCATCATCATATTGCCTAATAATATCCCACCTTGCCATGTATTCAAGCAACACATTGAGTAATTAAACGAAAATATTTACCTATGAATTAAAATGGACATACTAGAATTCTTTACCTTGAAATCATACTTTCATTCATTATTGCATGCTGACCATTACACTGGACTCTGCTGAACATCATTTGCTACTTTCTTGTTCATTTCTTCTATTAGGAGAAATTTTCTTAGTTCCTTCCCTTCCACTATTACTTAAGTGGAAACTGTTTCCCAGAACCCTCCAGCCTAAGGGGGAAACAAATATCACAATGCAATCAGGCATCAGTATTTTTCTGGTTCTGGAGCATAGTCTGTGGAAAACTGAGCCTCCCCCAAAACGAAGAATGCTTCCTGAATATTTTATTGGCTGCTCTCTGCGGTTGTAGCTCACTGAAGCGATGCCTTCTGTTGCTCCTGAAATGCAGGGCAGTAGCCAGGATGACAGCGTATATTAAGGACGTCTCTACTGCCCCAAGCACAGCCTGCACGCTGAAGTCACACTGGATGCCTGGTACTCAGGGGACGAGGGTGCCCCAGGACAGCTTCTATCCAGCACAGCTACTGCCACCACTGTCAGTGTCATCATGAACACTAGGAATCTCTGTTCTTGTGGGTTTTATTTACTCTCCTTTCGCACTCCCTCATCTGGGATTTTAGTCCTAGATCCAAGGAGCCTGAACGAATAGCCCTCCCCCCAAACACCATTCTCAAACTGACATTACCAACTTTCTCATCCCACAGGACAAGTTATTGCCCATGAAGTGCTTGCTGTCAGAATGTGTTCCCACATAAATGATCTGATTCGATCCTTAGGACCACCCTCAGAATAGGTGGTGCCACCAACTTTATAGATGAGAAAACAAAGGCACCAAGAATTTAAATGAATTATGCCACATCACATAGTTAACAAGAGATGGAACCCAGAATTAAATCTGGTCTCCAGACCCCAATACCTTGAAATATAATATGCAGAGTTCTCCACTTTCTACTGATTTATATTCAAAATATGTTGCTTCCTAGACATTATATTGCCTCAATGTGAGGAAATCTTGGTGGCCTCCTGCCACTTCTTCTTAAGACATGCCCACACACGCTAGAACCCTGAAACAAACACAATTCTGGCTCCAACTCCAGTTCTTTTGTGTAAAAGTGTGAGGATATAGTCAAGGGAGCTTGAGCTATGGGGACAGAAGGACCAAGGCATGGGTTCCTGTTCCACATGTACTGGGAAAGATCCCCGAGCCTCGGGTTTTCTCACCTATGCAATTGGCTAATAACTATTTTCTAGGGTAGAGAAAGCCCTGGCTCCCTTCCTTCACTTCTCTGAGTGTCGAAGGCCTCTCTCTCTTCCAGATCTTTCCTAAAAGTTATCAATAAGCCTTCTCTGATTCTCCCAGGCAGAGCATGAGGTCTCCTTACCCCATAAACTTAACACTTTCTGCAAACCTCTCTCCACCTGCACATCCGCAAGTCCTCTTTGCCCAGTAGGCTGTGAGATAGTTGAGAGCAAGGCTTGAATCTTACTCAGGGCATATCCACAGGGTCAAGAAATAATAACTCCTGGAAAACTTCATGTCTAAAATTTATTGTTTATAGGTATGTATCCCTAGATTTTATTTTATGTTTTCTAAGCCTCATTCCCTAAGCAGTTTATTTCAGACTTCTCACCTACATGTCTCTGACAGTAAAAGAGTGTGTCCAGAGGGTCCGGAGGTTAATGCTACACAAGGTACTGGCCATAAATTCAAATGCTGGCATCTTGATAATCAGTTTGTTTCAATTTTGCTGCAATCTACTGCATAATGAAATGTGTCCAAAAAATATGATAGATGAGATTATCTGGAATGAAATACAGATAAATATATTTCTTTTTTTTAATTGAGTATGAATTTATTTTTACATGTATCTTAGGAGAAAATATAACCAGCTGACCAAGCTGTTGACTTCAAGGTTTTTTTTTCACAAATAAGAAGTAGTAAAAGGCGTACTTGAATAACTAGGTGTTTGAAAACCATTGCTATACTGATTCCTTTTTCTTTTAATAGGAGAGAGAGCATGGTCACAGAAGCACAAGTTCTGGCACCGGACATCTGAACTTAAACCACAGCTCCCCCACACTAGTTGTGTGATGCTTGGCAACCTTTTAAGCCTCCTTGTGCCTGGTCCCCATCTTCTAGATGGAAACAATAATCATAGCCCTACATCATGGATTTGTTGTGAGGATCAAATGAATTAATGTATGTTAAGCATTTAGAAAAGTGTCTGACACACATTAAGAACAATGTGAGCATATGTTGATATTACTATTGTCATCATTACTTGAAAGAATGTTCACATTATTTGTGGTAAAGACAAGGTGCTATGAGATGGGCCACGGGGATCTGGTCGCCCCACCTTGTTCATCTCTCTCATCCTGACGCATCGTCCCATACATCTCGAAATGCTCATACTCCTATTTGAGAAGCAAGTTGTGATAGATTCTTATTTATGATGTTCAACAGCTCCTCTTTATTATAATACAAAAGTAATGCTTTAGATGTTTTCTCTTAAGGTTTTGTAGTCTTGCAAAGTCTTATACCTTCCATGTGACTGCTGACTCTCTGTAAGAACTCGACATATTTTTGAGGTGTGATATTATTCGCGAAACCACACTGCTGGGGGAAAGCGGTTGTGCTTCCATGAACTCAACCAAATGAAGCTCTGGTGTAGAGCCTTTAGCTGTGTCAGTGGCACAGGATGGATAATGACATGAGTTAAAAACTCAATCTTTATGCAGTGCCTTGTAGTCTAACAAAGGGTTTTAATTTACTACTCAAAAAAAATCTGAGAAAAATTAGTATATCCATTTTGCAGATGAGAACACTTTGTTCCAGAAGAATTAAGCAACTGACCAACAAACACTAGGCCAAAAATGGACAATATCAGTTTCCAACCAGATGTGGCTTAATGTTTATCCTTTAGAGACAAACAAGGAAATATTAATAAAATGATGATTTGGATTTTCTTCAAAATGATCAAATTAGGGAAGGGAGTATAGATGAAAAGAAACTGGCCAGGAGCTGATTAATTTTGAAGTTGGATGATGGATATTTTGGGTTCATTATCCTATTCCCTATTTTTGTAGATTTTTTAACTTTTCCCTAATTTTTTAAAAAAGCTTATTTAAGTTAAAGAAATTTTTTTTTTGTTTCTGGAACCAAAATGTCAGAGTGTGAGTCCTGGCTGTTTCGATCTGCTGTCACTGGGTAAGTCTGCACTCAGTTGCATCTTCTCTAAGGTGGTAGTAATAATAGTTCCCTCACAGGAAGTTGTGGGAATCAGACAGGCTGCGTGGAACTGTTACACGCAACCGGCGCAGGGTATTGTCCTGATTCTCAGTCGTCTGCTGTCTCTATAACAAGCTAATAATCATTTTGAACAAAATGCAGATACACTCATTCAATCCTTGAATAAATAAGCACCTACATGACATGCAAGACATGTTCTAAGCACTGGGATACAGAGGTGAACACAAGCAAATTAGGTAGTCTTACTTGGCTTAAATTCCAGTGGGAAGAAAAAAATAACTTATATATGCATATACACAATGTGTTCAATGCTAAAAGAGAAAAATATAGCAGGATAAGGCAGTACAGAGTGCCTGGAAGGGGACGGCTATTTGATATAGGATGACTAGGGGAGTGGCCAGTGTGATGCCAGACCCTGCTCTTGTCTGCTCGTGAAAACCCATTAAGTTTTCAGAGATTTTATAAAGCTGGTTGTAAAATACAGTCATGATGGAAAATTAAATTGTATCGACTTAAAATTAAATACATTTTATAAAACCAAGGTAATAAATATTTCAAACTCATCACTTCTTAAGTATTTTACTACATTTTCTGTTACCCCTGCTCTTGTGGTTGTTCATGTCTATTTATCTGTGCAGTAGAAATGCTATATGATGGTGTCTACTATGCATGTCTATTCCCAAGTCCACCTTGACCGACTCATTTTAGAAGCTTGACATTGGCCACGGTGGGAATATTTACACCAGGAAGTTTGACCAATGCAACAAACCAGGGCTTGGTTTATTTGATGGTCACCCTAAACTTCAGAAAATGATGAATAAAATGTCAGCAATGTCACTGAAATTTAAAACTGTGTTCCAATGTAAACACAAGCACACATTTTCTTCACAGTCAGTTGTTAAACATTTAACAGCACACCACTAGGTAAACCTCTTTAATAAAGTGATACCTGATTAAGAAAGTGGTAAAGAGACTCGGAGATGAGAGTGTGCCTCGCAAATATCCTGGAGAATGTTTTAACAGAAGTGGCAAGTGCAGGCCCGTGGGGCTGTGACCAAGTGAACTGAGCAAAATGCTTGAGGTCAGAGAGGTAAACAAAGCCAGCTCTTCTTGGCACCTTTTAGGTCATTATAAGGAATGACTTTCAATATGGAAGAGACAGAAAACCCCCAGAGGGCTGCGAGCAGTTACCGGATCTGACTTACGGATGTGGAGAACAGATTGCCAGAGGGAAGCACCGAAGCAGGAGGATCCCCAGGACAAATGACAGTGGTGTCACCTTGGTGACAAGGGAGATGTTACACATGGTCAGCTTTCAAATATATTTTGATCGAAGAGCCAATAGGATTTGCTGAAAGATTTGAAATGAGACACGAGATAAAGAAAAATCAAGGATGACCCCAAGGTGTTGGGCGTAGGCAACTGGGCAGGACGGAATCAGTGTTCACGGAGACAGAGAAGCCCGAGACGGAGTTCGTCAGCCCTGCAGGAAGCGGAAGGAGGAATCTGGAGTTCAGCTTGGCTTTGCACATATTAAGTCTGAGATGCTTATTGGACATCCAAAGGAAGATACTGAGCAGGCAGTTGGATGTTTGTGTGAGGAGGTGAAGGGGAAACATTTAAGCTAAATGTATTTATAACTGGTGTTTCAAGCCACGAGACTGAATGAGATTATGCAGTGAGTTTACACAGGAAAAGGCTGAACTCCAAGGGTTGAGCCCTGCAGCATTCCAACATTAAAAGGTCTAGGAAATGAAAAGGGATCAACACAGAAGACTGTGTGCCTGTAAAAAAGGAAAAAACCCACTGTAACTCCAGGGGGAAAATCGCAGGGCAAAATACCTTTGAAACCAAAATCAATCAAAGGGAGAAATAAAGTGGGAGAAACCCATTTATTCTTATAAGCAGTCCACTTCTGCTCCCCCGAGTCTCTCGAGACCAGGTTGCAGAAGAACAGGCCCCCACTCAACCTCTCCGGTCCACATAAGCCCTTGCTCGCCCTTGTAATTACCTATTGATCTGCAGAGGGACTACTTCTCTCCACCCCTTGGAAACACCTATTGTGTGGAGTTGCACTAAAGCCAGGCGAGAGATTCTGGAAATATTGCAATTTTACCCACACCCATAATAACAATCTATTTTAAATTGTCATTTATTTATTTGTACCCTGTAGCTTTTGAGACTGTAAACAATGAAAAAAATTAACATGCTAATAAAATTCAAATAGAAAAAAAAGTCTATCACGAAAGATCAGTAAAGATATGTGAACTATGAGAAACAACGATAAGGTTACTACGAACTTCATATTTGGTTCTGAGTTTCCTAGAACTCATGACAAAAAACAAACACACACACAATCAGTGTATTAGTTTTCTAGGGCTGTCATAAGAAAATACCACAAATGGGGTGGTTGAAACCCCAGATATGTACTGTCCAAGATCAAGGCGTCGGCAGGCATGGTTCCTCCCGAGCCCTCGCACCAGGGCTGTCCCCGCAGCCCTGCTCCCCGTGTCCCAGCACGGTCTCCTCTCTGCGTGCCCTCCCCTAGTGTCTCCCTCCTCTGATAGGTCAGCAGTCCTTCTAGGTTAGGGCACCACACGTAGGACCTCATTTAACCTTAATTACCTCTTCAAAGGCTCTTTACGATGGAGGTTAGAGATTCAACAAATGAATTCTGGAGGAACTCAGTTCAGTCCATAACAATCAATGACTGTTTTTAGTAACAAATTTTTTTTTAAATATCCTCAATATATTGTAAATATTATGTTCACCCTCTTCAAGTCAGTGTTATTATAGGGTGCCTGGTTTGCCCTAATATTACTCTTAATGATTTCACTGAATGTACATGTGTGAAAATGCCCAGAGGGGAATGTTCCTGAGCTGAGCAGAGGAGCTAGGAACTTGGTTTTCCCTGCACGCTGTGTTCAGAAGGGCAAATGGCCCTCTAAGAAATAAAAGCTACCGGCACTGCTTCAGTTGCATCTTTAGGCTTTGATGCTGAGAAGATGGGTGATCAGGCCAGAAAAATTCTACATAATCCTTACTAAATGCCAAGTCAGATGCCGGGGGGACATGCCATAAGCACCTCTATTAGAAACAAAAGTTAAGACCAAAGGCCCAGAAAAAAGTCTGTGGACCAGAACCACCAATATCCAGGATATGATGGGAGTCGCAACATGTATTAAGAAAATTACCTTATGAAAATGTGACTTCTTTGTAGCTCTAGGAGATGTATAAATACATATTTTTATGTTAACCTCAAAAAACTGATGTGTAGAGGTTCTTGAGACTACAGCATTTTTATCCCCATCTGTTTCCTTGCTCTGATTAGTACTTTTAATGATAAATTATACTGAGGTGAGTGCAATGGGTTACAATGTAAAATGCATTTACTATGTGTTAAAAAAGATTAAGTCACTCTTCTAAAGTGGTTTTAGCTCATCAAGATATTAATAGGTATCTCATTAAAAAAACTAACAGTGAAACAATGAAGTAACTTTCATTAAAAATGAAAAAGGGCTCTATTTGGTAGGGGAATAGAAATCTCACTGTAGATTATGTCCACTTTGAGGTCATGCTTAGTAGGGGCAGTGCCAGAAGAATGCCAAAGAACATTCCTGAGGGGTGATATAGCTGCCGGCTCCCCCAGGTAGAAATAAGTACAAGAAAGAGAGAATTCTATGAAGAGTATTACCTGTTATTGACTGAATACCAACATCTTGAATGCAGTTCAGGCTTAACCCTTTCAATCCACGTAACAATATCTAATAAAAGGAGGGGATCTTTTCCAAGGTATTTATTGAAGATGACACAATAATTAATTGAGGATCACTAAACCAATGTAATGGAATGAGGATTTGCATTCATCCTATCAGCTACCTTATGTTCCACATAATACTAGTTTCACAAAATGCTCTGTGC
Organism: Manis javanica; assembly: GCF_040802235.1. NCBI lineage: Eukaryota > Metazoa > Chordata > Mammalia > Pholidota > Manidae > Manis > Manis javanica. Next base: position 31,903,159 of record NC_133171.1, on the reverse strand, counting down.
AAAGAAAATTTCCATGTCAAATAAGTTAGGAAAATATTGCTGACTTCATATCTAGTATCATCAGAATTTCCATTAGTATATTTATTCTGCAAAGTACTTTAGTTAAAATTTAAAAAGGCCTCTAACTTTGTTTACAAGGTCAAATTTACTTGACCAAAGAACACATTTTTAATGAGATACCTATTAATATCTTGATTAACTATAAAAATTTCAGGATAGTGACAATTTTTTTTGCATAACCCACAGTAAACACATATTACATTATGACTCTTCCACTCACCTAAATATAACAAAATCTTCACAAAGAAACACTAAAAATGTAAAAAAGTTTCTACTTACTTCTGTTCTTAACATGGGCAACAATCCCACTAAACTGATTTAATATCCTATTAAACCATCGTAACTCACTGTTTCAATGATGATGCTCAGTAGTTGATGTAGGCATGGATGGATGCAGTAATGCAATGATTATAAAGGGTATACAAAAAGTTCTATCCGTGGTGTTTAACTCAGCTGGTCCACCCAGGTGACTTTGCACTTACTGGCCCATTAAAGCAAGCCCAGACCACTTTTTGACTTTCCTCTCACTGCTCCTCAGCCTTTCCCACTGAAGTATTCTTTAAAACAGCAAAGGACATACCTATGCAACCTGAGATGGCCTCAGCATGGCCCAAAGCAAGTGGACTGTCTTTAAAGTCTTAGGTTTTATCTTAAAAGTTAATGCAAAATCTACATTAGATTCCATAAAGTAATATACTGTAAACTATCATTAAATACAACTGACATTCCAGGAAAGTGTTCCAGGAAGGATTTTCAGCAAATTTTCTTGCTGTGCCCACTGAGAGGTTTTGGTTTCACAATTTTCTAAGCAATTGATCAGGGTCACTCTAATTCTTCCACCTAATCCTATCCAATTTGATCCAGGAATATTTCTGTTTTGCCATCTCTGTAATCGTCAAATTCTAATTTCATTTCCTGTCTCTGCAGCCACAGATTTGGTAATCTTTCTGACTCACCTCTTTACATTTTGGATCTCGGTGTTCCCTTATGGTTTTTGAGGAGGCACAATCTTATCAATTCCTGTGTCCAATGAGAAGCGTATTCTAGTATCCTGTCTAAAGAAAGTCCATCCAAAATTCCAGCTCTTTAGTCCACACTTGACTCACTCAGGCTTGGCCCCATCTTCATTTTGAGCTTACGCAAAAATACAAGTGGGGGATGGGGAATGGGTAGGGAATGCTATCAAGATTCCAAAGTTCCTCAGAACAAAATAGACTAGACTTCAGTGATTCTGAAGTTCCTCAATGTTGGGTGCCTAATAGAAGCACTGAAAAGAGCCACCCTCATGTATCAACAGAATCTCTTGCCTTTGTGAGCTCCCCAGAGAGGTTCAACGGTCAATCTGTAGAATACCTGGGCTTTCTGATACTAGTGCAAGACCACATATGTAGATCTACAATCCAGTGCTTGGGGAGAAGCCTATTATTCCACCAACCAGTGAAAGCAAAAAGGCAGCTCCCTCCTTGAAAATTATGCTCAATTCCAGGCTACCTTTTCAAAGTTTTGGCATTCCTACCAATCAGGAAGTCGTAAAGAATGGGTTCTCCTAGTTCAGCTATGGGGAAGTCCACCAGTTAGCTGTGTTACAGGAAAGGAAACTTGACACACTGTCCTGGACTTAATTCAGAGAAGGTCACAAGAGGCTGCTTCCATTAGAAGGTCACTTATTGATCCACTCCCAACCCAGCCCATGTTTAAATTCAGTCCTTGACCAACATCTCAGCTGCACCAGCCCTGCTCCTCTGTCCCTACTTCCTACCATACACATGCAGATTGTCTATGAGAAATAGACTGCAACCAGTTCTGTGTCAGTTTTTAGTTCCTTGTCACTATGTTGCTGATGAAAGAATCCTTGGCCAGTGTGGTGGAAAGAAGAGTCTCTGCTGTCTTTCGGCCTGGGTTCCAGGTTGCCTTCATTCCATTTGTTTCCATCTGTATATGCCACATTGCATTGTTTCATCGGAGTCCTTATCACTTACTTCCCTGTTGTTGAAGGTCATTCTGTCTCTGGAGTTTGCTTGCTCAGAGGTAACTATAAATAGCAGTGTGCACCATAATTACATAGAAAAGCTACGTGAAACTAGATTTCTACCTCATAACCCTCCAGATCCAGATGCAGATATATCTTCTAAAGCCAAGAACCCAATGGCCAGCCCTCAAGCCAGGTATTGCCAGTAATGTGCTTCATTTGAGCCACACATCTATTCATAAATTGACTGGGCTGCTGATATTTGGAAATCAGAAGATTTTTATCCAAATGTCCAACTTTTCATGGAAAATAAGAAGACCTGGCTTGGCCCATAGTCTGACATACCCACGTCCCATCTGGAGGCAAGTGACACACGTCTCCTGTATGCTGCCTCTCCTCTGCAGTTCAGCCCAATAATCACCATTTTGTTTTCTAACATACAAACCAAGGGCAAACTGCCATTTATTACTATATCTGTACTGCAGCTTGTACTACTGGTTTGTACCACTGATTTTCTTACAATCCAGAACTATTTCTTTGTATTCATGCTGATATCAACAAAAGGGAAATGAAAGACTTATTCACATATTTTGTGACAAATGAGATAAGAGTATTTTGGAGGGAGAAATAAAAACTTACTCCTACAGGTTTAATATAAAGTGGGTTTTAAGTTAAAAGCGTTTGATTTTAAGAACATCATTATAAAACAAACCGCTGTAAGAACTGACCTCTACAAGGAAAAAAATGAAAGTGATGAAATAAAAATCAATAATAATAAAAAGAACTGCAGTGTCAGGGTTGATTTGGGGATGTAGTAATGCTGCTCTGAAGTGCATTTATGGACCTGAACGTCCTCATTCAAACACTTATCAGCCACCTACACCCTAACATCCCACCTTTATCTCCACCCCCCCTCCATTGGTTTTTGAGTTTGCAACTTCTGTTCTGAAGGAATAAATCTAAAAAATAACCACCAATTGTCCCCATCACTACTCCCATGGACCCAACAAATCTGTCATCCCAAAATTCCATAACAACATGGTATTTTTCCGGTTAGTTGTGATTACAAATCATGGAGATGATATCTGTATACTTTGGGATGCCTGGTAAAGCTCAGTGACTTAATGGTGAAGCAAAACTGCGGCACTTACACAACGGGGTGTTCAAATAGACTGGCGGTGAACTTTGTCTCCTATCCAAGACCTGTGCAGAGCTTTATGGAAACAGGGACTGAAATAGGCTTCAAGCTTGATGGAGAGGATTGCAAACGGGGGATGGGGCTGATTGATACGGCAGCAAGCAACCCATTCCTAAGATTTGGGCTAATGTTGGTTAAATGAATCCCTCAAGCCCTGCTGAGACAAGGAGGAGGAGGAAGTGAAAGAGGAGGAGGCCGCAGCATGGAGCTGGCCTGGACTAGCGTCAGAAGATATTTCAAGCAAATCAGCATTTAGTCACACACAGGTTGTGGTGCCAGCAGGTCATGACCAGGACAGTCTCCCTGGAGCCAGCTGGGAACAGGGGCTGCTGAAATCCTAGCAGGCCTGGGGAGTGCTGTCATCAAGGGCGGTGCTTCCCAGGAAGAGGGGTGAGTGCAGGGCATCTGGAGCAAAGTTCAAGCAGGTGGAGTACTGACTCCTCCAGTCTAAGAGCATTCGGATCAAGAACAGAGTGAAGATAAAGGATATTGTTAGGCAGTTGTTACTTTTTTTTTAACTGTTAGATGTAATGAAGACATAAGAGACAGAGGCTTAAGGAGATTCTTCACCAGGCAACAAAATCATTAAAAGTCCACTTTAGTATCATAGAACTACCTCCTAATTAGATGACTTGTTTGTTGCAAGTTTTCAAACTGAGTTCTCCTTGCAAATCCAGCAAATCCTTGCAAATCCAGCGATTTCTTCATAAAAAGCCTGATGTGAGAGAAGTTGTTAGAGCAGTCTGGCAAAACCAGGGCTGTTCCAGTAAACACTTTCTGGCATAACAAATTACCCCAAAATATAGCTGCTTAGAACAACCATTTTATTTGCTTACAATGTGAGGTGTCAGGAACTGAAGAGGATTCAGTTGGGCCGTTCTCCTTGGAGTTCCTCATACAGTTACAGTCCAGGTATTTGCTGGACTATATATATATATGGATGTCCAGGACAGCAGGCGGTTGCTGTCAGCTGAGAGCTAGCTGGCTGTTAACCCGAGCACCCACACCCTGTCTCTCAGTGTGGCTGGGTCTCCTCAGTGCATCACCACTGGATCCTAAGAGGCAGTAACTTAAGAGGGAAAGTTTGAATAGCAGAGAGCAAACATAACATTCCAAGGGACCAGAGAGGAACCTGCAAGAGTCCTGACCTAGCTTTGGAAGTCACCCAGGATCACCCAGGATCCCCGGCACTGAACTCACCTTGGTGAAGGAGGTCACTAAGATTTGCCTGGATCCAACAGATCCCATCTTTCTACAAAGGAGTATCAAGGGATTTGCTACCATCTTTAATCCAGCATAAATGCCTCCCCGTCATTCTCCTGTAAATCTTCTAAACTTGCTTCTATGTTACTCATTCCCATCGAAACTTATAAATGAACATCCTTTCGTCTGAAGCTATGGCTTTTAATTGAAACCCTTCCTAGTAGTCAAGCCTAGAACAAAAGACAAGTTCTCTGTGTTGTGTTTGTTTTTAACATTCAATTTATTATTTTGTAATACCAAAACCTTTAGAAGCAACATTTCTCATCCACAGTTTGTGACAGGAATGTTATTTTGGAGTTAAGATTTAATATATAGAATTTCAGTTAATCTTCTTTGAAGAAATCATACAAAGCAAAGTCTCTTAGGCTTGGGAATCAGGAAAGACAGGCGGTAGACTTCTCTCTGTTACATGCTGTTCCAATACACTTGGTGTTATGCAGTCTGTTCCTAGTCAGTCTCAAATTACCCTTATACAACAGAAACTCATAATAGCACTTTCAATCAAATTTTTTTTCTTTTGGTCACAGGTAAAAAGATGTTTCTGATCTCCAAAACCTTATAAGGAGTAAAAGGATGTTCTTATTTTCTCAAAATTATGGAATTGCTGTATCCAGCATTTAAAATGCAGACCCCCAATCAGATGTCATATTGAAAGGAATTAGCGCTTAACATGGAAATGGAGGGGTCCCTTGAAAAATGCCTTTACAGACCCCTGTCCTACACTGTAAAGCTTAAAAAATATCTGTGAGATCTGATTCTGTTTTCATCCCTTCTTGTTTACAGAGTAGGGGGTGCTTTATTTTTTTTTTTAAGTATCAAGTCAGTGGCTGCATCTTCTTAGTTGCTTCCATTTAACTTTCTTTCCTCTATGATCCTGTTCCTAGTCCTTCACCCCCTCCTCTTCTTCTCATATTTCTTTTCTCTTTCTTTAGTATTTTGCACCCTTGAATTAGATTTATATTTAAAAAATCAAAATAAAAGAGAAACTAAACAAGAAGGTTTGTATATTTTTCACTGTAAGGATTTATGGAATCAAACACATGGCTTTTCACTGAACCTCCCTAAATTTGAAGAGTTTCAGCTTAGTAGACAGTTATTTAAATTAAGCTATAAAGCGTATTTGGAGCCAAGAGGGAAGATTTTTAAACGTTAGTGACATATTAAACTAAAAGTGATTTAAAATATATAGTAGATAATAGGCAAATCCAGAGAGACAGAAAGCAGGTAAGTGGTCATGAGGGACTGGGGGAGGGGCAATGGGGAACAACTGTTTCTTTTGGGGGTGATGAAAACGTTCTGGTGAGAAAAGTCCAACTCCTCATCTCTTGTTTTCCCTAATGCCCCTATGGGTCCTAGGACCTGTTGTTATTCGGAAGAAATCCTGAACTTCCATCATCAGCCATAAATAGGTTGTGTCACACCATCCTTGTGGGCTGTGAAAGGTAAGCAGGAAAGAACTGCTCTGAGGAACAAAGAGCCAAAAATACTCCCAAGCCGACTGTGCAGCCTCACCACCCGCACGCATGGTTCATGCTCATCACACAGACGGTCAGAGTCCATTCTGCTCTGGCATTCAGGAGTTTGAACTTACACCCTGGTACAGAGGTAACTGGAGAGAAAAGTAATAATGGTTTGAAAATCAGAGCACATACTGTGGGGTTTTGTGTACTCACATGAAATTCAACCTAATTTTCATGCACACCTTCTTCCCTATATCCTATGTAAATAAAGAGAGGACTTAATTTTGAAATTATCTCCCTTTGTAAAGAAATTGTTCTATGGCCACCTTCTCTTTGAGCTTGTTTCCAGGCGTTGTGCTTTATTTTGTTATTTGGGGGGTCAGTGTTGTGGAGGCATTCTTGTTTTCTGTGATTAACTTCCAAAAATCTCTTTGTAACTAACAGTATTTTTAAACCCTAATAGACTGATGCGTGTCCTAGGCTGGACAAAGCTGTTCCCTTCTGCTCTGAGAGCCTGGAATGTGAAAATGAGGATGCATAAGAAGACTGCAGTCAAAGAACAGAAGGGAGGAGGGGAGAGGGAAGATGCGGCAGGGGCGAGTCAGAGCGGAGACGTGGGATTTGGGCCTGAAAACTGTGTGTCCCTGAGTCTGCGGAGCGTGGTGACCCTTCACCCATGGGAGAAACCACAGGCCCCGGGTCCTGGAAGTCTCCAGGAAGGATGTTAGAGTCACATTTTAATTTAAACCCAAAACCACCTCCATTTCTGGTACTCCTTTTTTTTTATTTCCTCCTCTCTAGGAAGTTTTTGACTACCCTCTGCAAGGAAGTTCCTACCCTAATACTTCCTTTGGCCAGCTCTGTACCACCCATCGTTAGTCCCTCTAGGATGGCCACAGAAAGCCAGGCAGGTTTTACCCGTCCCTTTTGGTGTAGCCATGCATTACCGTAAGTGTACTGGTTTGATGGCCTTTGACCTTACTATCCTTTCTGCAAGGAAACCCTCTTCTGTGGATGTCCCCATGACTCCCTCCCATCACCCATCAGGTTCTCTCACTCTGAAAGATTTCTGCGCATAGGACATTTGTGAGGGGTGTCGCAATCAGCAGTGCAGGAAGCGATGTAGGCTCAACAGGCTCTGCTGGCCCCAGGGGAGACTCCGAAACTGAACTCTCCTGTCAGGCAGGTCCTATTGGGACTTTTATACCTTTACCTTGATCAGGCACTGGACATGAGCCACCAGCAGGAAGGATGTGCCCCTGAGAGGTTCTCTGCAGCTGTGGCAATCCCTGGGAGCTCTGACACTGAAGGCTGTCTGGTGACAGCTCTCCAGCAACTAGGGTAGAAAGTTCCTCCTTGAAGGGTGATCTGGGTGGTACACCTCTGAAACTACACATTCCCTGCTTCATGTAAACTGCATAAAAGTTCTCTCCTCCGAGACACCCTTCTGACCGTGCTATGTAAAATATGCCCTTCTTAGCCCCCAAACTCAATCCCAGCCTTCTTCTTATTCTACTTTATTTTCACTTGGCATATTATATAGTTAACTGTGTATTTTCTACACATTATGCACACACACACATGCTAAATGTAAGTTTCATTAGAACCTGAACTTTGCTTAACTCAAATTGCTGAACATACAAACCTGAACATACAACACATTGGCACATGGTAGGCAGCCCAAAAACACTTATTGAATAAGTCAGTCAACTCTGTCTGCCCCCTAGATCCCTTCAATTGAAAGAAATACCCACTGAGACAATCTAGTAATTCTGTTGCTTAAGGCTGGAATTCTTAGGTACTATCCAAAGAGTCTTAGTAGCAGAGAAAAACAAGAATCTTAATATAATCGGTGTTGTCTAATGATTGACCCACTGAAGATGCCCTCTAACTCAGGCAGAAGGAATGCAAGCAAACTTAATGTATAGGGGCCTACACTGAGGGCCCCTTGGACACAGTGTCTTGTTCGTTAGGGCTACAGCAACAGAGGACCACAGACTGGTGGCTTACACAACAGACATGTATTTTCTCACAGTTGTGAAAGGGAGAGAGCAAGACGAGGGTGTACGCAGCAGCAGGTCCTTCTGTGGCCTCGCTCACTGGCATGTGGCTGCCCATCCTCTCCCTTTCTTCGCGTGGTCTTCTGATACGTCTGTGTCCACATTTCCTCTTCTTCTAAGGACACCATAGTGGATGATGGTCCACCCTAATGACCTCATCTTAACGGAATTACCTCTTTAAAGACTGTAACTCCAAATACAGTCACATTTGGAGGTATGTGGGCTTCAACATATGATTGGGGATGGAGATGACCCACTTCAGTCAAATCACATAACCAAACAGGTTTCAGGGTTACCAGCAAAACAGATGTTAAAATTAACACATGCACCACAAGCCCACCCTAAAATAAATGAACATCAGCCTGCACAGAAAATTCCAGAAGGCTTCCCAGATGTAAAAGCTAATTGACAGCATATAAATAAAGGAACTCCGTAGTCTTATAGGCATGCTTTTAATTTTTTTGGCAAGTGGGCAGACTTAGTCTAGCTTCAAGTTGGCACTACAAGCCTGCATTCTATACCAAGGCACAAATTAAAAGATGATTTACTGTCCAAGACATTATATTGAAGAATAACTTGGCCCCAAGGTATAACTTCTGGACCAGTTGTATCAGGAATATCTACCATAACTGCTGAAAAATAAAAATAGTTGGGTCTTACAAAGAAAACTCTGAAGCGGTTTCAGTATTTTGGAACTGAAGTAGGGGTGAAATGCAAAGTTGATGTATCAGAATGTGGACACTCTGTTTCTTCCTATCAGAATCAGCTGAGGTCTTGCTACTGGACAGTGTGATTTAGTCCTATCCAGACCCATTGAATGCGATCCCCTGGATCTGGGACCTAGTAATCTGCTTTTGTGACAAGATCTCCAGGTGAGTCTTGAGTGCGATAAAACTTGAGAACATTATTTTTAGAACTAGACTAGGATCCCATGTCCAAAGTATTTCCTTTGATGGACAGAAGGAAAAAAATGCTCCTTAAGCTAGCAGGAAGAGAAACATGAACAATAACAGTAGTTTTGTTTTGAATGTAGTTGTATATAGGACACACATGGACCCAAATGTCATTATGAGTACCTGAAGTCATTATGAATACTCTTACTAAGTCTATCCCATGACTAAGGGCCCTTCTATAAAGTGGCAAGCATAGCTAAGAGGAGGAATTTGTCTTTCAGGTAAGGTACTCCTGGTCAAAACTCTTTAAAAAGGTGAAGATTCTCCGCTCCTAGGAATTAACCCTAAGAATGCAGCAGCCCAGTTTGAAAAAGACATATGCACACCTATGTTTATTGCAGCATTATTTACAATAGCCAAGAAATGGAAGCAACCTAATGTCCATCAGTAGATGAATGGATAAAGATGTGGTACATATACACAATGAAATATTATTCAGCCGTAAGAAGAAAACAAATCCTACCATTTGCAACAACATGGATGGAGCTAGAGGGTATTATGCTCAGTGAAATAAGCCAGGCAGAAAAAGACAAGTATCAAATGATTTCACTCATACGTGGAGCATAAGAACAAAGAAAAAAACTGAAGGAACAAAACAGCAGCAGACTCACAGAACCCAAGAATGGACTAACAGTTACCAAAGGGAAAGGGACTGAGGAGGATGGGTGGGAAAGGAGGGACAAGGGGGAAAAAGGGGGCATTACAATTAGCAGACATAATGTAGGGGGGAGCATGGGGAGGGCTGTACAACACAGAGAAGACAAGTAGTGACTCTATAACATCTTACTACGCTGATGGACAGTGACTGTAATGGGGTATGCAGTGGGGACTTGATGATGGGGGGAGTCTAGTAACCATAATGTTGCTCATGTAATTGTACATTAATGATACCAAAATTAAAAATTAAAAAAAAAGGTGAAGATCCTATCTGTCAAGCAGCTGAGCAGATCCTAAACAGCAGTCACTACTACAGCTGCTCAGGCAGTTCGCCAAACTTCATGGATTCAGCCAGTAAGGAGACAATGAACCCAAATGTGTTTGTACAGCTTGTTACACGTGGCACAGCAGACAGCACGGGCCCCATGTCCACACTGGTTCTTCTTACCCCCCCAAGTCCTACGGCAGTGATGCAGAGGTAGGCCCAGGTAGACACTGCACCCACAGTGAGTTTGTGTCAGAGGAAGGAACCTTGAGCTTGGAACAATCCCAGTCTATTAAAGGAGCTGCTAGTAAATTTGCCTATCCACCCCTAAAGAGAGAAACATTATCTCTAGTAGTCTGATTAAGAAACAAATCTTCATTCTGACTAAGAGGGAGTTACCATCTTCATCACCCTGGACTATCTCCAGGAAGGGACGGAAACTGGCTTTATTATCCTGGAGAATAAGCAAATCTGCTCCCTACCCAGAGCAGTTCTGCAAATATCCTTGGACAAAGCTGTCAGTGCGCTTTGCTGGAAGGGATCCAGAAATGCCAGAATTATCTTTCAATATGTTTTAATATGTTTTGCTTTGATGCCTCAAAAGTTAGCCTGGGTGTTAGGAGAACTCAAACTTGTCTTCTTTCACCAACTTCAGAGGATAAACCTTTCTGTGTAATACTTTGTGTATCAGGAATTCAGGCTCCAAACTGTCTCAATGGTGTACCTATATCTCAGTCAGAATCTGGCATGGAACCTCAATATATAAAGCAGATTAAAGAAGAACTGCTGTCAGAGGAACTGGGGTTTCTGTTCAGCCTTCTTCCCTCTACCTCTCCGAGTTTGACTCTGGCCCACCTCTGAGCACACTCAAAACCTCATACTCCCCCAAACACAGCTGCAAACATCACTGTACTAAAAGAGCAACTGATGCTGTGGAATCACTAGTCCTCCTCAACAGGTGGGGGGGTGGGGTTATCAGGTAATGAAAGATGGGGTTACACAGTTATGCATAAATAAAAAATGTTCTTCTTGGCATCAGTGGAGACGAGGAAAGCTGGTAGCTTAATTATCCACAAAGTCGTGGAGGTGAGAAGCTTAGTTTCTGTTAAGAGGAAACTACGCAAGGGTGACCTTAAAGGATAATAGTCATCTCTATACCCATTTTCTTACTTTTTCACCCATTCATTTTATTTAGCAAGAATATTGATACTGATAACCTACTAAATACCAATCAAATTGTTAGTAAACAAAAATGAATAAGACATGATCCCAATCAAAGGAGGTCTAAGTGGAAGCAAGTATTATGTAAATAAGAATTATATAATTTCTATAATTACAAAAAGTATACACATGTGCCGTAAGAGGTTGTGACGTGTTTCTATGACATTTTCTGCTAATTGACTTTTTCTGCCTAAGATAGTCACCAAGCATGTGTGCAGCAATTCTGTGTGTTGGAAGAAGAGAGAAAGCTTTGAGAGACACTTTTTGTAATCTACTGGCTTTGAAGGCATTGAATGTTATAAACTCTAACTACTCTTATCATCCTTAAATTTTGTGATCAGCTAACCAAACTGTGCATCCAGGAAGCCTTTTCCATATTAATGACCTCCAGCTGCTTTTCTAACAGGATAAACACATAATTATAAATCTGCTAAGCAAAGGATAATATTTTCTTAAAGAAGGATCTACAAAGTGATGTAAAGCAATGAAACATTACCATTAACTTATGTGGAAAATTGTGTTAGTTTTCCCACACCCAAAATATAACCTCTCTTAGGCTTTTCTGATACCTTAGGACACATGTTGCTAATGGCTGCAAAAAATAAATTGAGATAAAGCACAGCTGCTCACAGACACAGTTCAGAACTCTGGCGCTTGATGCTGAGATGCTGAGCATGGTTCCCAGAATGCAGTCTGGCGGGGCCATTCTCATTGTTCGGGGTGCGCGCTGCGCCTATAAAGGCTCAATGCAAAACAAATGCTGACCACTATTTGCACTTCATGCCTTTCTTCATAAAATCCTCTTTGGATTTCCTTTGGTAGGGATAACAAGTACTAATGGATGTCTTTCATTAAAGTGAAGTAGCATAACTCTAACTTTTGAAAGGAAGGCAGGGGTTACAAATTTAGGAATGAAAATGAATTGTAAAATCAACTCAGAATAGTTTCAGCTAAATGAATACTCTTACTCTGCAAAATTAATTTTTTGAGTGTTATTTGCCATATTTACACAATTTACAGTTCTGCTGTATGTCTAAATAGTCAGAAATAAAATTTCTTTTATTTCTAAAACTAAGTAACTCTGTATTTTATTTTTAAAATATAAAAATAATCAAGAGAATGCCACCTGTCCTATAGTCCCTTTTGTTGTTATACTGGCCACTAGGTCTTACTTCAGTGAAAAAGCATGAAATGATATTTTACTATACTGGATGTACTCCTTTATGTAGGGGGAAATGCTCCAACTCATGAGCAGAAGGTTCCATCAAAAAGAAGATATTTGGTTTGAAGTCTTTACACAGCCGCCTGGGACACTGGTTCGCTGATGCCCGAAGAGGGTACTGCCTCTGTCTCACTACCATTTAGACAACAATCGTACCTCCCTCCCATGTTTTCACTGGTGATATCCACAAGGTTGAGAGTGGGAAGGCAATTGCAGGAAAACTGGGGTGGGGAGTGCAGTTTCTAAATAAGCATGTATGCTACCTACCTCCGTAAGTGAATGGATCATTTTTTAGACGGGTTGCTGGCACATGTCAAGATAAGGTGTACGACTTTATTATTTCCAGGCAAGCAAAAGATACAGGGAAAGAAAACTCTTCCTTCCAGTCATTGTACCTAACCTTTAACCATAGACCAGCCAGAGTTGAACTCTGGTTTATGAACATTGTCACATGACAAGAGGGGACCCTCCTCTTCCCTGACATTAACACGCTAATGGAGTGTCCTGTTTGGAAGCTGGGAGTTCACCAAGACCCCAGGGCTCCTAGCCCCATCTCAGAGCCGGGCACTATGAACGTCAGCCCTCCAGTTACAACAATTGTTACGAAGCTGAGCAACACTAGGTCTTCTGAAAACAAACAAAAGCTGAATTCTAAGAGGCCCAAAGGTGATCCGTAAGCTCTTTCAGCATCCTCTCCAACTTCCCATTGCAACAGTGAATTTGAGGACTGTTTCCTCTTTTCAACCAAATCTAGGCCAATTATTACCTAAATTAAATCTGAATGGGCAGAAGACATAAAAGAGGAGTTAAAGAGTCTTTTAATCCCTTGTAAGTAATCAAGAACTTTCTGGCCATGATACAGAGATGTCTTTCTGATTGCAATAGATGTGTTCCTGATAAATCACCTTTCAACTATATTTGTGAAGTGTCATCTGCAAGTGTGGATTCACAGTATAGAGATACATATTTTATTCTATTTCAGTTCCAAATTGGTGTCTAATAATTTAGCATCATTTTCACTTCTTTTTCCTCCTTCTACATTCTGACCTCACTTACTCTCCCCTAACCCAGTATATTCCAACTTCCAAGAATATCTATTTAGTCAATGTGGTCCTGTGCATAACTTCCCTAAAGCAGGACACACCTATCTTTGCACTGACAATAGAGGCTAGTAAGTTCAAAGGGATCTCAGTAAATGCACTGCCAGCCAGCCCCTCCTTCCCAGCAGCTGTTATATGAGCTTATGCTACACTTAATTTATTAGCCTCAGACAAGTTAATTGCATAGTTTCCACAAAATAGAACATGTTGTTCACAGTCACTACAAGCTAATTCCTTTGAAAACATCAGTAATTATACAGCGACTTTGCATCTCCCAACAATTGTGTGATTAACTGGTGTTACATGTTTAAAGCTGAGTGAGCTCAGCGTCAAAGCAGACAGAGTTCTGACAAGGTTTATGCATAAAAGGACATTTTACTATCAATTCTGTTCCCCAAGAACTTTGCTTCTATATTAATGCTAGTGGGTTTGCACACAGCCCTGCCACGGGAGGAGGGGCTGTGCCTGCCGCAGCAGCCTTGACATTTAAGGCAACCACAGAGAGGCAGCAAACCTTTTCCAGGCACAGAACAGGGTGTACTCACGGAGGACAATATCAGCGGCTGCCCAGAAAATACACATCTATAAAAAGTTCAGTAAACACACAGGTGTAATTGCTTGCATTCTATGTCTAAAAACAACTCAAAATCACACTTCAGGCTCAGTAGGTATGAGAAGTGATTGCACTTTAAAGATGTTTAAAAGCACATGGACTTCAGGGTTCTGTCTCCTAACACCAGGAAGGAAGTGTCATTTTCGCCTGGAGTGTTGATTTGGCTTTGGCCATCCCACCTTATGGAATATTCTGCTTTGGGCTGTTCATAGAAGAGAACACACGTGGCGCTCTTAAGGAACATTTCTCCAGTGTCTTTTGCTCTTTCCTCTTTCCAAACCCCTTCTTTAACACCTCCAGGTTTGAAGAAAAAACTTGGTATATTTTCTCATCACATTATTTTTCTCTGAATATCTGTGCCCTGCTTAGTTGCTTCCACAGAATGGACTCTTAGGAGAGTGAGATCATGAAGAGTTCCTGTGTTTTAAAATTAAAAAAGTGTTTTTATTATAGAACGAAGGGGAAATAAGAAAATGCAAAAGTGTAGAAAGCAGCAATTTTACAAAGTGTACATTTTGTACCCAAGTTTAATAAAATGCAATCAGCAGTGTGACTCAGCTTATAGGTTACAAAACCCATTTTTTCCCTCATTTTCCCAACATTTCAGTTTGGATGGAAGAAATGTTCCTTAGAGTTCAACCTTGGTGTTTTGGGGTTGGTACCGCTACAGGGGTCTCCAGGTTTTAGGTCTAGTAACTTGATTTCTGGTACTTAATCCAGGGGTGGAAACATTCAGGCCACCCCCTTCGACCCTGAGCCACTGTGTACGTGGATGTCAGGCCTCTCTTGAGCAAGGCAGCTGCTCTCTGGGCCTCGCCTGTACAGCGACGGGGACCCCTAGTCATCTCTTCCTGTCCTCTGTGTCTCGTAAAGCAAAACCAGGAGCCGGCTGGCCTCATGTGCCTGGGCACCACGGAGGGTCACTCTTCCTGAGTCACGTAGCAGTTCAGCGATGATTCATTTTCACATGGCCCCTGACAATGATTTCTGGAGTTCCATAAACCATGGCTTTATAAAAAATTTTTAAAAATTGGTTTTCAGAGGCAGATTGAATTTCCAATAATGGAAAAGGTGAATCTTTATATCTTAGGCTCCCTTGGAGCAGGGAAAGAGAAGGAATCATCTCTATGGTTCCTTGGATGCCTATATTTACCCAAAAGCAGCAGCCTATAGCAATTTATCATTTCAAGTCCTATATATTCACTGTCAATGAAAATACATAGGGTACACAGAATATATATATATATACGTATATATGCAATATAGGAGTAAAAGAATCAAAGAAATGAAGAGAAATAGTGGAGCATATCAAGAACATATGTTTCTGTGGTTAAAATTTCTGATCTAATTACAGATCTACATTTGAAGTTATTTGAGAATTGGTATCCCACCAAAAACTGAACGATTCATCATCCAATTTCTAAAGAGAATAGCATTTGTGAACTTTTAAATCATTCTGCTCTCCTTGTAAAGAAAAGATGTGTTACAGGAAAAAGCTTCTACTTTGCTTTATCCTTTTTACATGCTATAGAATCTGATACATTTGTTTATGTCATTTAGGGTCTTGCAGTAAAACATTTGGTATTCTACTAAATTTGATAATATCAATAGAAAAATGTTCTGAAACAAGATACTTGCTGGGAGAACACTGTTTACTGGTTTCAATATCAGTAATTCCTACAAGTTTTCATGTCTTGTTTTAGTAAATATTAAAATATCATGCATCTTAAGATTTTGAGGGTAAGGGTGGAATTTTCATTGTCTATAGCCTATATAACAACAGAATTAATTCACTGTCCGCTACTTGCAAAGCATGTTCTAGACACCCTGGGAACTGTATTGAGTTTTCACTTCCTACGTGCTCTACAAAAAGCAATTGTGATTACAGCTTGTGTTTGTTGAGCACTTAAAATGCCAGACTTTGCGTTAAGGATTTACGTGGATTATAGCATTCAATTCTCGTATTAACCCCCAAAAGTACTGTTATCCCCCTTTTATAAAGGGGAAATGAAGCTCAAATAAGCTGAGCAACTTTTCCAACATATCACAGTGAGCAAGCAGCAGAGCAGAGATTTTTCTGCCCGCAGAGCCTGTGCACTAACTACTCGGCTGTAGTTGCCCTCTCTTCTCAAAGGTACTTCAGTCTAATGAGAGGATTAGTATAAGGAGCAAAGGGAAAATTGAATAAACACTGCATAAGCCTGAAAACCGGCATGTAAATGATTGAAGTAGAAAAGAATTGCTTGTATGTTTGCTAAGTGGGAAATTCACAGGTAATGTCACGTGACTCCTCATATCAATTTGTACGGCTGTTTAACCCATATTGTTGCTTAGCATTTTGCATGTATATGATTCCTTTTCCTCTGCTGGATTCTGACCTTACCAATGAGGACTGTGTTTTCTATTTTAGGAATCTGCCATAGCAGCTAGTAAAACCACACATAAATAATATGTGCTTTGTAAATATTTGTGAAGTGAATGAAGGAAGGAATTACAGGCAATTAAGATTATTTTGTGGACCGGCTGTACACAGGGACTTGGCAACAGTTTAAGTGAGATAGCAAAGCCCTGGGTAAGGGATGAGAAAGAAGAGATAGAGGCAGGAAATGGTTTATAAAATAAGCAAAATTTATGGAGGACTTATTATTTGAAGTGCTTTAGATGTAGTAAACCATTTATGCATCACAACAACAATCCTAAAAAGTAGGTACTATTATTATCCCCACTTTATAGATGAACTGCAGAGAGATAAATAATTTAACATCACCAGAGAAGAAGTGCTTGTGTCAAGAACTCATGCGGTTTTGTTCTGCCCTTGTCCATGTAGAGGATCCAAGGGTACTTTGGGCATCCACGTGGACATTAAGAGTCACAGAGAACAATGATTCAAAGGTTACCACAAAAATTCCTGTTGGAATGTTAGGACGTTACAGCATTGCCTAACACAGAGAGAATGCTGGAATGGGAAAAGTACAGACAGAAAATGAGCGTTGTGCTATTTTTTTCCACATTCGGCTTAAGTGGCCTTCAGAATACTCCCTAGAAAGCATTTTGGAAAAAGTGGGGGGAGGTGCTAATAATAACAAAAACAACAATAGGTCTTTGTACTGCCCTTTTATAATCTGTAGGAATTGTGTTTACTGAAATAATGTACATTCTAAATTCAGTGACTGAATATGGCAACTCTCTTCCCATATATAAAGTTATTTTTCAGTGTTCCCCACAGTTCTATGAAGTTACATTTCTTCCTTTGGAGAGGAAAAAGCTGAGTCTCAGAGTTTTAGGGACTTGCCAGTGGTGTCCCCGCTAACTGGAGGTTCAAGTAGGTCAAAGCCTGACCTGGCCCCTTCTCAGGTGGATTTCAGTTTAAAGGAAACCCAGTCCGAGCAGCCTTCCCGACCTGGCAGCACACATTAAAACCATCCCACCAAATCACTCTTCATCTCATCCACTATTGTGTTTGGCAATAGAGTCCTCACTCCCCCAGTGGCTTATCTCTACGTTTTGTTTATTTTCTCTCTGCTCTGAGGGAACCTAAGCTCTCTGAAAGCAGGCTCTGGATCAGTCTCGTGCTCTGATCTTTACCTACACAGTGTCTGGCAAGTAGCGGGCATTCCATTATGGGGTGTTGCAGAAAATAACAAAACCCAAACCCCCAAAGCCGGTGGTCCCATCAGTGACAGGGGACATGTGGGCTGAAGAGTGCAGGACAGTGTAGCAGTGTGTTCCTGTGGGCCCTCCATTCCCACTGTCCTGGCTGTGAGGTAACTGCCAATTTACCAGGCTTAATGTGGGCAGGGAATGAAAAGAAATGGGAATTAATCAGGGAACTTTACGGGAAATTCTTCCCAACAGTCAACAGTGGCTTAGGATTGAGTAATGCTGGGACAATTGCAGGGTAGCCAGAGAAGCAGAAAGTGAACCGGAAGGCTGAAGTATACCACAAGGTCATTTGGTGCTTACCAGATTTTACACTGGGCTTACATTATTAAATTTATTATTTTATTAGCAGCCCCAACCTAAAACATATGCTTTAACCAAAATATTCATAATAAATATAACATCTTTAGAATTTCTTTCCCATATCCTATATTCTTTCAGAATTTTTTTTTTTTGATGTGTAAAAAGTGAATCTGCTTTGTGCACACATTGTTTATGGGATTGTTCCTTCCACATGTAAAGATAAATCAGTTCTGGGTTGCTTGCTTAGTAATCTGCCTGTGACTTGTATATGATCCACAATGCACAGAAATTTCCTTTAAGCATTTGAATCATAATAATATCCACTTTGATTTTTGGCCCTGTGTGGCCTCCCACTGGAAGAGAATTGAGAATTTGCATAAAAACCACACAGAGTACAAGGAAAAGCACAGCATTATGAGTGGGTTCTGTCCCAGCTCTAGTGGGTTCTACTATTGAGCAGCTATGTTACCTCCAACAAAAAATGTTATGCTGGAGTCTGTAAAATGGGGAGAATAATCCCTAATTCACAGAGTTGTGAGAATTAAATACATCCTGTCTGGTAAACTGTAATAGCTCAAAATTTAACTGTCACGTCACATTACATTGGATTCCTGAAATGCCGTCCAGCTGCTATGAGTGGGGCGTTAGGGGCCTTCCGATCCCTCCTACTTCCTTACAGTACATTCTAGGGATTATAGGAGAACAATCCTCTCTTTTGTGGTATTTCAGCAAAGGATATTTCTCTCCTGCTTCAGATACATCAAAAATCTTCATAACTGCGGCTGAAATTTCCAGTTCAGCATATCCTCCAGATAGGGGTTTCTCTCTGTACACCCCACTGGAGGACGTCTGTCTGGTCCTGCCATCATGCAGACACTGTTAGGCTTCGTGCAGCCTGACCAATCCAAATCCCTCGACCTGGTGTGGAAGAGTTGACAGGGAAGAATGAAGGGTTGTTTTTGGAATTAGCAGTAAGGTGGGACATGGTTATGTTGCTATGTCCAATTTACGTTAAGTCCAGGGTGGAAACCAACGTCAGAGAATCATGCAATCAGATGTCCAAGTTCTTGGCCTTCTGAGGTCCTTATTTACAAGTTCAGGCAATGCTAATTTAAGCTTCCATGTAAGAATAATTTCATACTTTTGTGGGATGCCTTTTTCAGGTTCTTGGGCATCCATCTCTGAAGGCATATTCCTCAAATCCATATTGAGGAGGTGGATGTCATTCATCACTTAGCCATGCTGCTGCAGATTACTGTGAATCACTGCAGTAAGCCAGTGTCACCTGCCAAATCTGCCTCATATGTTTTACCAGAGGCCCCTCCCTAAACTCAAAAAGCGCAGCAAAAACCAAGCTATAGCCTTTAACAAAGCTTACTGACAACTTGAGGATATAGAGAGGAATGAAACAATCAGAAAAGGAGAGTGTAACCCTATAAAGTAGCCATCCACGATCAGGGGAGGCAGCTGTCCGAGCATGGGCTCGAGAAGTGGACACCTGGGTGAAGGAGTGAGCCGTCACAGGCTATTCAAAACCCCATTTCCACCACACAGAAATATCTTGAAGACTAAATGAGTCACCCTAAGTATTACCATTATCAGCATTACATAGATTTCTGCCTGATGCTTACTAAGCATCCACTAACTGTTCACTACTATTATTATTGTTCCTGGTACTATCATGCTGTTTGTGCCTCTCCAACACTCAGCCCACCACCATATTCTAGGGATTAACCCACCTCCTGTGATACTGTCATCTCTCTTCCCCCAGGTTCAAATTTTCAATTTTATCTGGGATTCAGATATCAGGGAAAAATAATTTTTGCCCTCCAATAAACTAACATGCCCTCGGCCCCAGAGAAAGACAACTTTAATATTGTGTATATCAGTTTAGTCCTTTATTAATTGCAACCCCCAATAATGGAAGAGGATTTCTGTTTTGCTCAGCAGAACCAAAGCACTTCCATTAAAGTGCTTTCTCCACAAAGGGGTACCATTCTTGGGGTGGATAAGGGCAAAGAGGACACAATCAAGTAAACCAGCAAAAATGCGTAATTTCTAATTGAGAAGAATGCTGTGGGCAGTTTTCTGTGATCAAAAATAATCAGGGGACCTAGTTCAGAATCCAGAGTTAGGAGAGGCCTCTGACAAGATAGCATTTAAAGAGAGACCTAAAGAATGAGAAGGAACCAGCTGGGCAAAGGGTGGAAAGAATATCACTCCAGGCAGAGCAACATTTTCCCTTTGTTTTCTCCAATTTCATGCTTTGGTGATCAGCACAGATACCTTTATGTAAAGAACGCTGATTCCCTTGGAACCTCCTACCCACTCCCCATGGATGAGTATCAGCTGGTTTTAACCAATCATGGCAATGCTATTCCCCTTCACCAGTGATTGGTTTTAGGGTAGGTGTCGAGACTATATTCTAACAAATGATAACACAAGCAGAAATACAATGAAAGACTTCTGTAAGAGCTTTGCTTCTTTTTAAAAGGAGAAAACTACAGAGTTCACTGTCACCACCCCTTTCTTCTTCTTGCAGTCAATGTAGAAATGATAAATGGAGCTGTGGCAACTATTTTGAGACTATGAAGCAAGAAGCACAGATGTTATGAATGCCTGAATAGAAAAATGCAAACAAGATGTACCTTAATTAACTTATTGAGTCATTCATTGGACAGCCCTGAAATCTGCTATTAGACTTCATCTAATGTGAGAGAAATAAAGCTCTTTTTGTTAAAGTTATTATTAGATTTTTCTGTTATTTGCAGCTGAAAACATTCCTAATACAGCAAAGTAGTGGCTGATCATATTTTTAAGAGGATCATTCTTAAGGGGGATCCTGCTGTTTTCTAAACTTTTAGGATGATCTCAGTGTTATGTCGAGAACTAAGTCACTAACTAAACATTACTGTAGATTTGCTACAATGAGCACAGTTTAAGTAGAAAATTCATAATCACAGAGACATATCAGATGCAAACAGAGACTTAACATGAGAAAAGACTTCAGAACATTCCCTCCTTAGATGAAGGTATCTGTTGGAGAAGTTCTGGCTCTTTTGAGAAAAAACAGAAAGTTTAGTCTAGGCATAATTGTCACATCAGACTCCATACAGTCTGATGACTCCTTCTTTGATAAAGGTTAAAATATTTGATATTCTGAACGTCACTCTTCTATTTTACATGATATCTGTGAGAATGAAACTCAGACATGTGATATAAATAAACCTTCATTTCCATTGCCAAAAAAAAAGGAAACGTAATATAATACATTAAGTGTTGATAAAGAGAAACCTGGTGATCCTTCAGGATAGTGATAAGATGGAATGGGACAAGCGATAGACCTTCACTTTTCTTGAATATGATATATCAAGACATCCTTCCCACCCAAAAGTCATTAATACTGCAGAATCTTTAAAGGGAAAAATAAATAAATCCCAAACTTTGGATCCTATTAAATGCACTATACAATTCTCACTTCTGGTAAGATTTGAGACCAATCAAGTTCTATAGTCCTGAAAGTTTATGCTTCTCAACTGAATAATTGTGGGTAAAATTGTAGCATTTCCAGAATATCTTGCCTGGCTTTAGTATATCTGTATATCAATAGGCATTCAGAGGTGGAAAGAAGTATGGCTTTAGTGCATTTCATCACTCCTCAGGGGTGGAGAGAAGTTCATCTCCATATCATGGGCAATTACCTGGGCAAGGAGGGCTTATCTGTACCCGAGAGGGGAGGGGAGGGCCAGTTTTGTTGCTGCTGGAGCAGGAGAGAGAGATGGGCTGGACTGCAGTTTGTAAGCAATAAATGGGTTTTAAACTTTATTTCTCCCTTTGATGATTTCGGTTTTTAGAGGTATTTTGCCCTGGGATTTCCTCTCCCGAGACTTACAATAATACAGACCTAGAAGAAAATTGCTGTGAGATTTAAATAATGAGCAACAAGTACTAATAGGGAAATACGTCTAGCTATTAGAGTAAGATCTATAATCTGTCAATGGCAATGAATGAATTCATTGATCAATCGATATCAGATGTTATCAAAGCCTACTGTCTTCTATTTCACATTTTTTACCATAAGTAATCAAAAATATATTTCCTGGTTTTTGTTCAATATTACTTATTTTTTCCAATCTATTGTTGGCTCTGTAAAATTGTTGTCTTTGTCATTAATAAATATTGTCTGTAGACCTTTAAGAAATTGTTGTTTAAATAAATAGGAATGGCATTACTTATGGCTATGGTCCCATACCACTTACCCTACAGCAATGTAATCAACTTTCCTTTAACCTGCCTAACTGGTAAGGTGTAACTTTTCAGTCAGTCAGAGCTCTACAGAAGAACTCCATAGACTAACAGAAATAGGCCCTAGTTAACTTATACAGAGTAGAGTTCCTGAAAGCTATCAGAACTCATCATCTGGCAGTAAGGCTAGAGAACCAGACTTGGAATTCTGCAGAGCCACAGTATTCCCAGTGACCCAGGACCTGGGAATGACAGGAATAGTGTCATGGCAACAAAAATCCAGGACCTCACCCTGGATTAAGTGAATTCCTACCATTTTCTACATCTTTAATCTTCTAGCCAAGATTTAAATTCCAGGGAATAAGTATCTAATTGACCTAGTTTTAATGATACACTCAGATTTTGACTAAGAAAGTATAGGGGCCCTGGAGTACAAATCCACCAGGCTGAGCCCAAAATAGTAATAATAATAAAATTATAATTCCTCTAAAAGAAATGTGATGTTATTAAGAAGGTATAATGAATTCTGAGCAGTCACAAATTACAGATGTTCAATACACCATCTTTAACCAGTTTTTGCAAATTACCTTACCTATTTTCCACTCATGGTTAAGTAATAATAATGCTTTATATAGACATTCTGAAAACCAGCTCCTTATCATTTGCTTGATACCTCAGTTGCTGAAATACAGGAAGAGCTAAGTGGATTTTATTTAAACTGGAGTTCAAAGTGCTTGAAAGCTCGGAGGGGTTCATGATACAGTCAGCCCGCTAACACACTGTCTCCCCATTTTTCTGAGTGGCACCACAGCTAGCTGATTTGATAAGAAAGTGACTCATCACACATTACGTCAAGTCATAGTGAAAGATCTGGATGATGTGACCTCAAATGCTAAGATCAGCTATGCTTCCCCTCTCTTGCACACCACCAATGGCCGGTCAGCACCTCAGACAGAGCCTTCCCTCTCTGTGTCATCCTGTATTATCCAGAGCACCCACCTCATCCCACATTTTGACTCCCTGTAGCTTCCCTGCTACTGCTGGTAACTTGCTTTTTCCACCTTATCAGTATCTCCCCACCATCACCGCCACCAAGTACTATAAAGTGAGGCCCGGGAGCAATGTCACTATGCTCTTCCCTAACTCTTCAGTAGGAAAATCCTGCCATTCTTTATTTTTAATGGGACACAGGGGGTCCTGGAAATGCTTAGAAAGAAGATTTGCCAAATGCTAAACTAAGGAGAACAGTGCCAGTTGTTCAACAGCTTCAGACTCACTGAGGAGCTGAGTGGAAGAAAAACTTTAAAAGGCACTTACTTTCCTTGCTTAGGTTTTTGATAGAGTTGACAATATTGAGAAATAGTTGAATTCAACCTGCGGGGTCATTTTAAGAAAAAAAATAAAAATTTTGATTACATATTGATTTTTCTCAGGATAAAGAGAATGAGATGGCTTCTTGTTTTGTCAATGAGACAATTCTCTTATTCAGTCTGCTCATAGACAGGTTTTATCTCAGACTGCCAACCCAGTTATTTTATAAATGGTTGAGTTAGAGATTTTTTTCAGAGGAGTATCAGAAAGTTATCAGAAATAATGCAGACAAGCTTCTCTTCATTTTCTTTCTCAAATGATGGAAAGTCAGAAGAATGGTTTGGGTTATCTCTAGACACATATCATTGCTTGGGCAAAGTATGCATAAGTTGTTCTGGGAGACTGAACTGCCCACAAATATTTCAGTGAACTTTCCAGAGAGACTGGTTCCCCGCAAAGCTGAGGCACAAATTCATGTGGTACTTACTACCTTACTAGTATCCCTACAGTCTTAGGGAAGCAGGAGTGAAGGAACCAGAGAAGGAGGGAGGAAGCTGGAAGAAATGATACCAGAACATCTTATAGAGAGAATATTCCAGTTATCCTCTGCCAGGCCCCTGACCAAGAAGCCAAGCCATTCCTCAGTCCCTGCACATCCACACCTCAGCACGTTTTTCTCTTTCCAGGCTAAGTCAGTAACCACTGACTTAACTATTCATAACACTGCCTACAGGGAGGAATTTTTTCAAGGCTGTCCTTCCATCTCTGGGTGGGACTGCAATGTGGGGGCAATCCACTTTCCACCAGCATGAATGTACTGTGAGAATTCATTTGTAAACTGGCCTAAGTTGTCTCTTCTTCCCTCACTTGGGTGAAGTCATCGGGGACCACCCACTTTCCAACCTCTGTCCCAAGGAAGCCCAAGGTGTGAGCTGGATGGGGGTGTTGGTGCCACAGTGATGGGTGACACAAGAATTTGAGATACATCTATGTGTAATTTATTCATGCCTTCTAGACATGTTCAGGCTTGATCTCAGTGTTGCATTTCTATCCTAAGCTTGCTGATACATCCACCCAAACTTATCACTTATCATATCTGATAATACCATGATAGCCTCCCTAGAGACAACAAGCGGCACACAAGTTTCTACTAAAATCTGGTAAAATACCCAAAGCCAATTTTGATATGAGACCATTCTTGTCATCCACAATTCTTGGAACCTCCTAAACTGTACCAACTGTGTCCATTTCAAAGCCTGGGTCTCCAGCCTTTCTGCAAAACAGTGAGAACCTGAATCCTTCCAGCAAGTTCCCTTTATTTAAGTTAAGAAGTCTGCTTTTGTTTCTTGCAGCCAAAGAACCCTGATGCATAAAAATGGTATACTGGTCAGGCAAGTTAGATAGCAGTTAGCTCTTCCACTCAGGCAGCCTGAGCTATGTATTTTTGCATAATATATGTTATCTTCATGACATTACTTATTGATGTGTTAGAGCAAAACATAAGAAACTATTTGAGCTTTCCATTGTGCCCAACATACAAAGAAAGTAACCCTGGTCTCTCAGCTCTACTGAAAAGCAAAGTAAAATACCACAACACTATTTACCTATAATTTGATCATAGACTTCCTCTGTGGTTATTTCACATCTAATTCACACAACTGTTCAATGCATTTAACTAACCTAAGAGTGAAACAACACATCTCACTCCAGGAATCATGACAACTTCATATCAGCTACAGAGATTTTGCATGCTTTAATAACAATTCCATTTTTTGAACTACTTAGTAGTTTAAAATGTTAAACCTGAAAAAATATTAATATTCTTAGGTTTCTTTTTCCTCAAAAATCACTTCCTAAGAACCAGTCATAGAGATAGATAGTCAGGTGGCTGGAGGACAGAAGTGAGAGGGAAACTTTTCACTGCATTACCTTTGAACCTTTAAAATTTTGGATTAGGTGAAAATATACATATACCTATTCAAAAAATAAAATAAAACAATGAGCTGTCAAGAAAATAAATAATCTAATAAACTGTACTTGTATATATTGATGTATCTTTATATGATGGAATAATAAACATCCATTAAAAATCATATTGTCAGCAAAACTAAATGATAATGTTTAGGCATGCACACTGAGTAGTAAAAATATAAAGAAAAATAAAGCAATGATTACCATAAAACCACTAAGAATAAATTTCAGCAGCGAAGGAGAGGATTATATCACAAGAGTGTTTCTGGGTTAGCTGAGAGAGGGTGGCTGCAAGAGTGCCTTTTACTAATTCACTTATGTGGTTTATTATATTCGTGTTATATTTAACAATATAAAAATTTTTAAGACAGAAAAATGTTTTTTAAGGATTTTTTAATGAGATGTGAAAATGCTCATAATATTAAATTCAATGGAAAAAAGGAAGATACACAATTCTATAAGCAGTATATTCCAATTATGTATATGGGGTTGGGCATTTGCAAAAATAGATATTAAAATAAAATATCAAATGTTAATTGTACCTTTTAGTTTTCTTATTATTTTGCTTTTTTTCTTATATGTTCAATATAGGAATTTGTACAGTGAAAGTTTTATTAAAAAGGATGAGGTGGCAAACCTAACTTGTAGGGTAAATATTAACCCTTAATCCTTAGTTCCTATAAATACAGGCATATGATATGTTGTAATCATAAAATTTTAGAGCTAGAAGCCATACGAGATCATTTTTTCACACACCTCACTTTTCTTGACGTGGAAACAAAGCAGTAGTTACGCAAACTGACTTGGCCAAGGTTTAGGATTAGTTAGTCGCAGACCTGGGACAGGGCCCAGTTCAGCAAAAGGTTCTACCCTCTCCCTACCATCATCCATGCAGGCCTACTATGGAGAGGGAGCACAAAGCTTTCCTCTTTAAAGAAAGTTTCACTGACTTTAAAACATGAGTAGGTGAGAATTATAATTAAGCAACATCACCAATGAAATGTAAATTATGTATTGAAATACCCTAATAAAGCAAGTGTTAAAAACATTGCAGACATTTTGGTTTGGAATTTTTTGAAGAAACAAACAATACCAACACACCCTTGAACTCTTAGATCTGCGAATTCACTTATCTAATTTAGTATGGGTAGCTTGTGATTGCAATAAAGTCCAACAGGGCAGCTTTCATTGCTATAAAAATGGTACAGTATATGTGGCAACTGCTTTAAATCATGCTTGTTTTGACAAGCTGTTTCTTAGTTCCACATCATTTGCACTTTAGCCCCCCCACTCCTCTGCCATGCAGACCCAAGCAATTTGGATAAACACCACATGACCTCAACTGTACCTCAGAGGCAGAGGGAAAAAAAAACAAAAAAAAAAGAAAGAAAAGAGACAAATTACTCCTCCTGAGTTCTAGCTGCCACCTAACCTGTTTCTATTGCTTGTCTACTCTTCATTTTTTATATTAGTTTTTTAAGCACTTCAAGTTTTAACTCCTTGGTATGTAACATTTGAACTTTCCTCTCCATATTTTACTGCCTGAAAGGTAATCTCCAACCTCCAACCTTCACTGAGTACCTACTATGTGCGAGACACAATCCTCAAGGTTAGGAATATAGATATAAATAAATAATGGTTTCTTCCCACCAGAAGTGAATTATTTAATGCAACAGCTAGACAAATAAGCTGATGATCGCAATAACATGTGATTGGTGTCATAAAGAAACCGGTGGATACTCTGCTCATGGCCTTTTTTTACCCCAGGAGTAACTATTAGCTAAAACTTAACCCAAGTGTCTGGTTCTACACATCCACCCCTCTTTACAACATCTTAGGTTCCACAGAATGAACCCAAGTGGAAAGCCTACCAGTCCCAATCCCCTGCTCATGTCAAGCTTATACAAGCAAATAGCTTTTCAAACTGAATGTGCAAAAACAAACATATAGACACTTTCTATACAAATCCCTCAAACATAATTTCAGACTAGACTATAAAAAAGATTATTGATATATCTCTACCTTTCCAGGCAGTGACCAGAGAGTTAACTCCATGAACAAGGGTACTGTGAAAGGCATTGATATTGACTAATCATCATCCATATCTCCCCTTATAAACAGAATCCCCATTTATTTGGGGCAGCAATGCACACAGCCCACATGC
The DNA here is from genome assembly GCF_040802235.1 of Manis javanica. NCBI lineage: Eukaryota > Metazoa > Chordata > Mammalia > Pholidota > Manidae > Manis > Manis javanica. The sequence continues at coordinate 31,875,464 of NC_133171.1, read as the reverse complement.
TTTGTAAGATAATTACCTTCCCAGACTCCTTTGCTGTTGAGGATACCAGCGTGGCACAGTTCTGCCCATGAGAGTTTATGGAAATCTGCTAGGAAGCTTCTGAGGGTCTTTCAATGCTTGTAAAAAGGACAAAAGTAAGGAAACATCTTCCTTGGCCACTTCTTTCTTATTTGAAAGCAGAGGAGATATTTAGAGTTATAGCAACCATGGATAATGAGCTGACAAAAATAAAGACAAAAGTGAGCATGCTTAGGCCCCAGAGAAGAAAGAACTTGTATCCATGGACATTCTGGAGGGACTGGACTATGGACTTCAGACCTAAATTTCTGTTAGGTAAACATTACATGTTCCTACAGTTAAGCCACTTTTACATGCCCTCTGTGTTTACTTGCTGCTGAAAGCATTCCTAATGCAGATATATGTCAACCTTATTGTTCTCTCTAGTCTTAGGACTGAGAACTGTGGCTGACACACTTTAAGGGGTCAAAGAATATTTGTTGAAATAATATTTAATGAGTGGATTTTAGAGCAGATACTAAGCATCATACCTAAACTTGTGGATGGTAAAGATGTTTTATTTTACATTGGATTTTTATTTTGAGTTCAATTTCTTGAAAACAAAATGTGCAATGCAAATTTTGTTTGCCTTATACTACTTTATCCTTGCTGACAAACTCGCAGATGTGTTTATCTCTGGACACATTATCCAAGGAAAAATAGACCCCCTCTCCAGTCCCAGAAAAATCAGTATTGACTGGTCCTAGCCAATCATGGTGGTCTCATTTATACCCTTGTGCACAGTGAGTGGCATATGCCTGGGCACGAGAGGCAATTGGGGCCAACGGGGCTGATTCTGCTGGGGGCTTCAGAGAAGAGTCTTTTTCACTAAGAAAAGGTCATACACACTTCTGACAAAGATACTGCTGGAGAAGAATCATTGGGAAATAGGGACTTGGCCTTTATTTAAATGGACTTTAAAAATTTTAATAAGGAATACATGATAATGTATTACTTGTGTAAATCTGAGCTATTAATAAGTTAAAGGACTAATAACAAATAAAAGGGAAATCTATTAAAAACTGATAGTTTGTGTTCTTCTGTCCACATCATCAGGCAACTGGTCTTGGTCTTGCTTGAAGTTTGCAAAGAATCAGACCAAAGACGTACAGCAAATAACTAGGACTCCCTGTTGAGCTCTGATTCTTGACCTCTTTTGTGAACACTATTTCCTCTGACTTCTTATCATATGTTTCTTGGTTTCAAAGTGTTTTTCTGAGAGTAGAAGCAGCAGTGAAAATATCTCTTCGCTTCTAGGCAAACTACTGAATCATTAACTCTTGTCATCAGCCACTCAACGTCCCTAGGGTTGTCAGGGCTAGCTAGGTGAAGGACTTCTGTTGAATAACTGAGATATCATTGTATTTTAATAGCATCCCTGAAAAGTATTAGCAAATGTACAGAGGGTCCTTAAAATGTTGAAAAGTTTAAGTAACATAGCAACATTAAATTCTGACATTTATAAAACATGGCATTTGCTTGTTGATTTATTCATTCACATTCACATGTTTTCCCTTAATGCAGGAAAAGCAAAGAGAATGGCAGGCATAGGTAAGATTGAAAACTCTTAGAAGCTAGGCAGAGACAAGAACTTGGATGAAACTGAAGCTAAGAAAAAGAATAACAAATTATGCTTTATTAAAAGGAAGGAAGGAACAAAGGAAGGGAGGGAGGGAGGGAAGGAAGGAAAACCTAGTTCCTGATGTATTATATGATTTGGATTTTTCCTCAAGTAAGATAATAGAGAATTACAGGTTTACCATCTAAATGTAATCATTTTCAAGTATCTTAGAGGCAGTATGCTCTGATTTTAGATGTGTTGTCATTAACTTAAAAATATCTTCAGAGAAAAAATCATAATACTGTGACATTCTTCTACAGTTAGTCATTTTTTCTATTTATTCTTACTGGCCCTACTGAAACCCTTGTTTTTTATTACTTTGTTTAAAATCTAAATTCAGTAGGATAGCAAAGCATACTTTAATGACCTTTAAACCTGTTACAATCCTGAGCAAGTAAAAGACTGAAAATAAGACTTTAATATGTCAGCCAGGCAATTTTCTAAACCTGCCTCTAAATTCTGTGAATCCACCTCTCCAAAAGGTCGGCAGAAGTAAAAGCTTCATTGAACAAGTCAATGTCAGTACCATGTCTTTTGCCAAGAATGCTTGGCAGAACAAAGGATTCCATTGTTTCAAAAGACTGACCTAGTGACTTGGTCGGAAATGTTTTCTTTATATTAATTGAGTTGAAGAGACAGAATAAAGTCAAATAACTGTTTTAAGGTAGAAGCAATTCAAAGCAGTTCTTAAGGGCTCTGAAGGTTGATAGATCTGGGTTTGAATCTCACTCTACCAGCTGTGAGATCTTAGTAAGTCAATTTGCATCTTTATGACTCAATTTCTCCATTTGTGAGGTGGGAATAATATCAGCTCAAATACATCAAAAACTGCTGGCTGTGTCTCAATACCCATTGTTCCCTTCTTTCTTAACATTAAAATCTTAATTTTTACCTAGGCACAAATGACTGAAAAAGAATCTCTTTTACAACTAGGTATGGTCATTTGTCTAAGAGGTGGGATATATGTTACTTCAGGAAAGTATCTTTAAAAAGGGGGAGTGTGACTGGGGAAGGCAGTATAGCATAGAGAAGACAAGTAATGACTCTGTAGCATCTTACTAGGCTGAAGACAGTGACAGCAATGGGGGATGAGGACTTGATAATATGGGTGTATACTGAAACCACATTGCTCATGTGAAACCTTCACAAGATTGTATATCAATGATACTTTAATTTTAAAAAAATGGGGGAGTGACCTCATCACCCTTCCTTCTTCCTACAAGTGGAATATGGACATGATGGCAGGATCCCCAACAGCTTCCTTTGTGAGGTAACCTTGGCAATGGAAGCTACATATGCAGCAGGAAAAAACAGAAAGAGACTTAGTCCCTCCCACCATGTCACATCAGCCCTAAACTACTTTTGGAATACTTGAACAGGAAAGAGAAATAAACCATCTAACTTAAGCCATTGTTGGAGGCATTTAGTTCTGTCAGCCTTAATCCTAATAGATAATACTGCCACAAGAAAGGTTTGAAGAATTAAATGAGATCATGTGCCTTTTATATAGTAAGTATACAACAAAGGATGCCTATTATTAATCAAAGATAATATTTTGGGCTAGGTATTCAAAAGAATAAAATATATCTAGAAAAGCTTACCTCTTAGACCAGTGGCATCAAGGAATTATAGACACCCATCAAAGGATAAACTCTCTCCTGGGAAGAAATTTTTGATGTTATTAAAATAAAATACCTGCAATAAAGAAAAGAGGTCAAACAGACCTGGAATAGCTCCTAATTCCCATAGTAACCACACATTTCCTTACACTTAGTGTTGCCTAATGTTCTCAGTCTGAAGGACCCTGAATTCTAGTAAGAGATTTAAAATAGAAAATTAAGATAGGTACATGTGAAATCCTGGAAAGTAAAACCCTCTGAATGGTGATAGATCTCCTAATGATAACCTCAATTAACTGTAGCACTATGCACAAAAGAAACAATTTTGAAATGGAAATAAATTCTCAAAAGGCTGAAAACCAGCTGAAACAGTGTTGAAAAAAATGTATATATATATTAAATAATTATAAATATATGTGATTTCTGCATCAGACATTGTCAAGAATCATTTGAAATTGCATTGTATGTATTATAGATATTTCTGGAGAATATGAAAATTCAAGGCACCCTTCCCCAGTCCACAATCATAAGCTATATCTAAAAAATGTCATAAAAAAATTTTTGTTAGTGCAACCCGATGATTTTTCTAAGTATCCATTGACATAATTTTCACCTCTTTTCCCTATCTTGCTGCCAGAGCACATCTTAGATTGCTATTTTACTTTCCCTAATAATCACAATACCAATTCTTTGTGTTTTATTTACTTCTCTGATTACTTGTACCTAAATCTCACAGCCTAAGTATCTTGAAGCCCTGGCAGAAAGGTCAGGGTAAGTTTTATAACTGCGAAGTATAAAATCAGCATTTTAGGCATCCCAGTTGCAAAGAAAGAAGAAGGAATGGAATCTAACAGTGGTAAAGCTTAAAGACCATACATACTCCACCTCACTAAGATTCATACTTTTTTTGAGATTAATACCAAAAAATAAAAATAAATAAGAGGAATGTAGGTATCAGCATCAACATTTTACAAGTAAACATCATGTTCAGAGGTGTTAAGTAGTTTGACCAAGGTCACAGAGCTTGTGAGCAACCCAACCAGGATTGGATTCTACATCTCTTTTACTCTACAGCTAGGGCTTTTACCAGCAAGCCTTTCAGCCTCTACTGTGTACTAACAACAGAAAGGATAAAAGCAGGAGTTCGCCTTTAATACTTGCAATAATAATGCAGTAATCATGAATACACATGGAAAGTTGCAGAAATTATTAAAATAGACTCAACATTGAGAAATATTCATTAAGAGATTTCATGTCAAAGCAAAGGTACTCTTGAGGACCAATATGTTTTAGAATTCAGTATCTGTCAGATTTTAGGAAGAAAATGGGTACATATACCATATATTATGACACCCTTCCAGCAGGATCTGGATAGCACCCCATTATCAAAAAGATTAATATTCCTGTAGTGAAGTATATGAATATTCAGACAGAATATAAAAGTCACACATCATTTGAGTAGTTTCATTGCTAAGTGAGTTCAGCTCAGGTTAGGTTTCAAGTTTCAAAAATACTTCCTCCTCTCATTGCTTTTTGGATTTCATAATCACAGGTAAGGAACATGGGCTCTACTATGTCCTACCTCACCAGGTGAGGGAAATACTAATGATAAACTGACTGATCCATTTACCAGAACTGACTTTCCACTAACAGAGCAAAGACACCATATATGCCAAGTGTGTCCCATATGCTCAGCATGAGTTTGTTTCCTGCTTTGTGACTCAATTTCCATCCATATGTTACTCAACTGAATTTAAAAGTAGGTCATGAAAATGAAATACAGGTCAGACTACTAAAATCCCGGTAAGCTATTAAGTAATTCATGTGTGACTGTTCCAGTTCAGTGCTAAAACTACTGTTAACTTTCAACTGTTACATTTAACTTATGAATAAACAATTGAGAAAATTAGGAGGTACTATAGATACATTTTTAGCCCCTGAAATTCACCCACCACTGTACCACTAAGGTCCATCCCATTCGGGTTAAAGACATTTGTCGCCATACTATGACTTTGACAATGGACTTGAAATAAACATTCGACACATTAAAATTCAGCCAACAATCATCTCTGCTCCGTAACTATATGAACCTGTGGACTGATTTAATGTGTCATTATCTGTCATTTGTTGAGGAGCCTCTAGACCTGGACCCAACATATTTTAAAACTACAGATAAATCTGCAAGTAAGCATACAGTTGCAAATAAAAATTAACCACTGAATCTCTTAGATCATTATACTCTAGTATGGCACCGATATTTTTCTTTCCACTTCTGTGTCCGTCTCTTTTTATCTTCAGTCTTCTTCAATTCTAAAATTGGGAATTTTTTCCCATTAGATGTCCACATGATTCATAGTTTTAAATGTTTAGATATATTGGCCTTGGTCTTCAGGAGAGTTATTGATTAAATATTGCTAAGAACTAGGGAAAATAGTAAAAAACTAAAAAGAAAGTAGGCATAATTGTTTTTGGAAAAGATTTTGGCACAATTGTTTTCCTTTAATTCTAATTCTTTCAGAAGTTCATGTAGCGTCAGGAAGAGGCTGCCACCCTTCTGTATAGAAATGTACAAAAGTAGCTAATTAGATACAAAACAGAAAAAACATAATACCTATGAAAAGGGTAAATGGCAGATGGTTAAGTGTTATCTAAGTTTTACAAGTATTACTATTAACCACCAAAATTATTTCTTTCTTAAAGGAACATAGTGTGGAATAAAAATAGCATATATTTTAGAAACTGCCCCTTGACCTGCATAAATTGCAAAATAAATATATGTACCTACCCCTTCAACAGCTCCAATACAGTAACTCATTTAACAGTGTAAATTAGTTCACCCACTTTCTGGCTCCACCAGGCCTTTCCTGCCTTTTCCAGTACCCATATGAAGAATGGATTCCAAATTAAATTCAAGCTACTTTTTAGCAAATCAGTAACTCTACAATTTACTTACATGGGTATTTTAGGGAGCACTTTGGGACAGACTACTAGATCAATGGGAATCTTATAATAAAATGTATTAATCAAGCTCTTTGATTATTTAGATGAAATAATTGATGGCCAAAAGTGTACCACTTTGCTTAAGGGCTCACACTCACCAGTGGCAGAGCCCACCTGGAAGCCAAGATGTCTTACTGCTTCCCTGGGGCTCTTTCCCACAGGCTCTCTCAGATCCTGTTTCATGTGTTGGATCACATCACATGGGTAGAACCTTTTGTAAAATAACAGTGGCTAAGTCCTCAGTCTTCCACATTGAGCTCTTCAATTTCCTCATCTCAATCCTACATTTATGCTTTCCTGATTTTATGAGATTTTAACTCACATTTTCTCAAAAGCATTTCAAAAGCTATATTGCAATTATTGTTTCTGCTATTTGTCTGAATTTGACCGAATAATTTGCACAGCTATGAGAATAAAAGGTCCAGAAAAAATACCCACAAGATAAGTGAACTCACTATCTATCTGCTAAAAAGATCCCAGTGAGAGAAAAAGATGATAAAGAACAAATAGTCCTTGGAGTAGAGAGTTCTCATTAGGAGACCAGTTACAGCTCCAAACAGAACAGGCAAGATGCTGCCCAAAGCGAGAGTTCTCTGTACCTCTCACCAAAACTATTTCCGTGACAAGCTTCAGATAAGCAAAGAGAACAGTGGGAAGTGAGTTCTCTTTGAGCAAGAAAAGAACTCTATACATTGCTTATTACGCCAAACTATATTATTTGTATTACTTAAAAGAACACGACAGTACTACAGTGTAAAACAGTGTAATGGCCGGCAAACAAGTGTTTGCTCGGGTGTTTGCTCAGAGTCGCCACTCCTTGGACACCGGAGGCCATACCATGACACTGTTCGCACAGTGGAAGGGTCAGTGCAATGGGTCCACTTCGACTGCCAGGTAACTGGGTTCAGACTGAGAGGTAATCACATGATCTCCTTTAGAAGACAGAATCAACTTTAAGAACCATCCTATAATCACCATAAATGGGGGTCTGGGTATTTATTTTATTTCACTATTTATTACATGCTTTCTTGAGTACTGTATACAGTTTGGTATTTACAAGTGAAATCCCATACCAAGCTGCAACACCTCAAAAGAAGAACAAGACATCTTACCTGCCTAGAGCATTCTTTGTCTGAATTTTTAGTCTTCATCTACTCCTACCATATAATGTTTTGTGCCATTGCCAAGATTCCAAGATATGATTATAAAAATAGTGGAAATAAATTACATGTTTAAAAAGGTACAATCTTACCAATAGGCTTTCAATTTGTTACTAAGTGTACAGAGGCTGGGGGAACAGATTTATGATGGTCATTTATGTGAAACATTATTTCATATTCAAGCCCAGTACCTTCTCAAAGCTGCGAGAGCAGATGCCGTTGCTCTAGAAGGACATCAGCTTTGGCCTTTATTTAACCTGGAGTGAATCAGTGGGGAACTCTAAGGCATTATGTGTAAAAAAGTATCTTGAAAAACATAACAGGCATAATTTTAATTATTGTATGTATTATGCACAACTTGTCTCCAGAAAAAAAAGGTGTCAGACAACTCATAAGTTTAAAAATGATAAAAACAGAGGATTAAAGCAGAAGCCTTGGAAGAGTATGCACTAAATAACTCTGAGCCTCCTGGCAGCTAAAGCAAAAGTGAAATTCAAGATGTTTTTTTCTTCTTTTCCTTTTGTCTGATGAAAGAAAGTATACAGACTCACATGAAAAGGTAGATGTTTCTTTCTCTGGTATTAAATCATAAGAGGAATTATATATAAATGCCAAAATAATTGATATTGACTATCACAATAGACAAAACTCACCTGCAGTTGTTTCATACACTACAGAAGCATTCTTCTCAGTAGCTTTTCTTAAAGTGGAAAAAATTAAGGATGCAAAATTAATTCATGAGCTTCATTGTCTCAGAAAACTAAATTAGTGGAACTGAGCATTTCACAATCTCTTGTTTGAACTTAATTCAAGGATTTAGCTTGGAAAAATTAGAAGAGCCTTTCTGAAAGTGTGATTTGAAGATCCGATTATTTGAGGTTCCTTTTCAAAAGTCGAAGATTTTGGGATCACACTCTAAAACTACTGAATCAAAATTTCAGATATGGATCTCAGGAATCTCTATTGTAAGTAAGTTATCCTGGTCAACTGCATGCATGTGGTACTGATTATTAATAATCTCTTAGCATCAAACCCACCCGTCTGTGTTGGGCCTTGTGATGCTGAAGCCGGGTCTCTGTAATCACACTTGTTGCCGCCCGGTTCAGTGTTAGGTTCTGCCGATAGGGGGCACTAGGGAGAGAAGAGAAAGTAGGAGGAAGACGCTGGACCGCGCTCCCAGTGCGCTTGCTCTTCTGTCAGCGTCACCCAGATGCGGCTCTTCTCCCCAGCAGTTGGTTCCAGTTTCCACTTGGGTTCCATCTCACCCAACAACCCCCCTGGCGTTCCGTCAGAGCACCGGCATCTTCTGAAGTCAGGGCTTCAGCCCCAGTGGGCTCTCCTCTGAGTTTCTGAGACACCAGCTCCAGACAGGCAGCTTCCTCACCGCAGAGGTCCCCACGCTTCTAGGTGCCAAGAGCCACCCAGGCCTACACCACCGCCACCACCCGGTTAGTGGTGCCAACCGCTCCTGGCAGTTACTCTCTCTGTTAGCTTTGTTTCTGCCCTCTCAGTCCTCCAATTCCTGTATAACCGATATAACCAATTCCCTATATAAATCGTCTCTTAGAAGAATTGGTGTGGTTTCTTTTATCCTGACTAGGACCCTGACTTATATAAACGTTCAAGTTTGAGTTCTAGTACCTGGAATATTAAGGAGACATTTCCCTTGCCAAGGGATCTCTCAGTTATCAGTTGTTTAAACTCTTCCGTTGTACCAGTAAATAAAACACTGGTACCAAGAGTTTCAGCTACTACATTTTATTGCCTTACAAATTTTTCAGAAGCTTTGAGTTCCAGATGAGCACATAATAAAGGCGAAATTGTTATCAAAAATGAAAAATTGTTTTCTTAGCACCCAGATTCAGAGCTACTTCAGTTCTATACAGGAGTGGCCTACTTACAAGCCTATAAGCAGAACAAAAATTTTTCCCAGAAAATATTTTTATTCTTCTTAAGGGCTTCCAGAGGAAGCATTACTTGCATATCTGCAAGACAAAGACCAAACTTTGGCCTTATATTTAAAGCCACCCATGACGTTAAACCTACACAATTCGTCAAGCTCATTTCAATTATACTTATTAGGGTGCTGCTTCCCCCTGAGCTAGTTGTTCTCTGCCACATCTTGTGTATGGATTCCTGCTCCCTACCTTGGCTCAGGTAGTTCTTGCTGCCTGGGGGTCCCCACTGAATATACAGATACATAGAGCAGGGCACATAATGCGAACTCAGCACATGTTGGGCCTGGCTTCCGCTGCCTTCCTCAGGACCATTCTGTTTTGAACTGCCATGGCAGTTACCTTATGTATGCTTTTTACACACAGCACATGTTTCCTTGTGAACTGCTTGGATACACACACACACACACACACACACACACACACACACACACATATATATATATATACACATATATATATATATAGTCTTCCCTTCCAGATTATAAATTATATAAGGACAAGCCATATGTCATATACCCTTGTATCACCACAGTGCCTCACAGACTTTGCATAAAACAGTGACCAACAAATATTTGTTGAATGAATGAATGCCCTCTGGATGGCCATCTACTTTTTTATGAGTCATTCCTTTCTCCTCTACTATACTGTAGATATCTCAAATTCTTTTGCAAATATAGAGGATATGAATAATATCCAATATGCCTTATACTAATGTCTACAGTGTTATAAGACAATTTTTACATTTAGATCTGCATAATACTTTCCATACATTAGCTGTTTAAATTTCGGTGCCAACTCCATGGAACCATTTTCCACTGTTATTAGCCAAGGAAACTAAAGCTCCAAGAACCTAAGCGACCTTGTCCAAGGTCACGTATTCCTGGAATTTGACAAGGGCTCTTTTCACACACATTGATGGTCTCTTGGAAAGTTAGCACGTAGACAGGATGAGGACAGTGATGAGCGCACATGACAGATTGCTCTTCTTCCTCTGCAGAGACTCGCTTCAACACCAGGAACAACCTGAAAGGAGTGACTCACAATTCCCAGCAGCATTGCCAGTTCATGTGCTATGATCCTGTTCCTGACAAGTATAATAATGATCATCCAGAGAGTCAGATTTCTGCTGGATTTAGAAAAGCATCTTTGTTCATGTAAGGAGCCAGCGGGTTGGTGAGAACACTGCAGCTCTTGAATGATTTCCATCCACCCCTTCATCCCAGCCAGGAGCACAGCTATGAGAGAAGAAAGGCATCCGGCAGAAGGGTAAGTATGACTTCCTCGTGTCCCCCTCTTTCCCATCTTGAAGCTAGAGTGGTCACTGGGTAACCCAGTCCTGTACATGGGTTTCATAAAGCCTAGTGAGCCACTGAAAATTTCAAACACATTAGCAACATAGAAGGGAACAGTGCAGATAGTTCCAGCCCGCTGAATTTATCTCCCACTCCTGTTCAGCTCTCTGAAAATAAGATGAATATACCCCTTTGGTGGCACTCTCCACAGAGGATTTGTAGTGAAGAACATGTTTTACAAAAATATTTGTTAGTAACTTTACAGAGCTTTCAAATAATTTTGACAGGCACTCAGGTTCTCTGGAATCTCAAAAAATATTATAATTAGTATCTACTCTTTCTAATATTTGATACATAAGATGGCCTTAATGCAAGACAAGTATTAGATTATTACAAAGATCAAATCTGGTAAAGCATAATTTCCTACATCAGTCAAGTAGATAAGGTCTCTCAAACTTTTAGGCAAAAGGATTTGCCCACATCGATTTGCCTTTCTCACCCTGCCTGCCCTCCTTTGCTCCCCCTCTTGCCCCTTCTGCCACCTTTTCCTTCCTACCTCTCTCCCTGGTAACCGTCCCCCTTTTTTCTCCATCTGCGGAGCAGGGGCTTAGCCTTTTAAGAAATTGCCTTGTTTGCTGCACTTCTCTAAAGGCTGGTCTGAGGAGCCAATTCTGTTTGCATAAAACAAAAGTCAGCACCCAGAAAGTTGCTTGAACCAAGGGTAGAGGGAAAGAGTTATGAATTTCACAGTCCTGGGCACCCAAGTTCATGCTGTCAGCAGAGACCTAGGTTCGTTTTTCGGAGTAATCGCTCATCCACTGACATCCTACTGGTAAGGTATATGCTCGTGAGGAGTCAGCAGGAAATATCAGAGGACTAAAAATTATAAACTAAGCGTAAAATATGTCTGCAGTTACTGCTAAGTTAGCATTTCCACTAGAGAAACATTGCGTTTTCTCATATAAATGATATAATTTGGCTTTTCACCATTATAGATACCTTTATAGGATTATGAATGATATTTCACTTTCTTACAAAAAGAAAATTATAATCATGAAAAAATTAACTGTTGCTGGAGACAAGGCAAGGATAATAACAGTATAGATTCCTGAAAGGAGCAGATAGGAAAGTCAGTCCAAACAAAACTGGCAGAAGGAAGCCAAATTGGAACCATGCAAAATGATGTCATGCTGAAATGCAATCATTAAAACAGCCGTAAGGTTAATTTACTTAATACTCTTTTTCATCCACTGAAGTCAGCAGATTATCCCAAGGTGAAGAAAAGATATAGGTGTATTATCCTTGTAAGAGGAGAGCTGTGGGACACAGCTACAAACAAAGCCAGCTTTAGAAAATGGCACAAAGACTACATATTGAATTTATATGGTATTACTGAAAGGCAGCCAGGAGAGGTTTTCCCTGCCTTTTATTCCCAAGTCTACAGTTAAAATGGATGGGCCAAAAAGATGCTACAGGTTACGTTGAAGACTCAGGCACCCAGACACAAATGGTTGCCTCATTCAGTCACACAGGCTGCTCACTGCACAACTCCAGGGGGTGCCATTCATATGGACTATGACATGAAAAGAAACCCCTCAATCTGTGAGATGGAGGCCCTTCTGTGATAAACCACTGGAGTCATATAGAATAAGAGAAAAAAGCAGGATATAAAATTATATATAAAGTATGATAGTGATTCTTTCTCAAATAAAACATATACATAGAAAAATAACCAGAAGAAATTATACCAATATAACAAAATTTCTGGAAGTATGTATGTATTTACTCTCTCCTATTCCTAATTTTATTTTCACATTGAATACATTAGCAGCTTTTTAATAAATTTAGTAGTAACTTAAAATATCCAAATTGAAACTATTTGTGGTTTCAATGTTTTAAAGTGTCCAAGATGTAATGATTAGAATGGTTTCCACACAGATGGAAAATCCTTTAGAAAAACTGGGCACATTTTGTCTTCATGTGTTTACATTTCAAACTGGTTCTGCATTTTAAATTACTCAAAAAACATATAAGGATTAGCTTTGCTTACAAAAGACCTGATTCTATTTTAAACGGTGAAGAGCTTGCATGCTCCATATCCAAAAGTAAGCAGGTTTCAAGTATAATTCCCTCTGCTCCAGTGTTCCCTCAATCTCTTGGGTTGGCTTTGGTCTAGAACTGAGACCTGTCAGCAGCAACTATGGCCACATGATTTCCCTGCCCACAGCCAATGCAGAGAGGGACTGTCCACCCCTAAACCAATCACAGGCAAGAGAAGGGGACTGGCTTAGACGGATCAGGATCTACCCTAGGCCAAGGATCACTCTATCACTGCTACACAGTAGGAAGTGGGTGGAATCAAGCACAAATACAGGTTTTGTAAGACCTGGAACTTACACAGTCTGGGGATTTTCTTTAAGTAAAACAATTTTTTAAAAATACAAATTTATTATGGAAATGGACATTTACGTAGAATAGAAAAAATATATAAACTTTGAAAATATGCGAATGCCACAGATATCACAAAATCCAGAAAAAGGTGCATAGTGTTTTTATTAATTAATTTCCTGACACATCCCTATTACACCTTCTTCTACATTTTTTAGGCTGTATTCTCTTTGCCTCTTCACATAACAATTATGTAGTAGTTAATAAAGAATAAAGAGAAATAGAATTCAGTCATCTAGCATATATAGTTCAAAATAATTTTCATTATTGATCATTTCAAAAACTTTCTTTTGGCATCCATCCCAAGTCAAGTTGTTATCAATGATGACATACAATTTTCAGGAACATTATCAAATTTGGGTAGACCTCTCTTAAGTTCTTTTTTTCACATACAGTTATTTAATTTGTAAGAGTTTTCCACAGTCCAGCTTCCGGGCCCCTACCTCTCAAATCTCCTCCAGCGCCCACATCCCACCAGCACAAGGCGCTACAGGACCTGCCCGTGGCTCCATGAGTATGGCTCTAAGCACAGTGCACAACAGGACGGTTTCTGGAAGCCATTTCTACACCAAGGCAGCTATGGGAGTAATTGTAAACCAAGTAAATACATGCCATAAACCCAAACAAAAACACTCCCTATTCACCACCCTCTTGATTGGATCTTAAAAATGGCCTTAAGTCACTGCATATCACCCAATGGAAAGGCAAGTGTGGTGGAAAGGAAGTCAGAGAGTGAAACAAAGATCAGTCCTAACTAATGAGTTAAAATATCCCATTGCTACAAATGTTACCAAAACATATGACCATGTTAAATCGGTGTCCAGGTCCCATAAATTGCATTCTATTTGGGAACAAGCTATCAAAAAATATTGTCTGGAAAAAATGGGATAATACACAATAGGTGTTTTGTTATAGTGATCAAATTATATCTGCTTATTACTTAATTAGGAAATTTATTACCTTCCTGATGTGAGCCTACCTCCAATAGCACACAGGAGGAGGAAGAAGATGCAGGACTATTATCACCAGACCGTGCCTCTGAAGAATTACTGCTCAGATGCGAGCATCAAAATCTATTAGCATCCACTTTCTCCTTTAAAATACTCAAGAAATTAAAAGAAAACAATGAAGTAAATACATTTTGCCATTAATATCTTGATTTCATATTATGTACATTAATTACATGAAAAAATAAAGGCTGGCATGTGGCTATTTGAAAGAGTTGGGCTGGGGATTCATACTCACATTGGGCAAGGTTTGCCTACCAAACTATACAGCATGCATTGTTTCCTCTTGGATACGAGGCCACTTAACATTTTCAACACTTGGGTGGTCGATGGACTAGAGCGCATGATGATTACATATACAGATAATAGAAACTGGAATAAGTACTTATTACTTTAGAGGGCAGGAGTGGAATTCTAAATGACCTTTCAAAGCTGGAAAAGGAACCACATAAATAGATTGATGAGCAGTTGTATTGAGAAATGTGTGGGGAAGTACACTAAGGAATTTTTTTAACTACACAAAATGTAGCAAATTCTTGCACAAACGTTTTTTGAATGCAGAAACCACCATCCATCACAAATTGAATACATGTCAGTAAGTACAGAAATTACATTTTTAAAAATGCTTCATTTGGAGGTGGTTTAACAACAGTGTAATTGGAAGGAAACAGAAAAATAATACATTTTGCCACTACATCTGATACCTTGCAGTCTCTCCTGGGTTGCAGTATTCTAACCTGGGAGAAAATGGCTTCCTGATGGCATTTTACTAGAGAGCTTCTGCATCTGATAAGATTTCTCTCCACTGAGTGGAAGGAATGTCAAAGCAGAGAAATGGAGGGTCTAAAAATTGGGGTCTAAGTCAGTTCAACCACTACTTATAAAACATTTATATATAGCATTGCATCAAATACTATAGAGCAATAAGATATAAACAGGACATGATGTCTGTGGGCAAAGGAGGATTTGAAAGGATTAAAAACAGCAATATGCACTTTCTTAAGTGGATAGTAAATAAGTTTCACTTATTCCATAACTAAAATTAATGGCTTTTGTCAATTATGTGTCATTAATATTTCTCAAAGGTTAATATTATGAGATAAATTGAATGTTAATACAAATATGGAAATATTTATAAAATAAGTCTGATATGCAGAGTGACACCACAAACACCCTTAGAGTAGCTGTGATGAGTTAGTCACAAGGACTGTGCCCCACACATACCAAAGGATTAGAAAGCTGGACATCCTTCCAGGGCATTATGGCTAGTTAAAAATCTACAGATGCTTATTTTTGGCACAGGTCATTTTATTACTCTGCTTTTCTGATATATGAAAGCCAGTCACAAAGGTTTAAGGACATCTCATTAACTTCGCTGAAGGAGGGAAATATATAAAAAGATAGGATCAAAAGAGTGGAATTAGAAAACCTCTGAACAAGGAACTCCATGGGAAGCAAATCACCGTTTATATTTTATCCACACTATTTTATCCAGTTTTAAAGATAATTGATGAATGAAGTACAGTGTTTCCCCACTGAAACATATGTGTGAGCTGTGTTTCATCCTCAAGGATTATAATGCTTTAAAGAAATTTCCTACTCTGTCAAAAAGAGGATCACTCCAAGAAAAGGCAACCTTCATTATTATTTATATATCATTTCTTTAAAAATAGTAATAATAAATTTAATGTTTAAGGATATAAAGCATTTTTGATAGTCTTAGCAGTATTAGGCCTTTTTGTAGCTTCAAATTTAAGAGACTTAAATTTTCTTTTGAGGAAATTCTCTGTGACTGTAACTCCCAGGATTGGTGTTACTACTTTAGGTGGAATTTTTTAAACTGTATTTCCACATAATTATAAAACGTCACATATAAAATGAGCTGGAGTGCTTTTGGTGGGGGAGGATGGAATGGGAGTAAGGATTGGGAATTAAGGGAAATAGTTTTAAAAAAAAACTAAAAGAAGAAGATCCTTCATGGACCGATAATGATAAAGTGGAATGAATTAGGAATTATTCTTTTAAAAATATTTGTAAAGTACTTATAAAAAGTATTTTTTAAAAGGAGGGTGGCAAGACAGTATTTCAAGGGTGGGACAAAAGTCACCTAACAGTGATTTTTTTAGTTTTCACTAGAGCAGCAATTCTCAAAATGTGGTCCCTGGACCAGCAGCATAAGCATGCCCTGGGAACCTGTTAGAAACATAAATTATCAGGTCCCATCCCAGAAACTTTGAACCAGAAACTCAGGGGTGGGGCCCGGTATTAATGAAGCCCTAAAACCCTACAGGTGCTTCTAATGCCTGAAAAAGGTGGAGAACCATACCAGTAAAACTTCAGAGCTTTTAAAACCACCAATGCTGACTGATGCCAGTCCCAGACCAATTAAATCAGAATCTCTGGGGATGCAGCATTGCATTAACATGCCTTTTAACACTCCCCAAGTGTTTCCCAAAGTCAGGCAGAATATCATTGCCTCAGAGAGCCCCTCTTCACCCCAGAGGAAGGAGCCACAAGGCTGAGCTCCCAACAGATTAGCTGAATTAGTTGAATTCAATCTCCTTTGACAGGATTAGTTGAATCTTCAACTAGTTTCTTTTACTTCTTTTTCAATGAAAAATTTTAAAAGAAATGTAAAAACAAGATAATCTTTTATTAAATAGAGTCAGAACCCCCCAAAAGCCCCTTAATTTCAGCTGGGCATAAAAAAGGGTTAAACATGGTACATATTAATCATCTCCAATTTGGTTAAGTTTGGTATATAATACATTTGAAGATGTATTTATTATTATCTTTAGTGGTAACAGTAATTAGGTTTTAAAGTAATCAATTATATTAAAAAATAAAACCACAAGCTGAGTACAGTCAGCCAGAATTGTTTCATTCTCTTTAAATCCATTAACACCTGTGTCAGTCCATCCTAACCCTGAGGGAATAGGGACCCTACAGATTCATTTTTGTGCCTGTGGAA
This sequence comes from Manis javanica, assembly GCF_040802235.1. Lineage (NCBI taxonomy): Eukaryota > Metazoa > Chordata > Mammalia > Pholidota > Manidae > Manis > Manis javanica. The sequence continues at coordinate 31,858,331 of NC_133171.1, read as the reverse complement.
GGGGACAGGGAGGACTACCATCCTGACCTGTGGCGCTGGGTGAGGATTACCTCGGCTGCCAAGAATCTAGAGAAAGGGCCAGGGCCGTAGTGAAGGGGAGGGTGAGAGGGTTCCTGCCATAGGAACACAGGCAGGCCCAGGCAGGGGTTTAAAGGAACAAAAAGCGGATATGGTGTCACAGATAAATCTCTCACCTGCATTCATCAGAGTTTACCCGAGGCTAGCCCTGTACAGCCAAATGGAGATTAGTCAGATATAAAGATAAATTATCTCTGAAAGTATTTTGCACAATATTGGGGAAACTTTAAAAAATTTGCTGACATTAAATGTACATGCAAATTTCCAGCACTTATCTCAGCAGGGTTGTGCCCAATCATCACCATTAAATATTCTTCAGAACATGAGCCAGGGTATTCACCAGTAGGGAAATGACATGTTGTTCAAGAGACGGTGTTCCCCAGGTTTCCAGCAGGGAGATGGCATCAAGAGAAGGAGACAGATATCTTTTTAGCACTTATTATTTAATTCTCTAAACTATCATTTGGGAATGAATTGCAGATAAGGTGCCCTTAACTCCTAGTGTCCTAAAACTTCAGAGTCCTAAAAACCAAGAATGAGAACATTCTTTCACATAACTGCAGTACAATGATTAAAATCAGGAAATTAGCACTGATAACAATAATATTAGCTAATCCACAGGCATTTGTATTTCTCCAATAGTTCCAATAATATTGTTTATAGTAAAAGAAAATCACAGGTCATAGACTGTATTCAGTTGTCATGACGTGTCATGTTTGAGTACTTTTTAAATTTCTAGCTCAAAATGTTCTAGACTCATTTTGAATGTTCCCAGCCCCAGCCCTGGAAACAGAGAAGCCTGTTGCCTTTTAGAAGAGAATTCTCTTTAGAAACCAAAATCTGGACATCAGGTGCCCTTGAAATCCAGTCTGATATCCTAAGCTTTCCCATGTTCCGTATTTGGAACTCCCCTTTTCTGACAGTGAAAAGCCTGGTTCCATTATACAAAATATATTTACTTATTTTCTTATTCAATAATATTCAGAAAATAGTTCCAGAGTTCTAACCCATACTTCTAAGATAATCAAACCTTCTAACCACAGTCCAATATTTATTTGGAGTTTTTTGTATTTAGGAAGCATTCTTGAGGTCTTCCCACATAACCCTGGTTTCCCTGCTGCCACAGATTCATGTCTCCAACTGACTCCTGACAGTGATTCATTTAATAAGTGATCCAAAGTCTTTTAAGACTTCTAAGCATTATGGATTGAAATTGTGATTAAAGAAAGATTTTCAAGATAGTGCCAGAATTTTTTTAAGTTTTGGATTAAAGTAGTAGTAGTTGATTTTCCCCCTTTTTTCTGTCAAAAACTTTGAGGACCCTCTTCCGCTAGGCACCTGCTCTGCCCTACTCAGATGCTAAGACTGATCACACTTACACAGTGCCCTCAGGAGTTACAGACTAGTGGGAGCGAGGACAGGACAGCCAGGTGTCTTTCTGCTACAGCACGCCTCAAGGTTACCTCCCTTCTTGCTCTCCAGTACCATTTAAAAAGCCACAAATTCAACATAAGGTTTTCTTGCTTAAAACTATTTAAGGCTTCCCATTCTCTCTGGATGCTTTTCATATTCCCTAGCATGGAATACAAAAATTCTTTCACAATCAGGGACTTGTTTATCCCACCATGCTCTCCCCATTTCTGTCTCGTCCCCTCTCCCATTTTCCCAGACCCACTTCTCTTCCACAACTCAGGCTTGAAGTCGGACATCCTCAGGAAAGCCCTCTTTGAATCCTCAGTCTCCGATTCCCCGCCCTGATTTCCCTTAGCCCTTGTATTTCCCCTATTAAGGCCATTTCTGTGTTACTGTTAATCCGTTTGCCCAGCGACTATTTGTTAAACTGCAGTGTTTCATGGTGCTTAAAAGACAGAACCTGCAACCGGACAACCAGGTTTCGGCTTGAGCTTCTGCGCCACCGTTCTCTCAACTGTGAAGAGAAGAAATCCGAAAACCTACCTCATGGGGTTGTTGTAAGGATTAAATGAGTGAATGTATAGAAAGGGCTTAGAGAGGTGCAGGGCACCCATCAAACGCTGCAGACATAGAACTCGCGCGTGCCACCTTCCCAGAGACAGACTCTCAGTTTCCTCATTTGTCTCCATCAGACTGAGCTACGTGGAGCCTCCTACCCTGTCTTCTCCTTCCTTGTATTCCCGTCACCTAACACAGCCCAGGGCACAGAAAAGGTTCACTGAATATTAATTTTGTTAATTAATATAAACACACTCCTAATTTAATTATTGTGACAAGATTTAAAGGCGTAAATAAAGATTTTTACATTGGGAAGTAGGAATCACAGAGATAATCCACATGATTGATTTTTTAATCCAAAACAAAGGGACTTGAGGGCCCCTCCAGGATTGCTACTGAGAAGTGTGAAAAGAAAGTTCCTTTAGAGATAACTCGATCAACCCTCTACCCGGAAGGAAAGGCCTGCCCCCTCCCCAGGAGGATAAAAGGAGCTGAGAGAGGCTGAGGTGATCCATCTGGGCAGCCGAGAGGCAAGCTACCAAGTGTGGAACTTTCTTTGGATAAACCGAACCGACCCCGAGAGAGCACGGCGGCAGAGAAGGTGGGTAGAACACCCAGGACCTGTGTCCAAGGGCTGGGAAGTCGAGCTCCTCAAGCCTTCAAAACTGTTAACCATGGTTCTCTCCGTTGTTGCATTTGGGGTGCCAGTGTGGATGGGGAGGTTGTTTGTAAATTTACTGATTTTGTTTGACTTTTAGAACTGTGTGCATAATTTCTTTTTTATTAAAAAAGTTCCAATTTCTTAAGAAGTAATCTGGATCCCCCATGTACAGAATACAAATGTGAAAATATTCTGCAGACCAAATATCAGGTGAGTCGGTAAGACAAATTTTGGACATCAGGCCTATCCCAGATGATTGGGGAAACTGTGGTCACACAATTTATAATCTGATCATCAAAAGATGTTGAAGTCGGAACCCACATCCAGTAATGCTATGCTATGTAGTAATGTAATATCTGGTCACTGGAAAGCTTAAAAATCCATATTTTTTAATAATTAAAAAATCAGTCAATCTCGTAATTGAAAAGTGAACCATAAATCTTTTTCAATAACCTGAAGTTAATATTGCTTTGGGAATCTAATTGGATATGTATAGTTGATCATAATTACCTTGGCCTTTTAAAAAAGTGTTGATAGTTTAAGATTGCTTTCATATATATATGAAAGCAATACAAGCCACTATAGATAATTTGGAAGAGGAAGTGTTTATAATCTGTGCTACTTCAGAAACAGCCGTTATATGTATTCTGATGTATTTCTTTCCATACTTTTTTCTATGTACATACAAATAATTTTGTTTCAAAACTAAGATCATGTCATGTAAAGTTCATTATCCTTAACATTGCTCCATGGCCACGACTCTTGTAATGAATATTCTTGGGAAATGTGATATAAATAATTTAGCATAGAATTCTTCATATAAATTTCTTAGATCTATTAAACTGGTCCTCAGAGCTTCAAAGTAGTAAGGAAAAAGTATATCTGCGTATATATGGTTAAATCCAAAATATGTTTTTTTCTCAAAATGCACAATTCAACTTCAAACTAAATATTTTGCCTAATTAACCAAGTCCCCAGTAATCATGTGATAGGACTTAGTGAGTACAACCTCTTGCAAAGCCCTACCTTTAAAAGACACTGTTGGCGACTGAGTTTGAGTAGAATCTTCCAGGGCAGCTGAGTGGTTTCACAGTTTTGATCTCCATGCTTAGTAATGAAAGCCAAATGTCAATGTGCTTCCTCCTTATAAATAACCAATTACATGGGAGGCTTAAAAATAGAGTTCTTGTTGGTAAGAATCTAATTGTAATGGGATACAACTAACTTACTTGACTCAGGTTATTTAAAAGGCAATGGCTATAGTTGTTTAAAGCAGATAAAAGAATAATAGCAGGGCATCAAAGTTAGTAATGTCACATCAGTTGGCCTTATTTTAGGAAACTAATAAGCACAACTGAAAATTTCCAGTTATCAATCTAGAAATTTCCATAGATACAGACTATATGGGGTTTTTTTGGTAGTACAGTGATTTAATTTCTTTTTAAAGCAGAATACTGGAAGCACAAATGTTCACATTAACAGATGGTAGACTCCTCTCAGCAGAGGCAGTGAAAGGACTACAATTTTTCTCACCAGAAGTGTATCTAGTTACAATTTACACTTGCAGTCTTTTTTTTTCTTTCACTACAGTAGAATTTTTCTCTATTTTTGTCAAGCATCTGATCCCTCTTGAAAATCTCAATACATGTGAGAAGGACTCGTGTTCTTTTTATCCAAATACAATAATACCAGGAGTATCTGGTCTAAAACTTGAGACCAGAAATTTGTACAATCTTTCTTTCAGACTCTAGTCCCTCCTTATGAAGGTTGTCTTAACTTCAGCTCTCCCCCACATTCAAGCCCCCTAGACAGAATTAGGCACTGTTCCTCAGGATTCCCATAGCCCCCAACGGAAAACGGAAAACATCTATCGTACATTTTATTGCATGATATTGTAACTGTTTACATATGGGTCACTTTTGAAGACATCTTTTTCATGATCGTATACCCACCTTAGGCCAGTGCCAGTGCATAGTAAATGCTCACAGCAATTTTTGTCAGACCATACAAGGAGAAGATTGTTTAAATTTAGAGGGAGCATGGATAGTTCTCAAAAACATGGTATGGTTTGTGCTACAGTTGTCAACATGTGGTCATATCTGAACAGAGTCAAGCAATGTAGCAGTGATCCAATGTATTCCTAGAAAACTCACACCTCCCTCTCTTCTAATCTTTCTACTCCCCAGTACAATTACTGTTCATTTCTAGCAATAGAAGAGGACTGCTAACTGACCCTCCCTTTTTCAAAGAACATAATTGGCTCAGCAAAGAAAATGGGCTCTCTAGAAAACTTACAGGCTGCCCTGAGATAGGCAAAGGGACAGTTATGACTCGCCATGGCAACCATCTCCATCATTAGAGGACTGAGTCAGATTTTCAGAGTAACGACAAGGAACTTAGAGGAGGTCCCTGGAAACCAGAGCATTTAAGAGTTTGGTTTTCTTGCCACACTCATTGGAGTAGATCTAGACCCACAGGAGGTAAAATCCTTGAAATTACTGTCAGCAAGAGTGTCCCCCTTTCTCCTGTCTCTTCAGATACGGATTTGTGTGAGTGGCCTGGAGCCTGGGTTACTACTATTGTTGCAGCTGCTAGTGCAATCTTAATTCTTGGAACCACAGAGAAATGTGTGTGCCCCACTGCACTTTTGAAAATGAGTAATTTTGTCTCCCGGAGTGACATACCTACCCTACATTACCCAGGACATGCTGTCACTCTGCTTACCAATGATGAGTGACCTTAGAGCTACAGCACCTGGAAGACTTTAAGAATCACCGTGGGTGCTTCTAAAGGGCTTGGGAGCCACAGAGAAGATTTGAGTGTTTATTTAATCGACTCACAATCCCGATTTTATGAAAAGAATAGTGAGTCTGGGAGCAGCTTTCACATTTGACTAGTTCGTTTATCAAGTGTGTTTTAACCCCTCCTTACATGAGACGGTTTAGCCAATTCTCCTCCCAAGGCTTTGCTGGAGTTGGTATGACGTGCAATCAGATAATACACAGGAAATCATTTGGAGACTTAGGTTGCCTGGAAATGCAAAGCACGTTCCGGTTAGGAGGACTTCCTCTTGGCTCTGACATGACTTTGCCACTTTCGGTGAGCACTTGGATGAGTCACTTATCCAGAGCTCTGTTCCCTGGGGAATAATTGGTTAATCTTCTCTGCTTCTCTAGGTCTATCTTTACATGACTCTAAAACCCTTTCATCATCTTATATTTGGAAAAACACCATCCTCCAACCCTTTACTGCATTTCCTGCCTTTCATCATTCTAACAGCTTCTGAATCTCAGCTCCTCCAAAAAGGCATGCAGATATAAACACTTTGCATTTTCTTCTATATTGACTATGGCAGGCAGAGAAGCTGGGTATGTAGTTAGAGTGCTTCGAAAAGATAAAAGCCCTTTAAAATGAAAGATTATTGTGTAGAAGCCAAGGGTTCAAGAATAAAAAATAATTATGAACCTTGAAGGGCTATTTTTAATGATTTCTATGGTATCATAAATTTTGTGCGTGGTTACAGGATAAAACTCTAAATAGGATGCAACTACCACAAATATTCACCATTGTGAAGTAAGCCCTAAATGCAGAATAGGCAACTGCCAGGATTTTCCCGTCTCCAAAAGGATGTTACTGAAGGTAGACTATTAAAAGTATTGCAAAAATCTGGGCTTAAATAACTGTCACTACCATTCATTGGTAATTTTAGTGTATGTAGAGATTACCTATCAGTCAGCAGAACACATGCCAGACTCTTCTCAATTAAACTGTAAGATTTGTTAGCATTTCTTTGGTCCAAACAACAAAATAAAGACAAAGGAAGTGTTTTCCTTAAATTGCCAAAAAGTTAGTCCAGTCATCAAGTTCATATTTTTGCAGGTCTGAAGGCCTAATCACACTAATACAATATAACAATTTTAAAATATTACAATAAACTTGCTTTGAGTCTGCCATGTTAAGTATCTTCCCAGAGCCTGGTTTCTGTCTGCCCAATGGTGCCCAAATGGCAGAGGGGAAGTTAAGTCTAGAATTCTCTGTGCAAAGCCTCTGCCAAAGAGATCAGCACGTCACTGTCACTTTGGGTGCATCTGTACTAGATGAATAATTTATTCCTGAGCCACTGATACTATTTGTCAGTTCTTTTATCTTGCTATTTATTTCAAGGAACAAAAAGTAAGATTATTCTAAAAAGTAATGAGAAAGTAAATTATTAATAGTCCTTTAGAAGAAATTCTCAAATACAGGGAAAAAAAAGATAGTAAACAATCTGTCCTGTCAGGTGATACTATCCAAGATAAACCAGCCTGTTACCATCATCCCTTTCTTGATGTCACCTTCTAATCTCATAGCCTGCTGCATGCTATTTCTCAGGGTTTCTGTGCCTACCAAACACTAGCACTGTCCTGCAAAATATCCTTAAATCAAGCATGAAATAGTAATAGCACAAAATATGCTAGTTGTTCATGACTGTGGCCCAAGTACTATCTTAGGCACACGTAAATTAACAGACATGGCCTCTGCCTGGAAAGCTTCATGGGGTATGAGGGAAAGAGATGGAGTTTACAAAAATGACCATCAAATTGCAATGAATGTTGCAAGTAGAGGTATGGACGAGGTACTATGGAAGCACAGGCAGTGGAGTAGCCATGTTGATGGGGAGGTCTGGAAGACCTCATAGAAGTTCATTTAGGACTTTAGGGAAAGTAGAAAAAAAATTTTCCAGGAATTGCAGACCACGGGGGTCTGAGGAAGCCTGGCATATATTTTGGAAGTCACAATTGGTTTCAAAGGCTAGAAGAGTAACAGGATTAGGTAGGACGAGTAAGTCAAAGGCATGATTTGAAGGCTTTTATACATCTTGCTAAAGAGTTTGGACTTTCTCTGAAAGTTAATGGAGGGCCACTGGAGGATTTTAAGTAGGAGAATGATGAAAACATATTTGCTTTTTTTTTAAAGATACTGAAATGTTTTAAATGCAGATGGGATTAGATGGAGAAAAGACTAGAAGTCATTGACTCAAGCTTTTTCAGTACAACCTAGTAAATACTGTTAAAGGAAATAAGGAAGGAAGTAGGTAGAAAAGAAGGAGGCAGGGAGTGAACAAATCAGAGGAAGACTGACAGTAAAAAAGTAAAAGGAGGGGGATAATTTCTGATATATTCAGTACATAGACTCAGCAGAAATGAGTGGTAAATCAGAAAGGCGTAAAGAAAAGGGAGACTGTAGTGTGACAGGTTTGTGGCTTGGGCGTGTGAGGGACAGAGGCGTGAGTCACGGTTATCAGGACAACAGTAAGATGACCAGGCCTCACAGTGGAAGGGAGGAGGTTCTTGGCTTAGCTCTGACCATGCTGAGCATGAGGTAGTTGGAATCTATCTCTGGAAATACATATCTGGAATGCAAGACAGTAATCTTTACGGAAGTACATGGAGTCATCATTGAATGTGTGGAAGCTGAAACCAAAGAAGACTTATAGAGTTTAAGAATGGCAGAGAAAAAAGTAAGAAATAGCCTTAAAAATACCAATACCTGTAGGGCAGGAAAGTAGAGGGAGCCCCCAGAGAACTAGTGAAACGAGACAGTTAAAAGCAAGAAATGCAGACAAGGAGGGAGTTTCCTTGCCTGTCAGCAGGTTGCCAGATGAGCTCCTGGCGTTTATCATGAAGCCTGCACAGAGTGAGTACTAAGGAGTACGGTGAACAGCTTTGGGCAGAACATACCCAAGGCGGTAAGATTCTCCGGCAGGGTGGAGAATAGATCATTTTGCTCACTGTGTTCCCTCTCAGTGAAAAGAACACTGGAGAGATGAGTCACTGATGTTCACAAGGTCTATTAGCGAGGAATTAGTACAATTTCATCAAAATCAATTCATATTTACAAATAGCATGCTAATGAAGAAAAATACCTTGTGATTATAAGTACTCCTTTGTCATGTCAGTTTTTAAAGCCATTCCTAATTAATTAAAAGCATCACGCTGATACTTGTAAAAAGGGACTTAAATGGAGTTATTTGGGGAACAAATTGTGCATAAAGCTTTGAGTTCCATTTCCATCATTACTTGTAAAAACAGTGAATTCACACAGTGAGCACCAAATAAAAGGAAAAAAGCTTAAACAGCAGTAAGAAGTAATTAGGTTAAAAATGGATTTCCCAGAGACTATAAATCAGTTGATCTATAAGTTTCTTGACACACTTTTCCTGGCTGTTATCTGATGTCAATAACATTTTTAGCTTCCTTTTCAAGCTCTATGCAAGTGTGTGCTGCAGTGACTCCAAGTTGTCCTGACAGGTACACTCCAATATATCAACAAATACATGTTCATATACTTGTAAAACCACAATCAAAGGTCTTATTTAAAGATTATTGAAAAAAAAGCCAAAAAAACTGAATGGTTTCTTTCCTCCTGATGAAAGCAATGCAGGCTGGACAGACTAGGAATAAATAGTATCATAAAGATAATGGAATGGTTTCATTCATGAAAGACTTAAAAAGGTGCCCACAGTAATGCCTTTCATAATAACTAATTTCCAAAGTTTTCATACTATAGAGCAGTGTTTCTTCATAAAAATGAATCACTTGAAAGTGCAATTTTAAAAAATACTTACTTAAAAATACAAGCCTAATCTTGTAAATTCAATAGACAGTCACCCTATCGAATTGCCATAAAAGTTTTTAAATGCTTGCTCTCAATTTCTACACATCTCTCTTCTCAGACTAGAAACAAACAGTTCATAGTGGGCATGAGCTCACAGACTGCACTTCGTGGAGCGCTGGCCTGGAGGACAATTCCCTCCTGAAATATTCATGAGAATGAGGGATGGGTGGGTTTTCAGCAATTTACTATATAATCATATTTTATGATTCACTTTTATTAAACTCACAGAAAGAAGACATATAAGCCAGAATGCAAATACATTTGTAATGGAGTCATTTCTCCCCAGGATGAGAATATGTGAGAATCCAAATTAACAATTAAAGTTCGTTTGTTGAGTAAAGAACCAGGGCATAAGGAAATAAATAACATTAAGGGATACTTCAAGGCAAGGAGAACTTAGCAGAGTGGCGGAGGCAGAGACTCTAGCATTCAAGCCATTGGGGTTTGAATCCCAGATGCATCACATAATGCTTGTGTGACCTTAAATTTTCTGACACTCCATGTCTTGATTTTTATAATGGGGATAATATCAATCTGGAGAGACTTATAAAAGTATTAATTATACTTTTATATGCACTTATTAATTATACTTAATAAGTGCATAGTAAGCATTCACTAAATGTCAGCTGATGTTACAGTACAATCCTATAAGAACTATCTCTGTAACAACCTGCTAGCATGCTCATGGTATACAAATTCAAAGCCTCTTTTCTGGCCAGAGCTGGATAAACACTGACAACCTTCAAATCTTTAGACTTCACTTCTGTGCACCCAATCATCACTTTTCTTCTGTTCTTACAATCAAGATACAATAAATTGATTCACTTTCAGTTTTTAATCACATTGCAATAGAATTTCCCTTCAATTACACTCACCACCTTGACTCAAGCTTTAGATGTTTCCAAATTTTTGTCATATATTTATGGCAATCTTTTGATTTATAGCCACATGGATATGGCATATAAATGCCTTCATTGTGGCTGAGTTTCTGGTTTAACTCTCTGAAGACAATCATTTTTTTTTTCAAGTTCTCAGGGAACTTCTCACGGCTGTGCATTACATTCTTGTATCTGATGGCAAATAAATCGTCATTAAAAGCAAATTACTTCTCTGGAAATACGGGCTCAGAACAAGAATGGCTGTGATGTTTTAGCAGCTAGCATCAGGCTAGGATAACCTGGTGCTTCCATTTCTGCTGCACGGTTTACAAGGCCTCAGACCTATCAAAACAATCTTTTCCTGAACAAATTCTAACTTTCTAATTTCCAAATGCTGCACAAGTACCCTTTCCTCTACTTCTGAAGAGTCATCATAAAATTAAATGCTTCAAATTGCTTCCATATTAATATGCCACTCATTTTCTGAAAATATTCCCTGAAATTCTAAAAATCTTAATAATATTGGATATAGTTAAATTTCTTCAAATATTCATATAATATCCACTACCACCAGCACCATTCCCCCCTTTCCTCTGCCACCCTAAGAGTAGCATGTTTCTTGGAAAGAAATTAGATCACCCAGTAAAACCCACAAAACACACAGATGTCAATTATAACAATGCTATTAACTATTAATGTTTTGGTTTATTTCTATTTTTAACATACTTTTACTTGGTTGTAATTTACGAATTACATAATTTGTATCCTGCTTTTTTCACGTAACATTACAAAATAAGCATTTTCTCCATGTTAAAAGTTATAAAAAGATAGTTTAATACATGAAAATATTGAAGATGTTTTATGTAGATGTTTCCTTACATAGCTATCTCAAGTGATATCACCCACTATGGGTCAACTTTGTTAACCAATTTCTATCTCAGAGCCTGATTTTTCTAACAAGTTCAGGAAAAAATGCAAACATGTGTTTAGCACAACTTGGAAAATAAGGGCACAATAAATTTTAGTTTGTCTTACTATTACAATTATCTTTCAAGAGTTTGTTCTCTGAGAATTTGAATATACAATTTTTAGGAGTTCCCACTCCTCTATGATCCTAAAATCCTCAGAAATAGTGCCTTTCTCCAAGCATACTTTGAGCACCTTTATTTCTTTTAGCCCCTGGTTTATTCCTTACAAACATATTGCTAATGAAAATGGTCATATGAATTGTGGAATGTTATGTCAGTGTGACTGACAATTCAGCATTATGGTTTAAAATAGACTTATAATAATGGCCTCAAATCTATCTTAGTACAGTGACAGCAATTCTTCGAAGCTGTGGGGCATGTTGTGATTCAATTCTTCTCAATTCTATTTCGATATCTCTGATTTACCCACTTTCCTCCATTTCCACTGTCCTCATCATAGGCAATGCTATCATTGGTCTCCCTTTAGCAACGTAGGAAACCTCAAGTTTTTCACCCCATCACACTGATTCCACTCTAAGACTCCCTCTAATCCATCATCCACAGAATAGGAAAAATGAGTTTCTTAGAACATGTATTTCCTGTTGTGCAGCTGTTGCTCATTGTCCTTAAAATAAAATTCAAATTCTTATGGCGTACAAGGTCCTGCATGGTCTTGTCGCTGCCAGATCTCTAGGCTGACTCCTGCTTCTCTTCCCTTTTCTTATTTTGTTGAGCCCTTCAGGTCGTTCATTTCTTTATGCACCACCAAACTCTTCCCACCAAGAGTATCTCTCTCCTTCTCCCTCTTTCCATGATTCATTCTCATCATGTAGGTCTGGGTCTCCTGGGAGACACTGCCCCTGAATTTCCAGTCTAAAATAAGTCACCCCAGCTAGGCAGTTTATCTTCTCAGCACATATTACAACTTATATTCTTGCTTAGTTACTTGTTATTTTCTCTCTCGTCTGTATACATTCCACTGGAGGCAGAAACAATGTGTATGTTGTTCTCAGTAATACAGCAGAGTGTCTAGCATATGTTAGGCATTTAACAAATAGGTTTTGAGAAGGGAGGGAAGTCATAGCTAAAGCCAAGGAAGTAAGCAAAACCCCAGGGAGCACGCAGAGGAGTACCAGGAGGTCCTGGGACAGAACCCCAGTGAACAGCATCATTGTGGAGACTGAGAAACTAAAAAGATCTCATAAAGGAAACAGGAAAATAGATACACCTGGGAATGTGATGCCCCAAAAGGATATTAGGTGAGAAACTAACCTGATCATATCCAAACAAATACTGGTTGAGTATCTACTGTTTGTATTAATATGTCTTAGGATTCAAGGAACAATGATATGAAAACTACCTTTAAACAGAAGAAATTTTGACATGATTCTATAGTAATTTTCCCTTATTCAGTGTCTTCCGAAGTTGAGATGACCTACAGAAATACACTGACATTGCAATGTTTGTTGAACATGCCCAGTTAAAACACAATTGAGTTAGTGTAGGGGAGAAGCATGACTACCGTAGGTTTTTAGTTAAGTAAATGTTTTCCGAAAACAGTTCGAGAACACTTCCCCTTATGTAAGGCTTACCAGCACTGCTGCTTAGGTCAGTGTCTGTCTGGATTACCTGCAGCCTAAATGCCAACTCTGTAAATTAAACCTGTCAAGTGACAGCTTTGCCATAGCATGCATAACCAACCTTTAAAATTTATTTATACTCCATTCCCTTTCTCTGGCCAGATTAAATTCTCCTTTCCTAAGCTATTTTTTCCTCGCTTCAGAGTGGCATAATTCAACATGTTGCAAACAATTACCTGGAGACTGTGGCCCTCCCAGTTTCCAATTTCCAAATGATTTTTATTCAAACTTTAGAAGAGCAGAAAAAAGTTTTTCCAAGATCACTAAAAATAAGAATTTTCTCAAACTAGATTCCTCCAGGTACCAGCATGTGAATCAGCCATAATAATGGCATGCTAAGAAAACGCTATGAATTATTATAAATTTGTAAGTCCTCTACTTGGTGTCCCAAGGAAACAGTTCCTTCCAGTATGCGAAGGGAAATACTCTTTTGACTAATCTGTCCATCAAGTCACAGTATGCACACTGGAGCTCCACAGAAGTAAATGCTCACTACATTAAGTGGTAGGGTTTCTGACATGACATTTTCACCTGAATAGAAGACTTACCTAAGAAATTTTCAGGTTTTATGTTTAAGGTGATTAAAATTAGTCATGAAAAGTAAAGGGGGAGAAAATGAACATAACAGAGTTTAACTAAAGAGAATTCTTTCTTAAAATAGACAGTTTTTTAAAGTTTTTGAAAACTGTCTTAATCAGTTTTACAGAGAAAACATTACTTCTGACTGGGTTTGATGACAGTAAAATGTTTTATTTCTGATAAATGGGATTCATTAATTTAAAGATATATACATCTTTAGAACCCACCTGCACACATAGCTCACAGCTTCCATGTCTGACATAAGTTGGCCTATGGACTTTGTCCTTGAAAGGCTTGTTGTGACAAGCTTAATTGCTTGTTGGAGATACCTACATCTAAAACTCCCACAGAAATGATGATGTAGCACTGCTGTGTGCTTTTTATTATTCATCAAATTATTAGAGACTTGATATCCTCAGCACAAAAAAAAATTGTGACTATGTATGGGGATGGATGTTGAGTAAACGTGGACGGTAATTATTTCACAATACATACAAATGTTGAGTCATTGTGTCATAGACCTGAAACTAATATGTTATACATCAGCTATTCTTAATAAAATAGTTTTAATAGATATGAAAAAAGACTTGATAAAACTTTAAATTGATGCCTTCAGGGAAGACAAGTCACTTTTTAACAGCATGCTTTAAACATTTCATACAATTATATGTGCACAGAAATTTAAGTATACTCTGCATTTTTAAACATTTTTATAATCACACAAGATTAACTTTGGATGTAAAATAGGCTGTTCTATAACAGCAAAAGGAGAATAAACTTTTATAATGTTGACAGAAGCCCTAATTGTATCCCTGAATTTTTAGGACACTTCTCAAACATGGGAAGATATTTAAGATCATCCTCTGCACTAGTATCCAGACACCCCGTAAGTTATTTGCCTCTATTAAGTATATTTAACATATCACTCAATCTCATGTTTTTTTTCTGGGTTCACGGTCACATTTGATCTATCACTGCAGCGGCAATACTCTTACTATGTTGAATGTTTTTTCTTAACAGGCTTCTTCATAGCCCCAACTGACCATTCATAGCCTTAGTCAAGCTGAGGAAATTGAAAGGGATGAAATCCTCCATTCCTTTTATGTATCTGTTTTAACTGAAATGATTCAGTATTTACTAGATCTGCTACCCTTTTAAGTATTTCTGTTCTTCATCATCAGGATTTGCTGATTTACACTGTCTTCTGTAGTGTTTCATCTTCCACAAAGATCTTCATAAGGCTCTCGGAGACTTTTTTATCTCCCAGCTGTTTACTTTTGCATTTTGAATTTGCTGATGAAAAGTCCTGCCTACCATGATAAGCGCCAGGACACATTTTGGTGAGAAAAGTAATACAGCTGGGCATCTTGTCTGTCAGGAGAAGTCTTCCATCCTAGGGCTTCTTCTGGAGGTTAGAGTAAGCAATGGCTTTCAGAGGTTTTTTTTCTCTTACCTCTGAGTATCTGGACTACTATTTGGAAGCCTGTGGGCTCTGTCTGGAGACCGTCCGCTATGAAGCACCAGTGCTGATGTTGCAAATGCAAATCTGTAGAGGTTCATGACTCCCCAGACCACAGGAGTCTCTTGACCAATGTCGGGATTAACTACTGTTCTCCAAGAATGAGCAGTTTAAAACCACTGGGCTCAGTAGAGCAGAAACCCTCAGCGCGGCTGTGACCACAATGGTACCGGACACATATAAACACTGCAGCTGCCACAGTGGCAGCCCCTTGAATACCCTGAGAGAATTTAGTAAGCTGGGCAGAAAGACCACATTTATATATTGTTTAAAGCCCATCCTTTCTCTCCATAGCTAGTTTTCTCCAGTTTATTATCCATGAACTCTCCTTTACAGAGCAGAACAAGGCTAAGACCTCTGGAAGCTGATTAGTTCGCTGGTGGGTTTGAGCCCAGCTTTTAGAGCTTGATGAGAACTGACTAGATACTTCACATCAGCCCTGCTTATGGTAATTACAGGATCTGTGGATCACAAAACCCACAATTTGTATCCACAAAAAATTTCCACAAGAAAACTGGCTAATAGTGATTTGGCTCTGCCTACCATTTGTTGAATTTATATCTTGTACCAACAAATTCATTTTTTGAGAAGTCATTGCATGAAAAACTTTCACTATTCCAATTAGTATCATTGTTGTGGCCAGCTTTTGGGGTGAAAGTAGCTGACTGAAAATGTATTTTTTAATTACACTATTGTGTACATTGGGCAAGCTTTTTATTCACTATGATGTTAATTCTGCCCAGGATACATTGCCAATATTTTCTCCCAGTGAAACCTTCATATTTTAACTTTGTCCTAAGTCTTTTGCCATAAAGAAGTTTCTAATTTTTATATAATGAAATCTGTTTTTTTCTTTGAGACTTGAGTTCCTGACCTATTTAGAAAGGCCCCTCTCATGCCAAGATTTTTCTTTTAAATCCTCCTATAGTTTTTTAGGACTTAAAACTTTTTAAATCTTTGTTCCTTTTGTAGTTTATCTGTGAAGGGGCATAATATGTTTCTCAAGTCTTTAGTTTGCCGTGATTTTGATGCATTTCCAAAGTTTCCTAGGTGAGCACTCTCTTTAAAATGAAGATAACTGACTTTTGTTTCTGTAAAAACCTGACCCTTTGAAAAAAAAAAGTTTACAAAGTATGCTTTTAAGAAAGTTGAATAACTGCATGCAGTTTCTCAATTCATCCACAGTCTCTAATAAATCCTAAGCAACTAAGTATTCTGCCCCAGCAAACAATCTGATCCTTAAAGTCCTCTCCAATCTACTGCTCAGTGAAAACAGCAAACAAAAAGCCTCAGTGTTAGCAGAAAATGGAGTTCTTCAAAGCAGGTAAAAGTCCTGTTCACTACTTACAGAAAGCAGAGAAAGGGTTTTCCGATTACAAACGATAGAGTTGCCCTTGCGTAGCAATAACAGCTCGTAATAAGATTTTACTTCTTAATGACCTAGATTACGAAGACAGTGGAACAACAGGACTGAAAATAAACAGAAAAGGAGAGCTTTAGCTTTGACGCAAGGAATCACATCAGCCCGTGACACAACCGAAGATTAATTTTTTAAAACGCTTCCTTTTTAGCAGTGACTAACCTTTCATTATCTGTGACAACACACTAAGTGAGCAGTAGTACAAAGGATGCATGTGATTTCGAAATCCCACAACTGAGCCAACGGCGGCGGCCCGCGTATGTAGTGTGGAGGCGGGACCAGGAAAGATAATCCGAGCAAAGAAGGGCCTGTGCGCATCCCAGGACAGTCTCCGGTCTTCCATAGGATTAAGTTCGCGAAGACACGTCTCTCCCCGCTGGAAAGTGCCCCCAGCGACAAGCGTTCACCTGGTCCGAGCATAAGGCCGTGACATTCAAGGTGTTGAGTCATGGGGCACAGCGGTCGTGCGACATTAATGTTATTTGATGACAGAGATCGTAGGGGCGCAGGTGCCAAGGTAAACCCTGGCAAAGGCGACTGCGGTTTGACTTAAGGCGGAAGAGAACAGGGTCGGGGCTGAGACCCGGTTCCTGCGCTGAAGGGATTGCGTTTTAAGTTTGGGGCAAACTTCAAGCCTCCCACGTGACATGCGTGCCCTCCTCCGCGTGAGTCCCTCCAGTCGGGAGACCGGAACCCTCGCCCGCTCTCATCCCGGCCCACCTCAGGCGTCGTCCTCCCGCGGGCCCCACTCGGCCCGGCCCTCCCCTGCCCGGGAGACGCTCCCACTCCCGCGCTTCTCCATTCATCAACCGGTTCACACCGGCGGCGGCCGCCGCGCCGTGACGTCCGCGGGGGGCGGGCCTTCGCCCCCGCTCGGCGGCGTCCGCCTCAGGCCCGGCCGCGATTGGCGGCTGGGGGTTTGCACGTCGCGCCGGCTATAAAGAGGAGGGCTTGTGACGCAAGAGCGCCTCGGCGCGCGCATTGGCTCCGTCGACTGCGGGCCGGCTCGGCGACGCGCTCTCCTCGGAGCCGCTCACTGCATGGTAGAGTCTGGTGCCCCCGCCGCCGCCTGTACAGCCGCCGCCGCCCCGCGACGACCACCGCTGCCCCCTGCCCTGCAGCCGCCGCCGCCACCGCCTGTGTCGCCGCCGCCTCGGGACCGACTGTATGATTAGGCCACAATCTTCAATGAGTAAACATATTCCTGTGAGTATCCGTCGCTCCGCCGCCTCTCGAGCGGGGTTTCCGCGACCGCCCCCCCATCTCCAGCGGCGCCTTTGTTCGGAACCCGGCGTCCTCTCCCCGGCGCCCCGGGCGGGCCACGGCCCTGGGGCTGCGGTGCGGCGGGCGGCCGCCAGAGGCACCGGCTTCCTAGTGCCTGCGGAGGTGGGGGCGGTGCGGGCGGGCGGAGGCGCCTCGGCCGCCGCAGCGGGCCGGGCGGGGCGGCACAAAAGCCGCTTTGTGATCGCCGCCTCCGCCCTCGGCCCTCCGGCCGGCGCGCCTACGGGCCCCGCGGCGTCCCAGGCCCCTTTGTTCGGCCGAACGCGCGCGGCCCGCCCGGGGAGCTGGAGACGTGGCCCGGGGTGGGGCGAGGGCTGCGCGTGTCACTGCGGCGCCGGATGCGGAGCGGGCGCGGCGGCGGCGGTGTGCCGGCAGGCCCGGCGGGGCTGGTAACGGTCTCCCGGGAGGCGGCCGCGCGGAACAGGAGCCTGGGGCGTCCACTCCCCTTCTCCGGGGTCGGGGCCCGCGCCTCCAACAAAATGGCCTCGGCATCCGCTCCTGACCGAAGGTGCGGCGCGAACCCGTGATTGCGGCGCGGACAAGGGGCGCCGCAGGCGGGTCCCGGAGCCGCGGGCGCCGAGCGGCGGCCGACGCGGGGCTCGGCTGGGTGCGGAGACCGACTCCCTGCCCCGCCCTGCTCCCTAGGCTCCACCTGGTAATTCGAGCTGTTCCAGATTGAACGCCCCACTTCGGGCTCTGGATAATGAGAACAAGTCTAGTCTTGTCCTGTCTCTGGGACAAGTCGGTGGAGAAATGGCCCGGGTCTGAGCGCCTTGGAAACCGCCAGGGCTCCTGTTGTCCTGCAGCTGAGGAGTCCCCAGCCGGGCGCCAGCAGGCATTTCCCCTGCCAGTCTTGGAATGACTCTGGGTGGCGCCTTTGAATCGGGGGCTATTCGGAACTCCTGAAATCCTTGGTGTGATGTGGTGTTGCCTTGTGGTGGCTTGTAGCAACAGTAGCCAACCAGAGCCAGGATTCCGAGGTTTACCTTTTGCCCGTGGAAGCCTCTAGTGTTCGAGGATTGAGTTGTTCTTTGCACTGTTGATCTACTTGGGATCCAGATTCGGAGGCAGTGCTTCCTGTTACTTTTTGCATGAGTTTTGTTTGGTGGCAGTAAATCAAAAAATACAAAAGCTACATCATTTCCCAAAGGAAGCAGCAATTTACACGTGCTGTACACTAGATGGATTCCCTAAGATGTAGGTAGATGCGGAACAAGCACTCCCAACAAGCCGTTTGACAAAGCAGCTATGCAGATGTTGCCTTGACGCTGAGGCTGACAAACCGATTTAAGTTAATGCACCGAAATTGCTTTTCCCCCATGTATACATTATTGTGATTATCTGCACCTGAGCATTTGGGTGGGGGGGCGAATTCCTTGGTCTTTCCAAATTGGCTTTCGGTGGGTAGTTTTTTCTGTGACAAAGAAATTGGGAATGGGGGGATGTCTTGGACTAACCAGATGATGTTAGGTTAGGGATTACTGCTGCTCTGGTAGAAGTCTCCCCCAGCCACTGGGTGGCTCCACTCAGCAAAGATAACCAGTTCACTAAATGAATTATTTCTATATTGCTTTCTCTCCTTCCTGATGAAACTGCTTACATGAAGGGATATGGACAGATTCGGCTGCCACAGAAATTTTAGCTGTTAAATATGGAAGTAGTGGTGTGAAATACTCTCATGAGTGGGCTTTTAGTTGAAAAAAAATAGTACTGTACTTGGAAGTCAGAATACTGAGATACGTGTCACTGTCCTTAACAGCTTTACAGATGACTTTCATTGTATATCATCGGGAAAGTGCCAGGATACGCTTTTTATTCTAGGGAAGTAAGGGAGTAACATACAGAATTTGAGGTGAAAGTATAGTCCACTATGATAATTTCTGGAAATTATTTCCACATTAGTCTGTGTTGCTGTAATAGAGTGAAGTCTTCAATGATGATGTACCTAACTCATTTTTTAACCCAGCTATGAAGTAGATGAACTAGCAACCTCTGAGGGCTCATATGAACAAATTTGGAATAATCGAAAATCACCTCCCTTTTAGGACAACCTTTTAAGAAATGGCTATTGAGGCCAGTACCTTTGTTTTGACAGATGAAATGAACTTGGTTTTTGACTTGATGTTTTCTGTGATCTGCTTAGATCTCCATATGTATGAATGATTTCTAGAGTAATTACAGAAATGGTAGCTTGTGTGGGACTCTATTTAAAGATGTGAAATGAAAATAGGAGCACATAGTTTGAGTTTAATTTTAAACCTTTTTAAATGCTTAAATTTAAGCAAAGAGAACTGATGGAACATTTTGTTAACATTTGTTATTTAATTTGGTAGTTCACCCTTGAGCATATTAATACCATACATACAAAGTGTCTGGGGCAGTGGCTGGCACTTGGTGCTCTTGGCAATCTGCTATTACTATTTCTCAGTTCTCCCTTTACTCCCAAGTATGTCCTTATACACTGCTTGGAAGAAGCCAGACATTAACATCTATACTTTTTCTGTACATATTCTGAAAATAACACTATGAATATTCACTTAATGTTTGATACTGGCATAAAACTGATCCTGTTCCTTAAGGGCAATTTGAGTCAAAGATTGATTGATTGATTGATTGATACCGGCTAGATAAGTGAAATTTTGTTTTTGGAATGAAGTATTATCATAGAGTAAAAAATTATGAATATCTTATACTTACAAATGGGAACTTTTTGAATTTATAAACATGACATCTATATAATACTTCACACAGTAAATTAAGATTCAGATGAGGAAAATCTGTTAAAAGGGAATGATAAATTAGTAAGTTGAGAATCAAATGAGGTACAGTTTCTATGGCAGCATTTTGAAAACCACTTTTTTTCCTCTTAAGAATATATTGGTTAAATCTTTGGAAGAGGAAGTAAATTCTGCAAGGACTAATAGCTTGTTTTCATGAAGTATGTAAAAATATTTTATCAGTTAGAAAAAAACTGTTAAAAGGAATAATAGAAGAATATGTATAAGGGATATTCACCAAATGTAACAGTGCAATTCCTTGTGGGGCCTTTTTAGTAGATGAGTAATTTCAATTTAATCTTGGATTTTGTTTTATTGATGTAATTTTGCTCACTCTTGAAAAGTTGAAAAGGTGACTCGGACCCCAAATTTGAAAAGATTGTTGGTACTTATGTAAAGCATAACGTGTTCCTTTTGAATAGGAAAACAACTTTTTTTCTCTCTCTCTCTTTTTCTTCTTAACAGCAGTTCTGTGGTGTTCTTGGTCACACATTTATGGAGTTTCTGAAGGGCAGTGGAGATTACTGCCAGGCACAGCACGACCTCTATGCAGACAAGTGAACTGTAGAAATTCATTACTACTCCACCAAGAAGCCCCTGTAAGAGTGGTTAACCTGGACACAGAAGTGTTGAATTGAAATCCACAGAGCATTTTACAAGAGTTCTGACCTGGATGGGGTAAACCTCAGTGCACTTCCTTTCTATTGCCTCAGTATTACTGGATTGAAGAATTGCTGCTTCTTGTTAGGAGGTTCATTTCATTTCCCATTTCTCCCAACTTCATACTCAAAGCACTGAGCATTTCAAGTGGAGTATACTGAAGTAGACTCAGTTTCTTTGCATCATTTCTGTATTCAATTTTTAAATTGTTTTATAACCCTATTGAGTTTTTTTTAAACTAAATTGACATGGCTCGAATGAACCGCCCAGCTCCTGTGGAAGTCACATACAAGAATATGAGATTTCTTATTACACACAACCCAACCAATGCGACCTTAAACAAATTCATAGAGGTAGGTTTGCTGCTTCTTAATGTCTTTAATTAATTGTAGTTTAAATAGGGGGCTTTTATCAACCTAATATTTTGGAAAATTTGAGATGGTATATCTGCAGTTTCAATTCCCAGAAATGAAATAACCAGTATCTTCTTTAGGTTAGAAGTAAATTATTTTATACATTTCAAGGACATGTACTTGGTTAATTTGAATTTATAAGATCTAGTCCATTTATCGAAGTTTGTTTAAATTTATATGTGGACAAGTGTAACAGCATAGCTCTCACTTGTAAGGAGAAAGGCTGCCACATAGGAATTGTTCATATATCTGCTTAGCATAATCACTAATACCATAAACCAAGCTTAGTTTCTGTCTTAAACCCCATATGAACCTTAGAACCCAATTTTCAACTATTAATTCTACTTGTTAGTTGCTAGATATCCGAAACTGTTGTCACTGCCTTCCTCTTTTGAATAAAAGGAATATAATCCTAAATAATTTATTTGGATGCCTGCACATTTTATTTTATAAATATCTATAGATGCTCAGAAACAATAAAAAGCCCTCCCAGATCATAAGAATATACTTTTATTTTTGATTACCATTTATGTATTTTTTTGAATGCTATTAGTTATTTGTCATAATACAATATGGGACATAAAGCCTGTAGTGTTAAGTGGGGTAGAGTTTTTTAAACACTGTATTTTGGGGTATTTTAGAATCCTTGAGTCTACTTTTAAGGCTCTAAATTACTCATTGTGTACTGCGAATGAACAGAAGTTGAAGGAGTTAATAATTATAATTGAGTCAAGTTTACTTGACTCAAGATTACTTAGAGTCAGGAGTGATTCATTTATCTCTGAATTTCTTCTAATCTTCTTTGTTAATGCTCCATCTCTATCTAGCCAATATAGCTACGACTATAAGCAACTCTAGTATATGACAGGCCACAGATTTTTTTTTTAAACTACTTAACTAGAAATGTATGTGATATTTAACATTCCGTCTTCCTTTTGTGCCATTGTAATATTATTTAGAACAAGAGTACCCTTGTCTGTTAAACATACAGGTTATATTATTCATTCCATGATTTTTTGTTAGCAATATCTAGCAGAGATATCAGAATGACAAATGGCAAACCGTTGTGATGTGGTTAATAAAGACCACACTAAATGTTTCTTTATGTATGTTTTATCCAGGAACTCAAGAAGTATGGAGTTACTACAATAGTAAGAGTATGTGAAGCAACTTACGACACTACTCTTGTGGAGAAAGAAGGCATACATGTTCTTGTAAGTATTTAATAGTCCTACATATTTGACAGTGTGCTACAAACATTTATTCAGATAAACCACCTATTTCCAAAGGCTTAATCATTAAAGTTGTGACAAAATTATCCAATATCTTAATTTCCAAATAAGGGTGAAAGCTAAGCAGAGGTTTGAAAGTAGTAAAGGAGCTTTATATATAAAGATTCAGCATTTATTTGCATTTCATTGACAGTGGGGTTTCATAAAACATTTATGCATGTTAAAATGCTGTTGAAAACATTTAGGTGTTAGAAATTTAGAATTATTTGTACAGTATTTATAGTTAAAATCTAAAATATTTACATACTCTTGATTTAGGATTGGCCATTTGATGATGGTGCACCACCATCCAACCAGATAGTTGATGACTGGTTAAGTCTTGTGAAAATTAAGTTTCGTGAGGAACCTGGTTCTTGCATTGCTGTTCATTGTGTTGCAGGCCTCGGAAGGTAAGGTAATTTCTTAAGTCCATTTAATGATATTAGTCTTAATTTTAGAAAAATGTGATTTTGACTCCAGCAAAGACTCAGTTATCACTTTGTATGTTAAGTTACTTGCTAAACTAAATTAGAAATTAAACAGAACAATGTATTCCATACAGCTGGAACTAACAAATAATAAAGCTGTAATTTACACTTGTCTGTGGGCAAAATTACTTAAAGAATTAATCGTGTATCCTAGATTATGTCAGTGGTCTTGGAATCATTGTCCAAACTCATGGGAAGAAAATGATGAATTGTCAATGAGGTCGTTTGCATTACATAGTGTTCTTGATCTGGAGATTCTGACTCAGTAGCAACTTGGTACTCAATGATGCCAAAATACTGCATGTCCAGATTTGTAAACCACCACCTTCCACCCCCACCACCAAATAGAGTTGTCCTGTTCTAGTGGCGAAGAGTAAAATGAGCAGCCCTGGAGTAGTGCAACTGTGTCATAATCTCACTGATAATAAAAGAAGGCAAAATTTTCCAGAGGATCTTCAGGAAAGGGGTTCATGACATTTCAGAACAAATCTTTTTTTGAAGTGGAAAGTATTTATTACTGCTTAGAATTCAGGAAAAAATTGTCTGAATTTATCAAGATTTACCCTCTCCCTTAAGTTTTTCGTGGTTGCCCTCTAATAATAAAAGATTCAGCTTTTAGATTATTAGACTTATTTGTAATAGTTAAGGGCATAGTTCATTTTTCGTTTTGGATAAAAACCTGAGTTTGATATGCAAATATTGATACTTTATTATTTTAACATTCTTAACATCAACATTTACTATACATATTACACAGAAAGTGTGAATAATAGTACTTGTGGATTAGGGGGTGGAGTATTGAATTTTCTAGGATTTGATTTTGAAAAAAATGATTACCGAAATTCTTGCCTTACTAGAGCTCCAGTGCTTGTTGCCCTGGCATTAATTGAAGGTGGGATGAAATACGAAGATGCAGTACAGTTCATAAGACAGTAAGTATTTAATTTTCTTTTCCTTTGCATCATTTTTCATTTCTTTGTGTCAGTTTAATTATGTTACTATGAAAACAACTTTTTCCCAACAGCCCATGTGACCATTTTGTTCATTTTAAGATAGCATTAAAACCAGGAAATAAAGATCTGATCTCCTTTTTTACATTCCATGTATGTGCTCATACTACAAGGTTCTAATGCAGTAATACTTTGAACTATCATTTTACTTGAAGTTCTTGATTGAACATGTTTCTTTTGTTTATTTTTACTGAGGTATATATTATAGTTAATATACAGTAAAAATGCATAGGTCTCAAAGGTAAGGTGGTTGAGGTTAACCAAATGAAATAACCACGCAATAGATAGATGGAATATTCAGGTCACTCCAAAAAGTGCTCTTTATACTTTTTATTGTCATCTTTGCTGCCACCAGAGATAACATTTATCTAACTTCTATTACCATAAATTAGTTTTGTCTTCTCTTGGCCCTCATATAAACAGAATCATAAATTTGGACTATTGTAACTGCCATGCAAAAGATTTACAAGGTTAACTTTTTTACTACCCTTTTTCCATTTACACATGTATGCCTGTTCATTAAGTCACTGTAATAATCAAAAGGTACACTGCCACAAGAGGTAGTAACTGCCCATGGCATAATAAATGTTAATATAGAGGGATTTTGCTTTTAATTACTTCATCTTTTGTTCTTACCTTCCAGAAAGCGGCGTGGAGCTTTTAACAGCAAGCAACTTCTTTATCTAGAAAAATATCGTCCTAAAATGCGGCTGCGCTTCAAAGACTCCAATGGTCATAGAAACAACTGTTGCATTCAGTAAAACTGGGGTGCTTGCTATCATTGCCTTGGATGTGGAACTTGAGAAAGGAACTTGTCATACATATTAGCCAACATGTTGGCTTGGTGAATAAGTCTAATGAAGCTTGCATAGGAATCTTGAAAAGAGTTTTACCAGGCCACAAGCTTGACAATTGCAACCTCTGTGGGTTACAGTCAGCCTATTTGGACATTTAGCAAAACATTCTTGCTGTTCAGCATTTAAGATGTGCTTAGCATTTATACCACTTGACCTTTCCTGAAATCATGCAGCATTGAGTTATGTCTTTAAATTTATTCCCATGCCAGAATCCTGTCAATATAAGAAATTTAGAAAGATTAGGTGCCAAAATACCCAGCACAATACTTGTATATTTTTAGTATCATACAGAACTAAAATCCCAGGAACTATGAACACTCTGGACCTTATGTGGTTTATTCCTTAAGTCATTTCAAACATAGAAAATAGGGCCTATATGGTTATTTGCCTGCTCACTTTATGTTTACATCTCCCACATTTGTACCAATGTTCATCAGGTTTGCTCAACTTTTTTTTTAAACCAAGTCTTACAGTGATTGTCTTTCTCCAAATATTTTGTGCTGTTATGGAAAACCTCCATTTTGAGAATCTACATCATACAGAAGCACATGTCTTTAATGTCTCCAGACAAAAAAAGCCTTACAGTTAATTTTAGTGTTTGCACTTTGGGGTGCAACTTACAGGGAGGGCCTGAAAAAAGGATGGGAGGAGGCTATTAAGTATTTTTAGTAAAATGTTGCCTTTGTCTTGTGCAGATTATGTAGAATATGCTCTTTAATTTAGTGAATATTTTTTTAAAAGGTAGAGATGCTTTGTTATTGTAGCTAAAACAATTCTTAATCATAAAATTTCCAAAATCTTGTAGTTTTTTTTCATACTTATCTAAAGTTGTTTACCAACTTACTTTTGTTTGAAGTGTGATCTTTTCCCCTTCTCTTCCCAACCTCTCTTGCAAAAAAGAAAAAAAAAGGAGTGGGTTTCTGCTAATGAATTGAGCAGACATCTAATATTTTATATGCCTTTTGAGCTGTGTAACTTAATATTTGGATACTTGATAATTTGTTTTATTATGTAATTGATAAAATGGTGATGTGTATTAATGTTAGTTCAACCATATATTTATACTGTCTGGGAATGTGTGGTTATAGTTCTGTGGGAGAAATAATTTGTCAGTGTTCACCAGCTTGTAAAAATCTAGTGCGAAAGCTTAAACATCTAAATAAATAATGAAGTGCATTTATCATTGAAATTGTTTTACTTAAAGTAAACTTATTTTGTAGAAAACAGTATGAATGAATTATACTTAGTGCCATTTGAAGTGTCTTCATTTATTTAACAAAGGATTAAATGAAGTCAGCATTTTAGTAAGCTTATAGACAGAATTGCTTAGGGTCATGAGAACTGCTTAATATTAAAAGAACTTTCCATTTTAAGTTTCCTTTTTAAAGATACAGATAATTTTGAACCAACGTACTATCCTGAGAAGAAATAATATAGGAGAGGAAAAGCTTGATTTGATTTGAAGCTGAGTTGCACCGAATAATAACTGGTTTGGGGCAGTTTAACTTGTGAGGCCCAGTTTTCTCATTTGCAAATTTAAATAATTACATACCTTTATACATTTTGAAAATAATGTGAACCTATGTATTTGGCACATGAGGGCTTCATAAACGTTAAGTGTCTCAATGATCTGAAATACTCCTCTGCAACCTTCATTCATTATCATCTCCTAATTTCTAATGCCCCTTTTCCGAGGATAGTGCTCTGTTCCCACACCGTCACACAGCTCCATGCCTAGAAGTACCCAGCCTAGGTGCGCACCAGTTTAGCCTCAGAATGTCAGTCTCTGGGTTCTAAGATGCCATTCTGCTCATCTGACAAATGTCTATTGGTTTCCAGGCATTAAGAGTGGCAGAGAACATAAAAGATGGTTTTACCAGATTTTGGTCACCAATGAGTACCCCAGCCCTTTTCCTATGAGAATGCTTTCTACTGGAGTTTAACGCAGTGCAATTTTCAAAGAAAAGTGTAGGTTTCTTTGCATGTGCACTCGGTCAAGGCCGAGTTGACTGCAACTCTTGTAGTCGAGTTTTTAAAGTATAAGTTTAAAAAAATACACATGTATATGTACATACATATGCAATATGTGTATATACACACACCCATCCTTACATTTAAATTGAATATGAAAGTGATTTAAAAGTGTCTGACACAATTTCTGCATGTTTGGGGTACCTAACCTAAGCAGAATCTCAGAAGGAAAGCAAAGGCTTCAATTAAGCCATGTTAAATTATGAATGGAAAAATTAACAGTAATTCTATAGTTTGACAAAAATTGACCCTTAACACAGGTTTGAGCAGTGCAGGTTTCTCAATATATTGGGAAATTTCTTGGAGATTTGTGCAATTTGAAGATCAGCTCACTCTATTCTAAGAGTATATAATGCATGCACAAATTGTGTTGATTGTTTATCATTAAGGCTTCCAGTCAACAGTAGGCTATTAGTATAAGTTTTTGGGGAGTCAAAAGATAAGTGGATTTTAAACTTCACAGGCAGTTGTCACTCCTAACCCTGTCAACTGTATACTGCCAGACAAGCCAGTCAATACAGCTATTATGATAGCTACCATTAAGAATTTTACTACCCTTATTATTAAGGAAACTGCCCCAGTTTTATAAGGGATTTGAGCCTCCAGTTAGGTGAGTAGCTGATGAGTGGCAAAATGCAGGGATTCAGACATATGTGACTACAGTACACCAAAAACTGACTATATATGCCTGACCAGTTTTTAAACAGTTTCCAAAGCTTTTAGGTGAGTTCTTGAACTTCTGCCTGGGGTAGTCTTAAAATGTGCTTCATAAATACTGTGTGATTTTGTAAATTATGTTTAGATTGAACCCTTTTCTATTTTTGCAGAAAAACCTTTTTAAATTAAATCAGGATAGGCTAAGGTATACTGCAGAAATAACCAACCCTGAAACTTAAGATTTATTTCTCACTTAAGTTCGGTATTCTAACAGAGACCCAAGGTGAAGGAACATCAACTCTGTAGGACACTGCTAGTTGTGACAAAAGGCAAGTAGGGTTTTGAAGTGTTTCAGATGCCTAAGTTGATGACCAAGAAAACACTTAAGTTCGACTCACTGGGCAGAACTGTTTACACCGCCACTTCACAGGAAATGCTACCATGCACATCATGTATTTTTTTGAAGCCAGACATATATTGTGAAGCATTAATCACTACCACACCAGTTTATTATAAAGTGGATTTATTTTTAAAGAGTTATCTGCAGCAACATCCTGCATAACTGAAATATCAAGCATAAGGGAATAAAGTTTCCATGCAACCAAAATAGACGTCACAAAGTTTAGGCTATGAATTGTGTTCTTATGAGGGAATCATAGGTGTTTATTTAAGCTTATTTAACCTTACTTTAGACACAATTTTAGCAGCTTTGGTACTTGAGTTTCCTGACAGACTAGAGTGATAAGTAAGATGCAGAGCACGTGGGTAAGGTATACTTGTCAATCTGATATTAAAAAACTTGGATTATAAAAAACTAAACAATTCAAAAAGCACAGCCATTTGGGACACGGCAGTGCTGTGACTAACAGCCTTAGGCTTACATGCCTCAGTGGACCTTTAGGCCATCATGTTTCACACAGAACACAGAACGATTGTAGATATTTATAATGGTTACCTTTAGTCATCAAGACTATAAACCATTAAATTTGGCTTTGTATATTTTAAGGTAAGGAATTTTATAATCCAATGTACTCCAGGGATGTTCTTAGATATATTAGAAAAATGGTGCCATAATTAAATAACTTGGCAAAAACTGGGCTTAATTTAGATATTATTTACTGCTTTATTATTTAGAGCCTTTAATACACTAATGTGAATTTTCAGTTTTTCCAAGAGGGCAATATAATATTTAACCATTGTATAAATCAGTGTCCCAGAAGGAAATAGAGGGTACACTCCTAGTGGGGAATAGAGAAATATTTAATAGAGGAAAACCAACAAGAGAGGATGCAGAATTGTCAATGTCTCCAGTCCTGAAGAAACAAGGGAGGCGGAGCAGGTAAGGAAACGAGGGAACAGCTAAACGGAAAGGACGGCCACAGAACCTGTGACCCTCCGAGGAAAACGGGGCAAAGGAACCTCTATTCTGTACAGATCAGCCCTTTGGACACAGAGAGGAAGGGAGAATAGTAAAGAGTGGAAAACAAAATATCCTGCACAACTGGAACACTTTTCTCACAAATGACTATTGGGCAATAGAAGAATCGACACTAATGAGAAACAGCTCGTTCAGTTTCAGTTTAGTGAATCAGGGTTGACGGGGAGGGGAGTAAAGTTCAGGTTCTCCAACAAATTAGCGAGATAAACAACAGCATGCATTTCGGTGATTACTTACACACTTTGATCACAAAGTTGGTCATTTTTGTCAAAATATTTCAGAGCTTTTAATTTTTCCAAAGGCTTTATCAGTTATTATTTAGATAATTTTGTCTTGAAGCATCTAGTATGGCATCCATAATTTTCCTTTTTTCAATTTTTAAATGATGTCCCTCTACCAGATATTCATCTGATAATAACTTTTGCTGTCATCTGTACAGCTCACAGACATCACTTTCCTTGATTTCATACAATCCCGAAACTTAAATTTCAGTTGTATAGGTTTGCATTGTGCTGTTGGCTATATTAATTGGCAAGAAGATAACCAACAAATGGGTTTGGATGTAATACACACTACTACTGTTAAATGGGGAGAAATACTTTAGACTAGCTTTCTAAGTGTATGTTCATTAATGAAAATACTGTACTTTTGTCCCCTCAAACTGAATTTGCATAGGGACTCAAATAATGAATACACAGCTAAAAAGAGCCCCTTGTCTGGGGACTAAGCAGCAGATTTCAGCTCCATTTTATCTAATGGAACCTGGATAGGTGGTGACTCACTATAAATCTTTCATTCAGTTATCTGTATTTGTGAAAAATCTGCTCAGGCTAGAAGCCCAGCAATACCGTTGATACGATTATCCCACAGAACTTTACCAATAACTCTCATTTCTTGTCAAACAAGAATCCAGCCTCAGGGAAATGACTCATCAGCTAGTTTTCTTAATTCTCGTAATGCAAAATCTGTAACATGATTATACCTGCAACTGGCTTCCCCCTGTTTAGTGTATTTAAATACCTGTTTCTTTTGTGAGGAGCCCTGTTTTAGGGAAATCGCTGCCGGAGTGTTTCCTTAATTTGAATTCAATAGTAAAATTAGACATACTAAGAAAATAGCCCTATAATACAGTTCATTCTGTTTTTACTAGTTAGTATTGTGTGTGTGTGTGTGTACTTAAAAATTATCATGTCTGCTAGAATTTATTCAAGTATTAAGTGCCAAATTTGATTATTAAATGCTTTTTGTCATTTTAATGTGGATTCTTCTAGGAAGGAAACACTTTTTCTTTTCAGAACATAGTAGAAAGTCTCTGGCTTGTGGTCGAGGCTAGGGGCAAAATTCTAGCCCTGAAAGACCTATCGAATTTTTCAATTGCCTAGCATTAGGAAATGGTGCATTAATTCCATGGATGTTCACTGAATGCACATTCTATACCATGTAATTGGCACTTAAGACAAAGTGGTTGAAAATAAACGTGGTCCCTGCTTTCATGGAATTTAGATTCGGAGATCAAAATTTAACTTGAACTGCTGGGTATAGCATAATAAAACCAAGCATATCTAAACAAAAACAACCTCGCCCTAAAGGTTTTGGATTGCAAAAGTATATTAAAATTCCTGTGCTGCAAAAATGTATTCAAGTAATTTTCATGGGTAGTTATCTGCTGGACCCCATTAAAACACAGATTCAAAGAAAGAAAATATTTAGACACTAATTAAATGATAGTCATAGTTACAGCTGATACACGTGCTGTGCATACAGAACATTGCCACGTTTGCTAGAGCTCATCAATATGTCTGAATACTCACACCCATCACTCAAGGGCAGCTCAAACAGCAAAAACTTGATAGAATGAACTTCCCTGTATAATAGGCCTTGGCTTTGAGTTGCTTGACCGAGTTCACATGTGAATCAGGTTGTTCCTCATGGAGGATCTAAAGTTAACAACTTGTACTTGGAAAATTATTCTGTCCACTAATTGTACCTCCTCATGGATGGAATAAAAGGTCATTGTGACTTAGTTCTAACAGCCCTGACTGCAATCAATGAAGGTTGATTTTTGGCTTATTGTTTTTTCTTTCTTGGAAAATTTCATCTTCATGACTGCACAGTATAAGCAAAACTAGTGCTAGTAGCTTTTCACTTGTTGAC
The DNA here is from genome assembly GCF_040802235.1 of Manis javanica. Taxonomy (NCBI): domain Eukaryota; kingdom Metazoa; phylum Chordata; class Mammalia; order Pholidota; family Manidae; genus Manis; species Manis javanica. Next base: position 31,826,923 of record NC_133171.1, on the reverse strand, counting down.
AATACAGGATGCCATCAATTCCAAGCATTTGTGATGTATTGGGTCCAAATATTGCTTACAAATTCATCATCGGGGAAAAAAGTTTACTTTGTGGCTTTTTTGAAGTTCTTGCTACTCTTGTTTTTGGACACAACTAGTTTCTCACTACCTTTCAAGCTTTCACAAAACTAGGGAGGCAACACTGCTTGGCACTCGCCTGAGGGAGCCGTTCCCCCTCACCCCTTCCCCCCCACCCCTCCGTGGCGCGGAAGCCGCAGGAGCAGCTAGTAAACAGACATCTGGCTCACAAAAGCAAATGGTATCCTGTTCCTCTGAACTGGGCCCTCACAGGGGTAATCTTATTGTATCTGAAATCTACAAAAATAAATTCCAACCCAATAGAAAGCAAAATAACTTATTTTTCTAGCCCTTCGCACATCTTCTTTCATCTCTTTCCACAATTTCCTAATGTTTTTAGGTTTTGTCCAAAATAAGTGATTCCTTTCTCTGGATTACAATTTATTTTAACTTCTGAAAGTAAAAAATGATATGGTAAAGTTTAAGACATGTAGGGCAGCCAAAAGATTATTCCACTCTGCCCTTAGTCACTAAGACAGTGATTCTTAAACTTAAGCCTGCATCAGAATCACCAGAGGGCTTGTTAAAACACAGATTGCTGGGCCTGACCCCAGGAACTTCTGATTTGGTAGGTCTGGTGTGGACCTGCGGGTTTGAATTTCTAACAGGTTCTCAGGTTTATGCTACTGGTCCTAGGAAAATCCTTTCAGAGCCACTACTTTAGAGAAAGGTGTTAGAATACTAAAGAAAATGGAAATGTTGACACAAATCTATTATGTGTAACCTGAACCATAGCCTCTGTGGTGACCTGGAGGACTTGCCATTTTCCAAGGTATTAAGAAATAGGTTGGAAAGACAAGTATCAAATGATTTCACTCATCTGTGGAGTGTAAGAACAAAGAAAAAAATTCAAGGGAGCAAAACAGCAGCAGACTCACAGAACGCAAGAATGGACTAACAGTTACCAAAGGGAAAGGGACTGGGTGGGAAGGGAGGGAAAAGGGGAGGAAAGGGGCATTACGATTAGCACACATCATGTAGCAGGTGGTGGGGGGTGCGGGCACAGGGAAGGCAGTATAGCACAAAGAAGACAAGTAATGATTCTATAACATCTTACTATGCTGATGGACAGTGACTATAATGGGGTATGTGGGGGGGACTTGATAATGGGGGAGTCTAGTAACCATAACGTTGCTCATGTAATTGTACATTCATGATACCAAAATTTAAAAAATTTAAAAAAAGAAATAGGTTGGGATGACGATCCCAGCATCTATGATGAGCCCTGTGGTGGGTGTCTGCTGGATTGGATTTTCGAAGTAATATTGCAGGATACCACAAAGGATTTGGATTATGCCACAAGAAGGTAGTAATGAGATCTTGGAGTATTAGAGGTCAAGTGACAGTGCCAGACTTTTGGATATAAGACAAGTGACCTTTCCACAGTAAGTCACAGGGATGGAATGGTCACGAGGTTGTCTTGCCCCCAGGGTCTGTGGTGATGGCTCACTCATCATGGGATCAATAGAGTGAAGTAGATGGGCAGCTTACTAAGGTGCCACTTGACAGAGAGAGAAAATTAAAGGTCTTCTGATCAGAAAACATAATTTAAGTCTCTGAAGGGATTTGTAGTCTTTTCCAGTTTCCAAATCTAAGCCAGCTCAGAGTTTGAACAGAACCCGGTCTCTTTCAGGGAGCCCCCAACTCTTCCACCAGTATTTATCATGGATTTTCCTTCAGACCTTCCCTAGAGTCTGTTTAACGGTTGACTCTGCCTTGCGGAAAGGCAAACACCCAGGACTTCTGGGAATTATATGAGACAATCATTCTGAACTTACACTGAAGCCAGAGACCAGAAGTACCACGGTGGTATCTGCCAGTCAGGGTTTGGGCTTATGGAGGTCAGAGGCTGGATGAAAACTTGGTCCAACCCCATAAACACGGGGTCAGTGTGGTAGCCAGTTTCTAAGGCGGCCCTAATGATCCTTACCTTCAGGTATTTGCATGCACCAGTAGAATATGACAGAAGTGACCACTGCTGAGATTAGGTTATAAAAGACTGCGCTTCTCTCTTGGGCTTTGCTCTGGGGGAAGCCAGCTGCCACATCTTGAGGAATCCAAGCGGTTTACAGAAAGGAAAAAAAGTGAGGTATCTAGCTACAGCCAGAGGGATTAAGATTAGCCAACCAACCACGAGTAAACTTGGAAGCAGATCCTCCAGCCTTCAGATGACCACAAAACTCCAAGCCAGAACCATCCAGCTGAACTGCTTCTGGATTCCTAACCATGGGAACTGTTTATTATTTTAAGTTGCTCAATTTTCAGTAATTTGAAATGCAGCAAAAGATACTAACAACAACACCCACCATACTGGGTTATTTGAAGCAACTGCCGGATATAATATTATTTCATCTAAATATATTTTGTTGTGAATTTCTAAGAGGTAATTTTTCTTTTCTAAAGATACCACATATCGTCATCACACCCAGAAATGAACAATAACTGCTCAGTATCATCAAGCATCCAGTGTATCCCGTCACTGTTCGAGTTTCCCTGATTGTTTAACAAATTTTTTTAAGCAATTGTTCAATTTAGGATTCACATAAATTCCATACAGTGCAATTGGCTGTCATGATTCTTTTCATTTATAGGCTTTTTCTCAATTACTGTTTTGCCCCTCTATAATATATTTGTTGAATAAATTAGGTCATTTGCCATTTCAGATTTCCCATACTCTGGATGTTGCTGACTACCTTCACATAGTATCATTTGATAAGCTCCTTGTTTGTATTTTCTGTAAATTGTTAGTTAGAGACTTGTTCAAACTAAGGTTTATTTGTTTGTTGTGTAAGGAGGCATTAGAGGTGTTCCTTTTAAATTTTGAATCATGTGAATATGTGGATAAATAAGCATAAATATATTCTTAATAGATGGATTTGATCCTAAAACTAAAGACCCTGTGTGTTTCCTTTCATTCAAGTAACCTGAGTATTGGAATACAGTTTCTTATATTCCAAGTTGTACTCATTTTCTTTCTACAGCTCTTAGTAAAAGCGTATTTCACAAAGATATAGCTGGACTATGATATACTGACCAACGTCAATCTTAGAGCTCCTTTAGCATTCTGTAGTTTATTTAACTGAAATATCTTCCATCAAATCCTTGGCAAAACTAGGTGAAATTTCTGGAAATCGCTTAAAATTTTCTCCTGACAAGGGATTTGTATGTCTAAAATTTTTAAAATTTTATGTGCCTCATCAAGGAATAATTATTTCTTGAGCCCTGTGTGACATGGTTTGGTAGCACATTCAAGATGGTTTTGTTAAAGTAATTAAGGAATGGAGAATAGCTGTCCTACCATCATTCCTAGAGTTAATCAAAATGGAACGTATAGATCAGATAACAAATAGAGTATGATAGTACTCAGTGATACTGTGTGATGCAAAATAGGTGGGAATTTGGTCATATTTCTTTCTATTCTATAAGTCATCCTTAGGTGAGATAATCCAGATAGATGAAAAAATACACTAAGACACTCTTGATTGCCTATCCCACAGCCATTTCTGCCTTCTTCCTTGTACAGAACCCTGATTCTGTTTGTTGTATAACAGCCCCAGAAATTGAACCTTGTTTGCTCCAAGCCATGGTTTCCAGTAGTGATTGCACATTAAATCCCTGTGAGAGAATTTTAAAAATATTCATGCCAGGCACCACCCCAGAGCAATTAAAAAAGAATCTGTGCAAGTTGGGCACAAGGGAAAATATGTTTTAAAAGTTTCCTGGGGTTCCTGATATGCAGCCAGGGAGCTGGACCACTGGTCTAAACCAATCATGGCAACCCAGCCCCTTTATCAGCAACCAGAGGACGGTATATAACCCTGTTCTGACTGATGAGACTTACAGAGAGTTCTGCTAGAGGCTTCTGGTAAAATGTGTCATCCCTGAAATAGGAGAAGAATGTAAAGAGAAAAGTTTATTTAGTGCCAATACTCCTTCTCCATGCTAGGAACAATGTCGTATGATGTGGTAGCCATTTTGCAACGACGAGGAAAGACATTGTTGAAACAGTAAAGATGGAAGAGGAGAAAGATCAAAAAAGTCCAAGTGTATCAGTAGGAAAACAGAGCCACTGTAAATAAATGCAAAAAAACAAAAGGATTTATTATGAGAATTAGACCTTACACAAATATAAGGAGAGTTGCAAAAGTGAAGGTCTGGTAAGGGAATCACAAGGTCAGAGATTTGTCCCTAAACTAATCCCAAGCAAGCACTAGCCTAAGTGGACAAATTGGAACTGGCAGAGAAATCCAAGAAACCAAACTCAACGTCTTGCCAAAACGGGACTGCAGAGGGAGCATTCACAAAGAGGTTTCTTCAAATTGCCACCTCTGGGGAGAGAGCTGCCTTTGTGTAGCAGATCCATCTCCGGGTCGGCTGCAAAGCATCCCAGTGGGCCAGGGCTGCTATTGGTTAGCAGGACCAGCAGGTGGCAAGAGAGGCAAGGCACAAAGCGGGCTCGAGGACAGACTGGATTCACCAGGCATCTCTGCTACTGTTACCCAGTTTGACAGCAGTGACCTTCAGAACAAATGTCTTCAGTTTCATGCACCTTCCAAATTTCATTCAAATTGTTCTTTTCTCCAATTCTATCCTGGAACCATATGGGAAAGGGAATTCTGGGAAATGTAGTTCCCAACCTCAGCCAAGAAATGGGATAAACAAGCTGTAATCCTTTCGGAAAGTCTAAATTTGATAGGCTAAAATCAGTAGGAAAGACAAATTTGGAGATGATACCAGTTGACAATCCCTCAAAACCTTGCCTTTGCCTAATATTATAAGTGAAAAACAATTTCTTTAAACTTGTGGTTCCATATCTCTTTTTGGCTGAGTCCTGGTACCTCTTTCTGACACAAATAAATTTATAATAAGCACAGACTACAAACAGTAATGGAATAGGGACAAAAACTCAAACACTAAGAAGAATTTTTTTAATGAACTAACTTAAAATTTAAAACAAATTGATATTAAAAACAAATACTGATACGAATTAAAAACATTCAATAGACAGGAAAAACGAAATGAAGTGGGAAATAAAAACACGTTTCTATTTGTAAAGCTAGGTGGTAAAATAAGAGAGTATAAAAACGGTATCAAAAGCAGCATAAATTTGGGCAAGGATATTAATTAAAACAGTTAACTTAAGCAGGATTAAGTCATCATTGGAATGAATTATAATTAATTCAGATTTCTAGAGGCAACTAATGCTGAGAAAAAGTTAAATTGATCCCATTCTAACCAAGGTAGATGACAATTCTAGTGGAGGTTTTAAGAAGCCCTCATTATGCCAACATACCTCCATTGAGTATTTTTGTAAGACCAACATGCTGTGTCTATCATGACTTTCACAAATTTCCCTGGTTTGGAAAATTCAAAAGGAACCTGGAGAGAGAAGAAAACTGCAAAACTTACAGAAAATATTTTACAAAAAATTTTGGAACATTGACTAGCTAATGGAAGTAAATACATGGATTGGTGTCTACATACAATATTTATTTAAAAATTAGTGTGCCCTCAATATATTTAAAAATATCAGTTGAAAGAGACTAAATAAGCAATAGCTTTATTTGAATGGTAAACTGGCTTCAAACAGGCTCTGAAGAGGCAGAGAAAGACAAATACCATATGATTTCACTTCTTTGTAGAATATAAAAACAAAGCAAAACAGAATGAACAAAACAGCAGTAGACTCGTAGACACTGAACAGTGACTAGAGGTTACCATGGGGCCTCAGAGGTTAGGCAATAAAGGGGTACAAAAATTCTCAATCATAAATAAGTTTGTCCCGGGATTAGTAGTACAGCATGGAGAATATAGTCAATGATTCTGTAATCTTTCTATGTTGACAGATAGTAACCACATTAGTGGGGGTGAGGATTTGATAACATGGATAACTGTTAAACCACTGTGTTGTATACCTGAAACCAATATAAGATTGTATATCAAGAACACTTAAAGAAAAAAGAAAAAAAAGAAAGAGAAAACAGGCTCTGATGGATCTGCCACGCCACTCCTTGTAAATATCCCCAGCCTCTCTCACTTTGCCCCATGAGAATAGTCTCATCTACAGATACACAAGGAGACACAGAAAGTGGTAATGCTGGTTGCATCCTGGAAAGGAAAACGGTATCTTGAGAAGAAGTAATGAGAAAAACCTCAGACTATTCCTCTTGCTGTCTACATTGTAAACATCATACCTTATGAATATATTATGTATTCAAAAATAATTTAAAAACCAACCTTCCCAGGCTTTCAGCTTCAGAGGCTTTGGCGACCACCTTAAGGAAGAAAGCAGTCTTCAAAGCCAGGTCACCCTCCTTCGGCTTTCCTCCTGTCCCAGGTCTTGGCCCACAAATTCTCACTTGTTCAGTTGTCCTCCCACACCTTCAAGCTGATTATTTTTATGTCCACCCGAATCTCAGCTTTTAAAATTGTGTTTAGTGGGAAAGATGGACCAAAGTGATCTAGTCTTATCAGTATCTGCAGCAGAACTTCTACAACCTCTGAGCCAGAACTTCTGTATCTCCAAGCCCTCTTTGAAGTGGAAATATTATTGCACTTCCCAAGTTACCAAGACCTTGGCAAATGCAACATGTTTATCAACAGGTGTTTGACTTTATTGTCTCCAAAAATAAGATAAAAACAAGGACAAATGAAGCATATTCAATTCCACAGACATTTGTTTGTAGCCAACATTCACTCTATCTACCATAAAACAGGTCCTCTATCAAATGCTAATTAACATACCATCTTATTTAATCTTCATAACAAACCACTTGATACTTAAAATCAGTCCTATTTTACAGATCGAGAGCTCTGTCTCAGAGATATAAAATAGTTTTCTCTGGGTCACATTGCCAATGGTTGGTAGAACTTAATTCAAGTTCAGCTTTGATGATTGAAGTGAGTAATATTCTCCACATATTGCCAGGCTCTGCAAGACAGGGTACTACATCCTAAATCAAAAAAGAGTAATAAGAGCATTAAACAAACCAACAAACAAAAGCCTGCTATAATGTTACTTAGTTTGGTGTTTTCTGTTCATAATATGTTGATGTTTTGAAGGTATGGGTTTCGCAAGACAGAGTTTGTGACTAGGAGAAAAAACTATCCTGACGAATAAAACCCCCCTCAAAATGGGATTATTATCTCACACCTGCTTTTGGATAATGCCTCCACTATATTTGTAGAGCTCAATTTGTTTTTCATTTCTCCAATAGTTGAAGACCCCAGCTTCAAACTCAATCCTTTACCCACTTCTCAGAACCACCAATCACTTTATTTAAGCATTGCCAGCTCTAATTTCAATGAACTCAGATCAAATCCCCTTCAACACTTCTCTGCTAGGATAAAAACCTTACCGTTTTACACCAAGGTCCCAGTTCGAGTCACCCTTGACTGCCTCTCTAGCACCTTCGATCTTTCTTGGGGCATTTGTTCTTGTCAGTCCCCTTCCAAGACCTGGATGTGTGCCCCTGCGTCTCAAGGACTATCGAACTTCTGCCACAACCGAAGAATGCCTGCCTGCCTGAGCCTCTTTATGTCACTCATCACAGACCCGTGTTGTTTTGTTCTATTTCCTAGCTGCATCTCTCTAACAGCCCCCACCCCCAACACACACATGTAGTGATCAATTGTTGTTCCACTTCACTCTCTTCTGCACTGAGATACCCACTAAGTTGCATGTACTTTTCCCTACACTGTCCAAAGAAGCTTCTGCTTCACAAAGTTATGTGTAAAAATGTTTTATCTCTTGGATAAATGGATTGAACAATGACTCTTGCTTTAGAAATAAACCTATTTAAACTATTCTTCATCTTCTCTCTACTGCTAATGCTACACATTACAGTAACCAGAAAAATAACAACAGACATAATCATAATCACCACCCTTATGGAATTCACAGTAAAATAAGAGACAAAGGCTCCCTCAGGGGGCAAAAGGGGGCAGAATGGAAAAGTGCCTTTGATGAAGAACAGGTAAGTACCATGGAAGCAAAGAGAAGGAAAAGTATTTCTTCTAAAAGGAACAACTGCACATGACTTACTGAGAGAAACCATTTTTATATGTGGAGCCATCATAAGAGAACCCCTTTCTCTCTGGTGGGGACCAGTAGCAGCTAACAGCTCTTCTCCCAGGCAACCCTGGGAGTGGTGTGGGGGCCCACAAGCAAGGAAGAGCAACCCAGTTAGTAGGGAGAAAGGAGGAAAAGGAACCGGGGGCTGGAGGGAGGAACACCCTAATGACATTGAGTCCCTGGATACTGGCACCTATTACCTAGTTGTACTGCTAATCTCAATAGAGTTTGTTTGCATGCACCAGTAATTTCCTTTTTTGTTTGCCTAAATTAGCTCCCTAAACTGAGATTTTAAAAAATTATTTACAAACAAGAATTATAATGAATCCTATTAGACAGCTACTCTTCTGAAATTTACCCAGTTACTAATTACATCTGACTTAACTAATATTAACTAAAGATTTAGCATCACAGCCTAATGTTTTAACTTTTCTAAATGTTTGACTGTTCATTTTAAAGTTAATTTTTAATCCTTCTTTGGCAATCCTGTTTCCTAACCTTTCTTTGAGGGTTAATACTCCACAATTTGAAGGATGAGAAATAGTAATACTTACAAAGGATTCGTAGGACCATTAGGATATTCAATACTTTAAAACCAAACACATTTATTCTCCAAGAACATGGTGACTAAAAAATCCAGATAAGCAGCCTAACATTTTGAAGGCATTGCATTGATTTTTATACCAAAAAGAAAAGCCTATGGTTCAAAAATTGAAAGTATGTTAAGCTTTGAAGCAAAACTCCATGGGAATGTGTTATCTGAACTGCTCTATAAAATAGGTGTATTTCCTATTTGTAGGAAGAACAATGACTGAAATGCAGGGGTCTGCGCTACTGGCTCGTTTTCCCTAAACAGCGTTTTGATGTTGGGATGAGAGCGCGCAGCTGCTTCAGACTATTCATTTATTCAAAAACTCTGATTGTCCCTTTGACAAAGCACTGCAGGGTCCAGACCAGGGCACTGCGACGTGGAGAGAAGAAAGTGGAAGCTTTCAATTGGTACTAATAAAATCTGAGAATTTGAGGTCTGGCAATTCTCCACCTTCCCTTCTCCACGTTTCACTGACTCATTGTGTTGTGAAAAAGCCACCTCCAAACTTAGCAGCTTAAAGCAACAATCATTTTCTTATCTCTCAAGGTTTCTGTGGATCAGGAATTCAGGGAGGGTTTGTCCGGGTGGTTCTGGATCAAGTCTCTAATGCCACTGCTGTCAGAGAGTGGCTGGCACAGTGAAGGGTTGACACAGCTGGCAGCGGGTCAGGGGTTCTTTCCCTGAGCCATCTCAGGGTCTCTCCATGTCTCCAGGGGGCTTGGTTGAGACTTCCTCACAGCGTGGCAGCCTCGCAGCAGTTAGACTGCTTCCGTACGGGTGGCATCCTTCAGCAGGAGCATCCCAGGGGGTCAAGATGAACATGCGTGACATTTCCCTGCCATACACTTTGATCAAGGCAGCCAAGTCACAGCCACCTGCCCAGGTTGGAGAAGGGAACGCACAGCCCCCATTTCTCAATGGAAGGAGAGAAAAAGTCATGTTGTAAGAAGAGCACAGGCATCAGTCACATCCCAACAGCAGTAACTATGCCTATAGTAAAGTCGTAACTCCCACTAATTCCCTCCTAGTCCTGCTTCGAAAGTAGCTGGAAGCAGTGACTTTTATTTTGATAGAGATCCCTACAAACCACAGCCATCATTTTTCAGTCTGTGTTAACATTAACAGTTAAACAAGCACAAAATTATCACAGAATAATATCACAGATTTTTATTAGCAACTTCATGCTTTCATTGCCTTCTGTATATTCTCACATTTTTCAGAAATAATTCATAATGAAATAATAAAGTGAATACCTCGAGACCTTCTTTAGTTACCTTTTAATTTTAAATTATAAAAACTTCATGCATAGCAAAAAATGTGAAATAAAAAGCCATCTAATAATGAATCACAAGATGGAACAACAGTTAACATTTGACCACATTAGCTCCTTCTCTCCTTCCCTCTCTCTCTCTCTCAAAATAAATTGCAGATACAATTCAAAAGTCATCCCTAAACTTCTGGCTCCCCTTCCTAGGTCTGCATCTAAGAGCGCAGATTATGTAAACCTTGGAATTTATACAAATAGGGCACAGAGGGCAACACAGAACACAATTATACATGGCAAGCCCAAAATCACTGTACTGAAATTAGTGGTTTTAATAATTTTCAATATAAGTGAGGATTATATATAAATGTCTTTCACATGCTGATCTGTAAATTTTTATATAGATGCCATCATATTAAAATTATTTTGCAATTTGTATTCTTATTTTTTCCATGTTAAGGAATGTGTGTCTAAATAATTATGACAGCTCTGTAGTATTCCATTTTATAAACAAGCCACAATTTATCCATTACCCTCTGGGAGTTGTTAATTTTTTCCTTTTTTTTTTTTTCTCTATTAACATTAGTGCCGCAATGAACATCCCTGAGCAGGCATCCCTGCTCACATAAATGTGAATTTCTTTAGGGAATAAATATACCTGGAAACAGAATTGCTGGCAACTAGGCTTTAGATACCCTATGTTGCCAAATGCATCTCTGAGGGAGCCTAGGCTATGGTGACAAATAGATTCCAAGATACAGTGCTTCAACTCAATAGCAGTTTACTTCTCATTCACCCAAAAGCCCAGAACAGCATGTGCTCTGACCTTCACAGTTGCTTGAGTGAATACTAGGCACCCTGCAGAGTGCACTGGTCTCTGCTCCACACCGCTATTCAGGTCACCATGCCAACAGAAATTCTGCAATTTTTAACACGTGGCTTCCAAGTTTCCCTAGGCATTGCCACTCCACTCAGCCAGAAAGACAACAGTGCATGCAGAAGGACATCCCTTTTAATCCCATCCCATTGGTAACACTCAGGTACGTCACCACATATAACTGCAGGGGAAGCTGGGAAAGGTAGTGTGGCTGTGTGTCCAGGAAGGAGAGGGGAATGGATTTGATAAAGACTTAATCTCTGCCTGCTTCATTTTCCAAAGCAGTGGAAGTAATTTATATTTCTTCCAGGAGGATACAAGAATTTCAATTCCTTCACAGCCTTACTAACACTTGATCTTGACAAACTTTGCCATTTTCTCAAGATAATGGATATGTAATAGCCTAGCACTGTGCTTTTAATTTGCTTCTGTTTGATGAGCAGTAAGGTTAACGTATTTGCATATGTTTCTTTCCCTATCCATTTTTTTTCCTCCTCTGTTTAAATCAATTGCTTCATTTACCCCCTCAGCTTTTCCTTGTTCACTTGGTAGGAGTTCTTCATAAATTCTCTCTATTATACCTCTTTTGGCTACATTAGTTGTAAAATTCTTCTGTTTGTGTGTCTTTTCACTCTGCTTATTGTGCCTTTTATCACGCAAAGTTTCAAATTTTATTGTAACCCAGTTTATCAGTTATCCTTTATGGATTGTAATATTTATGCCTTATTTAAGAAATCCTTACCTGCTCAGATGTGATAAAGATATTTTTACTATATTTCCTTCTGAAAGTTTTATAATTTCATTTTCCACAGTCATTATCTATTCTACAAGAATTTGGAGGATAGCAAAATTTTCTTTTTCACCCCCATGTTAGGAGTCTGTTGTCCTAGTATCTTTATTGAATACCAACCATTTCCTCAGTAATTTGCAATACCACCTCTGTCATAAATCAAATCCATGTGTCAAGGGTCTGTTTCTAGATTCTTATATCTTTCAGTTGGTCTATTTGATTAACCATTTGATAACAAGGGCATGTTTATTATAGATTTATTATAAGGCTTTATAGCTCATAAGGGTAATCCTCTCCTCCAGAATCCTCCTGGCTCTCCTTGGCCCTTTCCATTTGTTTAGAACGGCTTTTGAAGTTCCAAGAGAACCCTGCTAGGAGTACAATAGGAATTGCAATAACTTTTTGGAAGAATCATTTCTATGATAGGCAAATCTTGCTGTTTTCATGCCTGCCAACATAACATTCATACAGTAGCCTGTGGATCAAGGAGGAATTTCAACCATCAAGTCTTCCTATTTTGTAAAGTTATAGCTGCCATAGATAGTGATTCCACTGATGGATCTGGCAAAGTAAATCGGAAACCTTCTGGGAAGGATTCAGTCTTTTAAATGCCATTAGGAACATCTGTGACTCATGGGAAAAGGCCAAAATATCAACATTAACAGGAGTTTGGAAGTTGATTTCAACTGTCATGGATGACTTTGAGGGGTACGAGACTTCAGTGGAGGAGGTAAATATAGATGTGGTGAAAATAACAAGAGAACTAGCATTAGAAGTGGAGCCCAACTATGTGACTGAATTGCTGCAGTCTCACCATAAAACTTCAGTGGATGAGGAGTTGCTTCTATGGATGAGCAAAAAAAGTGGTTTCTTGAGATGGAGTTCACTCCTGGTGAAAATGCTGTGAAGATTTTTGAAATGACAACAAAATACTTAGCACCTTACATCAACTTAGTGCTCAAGCAGCTGTGGGTTTGAGAGGACTGACTTCAATTTTGAAAGAAGTTCTACTGTGGTAAAATGCTATCCAATAGCATCACATGCCACAGAGAAATCATCGGTGAAAGGAGGAGTTAATCAACGTGGCAAACCTTATTGGTGTCTTATTTTAAGAAATTGCTTCAGACACTCCCATCCTTCAGCATCCACCACCCTGATTAATTAGCAGCCGTCAATTTCAAAGCAAGAACTTCCACCAGGAAAAGATCATGATTTCACAGAAAACTCAGATGATGGCTAGCATTTCCTAACAATAAAATATTTTTAATTAAGGTATGTACATTGGTTTCTTAGACAATGTTATCACATAATTAATAGATGAGATTAGTGTAAATATAGCTTTTCTATGCACTGGGAAACCAAAAAATTTATTTGTCTCACTTTATTGTGGTACTTACTTAGCTGCCATGGTCTAGAACTAAACCTGTAATATCTCCAAGTTATGCCTATAGATTGTTTAGATCATGGTACATTTATCATTTTAAAACCTCAATTTTGGCTATTGTAATGGTATGATTGCTGATAAGTAGTTCATTATTCTAGAGCACATTTTGAATTCTTCATGTCTTTTTTTCATATAAAACGTGTTCAGTCATGTTTCCTGCCCCTTGTTCACTGGATTTCAGTATCACATACAATTCTTTAAAATACTCATTGGTTTCTTAAGAAGCTAACATAGGAAGCAATCAATAAAAACTATGTGTATATACCAAAGAAATAAATCTGATCCTAACTAAAGCTAGTACTTGCCCATGTTTCCACTAATAAGAAATTGTTAGAAGCCTGCCATAGAATTTGAAAATGAGGTAAAATTTCTCTTCTTTTAGGTCATTGCATGCTTTTAATAGACCCAAAGCAAAGCATTTTCTGAAGTTCGAATGTTTCCTATACATAAATTTGTATATATATAGGTAATATAAGATGTTTTATATGTCTACACACATACATACATCATACATACATATATATATATAATTTACTTAGGAAGAATATATATTATACTCTCACACTGCAATCAGCAGTGTGAGTCAGATATTTGCTTATTTGTTTGTTTTAAGAAATAAGCAAAAAAGCCAGCACATGAACATGAGTTTGCTGTCTTAACATGTTTTGAAAATGTTGTTTCGAGATTTCTACTTTCCTGATATGCTATTTTCAAATATGATTTTCTAAAGTAAGAAATGCTTATTTATTTTGAACTCATAAAAGTTATCTGCCCAAAATACTGGTGCATGAAGCTTAAAATGACTTTGACTTAGGAAATGTTTTGTAGTATTGTGCACTTGCAGTTCATTACTTTTAAAAATTATAAATATTTCCCCATGCTATCACTAAACTGAAATTCTAAAGTGATAAATGTAAGAGGAATTAGATAAAAGAATTCCCTTTGATGAAATATGAGCAGCTATTAGCTGTTACACTATATTATAGCATTTATTAGTCATCCTTCATGAATTTGTAACATTTTTATCTTACAGCCTCCTACTTAAAATTCAATTGGTATCACACAAAATGAAAACAGTAATGTCATGAATACCAAATGAAGGCTTCTATTTAATTAAGGGAGTTTTCCCATTGCATATTTTAGCATTTGGGGAACATTTTATTACATTCTTTTTTAAAAAAGCAGGAAGAAAGAGGGGGAAATGAATAATATAATAGGAAAGAAATCTGGTTTAGCACAAAGCAAAAATATTAGTAAAAATGAACAAGACCTGAATCTAACCCTGTTGGAACTTGTCTACTGGGAGGGTTAGATAGCTAAACCTTCCCAATGAAAAATGAGGAATGTGTTTTTCACCGTCTCGGTAACCATAGATTTGGAGCCCAAATTCCAGAAAAGTTCAGGAGAACAACCTTAACTTATGATGCCAAAATCTTGGAATCTATTTTTCCAGTGAGCTGGGGGAGAGCCCTTAGATAAGCCTCAGCTATGTTCTCAACTTCTAAGAGAATGCTTTTGAACACTTAGGTTCCACATGGTACTTTCCAATTATAAGCACACTGTCTAAAATCTTTACATGTCCACTAAAACGGGTAGTAGAGCTAAAAAATGTAGTCAGTATTTAAGTGCTTTTTAAGACAATTGACAAAGCAAGTCTTTTTTCAAAATAGATTATTTTCCTTCATTCTTTTGGTATAATTATCCCAAACCAACATTGTAAAAGAACTTTGGTAATTACAACTTATCAAATCTCAAGTAGGACACTGATGCAGTAAATCCCCAATATCTTTTCCAGACTTGTCTTCTAAATATATGTCATGTACCTGGATTTTAGAGTCATGAAGACTTGCATTTGGAACCTCGCTCCATCACTAACCAGGCGTTTGACCTGAAAGGTTATTAACTTCTGTGAGTCTTAGTTTTCTCATCTGTCAAATAGGGATAATAGTAACTGGTTGGGCTGATCCCTACATGAGACATGGAAGGCACTGAATAAATCATTACCATTGTGTGGATCTTTCCTCCACGTGTGTGCCTCATCAAGTAGTCGAAGCAACGGTGTCTGAGGCTTGAGAACCTGGCAGGTGATTGGCCAAATAGGAATGGTAATCCTTATATGCCTATTTGAGGCTGGGCTCTAGAATTTGATTTTGCCCTTCTTATAAACTAATAAGTTAATATGTTACTGCTTTGTGGATACTGGGCAAAGACCCAAAACTGGTGGGTTGGAGATGGAGGACTTTATTACTCACAGCAAGAGCAATGTGGGCTTTAGGGGCGGCTACACATGCAGTGAGTTTCCGTTGAGACTGAGAAATACTGAGCTTCAGGCAGTCACTACTTTTAGGGTGAGCAGTAAGCAAACCTACCCTTTGTTTGGGGGAGACATTACCTCATCCTTCCAGATTGCTCACTGCAGACACAGCCCTGAGAAATGCCCCAGGTAAGGAGCAGAAGAGCCTTGCTCTTTTGGCATAGCTGGCAGGAACGTGCAGGGTCTCAGGGCCCCTGGTTAATTGCCGTTCACGACCCCTGCGTACCTCATAGGTGAGACTGGTGTTAAATATAGACTGAGAAGTGTTTTGAGTTTTTTTGGGGAAAAAAAACTAGTAAGGGTGACAATTTCTAGAATTTAGCATTATGTTTGACACCATCAGTGTATAATGAATAAATCAATGCATAATTATGCTCACAAACAACATAATTTGTATATTAGCTTGTTTTCTCTTTTAATTTTATTTCAAAATTAAAGTAAGATTTAAAAGTTAATAATTTTGTCAATTAAAGTAAAACCACATATCTGGATCATTACTGTACTTTATAAAACCATGAGCTAGCCTGAGTCCCTACCAGGAAATACCCGTCTGTAAGAGATAATAACAGAATTAAGAAATGACTTGAGTGTTTAAACAAATAAATGACCAAAGTTGTGAATACAAAAGTAAATCTATCCATAATTTCTGAATTTCCTTATCATTTTTAACTGCCTTCACTATACAAGTTGTAATTTAGAGACAGGAGCAAATACAGTGAGTGATTGACTAACCTCAACACCCATGGGGCTGCTCTGCTAATCAGTTTTAACCCTGTGGCGCTGTCTTATGTAAATATGCTTTTTGGCATTCACACCACACCACCTCTTTTTATTCTTTCAAAGCCAACTTTCTGTATCATAGGGCAGCTGTTTGGTTTAACCTCAATATATTCAGGCCACTAAAATATCTTTCCTTTTATAAGTTCCTATCCTCTACTTCACCGATTCTCTCTTTCTGAATACCTATTAGTCTCATTTTGAAGTTCCTGGAATGAGCCTCTACAGGACGAGCAGTAAGCAGTGAGCCTCTGTGTGCTGTGCTTCCATCTCTATCTTTCCCTCTTCATTCTGGAAGACTCTTCTGTAGTCCTTCTATTGATTTTTTTAACAATTATTTTATTGCTTCCAAAAGTTTTTTGTGTCTTCTGATTGTTGAGTTGTCATAGTTTCCAGTGTAATATCTAGCACAGTTTAATGGGTATGATATCATGTTGAACTTTTTAGAGGGTACTGATTAGACTTTTATTAGTGTTAGAGGTTCTCTTCCCTATCCCCATTTGGCTCTGTTTCTGCCAGTATTTTGTTTGTTCATCTCGGCCTTTTATACGCAGGTTGTTAATTTTCTTCATATTACTGGGGATATGTATTTGTCCAAAACAGAAGGCGAGGTTAATTAGCAGAGATGTTGGCATGAGTTTCTACCGCTGTGTGTTGTTTCTCTTAACAGGCCTCTCCCCTGACTGGTGGCAGCATAAATGCAGATGACTGAGAGGCGTTGGTTGGTCGGCTTTATTTCGGCTTCTCAGGTGGAGAGCCACCAGCGTGAACAGGGAAGGGGGAGTCTGCTCTGGGGTATAGCCCTTGGAACAGCAAGACGCCTTAGGCCTCCCTAGGAAGTTCTTCAAACTTCTTTATAAAACAGCCTCCACTCTTAGCCTAGCAGTAAACTCACGGCTTCTAGCTGCTCTTCTCCTATAGGGAGAGAGAAGTTAGAAGGACAAAGTGAGTGGTTGTTCTGGAAATAGACTTACATCATCTGCAGCTAGAGCCTTTTAAGGCTCTACTGGGAAGTTCAGATCTTATCTCACTACAGCTTTTGTCCTCCTTCTGTTTTAGGCTGAAGCCTCTGCTTTATGTTATTTGTCAACAAGCTATCATCCATTTTCAGTCTTCCAGAAACTCACTGAAAACTCTGGTTACCTAATCAACCACTTTCCCACTTTATTCACTGCTTTGGGTTTATTCCCTCTTGTATTTCTTTACTGTCATTTCAATGATATTTGGGGGAAGTAGGGGCATAAAATAAGTGTTCTCATTCTATTTCACTTTATTTATTGATTTCACAAATATTTTTTGAATGGATACCGGGTGTGAATATTAACATGAGATTGGGTTGTTGGGCTGCAGATTTTCTCATTCTCAGATGCCGCTTTTCTTCTTATTTCATATGTGTAAGATGTAAAGGGCCCTGAGGCCTACCCCCTAACCGCAGCTCCAGTGAGGGCAAAGCAGATGGAGCTACTGAGCTCTCTGCCTGACGGAGGAACCAACCTCCTACCTCTCTCTTCTCCCTCGGGTGGTTTGCGCCTTTCTCTCCCTCTGATTCTCCCTTCCAGTCTGGCTTCCGCAGATTCTTAGGAGTATAGGACAGCAAGAAGTTAAGGAACTATGAGGCCAAATTTGACAGGAAAAACAAGAACCTAAAGAGTTATTCCATAAAGGAAGATTTGGGCCAACAATATTTTCCCAAGGTCAAGTGGGGGGTTGAATTTGACATTTTTGTGGAGTACCAGAGAGATCAATATCCACCTAGCTTTTGAACAAGGGGCTGGGGGCAGAGGTGAGGGGGACTTCAGAACTTTCCAGAGGATCATTCCTGCAAAAAATGGGTTTTTCTTTCAAACTGAGGAAGAGCCCATGTAAAATCATAGCCCCGCTGAATCCCCTGACACCTCAAAAAAACTGCAGATGAACTTCGTGTTCTGAGGTCAGGGACTTATAGCACGCCCGGATACAAATGCTAATTTTTCTGGAGGAAAATAACATTAAAGTTTTTTTTTTAATTTTCAAACGTAATATCCAGCAACCATAGAGAAACAGACACCTCAAAAATCTAGCCACTGTGAGCAAGATATTGGAATTACCAGATTTTAAGAACACGATGCTGACCACTTACAGAAATAAAAGACAGGCCTGAATATACCTTCCGAGAATAGGAGCCTACACAAAGTGACACCTGGGGGTGGGTAAGTACGGAAGTGAAACAGCCTTTTTATCCTGAGAACCTTACAGGAGAGGAGTTAGGTCCCTCATGGGCTTGGAAAATAATAGATAATAATAAGGGCTGAGAGAATCTGAACAATTACTATATACCAAATATTTTAGTCTGTTATGTTAAGGCTGCCATGACAAAAAGCCACAGACTGGGTAGCTTAAACAGCAGAAATGAATTTCTCACTGTTCTGGAGGCCTGGAAGTCCAAGATCAAAGTGCCAGCCAGTTTCTCCTGAGGTCTCCCTCTTGGACTCTCAGATGTCCACCTTCTCTCTGTGTCCGTTGGTGGCTTTTTCTCTGTGAATTCGCATCCCTGGTGTCTCTTCCTCTTAGAAAGACACTGGGCTACTGGCTTCCAGTCCCACCTTTATCTCCTTAACCGTAACTATCTCTTTAAGCACCCTTTTATTTTTTTACTTATTTATATTAAGGTATGATGGATATACACTCTTACAAAGGTTTCACATGAAAAACAATGTGGTTACTACATTTACCCATATTATCAAGTCCCCACCCACACCCCAGTGCAGTCACTGTCCATAAGTGTAGTAAGAAGCCACAGATCCACTATGTGCCTTCTCTGTGCTACACGGTCTTTAAACACCTTTTCTTCTCCAGTCATATTGGAGGTTAGGGCTTCAATATACGTATTTTGTGGGGAGACACAATTCCGTTCATAACACCAAGCAATGTTCTGAAAGCTTTACATTTGTTATTTAATCTGCACAGCACTCCTAGGAGATAGGTGCTCTCTTTATAACCTCCACCACCCCCACCAACTCCAGAGGAGAGAACCAACACACAGGGGCGCTAAACAACTTGCCCAGGTCATGTGGTATCATGTCATTTGTGTAACTGGAGAAGCCAGGACTGGCGTGGAGAGTAAGTGCCCTTAACCATCCAATATACTGATAAATCAAAGGTTTCAGGAGCTTGGGATTCAGGGGCAGCAACTGTCCTGAACTCAGCCTAACTGCTCAGGATTCTTTTTGGCTAAAGGGCTTTGGTTCACCTACAGCACCCTGGGGATGAAGGGACACCCACCTCAGCCCTCTTTTCCCCGGCAGGACTCAGGCTGCAGCCCAGTGCCCTCCTTCGTGGTGCCCAGGAGGGGCTGTGCACTTCCCCCCATCACCTGGCAAGTCAGCAACCAGCCTGCTATCCCACTTCTGAGACATGGTTCACTAACAGGCCAGATGCCTCCCAGGTTCTGTGCCTAAGATGCTGCTCCCTGATCCTGACCGCTGCAGTAGCCAGAGCGTTGTTTTGTCCGCTTCAGACCAGCTGCTATTTTGCACGAATCTACCCTAGTGGGTTTCATCAGAGGTTCATTCGTTTATTCACCAAGCGTTTCTTGAATGACTACTATGTAACAGATGGGATATAGCAGTGAATAAAACAGTTGAAAATCCTTCCCCTCAAATAGGGCCTTTTACTAAGAATCCCCCTGTTCTTACTTAGTTGGGACAGGGCTTAGACTAGTGCGTGGTGACTGGGGTCAGGAAAGCAAATAGAAGCCCAGTTACAAATACTTGAAATATATGTACAGAAAATAGTTAGAAAGATACACATTACATGAAGTGCAGTTTGATAGTGAAGGTGGATATTAGGGGATTGAAGAACTTTTTACTTTATAATTTCTATTAGGGTTTTAAAAAAATCAATGAACATTTGTTACTTTTATTTTTAAAAATCAGTTTTAATTTTTTTAAGCTTCTCTGTGAGGGGAAGGAGAGCGGAGACATGAGCTTCTTTAATTTCTGAAGAGAAAGAGTCAGTAGAAATTAAGAGGGGAAAAAAACAGAGAGGAAAGGAGACGGCCAAGGTCAGGTCTGTGTGGATGCCGGGAAGGTGGGGATGCAAACACACCTGGAGATACGAGCTTTGGGCGGGGAAGGGCCTCTCTCGTGCTGAGACAAGACGGAAAAATGAAAGATTGAAACAAGACAGTGTATATCTGATACAGACTGAAGCAAGTTTAACCAGAAGTGAAATCTGTGACGAAAAAAACTCAGGCTTAGGTGGCTGAAAGATCTAAAACCTGAGGCCAGTTACTTAACTTTTTATCACCTTTGAACGGGGCTAACAATCTTGTAGGGTTGTTGAGGCAATCAAACGTGGTAACGTATGTGCAGCGTTCTGCCATCATTCTCAACAAAGGCTGCTTGTTTTCTCCATCAGTACTTTGTACGGCCACTTGCACAAAAAGTTTCTAAGAATGGAATTTCAGAGCTGTTATTAACAGCTCAACATGGCCTGTCCTGCTGTTGCTTCAGCTCTGACCTTGACACCCCAGAGGTCCAGTGCACGAGCCAATGTCATACACTTCCTTCACAGGTTACTGGCACATGGTTTCTAAACCACTCTTCCCCGACAGCAGGTTCCTACCCACAAACACGCCTCTCCCTGTGAGACGTCTCGAGATGGCATGAATCCCACAGACTCTGCCGCCCCTGCTCTCCTGTGTAGCCCAGGCTTTATCCTCGTTACCAGCTCGCATCTTCGGATTCACTTCAGTTTGGGCCTTTCTTGGGAACGCTGATTAGCTGAGTACCTTTTTCTAGCATCACGTTGGGCATCTCTGAAACTGTATGGGCACATAAGTAGGTTACTATCATAAACAGCAGGTCTAACAACCTAGTAATAAACACTAAACATGTCATTTGGATATATTATTGTGAATATGCATCTTAAAATGTAGGTAAATATCCTAAAAATAGAGTGAATATGCTCTCCTGGGCTTTATTGTTTGAATTTTTTCAGTTACTTTAAGTATAAATATATACTTATGTTATTAGAAGAATAAATGAGGCAGTGATTAATGATGATTATAAAAACTTAATTTTATTCATTGAAACAATTTCTAAGAACTTTATGATAAATACATAAAGCAATAGATTTATAATAGATTTATAATATAATCGATTTCTAATAAATACTCATGTCAAGAGAAAATATTTACTAGAAAATACTTTGGGATTTACTAGTAAAATACTTTGGGATGTTAAATACTGATATTAAGAGAAAATATTTACTACTTTGGGAAGAACATTATATCCATCTTGAGGCAATATCTATTAAAATGCCTTGCTTATAAAAATTTAAGTAATGTTTATAAATAATAATAAAAGAATGGAGATTAGATTTTATCATCATCATAGTAATAACCGTTATACAACTTTTGTAGAACCTTTTGATGTACTAGAATTTTTAGCATCAAACAAAATAATCTTTAAGAATTGCATTTTATTTTTAGCTTTTTAGCTTCATCTGTGCTATAAATTCCTTAAAGAAAAAAAAATCACTTTTGGGAATTTTTTACTTCTATGAAGAGGAATTAAAAATAGAACATCAATTTAGTCAACTCAGATTTTAGATTGTTTGTTCACAAACTGTTCAGCCAAGATGGACTATCTACTATTACATATGTAAAAGGCTGCTGCAATAAAAGAAAGCCTTTTTATTGTACTTTGCAGATTATAATACCAACACAGCAGGATTTACTAACAACCAATGATCGCCTGCAAAAGAAGTTATTTGCTCCTGAAGAAGTAAATTGATGTGCCTGGAGAAGGCAAGCATTTTTCACATGATACCTGATGTAAAGATTGTCCTGTTATTAAACTCCAAGGAAGGTTCTGGAATTGGTACGCATGAATGAATGCTAAGAAGGAGATAGAAATTCTGTGGTGATTTCATTTTCCTTAAAGTCAAATCTGTGTTCCATTGCCACATTTTTAGATCAAAAGCTTAAGGACAAAAATATTCATGCGAAGGAAGTAGTTCATAAAAATACATTAAGGTAAATCTATGTAAGTAAAAACAAATTTAAAAGTTCACTTTTTATCGTGCAACTTTTTAAATATACATGCGAAAACAGTATAAGCTTTTTGTACCTATCACCTAGCATCTACAGTGATGGGAATGACAATCTTAAGACTGTTCTGAGAATAATCAGAAACATTGTTTCCCCCCAGTTTTACTGAGAAATAATTGACATACATCACTGTGTAAGTTCAAGGTGTACAGCATGATGGCTTCATTTAGATGCATGGTGAAATGATTACCCACAGCAGGCTCATCTAACTTCCACCTTCTCATATAGATACAATAAAAAGGAAAGAAAAAAGAATTTCTCCTTGTGGTGAGAACACTTAGGAACATCTTTTTGAGGAAGAACACAAAGCGTTGTATCCTAGGATTGCCTTTAAAATACATATATATGGTCATTCTTCTCTTACTAGTCTCCATTCATTATACTTGAATATATGAAAAGCATCAACCAAATCTTCAAGTCCAGAAGTAAAGATAAATCTTTAGTCAGTTACTACTGGAGAAGAGGGAAAGCTTAACATTAACATGGGCACGGTCTATGTCTACACAACTAACCACAAAAATATGTAGCTTCTCTACAATCTCACGGGGAAACTCCAATTTGATATTTAGTCTCAGAAATGTACCTGTAAGGACCATAAGGGCAACATAGTTGCTGTGTTTTTCCAAAACAATGTTTGGAATGTTTGGAAACAATGTTTCTCCAACAATGGTTTTTCCTGCACCATAAGGTCAAACTGTTAAAATTGAACTACTTTTTATAAAAACCTAACAACAATGAAAAATGTTAAACTTTCAAATAATTGTTTTCTAGAAGTTTATTCTTTTAAGATACCGTTGGGTTTGGCAGCATTTTTCCCCGAATATTCACTTTACCATTCAGTCATTTGTCATTTGCCTAAAATGTTAATCTCTGCATGAATAAATACTTATTTCATTTTATTATAATGTGAAAGGGATGCCCACTTCCTCCTGCTCCAGCTGGGGTGCTCCAGTCCATCTTTAATGCACAGGAATTTGCTCTTATCCTTGAGTCAGTGAAAACATTATTTGAACCAAACATCCCTTCTGCCGCCTTTACTGGGGGGGATGCAGGATAAGAGTCTAGTGATTCCATAAGGTTTATCAATGGCTAACATTTTTCATTTAGGTATAGTTGCCTTAACCTGAAGATTAGAAGGTTTCACATGGGCTTGCAGTCTCTGCCTAGCCTGCCCTAGCTTTCCTTGTACTCACTGCCTACTAAATTACTACTACTGTGTTTGCGGACGGGGAAGCTCTGACAATGGTGATGGCCGGGTTGAAGGTCACATCTCTCAGAGCTATCAAAACTGTGGACCCTTAAGGTGCGAACAAATCACCATGTACCCTCAAGTGCCAAGGCCATCTACGCTCCACTCCGGAAATGAAGGAAATGTTTTCTCCCCCATTTATACCACACTTGATCTTCTGGACACCAAAGGAGCGGTGCCTGTATCTTCACATTTCATGGACTCCTTCACTGAGAACAATTCCCTTGGCTTCTGACTGAAGAAGTGTTATTCAGTCTCCACTCTCACTGACCTCTGACCTGGGAAGGGCGGCAGTGGGGTGGTTGGGGTATTGGAGGAGTGAGGGCAGAGTAAAGGATGATGGTGAGACATAATAGAAGTCCTTTTGCAGAGGTTTAAGTTCTCATGCAAATCCATTCTTGTCGGAGTGAAGTCATCAAGCCAAGGAATGTTTATTGAATTACTACCGTGAGCCAAATATTGTGCAGGCGGCTAGAGATAAAGGTTTGAGCAATATATAGCTTCTGCTCTTTTGAAGCCCACATTCTAGGAGAGAGCAGGAACATTAAACAATTATTTTACACACACTTAATTAAAGAGTTGCCAGTAGGTGGAGTCAGGAAGAAGTTGAGGGGTGCCCAAGAGAACATAATGGGGGATCTAGGTGTAGGGAGTCAGGGACGGTGCCCTGAAGGAAGTGATGTTTGAGTCACAACCAAAATATTAGATAGTTTTAAGTTTCCATTTATATAAAATGTGCCAGAATAGGCAAATCCTTGGAGACAAAAAGTAGATTAGCGATGTGATTGGTTGCTTAGGTCTGGTGGGAGGGTGGGGGGTTGGGAGGTGATGGCTAAAAGGTATGAATTTCCTTTTGAAATGACTAAGTGTTCTAAAATTGATTTCAGTGATGGTATGCAACTCCGTGAATGCACTAAAAGTCATTGGATTGTACCCTTTAAAGGGGTAAATTCAATGATATGTGAATTATGTTTCAACAAAGTTATAACCAAAAAAAAAAAAAAGAAAAGAAGAGATCATGTCACTTCCTCAATTAATTCCTACCACCCCCACCCCCCAATTTTGTTTGTAAGAGATTCTAAATTCCTTGCTTTAGCCCACCCGTTTCTTAATGATCTCTTGGCTTTCTGTCTTGCACCCTGTGCTCCAGTTGCCCTATGCTCCCAGCCTTTCCTGTTTCTAGAACATCCTGAACTCATCACCACCATAGAGGCTTGGAATTGGCTTTTTCATCCCCTCTTCCTCTGTAACCTCCCTGGTTTTCCACTGTCACACAGTCTCATCCCCTTACTTCCTCTCATCTGATGAATTCTCTTCCCTGGTCTTCCCTCCCAACCTTTCCAGTATGTGCTCTGAATTCCGATTTGATGTCAGTAAAGCGTCCCACACATTTCTATTGGTGGCACCACCAGAGAGAACTTTACCCACAGGGCCTGTACTCTCCTAGCAATCGGTACATTTTCTTGAGGCTCTCTTAATGTAGACATGAAGTCCTACACAGTATTTGGTAACTTTTTTCTTCGGTGATAGTTTGAATTCAAACACAAATTATAAACAAGTTATTAGCTTTTAGTGATATAATTTGAAAGAATTTCAATTTCTTCTAGATGAATGGGCAACCTAACCCAGGAATGCTTGAGAAAAACTATGACTACACTTGGTCTCATAAAAAAGATGTCTCTCAACTCTGAGGTAATCTTGATGAACGGTCTGCGTTCTACTGTGGCTCTAACTTGCTGAGCCTCCTGCAGAAGTTGCTTTCCTACCTCAGCTCTCAGGAACACAGACCCAGTGCATCTTGCAAAACTTTTTTCTTTTAATCATATCTGATGAATCTGGTTCTGTATGTGCTCAGAGTACAAATAACAGCCTAGCAACTAGGAGATCAGTCTTTAACCAGTAGGAAGTTATACTTAACTGCCTCTCTCAGCAGATGCCCTTCACCCCTTGATTTAACTGAAATCTAGTTATTTATTCCCAGAGGATCTTATTTGCTCTGCAACCCTCTCAAGTAGAGGCTACATATTTTTCTCACCCCTCTTACTTTGGGCTAGGCTTTCCATTCTCCACTGAAGTTTCCTTTAGACCCTTTACCTCTTATAAAAAATAAAAAACTACTCTTGAAATTCTTGCTCTTCAGATGTATTCCATTCTCCCCACCATTTCTATCATCTACCTCTTTCCAGTCTTTTCATGATGGCTTTAGTTTCTAGCTCAGCCTTCTTCTGTACTCCTGTTCCTACCATCCTGCTCAATGATGCCAAATTTCACTCATTTAATGCACTGAACTCTCAGATCCTTGACACTTCACCTTAACTATCCACTCCCATAGTCATATATTACCTGAAATTATAATACCAGCAATAGTCTTGATTTAAGAAATCCTACAATCTAGTCACCAGCGAGGCCTTATACCACACTTGCTTTACTATTCACAGGACTGAACTATTTTTACCATTCAGATGTCTACCAATTGAACCCTACCACTTTCTCAAAATCCTCATCTTCTTCCTGTCTTTATTTCCTGGCTTACCCTGCTTATAGTGCAAGGTCCATCATTATTATTGTTCTATCTCCAACTCTTTGCTTCTCTCTGCTTTCACCGCACTTGTATGGCAAAATCTCAAATCCAACTGAATCCAATTATCCATATTCTCAATGCCTGTCATTGAACAGTAGATGGTTGCCGGGGGTGGGGGAAATCGTGCAACCAGACTAACTGCCTTGATTTCACAAACCTTAAAGAAGCACCCAACACTATCTAAAACATCTCGTCCATTTCCTTGGGTAACCTTGCTTTTCCACCTTGGAGACATCAACTTCACTGCTTCTCCATTCTCTTCAAATCCTCGAGTATGCCTCCTTTGTGGACCCTCCATTATTAGGAAAGAGCTCCTTCATCAACTCATAACAAGTCAACAGTTTTAATGGTAGCTTTACCCACGCTTCCCACCTGTTAAAATGGTGAGAGTATTCTTATACCTATGTCATATCAGTCTCTAATGGTTTATATTTAGTACTCAAACCAACAAACTAAGTAAACTCTCATACACACACAACTCTCCTTTGAGCAGAATCCCTTACTTCCTGCCATTGTCCATTTCTATGCTTCCCTTAACATTTCTCAGGTCAGCTGCTCACCCACATTGTCTCTGCTTCCGTATCTATTTAGTGATCATTGCCCACTGTTTCTTCTTTCACTTCCAATCAGCTTCTCTTTTCCTATCAAGTTTGAGACTTTTCCTTTGTTTCTTAATGTGGCAAAGCCATCACTCTGTGAAGTTTACGTTTTTTATCAGACTCTGAGTCAAAGACTGTTCTCAATAACCTAAATTACAGAGAGAAAATTCCAGCAAAGCAAAGCACACCTTTTCCAGAACATAATTATGAGAAGAGCAGCAGAAACTCCATTGCCCGAGAGGGTGTTCAGAATCATTTGTGCTAATGCACATTGAGTGCAGGCTTATGGTTCAGTCTGCCCAGAGTTACGTTTCCGTGTTTTAGTGTGTGCAAAGGCTCTCACACCATACACAAATGCAGAAACGTACCAGTGTCTGCTATAATGGGCCGCTGTAAATACAGGTATTTTAAAGAAAAATATTTCAGAAACAAATAACATAAAAAAATCAGTACTATGTGAAACAACATTTACCAAATAAGCCCAACAATGAGGTGCATACTGCTAGGGCCACAGGAGTGAAATGACATCCTGCCCTTCCAAGGACTCAAATTTTAATGAGAAAGACAGCAGCCTCATTAGTTTTGTAATAGAAATAATGTAGAGGATACAAAGTGGGGAGTGAATTACAGTTTACCTTTAAACAAGTTTGAAGTGTGGGTCCACTGATAAGCAGATTTTTTTCAATAAACACATTGGAAAATTTTCTGGAGATTTGCAACAATTTGAAAAAAACTGGCAGGCAAACCACCTAGCCTAGAAATATTGGAAAAATTAAGAAAAAGTTACATATGTCATGAATGCATAACATATATGTAGATACTAGTCTATTATTGTCATTTACTACCACAAAATATGCACAAATCTATTATAAAAAGCTAAAAACCATCAAAATTTATGAACACTTACAGACTGTATATGGTGCCATTTGCAGTCAAAAGAAATGAAAACAAATGTTAAGATTCAGTATGAAATCATAATTGAATAAAATTAACTGAAGTACCCATTTTACTACTGGAAGAATTTCATAGCCACCTCCTGTTACTATTGCAGTGAGCCTAAGTATGCCAGTATCTGTTTAAATGCTATGAGATGTTAATCATCTTCACCTGAGCAGTTCATTTCTTCAGTAAATTGTGTATTACAGAAAAAAGGGATCCCTCGAAGTTTCATGTGTCTTCATCATTTTAAGTACAATACTATATTCATTTTTATTATGATAAATTTATATATTTTTATGCCCAGATTGAATGGCCCACTCCTGCACATTATTTAAAAAAAATTTTGATGGCTATATTAGCTCTTCTATCTTCCTAGGTTAACTTTGAAAATTTTTTGCCAAATTATAAAAGGAATGGCAATTCTTTCATGGTTATTTGGGAAAAAATGGACATCTTCATTATATTGTTTTTCTCTACCTAGAGCAAAGTGTATTTTTCTATTTATTCAAGTTTCTTTTAAATAATTTAGTGGTTTTGTTGAGATGAAATGCACATATCATACAACTCATCCATTGAAAGTGTACAATTCAATTGTTTGTAGGAGATTAACAGGTGTAACCATTATGATGGTCAATTTTAGGATATTTTCATCATCTTGAAAAGAAATTCTCCACGCTTAGCCATCATTTCTCTACCACCCCTTCACCCACACAGTCCTAGGTATCCACCAATCTACTTTCTGACTTTATAGATTTGCCTATTTTGAACTTTTCATGAAATATGTTGTATTTTGGGACTGGCTTCTTTAACATAATATTTTCAAGGTTCATCCATGTCATAGCACATAATGGTACTTTTTTTTACCATATCATGTCTTTATATGGGTATACCTTATTTTATCTTTTCATCAGTGGATGTACATTTACTTTGTTTCCACCTTTTACTATTGTGAATAATGCTGTTATGAACATTTGTGTATAAGCTTTTGTGTGGACGTATGTTTTCTTATCTCTTGGTATATACCTAGGAGTGGAGTTACTGGGTCATATGGTAACTCTATGTTTAAAAGTTTGAGGATCTGCCAGTTTTTCAAAGCAACTGCACTAATTTAATTCCCACCAGCAGTGTATGAGTGTTCTGATTTTCCATAACCTCATCAATTAACTATTATCTATTTTTTTAATTCTAGACATACTAGTGTAGGTGAAGAAATATCTCATTGTGGTTTTGATTTGCATTTCTCTAATGACTAATGTTGAACAACTTTTCACGTCTTATTGGCTGTTTGTATATTTCCTCTGGGGAAATGCATATGTAGATTGTTTTCTTAATTTAAATTGAGTTGTCTTTTATTGCTGAGTTGTAAGTGTTCTTTATCTAGTCTAGATACAAGTCCCTCAGGAGATATATGACTTGCAAATGTTTTCTCCCATTTTTTGGGTTGTTTTTCACTTTACTGATAGTGACCTTTGAAGCACAAAGTTGTTAGTTTTCATGACATTCAATTGATGCTTTTTTTTCTTTTGTTGCTTGCGCTTACATGTCATATCTAGGACTCCATTGCCATATTTACCCTCATGGTTTCTTCTAAGAGTTTTATAATTTTTGCTCTGCCATTAGGCCTTTGGACCATTTTGAGTTAATTTTTGTATACTGTTTGAGGTAAGGGTACAACTACTCCATTCTTCTGCATGTATCTATCCAATTGTTCCAGTATCATTTGTTAAAAAAACTATTCTTCCCTCATTGAATGGTATTGCAATTTTTGTTCAAAATCAGTGGACCATGACGCATAGGTTTACTTCTGGACTCAATTCTATTCGTTCAGTAATACGTCTATCAGATGTCAGTATCACACTGTTTTGATTACTGTTACTTTGTAGTTAAATTTTAAAATCGGTAACTGTGTGTCTTCCAACTTTTGGCTTCCTCTTCAATGTTGTTTTGGCTATCCTGAGTCAAGTTTTCTTTTAGGTACATTTTTTTGTTCTGTATACATGAAAAATGCATATATTTTTTTGTTAAGTGTTATGTATTTTTGTTGGAATTTATTTTCCCAACTGAATTGTAACTGTTACTTGCTGTGTATGGGAAAGTTATTATTATTATTACTATTTTACTAATTTTTTTAAATAACTGGTCTAGTTCTCAAACTACTAGTAGTCATTGAATTGATTCTTTTTGGTAGGCAGTTATATTATATGCAAATAATGATCATTGTGTCTTTTCTTTTTCTGTATCAATCTAACATTTCTTCTCTGGCCATTTTCAATTGGTTTAATATTGAATTAGTCATAGTGGTAACCTTGCTCGAGTGGTAACCTGGCTTGAATGGGGATGCTTCTAATGTTTCACCACTGAGCATGTTGGATTCAGACAGCTATTCAGCTGCATTTTGAAAGGATGTAGGAGCAATCCAGATAAAGTGTGGGAGGGATTGTGGTAGTGTTCAGGGTCAGTTGGAAGGAGGGCATCCTGTCAGAAACAATAGCACGAGCAAAGACTTTAGGTTGAGAGAGAGTATGGATTGTGTGCAGGAAACATAAGTAGCTAAAAATTGCTAATACCATAACTTATAAAAGCAGAGAATAGGTAGAAAAGAAGCTAAAGAGCTTGACAAAGACAAATCTTAAAGGGTCTTGATGGCCATACTAAGAAGCTTGTATTTCATTTTTTTTTTATTTTGGAGAAACACGGAACGATTTAAAATAGGGAGGTGATATTGTACCTGAGGAACATTATCACAAACACTTTCCTTGCTAAAAGAATTTTGATTATTTTCATGGCTACAACACATCCAACCAGATAATGAACTATCTGCAGTTCCTGAAACACACCATGTTCTCTGCTACTTTCTTGCTCATGAAGGCATCCCCCCAAGTCAGAAATGGCTCTCTGTGCCCACTGCAGGCCAGGCAGAGCATGAATACATGTCCTTTGTGCCAACGGGCTGCCAAAGCATTTACCAGATTGCACTGGAATTGTCCATGGTCCATCTTTCTCACTCTTCTGAGTTCCTTGAAGACAGGAGCAAGGCTTCCTGTTTCTGAAATCCGGTGGGGTACATATGGAATGGATTTAGTTAAAGGAACAAATAAATGTAGTTTGGATTGGCAGGGTGAGAACTGTAGAGGGATTGAGAGCGGTAAGGTCATATGGATAATTAATGACAGAACTGGTTAGAAAACTGGTGTTTTAGGTCTCTCTTTGCTCCTTCCCTGTGCCTTAGGGTTGCTGAAGCCTGCAAGGTGCTTATGGTGCATGGAAAAGCCTCTCTAGATCCCCCTGAACTCTGGTACGCTGTGCAATTATTTATCCCACACTTCCTTTTCATGACTTGTTTTCTGATGTAAGTCTAAGTGGCTGGGAGCCATCTTTCTGGAGAAATTAGGTAAAGAAATTTGGGAAGGGAGCAAGCCTTACCTAAGGAACAAAGTGTTCTGGGTTAAGCCTCTTAAGTTCCATAGGAACTTAGTAAAATGAGTGCAGGATGTTTTGGCCCCACTGTTTTGACCCCATGTTTAAGAGTAAAAACATTTTTATAGATTGAAATTAACATGAAGGTGTGTCTGTGTGTATAGAAAGTGTTTTCCAGAGAAAACCCCATTAAATACGTACAATATTTTAATCAATTTTCTGTTCATTGAAGTTAGCTCCATTTTTTCCCATCTTTACTCCAGTGAACTAATAATGCAGAGAAAGATGTTTCTGTGTTGATAGCAATTTGCCTATCAAAATTAACTTTCATATCAGCATTGTGAGCTGTTTTCCATGGCCTCACTCTCTGCCAGGCTTTATTTTCCTGGGTGAAGTTCTGCAAGATCTAAATTTTGTCAATTTTCATTCCTTCAAGTTATTTTGGAGTGTTCAGTGTTGCCAATACAATCTGATTTCCAATAGGTCTTTTCACTAAAAGTGTCCTGCATGCTGTTAGAGCCACTGCCAGTATTATTTTGCTAGTTCTTTCTTCTAGTAACCTTTCTTTGGATGGGGCAAAAAACAGACAGTTTGTGTTTATATCTGGAAGAAAAGAGAAAATATCATTAATGGACAAATGTGGATCTGAGTGCTTGGCTGGTTCAAAACAACAAAATCAAAACATTATGCTTTATGGCAAGTGTGTTGGCTTTTTTAGGATTAATAATCTTTATTTTGTAAATACATCAGGCTGAGGGGTCCTATATTTTCTTTTTATCTCTATTTCATAAATTTACCCTAGCAAGATTAGTTTTCCTCAGCTCTTCTGAGGGATTTTCCATTTAAGCTCTATTCTATTGAATTCCTTTAGGATTAGACTTTGTTTATAACAATAATCTTACTCTTTCCTAATGCTTTTTCAAATTTCACATTCAGGTCCAGAAGAAGAGTAATGATAAAATTAGATTTATTTTTGCAATTCATCCCAGACATTCCAAGTGAAAAATTTTTTTGATTACTCATTTCTATTTTTCTTTGTCAAAAAACATTTAAAAAAATGACTGTAAAAAACAGAGTTTTGAGGGATTGATGACTCAAGGCAGGTGATGGGATTCTAGGAGTCCAGTAGTATGAGGACAATCTAAACCTCCTTTGTAGATGAGCATTTGGTATTGGGAGTGCTTGAAATACCAGAAGACTGGAGAGAGTAGAGAACCGATCTTTACCACATGGCTGTGGGCTGTTACTCTAGTCTGCACAAATCTTATCATGTGGCCTGTGGTAAGTGGGGGGCTTAAATCAAACAAAAGTCTGAGAAGCATACAGCAGGTGCCAGCTTTCACTACTTAGTGGGTACTGGAATGGTCCCTGCAGTTAGAAGACACAATACCTGTCCTCAAGGGGCTCATTTTGGTCAGGGTGATACTTCATAATAATTATCTCACAGTGCTTATTAAGGGCTGAGATAGGGGTCTGAGAGCTTGATTTTATATGAGCTAGTTATATCTACTATTTACCGTCTTAGAAATTAAACCTTAGAATAATAACATTAAAAAATAACAAAATTCATTATAGGTCATTATTAATATGAACAATTTAATGAAGAGTGGCATAATTTTTAAATTTTTACAAATTTCTTCAATGTCTCTCACTTAATAGTTGGATTCTCGTAACTGCTTTTGCATTTAACTGCTTGCTCCATGTTGTTTTAAGGAGATAAAGAAAATTTGGTCTTACACATACGTGATTGAGAAAGATTGGAAGATTCTCTGAAAAATACTGGGGACCCCCCCGGATCCTCTGGCCACACTTGGAGGTCTGCTGACTTAGACCAAGAATGTTTCCTAGAGGCAACTTGCATCCTGAAGTGGGTCTGCCATTTAGGAGAAAGGTAAGGGTGGAGAAGGATGGGGGGCTGCAGCGCAAAGCCAGCGCGGATTCTTGGGCCAGGGGCTCATCGACTCCCCGCTCGTCTACCATTGTTGACCACACACCGAGCAATGATACAGCCACCAATATCACGTTAACTATGAAGGCTCAGTGCTTATTACAATGGAGAGAAAGTGGCGGTCCTCAGCTGCACCGGCCCAGCCCCGCCAGCCGAACGCCGGAGGCCTGCGGCGGCGCCGCGCCCTCGCAAGCCTGGGCGGGGCGTGGAGGCGCAGCAGCGCGCTGCTGCCCGGGGCCCCGCGGAGGCGCGGCGCGGGAGGGCGCACAGAGCGCAGGCGCAAAGGCGGCGCAGGCCGCGGCCCACGGAACGGTAAACAGCGGGGTCACGTGACGCGGCCCCGCTCCTGTCCCCGCGCCGCCGCCGCACGCCGATGGCTGCGGGGTCTCGCGCCCCCGCCCGGTCACCACGAGGCGAGTGATCGTTGGGCCTTGGGCGGCGGCGGCGGCTGCTACGAGGGTAGGGAGGGAGGCGCGGAAGCCAGCAGTGTGTCGTCAGCGGCAGCCGCGAGGAAGAGGCCGTGGCAGCGACGCCGACGTCCTGCGCGTACCCCCTCTCCGCGGCACCCACCGGGCCCCCTCCTCCTCGGCGGCGGCGGCGGCCTCCATCTTCCTCTCGCTGCCAGCGGTAGCGCTCGTCCGGCGGAGCTGGGTGAGTTGCGGCCCCGGCCGCGGCCCGTCCCCCCTCCTTCAGCCCCTCCACACGCGCGGCGTCTCCGCGGGCCTGCCGCCCCGCCCGCGGCGCACTCCGGCGCCTTCCTCCCGCGCCGCCGGCCTATCCCCGCTCCCGCCTCCTGCGCAGCGGCCCCGGCCTGCCCGCGCCGCGCCTACGCCGCACGGGCCGTTGGGACCGCAGGCTGGGGAGGGAGCCGCGGCGGCGAGGCGCCAGGCGGAGGCAGGGGCCGCGGCCTCTCCCGGGCCCTCGGGGGTGAGTGTGTCCCACGGCCGCCGCCGCGCGGGCGCGCAGGCCGAGGCTCGGCGGGCGCCGCCAGGAAGGCCCTGCGCGCGGGCCCCCGACCCGGCCCTTCCGCCGTCTTCCTTGCAGGGGAGCTGGGCCCACAGCGTGGGGCCCTGGTGCGCGAGGCCCAGCCGGGGCCCGCTGCGGAGGGGGGAGTTGGCGCTCTCTCCATTCTCCTGTTACCGCGCGCTTTTGTGCTCGGGACCTAAACTGTCGACTCCTTTTGCTTAGTTTGAAATGTGAGGCGTATAATCAGGCCTTCCGATAATACGTGTAATTTAATGAACCACTTGTCGGTACGTGTGTGTTAATGGTGCTAAATAACTGATCACCTGATTCGGGGGGGCAGGGAGGAGGGAGAAAGAGAAGGTTGGTATCGCGCACAGTCCAGTGTCCCTTCTTCCCCCAGCAGTGTATTGCTGGGTCCGATTACCTTTTCTCACTTTTAGGTTTTTAAATGCCATTTCCTAGAGACTTATGATTGGAGGTAATTTGAATGCGTGTTATTGGTGCTATTCAGAAATCATTCTCGGAATGTGATCATGGATAGTCATTAATACAAGTGCAACAGCGCTTTAATATCTATCTAGTCCTAATCTTCATTGCATGAAGAGATAGTTAATTCAAAATGAAACGATAGAAGAGCCTCCCCCAAATACGAACTTTAACACCTTGTTTTAAGACAAATCATTAATAATAAACAGATACAGTAAATTGCTTAGGGAGTACTTAAGTACTTTGTTCTATTTAGTTACTATGTTGAGCTTTAACTCGTCTTCCTTTTTCTAAACTGGTGGTTTGAGATCTTCCAAAATCACGCCTCCATTACTCATTCATTTCCTACCTTTTTCTTTTTTTTTTTATGGATAATTGAAGTGTTTGAGATTGTGAAAATGTTCATAGGTCTGTTTTTGTGGTGGGAAAGAGACATGAGGCAAAGAACAGGGAAATCTTTGCAGCACTCTTCTGTTTTTGAAATTATCTTCATTCCAGCACACAAAAGGTGTAAAGATTATTTCAAATAGTAATTTTTAACCTTCACTTCTATTTAGATCTTTTTCTCCCCAGTTCTTCTGTTTACTGGCCATATTTTATGATAATGAATATTCCCTCTATCATCATCAGCGTCATCACCATCAACACTATTACTATTTTAAAATAAATACTCCATTTCCCCATGATAGTAACATAATTTAAGGGGGATTTTAGGAGTTATTATTGCTCTCATTAAGCTACACAGAGTTCAGTAAATTTCTTAGCAGCAAAAAGACTTCTCAGCTGAAGTAGGCCACTTTTTAAGTATGCAGAATTACCACCTTAGATCTTAAGCTTTATTTATTTGTTTGTTAGTCAAAAGGATAACAAATGAGTTAGTGATGGGATCAGTTTTCCCCCGTTCTTTGCATGCTTTATAGGTCCTTTGAAGAGCGTGAAAGTAATTCATTATACTGCTTTTGCATCCTTTGGGAGGATAATGAACTTCTTTATCTATCACATTAAATTAGTTATACGCTCTGTGCTTTTGGGATAGAACTCAGGTGACTTTATCTAGCTGATTACTATGGTATACTCATGTCACATATTCAGATAAATCAAACTAAGGGAAGTGGTCTATGTAAATGTAGCTGAAAAATAGCCTTGGTCAAATGTACATTTCAGGATAGAAAAATTGAAAGGAATTTCTTTATATTAATCATTTAATATCATACTATTCAAATTTTAATTGTATTGAGTATTAGAATCAAGAAAGGTTGATAATTGATTTGTGTAATAGCTTTTTTAATAAAACTTCCTGATAAAAGGTGGAAGGCAGCAAGTGACAATTAGATTACTGCAAATCATTTTGAGTTTAGATTTTTACATAGTATGGATTTATACTAGCAAAAACTGATAAATGGAATTTATGCATATAGTTCTGCTTTTTGGGTGCTAAAATGTCTATAATGTTTATCTTGACATGGTAGTATGGTGTTTACCTTTATGATACATTTTGCTTTCTTTTTTTCTTTGCAGAGTTTCTCATGAAATCTTTTCTACTTAATAGTTTTTGTCTGGACATATTATCTTTTCAGTTTTTTAATGAGATAATGAGGTTTATTGGTCAATATCTCAGATTTGCGGATTGCCTGTAACTACCCCACACAGTGTCAGAGAGTATCATTTCTTGGTGTGCTGGTTTGTAAATATTTTCATTCATCCACATTTCAGGGATTCTTTCTGCCAAGTGACTGCTGAATTTCTTTCTTTCTGTAATACAACTTGTGCTCTTTTTCTCTCATTTCTTGGAGCACCGTCTGAGAATCCTGGAGAATCTTTTCATAAGCATAGACATCTTATTTTTAACTGTAAAATGACTTGGCAAATTGTTACTCATTTATGATAACTTGCATTTTTGAAAACAGTAAAAAATGTCCTTGAATTGTTGCCCTTTAATGACACAGGAAAAGATATTGAGAGTATTGATTTGATTCAAAATATTTGAGACACAGATGCCATTTGTACTCTCAAAGAACATAGTCTAGGTTGAGAAACCAGATTCAGAGACATGAGATGTTAAATCATTGTATCAGAGTTAAAAGAGGAAGATATCTTAAGAGTTCCAAAAGGCATTGTATAGGGAATTGTCAAATGCATAGACTGGACAGTGATGGCCATGCATTGTGTCTTTACTTTCCATCATTTTAAATGTTAAGGGGATTTACATTTCTATGATCCTTTGTACATTGAAGAGAGAGGGTGAAGAAAAATTGTTAAAACCTTCAGAATATTATCCGGAAGTTTTAATCTGTTGGCACAGTTTAACTTCATCAGACAAAATTTTGAGTGGCATAGTGGATTGTACAGAGAGGCTACATTTAGTAGTTTGAATTCATTCATAATTTGTGTGAATTGGACAGATGAAAACAATTCTAAAATTGGACTGTGAAAATTGCAAAGTTTGTTAACTTCTAAAATGATGCTTATACACCCTGAGGGTAGTACCATTTTATTTTTATGTATAAAGAGTAGCTAAGTCCTTAAGATTTCCTGATTTTTGGGGGGAAGAAGGGCATTTCACTTTATTTCCAGTATTTTTAAGATTTCATTATGATATATTAAGAACATAAAAATATGTGTTAGGCAAGTAGAGTGCAGAAAGTATAATAGTTTGAGTGTAGACTCAGGAATTGGACACACTGCCTGGGTCCAATTTGGGTATACTGGGTATGTGACCTTGGCCAAATTATGTAATGGTCAGGGCCTCAGTTTGCTTATCTGGAAAATAGAAATAATTGCACCTGCCTTACAGCAACGTGAGGAAATAATGAGATAATGCATTCAATACACTTAGCATAGGGATTGGCATATAGTATATGCTAAGTATGTGTTAGCTTTGACTTTTATTTCCTAGGCCATAGATTTAATGATGAGCTAGCTACTTCCAGTGTTTCTGTGGTTAACCCAAACTGCTAATGTCTCATAATGTCAGTAGAATATAGTTGTAAACTTCAAAGTTAACTCTTTCTTACTGCTGTTGTCTAGTGTAATTCTGCTTTTGTCAGTTTCAACTTGTACTAGATGGTTCTTTTTCTACATTCTTAGGTCTGCTTTTTTCTTAGTACAGCACACACTGTGTATTCTTAAATATTCTTTTTACCTGATAAACTCAGAAAGGAAGTTAATGGTCCTTGCTTTTTCTTAAGAAGCCTTGCCAGTATATTCTAACCAATGAACCTGGGCTTAGGTTGCCTGTTGCATTGCTTTGTAGGATTGTACTTGGTAGAATTATGCCATACCACATGGTTTAACCATTTAGTCATTTTCCTTGACTTTATCCTGAAAGAATAATCTATTATTTATCCTATGTTGTTATATCATGGTGGTTAAGAACTGACCTTTATGTCGTCAGATTTGAATCCCAGCTCTGTCAGTTACTATATAGCAAGTCATATAACCTCTCTGGTCCCAATTTCAGGTTTTTTTTCTGTATGATCTGAATTACAGCACTGTTGTGAGAAATAATAAACAGAGCAGATATCTTTTAATCTCAGTACTATTTTTAGGCTGGATAATTCTTTATTGTGGGGCTTCCTAATGCATTGTAGTGTATTTATTAGGTGGCAGCAGCATGCCCTCCAGTTGTGACCACCGAAAGAGTCTTTGTACATGGCCACATGTCCCCTGGAGGGGAATAATTGCTTCTGATGGGGAACTACTGGTGTATGAGCATGTAGTACAGTGCCTGGCATGAAGTTAGAGCCCATTAACTTTTATGTTTTATCTTCATTATTAGTATTGGTACTTTTATTTTTCTGCTATTACCACTACTGCTGCGTATTAGAAATTCATTCATAGTAAACATGCCTGATGAATTGGCTGCTTAATTGAAATTGTGATGTAGGGCCTGGAAGGCACCAAGGTCCATTCCCAGGACTTGCGTTTAGGTCTTGGC
The DNA here is from genome assembly GCF_040802235.1 of Manis javanica. Lineage (NCBI taxonomy): Eukaryota > Metazoa > Chordata > Mammalia > Pholidota > Manidae > Manis > Manis javanica. The sequence goes on along the minus strand of NC_133171.1, from coordinate 31,788,458 downwards.
CTGGATTGCTGTTCACTGTTTATGCGTGGGTCATGCCCTCATTTCAGGTCTTGGCTCACATGTACCCTGTTAGTGAGACCGTCATCTATCATTATGCATTAAATGCCCTCGTTTCCTTCCCACCATCATTATTCTAATTTTTCTTCCTAGATTTTATAATCTAGTAATATATTCGTACCTCTCATGCTACCCCCCAAACCCTCTTATACACACACACTCTCTGTCTCTCTCTGTCTCTGTCTCTGTCTCTCTCTCTCTCTCTCTCTCTCTCACACACACACACACACACACACACACACACACACACACACACACACACACACACACAGTGTCACTCAATATAGATTATGTGAGACAGCTTCATCGTAGGATAACTTGTTAGGGCCTTTGATAGCTTTAATGATTTATTGTTAGGCTTACATGTACTATTTTTTTAAAGGAGATAATAGGATAAGATATATAGTTTTACTTTGAAGATGTTTATGAAAAGTTAAGATAGTCAATTTTAAGTTACTTTTAATATAAAGGGGATTTTTGTAGAAATGTAATTTTTTTTTGCCGTTGCTGCTTTCTATTCATACATGAAATACTTAGAAAACAGTATATTCCTATTTCATCAGCATAAACTAAATTTGGCTGCAGTATAATTATCTTGAGAGATACGGATGAAACAAGCATTTTAAAGTAAGAAATATCTTCAGATTTAGATTAAATTTTATTCTTAATTTTAGAACTAACACTTTTTTTATCCAAGATTATTTATTTCCACAGACATTTATCCACAGCTGAATATAGAAAAACGCTTGTATTAGGCACTAATAAAGGTGTAGTTTACAAATTTGTTTAAAATGGAAAAATTTTTATGAGTAGTATTTCTTCTACAATGTTAGAATTCACCCCTGAATATGATGTGAGCCTCTTCAGAGAACAGGCCATCTAAACATCAGCTGGCAGCAAAATGTTACATATAAGTCTGGATTATTTTGATAGTGTTTCTTTAGAAAATATCTTGAATTCATTCTGTTGATCCCCTTTATTAGAATTAGAAATTTCTTTTTTTAGGGAAAACAGTTTTTAGTATCTAATGACCTTTATAATAAGGGGAAAAAACCAGTCTGATATTTGTTATTGGCATTAACTTCTAATTATCTGTACCCCCTACTTCTGTTATTATGGCACCAATGTGTACAAAAGTGAGTTTTGGCTATTTGGTTCATGCAGCAAATTAACTTCAGAGATTGACTGCAGAGAAATACTCTTGAGGACAAACTACAGGGTCCTGCCGCCTGCCATCACTTTGTAGTAACCAGGTAGTCATGTAGGCATTATACAAGGGCTTCAGTTGAGGAAGAATCAGGTCAAAGGTATGAATTGCTGCCTTAGAATTACGTCAAAGGTATGAAAAAGTTAAACTTACTGTATGCAAAATAAATGGATTCAAATTTATTTACTGTGTTAAAGCCCTAAGTAAATATATGTGAATTGATGGTAGCAGTGGACTAATACTTATTTTTTACTGTATTCTGAGTTTTTCCAAATAGTTGATTAAGACCAAACTCAGCTGTTCATCACTAGCACATGTTGTTCTCTTTGCCTGGAGTATCCTTTGAACCTTTACGATCCAGCTCACACTTCACCTGCTTCGACTTCCTTGTCCTCATGAATTTCACCTTCCTCTGTGATACTGTCTGCAGCCCTCCAGTAGGACACTTCATCTTTTGTTGTGATGTTTATGTGTTGTTTTTATTTGTATGTCTGTACTCTGATTTGGATTGTGAGTTCCTTAAATTTTAGACGGGGGTTCGTTTCACTGGTACCTATGGTAATACTTTATACTAGATATTTAATAAATATGTGAACAAATGAGCAATTTTGAATTAAGTGGATTAGCTAATTCCCTGACTTACCTGGATACATTTTATTGTCTGTAAACATGAGGTGTGACTGTAAACCCAGAAATAATTTCTGATTTTAGCACATATGTATTCTCAAATTATTAATATCAATCTAATTGGATGTTTTCATATCATTAGCCACCTAAAATACACTCTAGATAGTCTTATATTTTAATAACTGAATTTATAATCCCAAATATAAGGAAGCATTTAAGTAAAATTTTAGTGTAAGAAACTATTTATTAAATCAAGCAGTCTAACAAATACTGAATGAGCTCATAATTTTTCAGGTTAATTAGATCTGATTGTCTTTGTTTATCCACATTACTAGGTGGGTCAGGGTATTTTAGATAAGTGCTTATTTTTTGAAAACTTTATTTTGGAATAATTTTAGTTATATAGAAAAAAATGAAACAGTATAGAATTGTGATATTCCCTTCACCCAGTTTCCTTGATTGTTAATCCGACATAATGCTAGTGCTTTTATCTGAACTAGAGATAACATCAGTATGTTAGTATTACCTAAATATCAGACTTTATTCTGATTTCACCAGTTTTTCCACTACTGTCCTTTTTTATTTCTACAATTCGCTATTCTTTTTTGGAGAATTCCCCGTCTCATTGGCATATTCAAGTGTGTCACACAGTAGTAGCTGCATAGTAAACATTTGTTGAATAAATTAAAGGTATTGTTGAAGAAATGTAACTTTGTATACTATCCTTTCTCAGTATTTGACCATGGTGTGCTTTGAGGTCTTTTCTCTGATATGCTTATTTAAATCCAGGAAAATTTATAAGTGATACTAGTTTTGACCAAAAAAAAAAAAAAAAACCACTGCAAAGTTCGGGTCACTCGTTACAGTATGCTTTAATTTTGTAATTTTTTGGTGGTCTTTACAGAGTAAGTATTATCTGCTCTTGAGATTAAAAAAGATGCCACAGGCTCTGAAGGCACTTTATTTAGTAAAGTAGTTTTGGGATGGCTCACTAGAAGCAGTATTTTTGGAAAACATATATTGCTTATTTAGATCACTATTTAAAATGGGCTGGTTTTCCTTACAGGTTTGTGATTTTGAGCTGTGCCACTGTAACTTCTCAATGTTCTGAATGTCCCCACCACTTGAAAGCACACAGCCAGTGTAGTTGGTGCAACAGGACTGACTGACCTTAGGTGAAGTTTGTAGAATACCACTCATGTTTTATGGGACTGAGTACATTTTCAGTATAGTCAGCATACCATTTTTCTAAGTAAAGTTAACCATTTTGTTTCTAGAGCTGGAATTGCTTTTTTTTCCTTTTAATTCATCTGAGGAAGGAGGAATACTAACTGCGATGCAACTCTGAAGAGAAGGTAGTTTTTGGCCTGTGGTAGACTTCTGATTCCAGCACAGTCAGATAAACAGATTTGTTGATAGTCTCGCTACTTAATTTTGTAAACATTTAAGTAACATTTTTGTAACTTTTAATTACCAGAAACTTGTTATACTAAAATTTATTTGTAATCTAAAATCATATTAGTGGAAGTATTGGTGATGTATGATAATTGATCCTTGAAATAACCAAGTCAGTCAGATAGCATTTTGTTATTTCAGTGCTTTATTACTATTTCAATATAGATAAAATGCAAAATTTCAGAAGAGATACTGAAATCCTTTTGTTTAGAAGAGGGTTAACTTTTGTGAGAGCAGACATTTTCTTTTTAAAAATTTTAAATTTGAGTTAACAGTAAACTGCATCCATTTAAAAGGAACAGATTTTGGTGGATAGATACACTCGTGAAACTATCACTACAACCAAGATTTAGGACGTTGTCGTCATCCGCCAAAGTATCTTCTGGTTCCTTTGCAGTCTGTCTCTTATCCAAGACCCCAAGGAACCACTGATCTTTTGGAAAAGTTTTGGGAGATTGTTATTGAAGAAGAGCCTTCAGTGAGTTAAATCTCATCAACTTCTAGCTCTGTAGCTCAGTGTGAGAGGTTGTGTTTTGGCCTTGGTCTGTGGAGCCTTGAAACCTGGGTTTGAACCTTGTCTGTTTTGTGACTTTGAGGGGGAAGGTATTTAAATTATTTAAATGTTCTTTTTTTTGTAAAAGAAAATTATTAAGTTATTTTGTCTGTAAATACAGCCTATTTATTGTTATTTCTGGGAGTCAGTGAATTAAATGCAGGTAAAGTGTTCAGCAATGTATAATATACACCCTGTACATTGTTGAGCATCTTTGAACTTGCTCTTCCCCATCTTTATAGGAGGAAGAGTTCAAGGACAGTGAGGAAATTTTGGAAGATTGGAGCTAATCTAAAAATCTTTGAAATTTTGGAACCTAAGATGTTCTGAGTTAATTGGCCAAATTTTCTAGCTAACTGAATATAAGTAGATTTTTTTTGGTTGACTCTCCTCCCCTCCAGCCTCCCAAAATACATTGGTTCAGTTTTTTTTGAAACCTTTATTGAAAATAATTCAAGTTTTGATGATTGAGGCCTCTCTAGAGCATGGGATGACCTTTGCTGAGCTATACCTAGTACACAGGTATGGTTCAAATAGGAGACTAGCTTGTTACCTTTATAGACATCACAAAACTAACTGAAATAAATTTAAATCTCTTATACATAGTTTTCTTGTCATTTTTCTCATTCCAAAAGAGATCCTCCCACTAAAATGTGTGTATGTGCACTTTTGTGCCTGTGTGTGCATAGTTTTTTTTTTTTTTTTGATTTGTTGGGTTTAGTTAAAAGTTTAGCAGTTTTCTCCCTTACCCACACAAAAAAACTTGTCTCCCTATATTACCTTTTCCCCCTACCTCCACAAAAAACCTCTCTTTCTCTCTTACCTTTTTAAAAATAACTTAAGTGCTTTGTAAATAAAACAAGACTATTTTCCAGTTTTAATAGGTATGGGACAATTTAAATGATCTGATTTCAGTTCTCTTAATATGGACTTACTGTAAAAGCAGGGTCTCATTCTTAATTTATAAAATTTATAAAAAGATTGAAAACATACTGTTTTTATGGTTTAAGCCATGTAATCCTTTCAAATGTGTCAAATTAATGGACTATATACATCGTTTTTTTCTTCCTAAAAATAATGGAGTAAACATTTAATAGGATTTCTGGTAAAATGATATTCTACGTGTATGATGAAGAAACATTATTTAGTAAAGATTCTTTCTACATGTCCAAATGTATATTCTAAAAACAGTGAGGGTTTTTTTTAAAACAATTCAGAAATACCTTAAGTGTGTTCTTAGACTCAAAACTATTAAAATAATTGGGTTTTAGGTGATTATCAATTGATAGCTTTATTTCTTATGGTATTTTTTTTGTCTTTCTATAGGGCTGAAAGACACACAGAAGTCTTCATGGATATAGTTGATACATTTAATCATTTAATTCCTACTGAACACTTAGATGATGCCCTATTTCTAGGATCCAACCTGGAGAATGAAGTCTGTGAGGATTTTAGTACAAGTCAAAATGTCTTAGAGGACTCGCTGAAGAACATGCTCAGCGATAAGGATCCTATGCTAGGATCTGCAAGTAACCAGTTCTGTTTGCCTGTTTTGGATAGCAATGATCCCAATTTCCAGATGCCTTGTTCAACAGGTAATTCTTTTTTTTTTTTTAAGTCTGCAATTTAAAATAAAAATTTTCAGCAGCATCTTTTTTTTCTTTTTTATTTTTTTTGAATGAGGGTAGTGAATTTAGGGTTCTTTCCTTTGAGTTTAGAGCTGCTTTTCTAGGCATCAGATTCGATTTGCAACTAAATTTTCTTCCAAGGAATGTGGAATTATCTTCAATAATATTATGAATATAGTTAGGGTGACCATAGAATTTTTCCAAAGTGGGACACTTTTTCAGAATTATAAGGGGTGCTGTCAATAGCTATGTAATGACAAATGAAATAGATTGGGACTCTCCCTGGCAAATAGGAATTGCCTAGCAAATTGATACATGATGTCACTCTAGGCCTGCTGGAGTCTAGGGGACTAACCTTCGAATTAAATATATTATCTACACCCATTTCAGATCTTTTGGTATTTTGTCCATGTATCTCAAAACGACAGAAAGAACTCTAGACCTGTGCTGTCCAAAATAGTAACCACTAGCCCTTTATACTGTTAATCGCTTGAAATGAGTCTGGTCTTAATTGAGATGTGCTATAAATGTATATTGGATTTCAAAGACTCAATATGAAAAGTAATGTAAAACATTTCATCAGTGTTTTAAATGCTGATTACATGTTGAGTTGATATTTTGGTTGTATATAATTATAATTAATTTCGCCTGTTTCCTTTTTAGCTTTTAAAGTTACTACTTGAAAATTTAATATAACATATGAGGCTTACATTGCATTTCTGCTGGGCAGCACTGCTGTAGGGTCTGTAGTTGAAGTAACTGAAACATGTAGGTTGTAACTTTCTGTAGAGCTAAACTAATTCTTAAATTACTTCAGAGATATATTAGTATGTGAAAAAATGTGTAGGTTTTCTCTTATAAAGCAAAATATTACTGTAAACTTTGGGGTAATTAGCTGTTCTGTAAGCTGAAATTAGATAAAGGAAAATCAGCTTTCCTTCAACTGTTAGACTTTCCCTCAACAGTTCGCTGAAGTAGTTCACAGTAGCTTATGTAGTGATGGTCTGTTTTTCAGCGACTCTAGACTTCTGCACTACAATTTCTCAGTATGTTTTTCATTTCCTTTTAATATTTTCTAGTTTTAACATATTTTCTAATACTTTAACATAATAATCTAATATTTTAACATAATAATACTTAAAGTTTGAATCAGGTGGCCTACTGCTCATCCTTAAGTTTGTCAGATTACTCTGCCTGAAGACTTCAACACTGGCTACCAGGAAAATCTTTTAATTTTAATGATTTTAATATTGAGGTCCTTTGAATTGCTTGCCAGTAGGTATCTCTGAATTATATACATTGTGTTGTGTCATAGGTGTAACATATTTTTTGTTGTATTGTAAATGTTTTAAAGCTTTTAAAATTTTGTTTTATGTACGTATTGTTCAAGTTTTTTACTTTTGGTTCCTGTGTCAGTACAATACATATAATTACCTTTATTGTCAAGCACTTTTTGACTGTTTAGTTGTGTGCACAGTTTCACAATTTAGTACAAATTCAGGAAAAACATTTAATAAATACTTATATTCTTGTTAGTGGAAATACAGTTAACCTTCAAGGATGTTATACTGGCGGAAATTGGTAAAAGTGTCATCCTGTTAGACTTCTTATAAAATTCCAGTCCTTTAGTAATACTAGTATTACTACCTACTGTCTTTTTAAAAATTGATTTCTGTTGATATGAAAGTTTTTATTGATATGAAGTCTTTTCTGTTCTGGTGAACATTTCTTTTGTTAATTGAAGACTTAGAACATCTTTATTGAAGTACTTAATTTTTTTGAGGTATGATTAATATTTGCTGGTGTTAGTCTCTTATTTTGACAAACTTTTAAGTTATTTAAGAATCTCAGTTATTTTATAAATTTTCATTTTTTAAAAATTGGTTTGCTATAATTATTTTTCTTGGTTCTGAAGCAGTTTGTATTAATATATATGCAGTAGTATATTTTTAAGATATGTAATAGAACTTGTGGGGGAAACAAAATAATAAAGCTTTTCTGTCTAGGATTGTTTAGATTTTGTTGTGCCATTAGGTAGGGGATTTATCTTGATTGCTTCAAAGTTCCTTTTGCCCTTTGGGATGTTTGGTTCAGTAAAAGCCCTACTTTTCCTAAAGATAGCAGAATGGAAAACATTAAAAAATTAAAAAAAATTTTTGTTTGGAAATAATTTGAGATTTAAGAGAAAGTTGCAAAATTTATTGTAAACTAGTGAAAACTCTGTATGGACAACTTTTATTATTCAGCTATTAACAAACTACTTAAGCTTTTCGCTATGAAATAAAAAAGATGTAGTTCTTACCCAGATGCTTATACCTAGCTCTATAGGATTTTACTTAGTCTTGACTGAAGCTTAGATGGGAAACTATATCAGTATTCCTCAGGTCATTGAAAGCTATATAGATTGTGGTTATTTTGTAACCTAAGCAAACAAAATAACTTCTTTGTTTTGTTTTCTGCTGTGAGGAACTAAAGGTTGGTTTGCCGTAGTTGTTAAAGATGAGTTTTTTTGTCGACATAGTCGAGTGGCTTGCATTATATTCGGCTGTCTCCAAAAATCAGTGTAGCCTTAAAGATTACAAAAGTAGGAAAGAAATGTGGATAGTTACTTTTAGTGCTCTGTCAGATGCATGAAAGTTAAGATACTAATTGTTTCATTTTGAGATAACCATTAGATCTCTGATTTTTTTAATGCTTTTGACTAAAGTATTTATGTAACCGCAGTGTTTGTGTATAGTTTTTAGATTTGTCCTGTAATAACATTTTTTTAAAATTCCATTAAGGAAAATCATTAAATATTGGGTAAATGCTTGATCTTGAGCGAACCAGTTATTAGTATTATTAAAAAATCCTGTTATCCTTAAAATGAAAATAGTATTTTCCCATGTAATAGGTTCAAGATAAAAGATATATTGTTTATATATACCACTTGGCAAATGTATTCCAAAGTCATTCAAATGGTGTTTGGAAAACTGGTATTATCAGTGTCATGAAGAAATGTTTGTTTTCTCCCTCATTTTATAAACATGTTTCCCTTTTACATAGATGACTGTGATTCATAAATGTGAAACAAGTCTTGTATTTCTGATCTATTTCTTTATATGGTATATTGAAAAGAAATGTTCAGTGACTGTAATTTTTTTTTATTAAGGTATCATTGATATACAGTATTATAAAAGTTTCACATGAGCAGCATTGTGGTTACTACATTCACCCATATCAGTTCCCCCCTATATATACCCCATTACCGTTACTGTCCATCAGCCTAGAAAGATGCTATAGAGTCACTACTTGTCTTCCCCGTGCCCCCACTACATTATGTGTGCTAATCATAATGCCCCTCAATCCCCTTCTCCCTCCCTTCCACCCACCCTCACCACCTGCTTTCCCTTTGGTAACCACTAGTTCCTTCTTGGGTTCTGTGAGTCTGCTGCTGTTTTGTTCCTTCAGTTTTTTCTTTGTTATTATACTCCACACATGAGTGAAATCATTTGGTACTTGTCTTTCTCCGCCTGGCTTATTTCACTGAGCATAATACCCTCTAGCTCCATCCATGTTGTTGCGAATGGTAGGATTTGTTTTCTTCTTATGACTAAATAATACCCCATTGTGTATATGTAGCGCATCTGCTTTCTCCATTCAGTGCCTGTAATTTGATTTATCTCCTTAAGACTGAGGACAGACCCAGTGTAGATATATACTGGTATTCGGAGCAGCCTTTCATTCAGATAGCACTTGTAGTTCCTGCATCCTTCAGTGAAATCAGGATGTCCTTTCCAGACTACATCATGGCTTACAAAATCATCATTCACTAAACTAAAAAAAAAAGCCCTGCTGTAGCATGTTTCTTGTAGATTTAAACACTTAGAAGTCATTGAATTCTTACCAGTATCTTGCATATTTGCTAAGAGTTGATTCATATTATGCACTTGTGTTTTTTCAATTGTAAAGGAGAATTTCTGCTGGCATGCATAAGTGACAGTTGCTTTTGCATCATGAATGCCATTTATAGCTTATGATATCAAACTGTTGTTTAATGAGAATTTTAGCTTTTGCTGCTTTCCTTGTGAGCAAAATGTTGTAATACATGTTAAGACTGGTTATAAGCTTCTCAGCAGTGGTGTGATTTTTGTCCATTTTTACTTTTAATCATAACTTGTAGTTTGGGGCTTCTTCATCAGTAGAGGTGGAATTCAGCAGTGTAATATTAGAAAAACTATTATTGTATTTGTTCTGGAAAAATGATTGGTGTCTAATGCATCACTGAGATTTCTTTAAGATATTTACAACTTTTTTTATGGCTTCTTATTTCTCTTGGACAGCATTTCTAATCAGACAGTACAATGAACTAAACAGTGGTTCTCTGGTCCAGTAAAACCCAGTTTCCAGATTTTAATTATTCTCCTTATTTGTACTTTATATGTGGAGATAGCAAATACTTTGTGCAAGTTACACATGTGGATCTAACTACACATGAATTCTGTATTTGCAGTGGGATCTTTTTTCACTATTTGTTTATTATTCCGAGTTTTTTGTTTTTAACTTTCAAGCCATGATGTTATTTTTGAGAACTGAATTTGAAAAAGAAAATACAAACTTAGTATGTGTAAAGAACCTCCTGCAAATGAGTTGAAGTATACTGGTTAAGACTGTGTGTACGCCCTTAATTGAATCTTAGGCAAGAGTAACCGCCGAGCTTTGTAAGAAAGAAAGAACATGCATAGCTTTGAAGAATAGAACTTTCTGAAAGATTGATGATTGATAACAGTTATCATTTCCAGTTATAATAGAGGGGTTTTGGTGAAAATGGGGTGTGTTTAGAAGACAGCAAACAGAAAAAGGCAAACAACTTGTTGAGATTTAACTTAGTAGAGAAGAGAAAATGGTGGAAAGTTGAAAGAGGACATAATAGCAGCCATAGATGCTTTTTTGTCACATTGATGAGAGTTGACTTTTTTTATGGATTAAAGGACAGAGCTAGATCCATTAGGTATTTAGATGGGAGGCAGTTAAAGGGAAACAGTTTGGGTAAAAGGAAGAATGAAACCTTCTCCCCCAATAGAATAATAGGGTCCTTGGAGAGATGGGACTTAACTTGCTGCGTAAGATGTCTGATTCTGGGGTGTTCCATCTGGGGATTTAGGTATTAGGTAGTTGTTTCTATTAGGTGACCTTTTATGGTCTGTTCTAACATTAAGTGTCTCATTTTTTCTTTATAAAAATTAGATTGTATTTATTAAACCCCATTTGCAGGCTTGATGTATTTCATTGCTTTTTAAAATTATTTGAAATGCAACTTAAAACAGTGTTGACTACATGTATGTAAGCAGTTTTCACTGCTCTCAGTTCAGTTTCTTACTGTCTCATTTTTTATGCTTTCTGTTTCATAGTGTTCACTGTAGATGTTTTTAATAGATTATGTCAGTTCTTCTCAAACAGGTATTTTCCTTAATCATTGTTACAAGTCATCCTTAGTACCAAAATAACAGAATTGAACTCAAAGATTAAAAAAAAACCTTTAACACAAACACTAACATATCACTTTGTAAATTTGGAAAGTCCAGAGGTAGGGAATTTCTGGTCCATGGCCAGAATTTTCCAGTTTATGTTGTCAGTTTGTATATTTTATATATATATTTTTTCTTTTATCTCACCTTCATTGAATTGAGCTTTGCTTTCCTTAACATAATATAAAGGCAAGTATATTTTGATATTACTTTGCATTGACAGAACATTTAATTTTCTTTTTAATTTAAAATGTGAAATAAAATTAATGTCTTCATTACTGTTACCCTATTATGTTTCACTTTCTTCCTTTCATCTGTTACTTAAAATTCATTCCATTGTTACTCCTGAAGCTGACTGCTTATTTCACTTAAAAACAGAAAGCAAACCTTAGACCAAGATAGTACAGTTTTTATTCTTTGGGTGCTGACTGCATTAAAAAAAACAAACAAAACTTACATTTCTATGTTAATACGATAGGCTTCTTTTTCCAAGGTCTTGAGCGTACTTTTGGTTCAATTGAATCTACTTTTTTTCTTGAGATTTGTCTTCTGTCATGGTCTTATTCCTGTCTAGTTTGCTGTTTTCCAAGTCTAGTTGTGCATCTGTCATCCCTGAGCTTCACTGCCCTCCTTGAGTAGAGCTGTTGTTTTCCTGTATTTCATCATTTTTCTTTATGAAAAGACATTCTTAGTAACTTTCTAGTAACATCTGGAAATGTTACTTGATGACATTCTTAGTAACTTTCTAGTAACAACGTCATACTTGACAAATAATTTGCCTTTATATAGAAAACAAAGTTGAATATCACTTTCTTAAAAACTTAAGGTATTGTTTCTTAGCTTTCTAGCATCTGGTACTGCTTATGGCTTGTCTGTTGTAGTTGACTTGTTGATTTGTTAGGTGGCCTTCCCTGCACCCGTGCTTTAGGATCTTCTATCTTTTGGTGTTTAGTCTTCCATTTATTTTTGCTTTTGGTCACTTGGTGGGCCTTTCAGTTTGGAGAGTGATCCCCTTCAGTTCTGAGAAATTTTCTTGTGTTTTTTCTGCAGTTTCCTATTAGACAGATGTTGGCCCTTCTAGATTAATTACCCATGTTTCTTACCTCTTTCTTGCATCTTTACTATTGTTTTTGCTTTGTCTTCTTAGAGACTCACTGCCATGTTTTCCATCTCACTGAATATTTAATTTTGGCAGTTACATTATTAAGAACTAACTATTGGTTCTCTTTATTCATACCTTTTTAAATAGTATTTTGTTGTCATTGGGATATAGTAAGAGTCTCTTGATAACAATTAGTTTTTCTATATGTTTATTTTGTTTTTCCCGTAATGTTCTAAGCTTTCTCCAAATGCCTGATAATTTTTGGTTGTTGATGTTTAAAATGACAGGAAATAAGAAATTTATATCAAGCTTTGCTGTGGGATGAGTGGGCTTTTATTAGATAGCCTGCAGTTATTTTAGAAAACCTTTACATACCAGGGTGAGAAGCGCCTTATCATTATTAGGTCTGTTGTTTTCTTTTCATCTTCCAGAAATGTGTTAAAATCTTTCTTCTGCTTTTGTTCTCTTTGTTATTACTTTTTTTTTAACTTTTATTCCTTTATTCTCACACTTAATAGGATTTAGGGAAGAAGAGGAGACAAAAGTCTGCCACATTAAATCAGTGACCTCTTTAATTAAGTCATAGTAGATACAGAATTTCTGATATCCAGTATTACTTAAGGATTTTGGAACTCTGTTCATTATTATCTTGCCTTGTCAGTGTTGAGTTTTATCGTTTATTTCTTCCATAGTTTGCATTTTTTCCTTTCTCTTCAAGTTTTCTTAACCTATCCAGAGAAACAACCAATAGGGCATGTGTGTGTGTGTGTGTGTGTGTGTATGTATACATGTGTATGTGTGGGGGGAGAGAGATTGAGATTAGTTTAAGAAATGGGTTTATGTGGTTGTGGAGGCTGGCAAGGCCCAAATTTGCAGTATGGGCTGGTAGACTAGAGAGACCCCGGGAAGAACTGATACTGCAGCGTCAGTCTGAAGGCAGAAAGACCAAGGGGTTTTAGGGAGAGAGTCATTGGCCAGTGATTTAGTTGGTTATGAATACTAGAGAGATGCACTAACAGTGTGCATTTTCAAAGTGCCAGCAGATAGAAGTGTATTGCAAGCTCTGAAAAATATGCTTTATCAGGTAAGTATTGATTCAGGATGGTATTTGCTTAGATATAAGGAAAAAAGATTTGGCCTCCTGTCTCCTCATTTTGCAGATGAAGAAACTGAGACAAAAATAAACATCGACTTGAAATTTTATTAAAAATGGGGTGTTTTGGCTTTATTCACTTATTGAATGTCTGTTTTGTATCAGGTAGTATGCCAGACAGCAGATGTACAATGTTGAGTAAAAATTTGGTCTCTCTTCTGATGGAGCTTAAAGTTTAATGTAGAAATAATTTTCTTGTGATTTTTTTTTTTTTTGAGGGTGCTTAATAAGACTAGTTATTTATTCAACATTCTCTTACTGGGACAGGTAGTCTTCCATGGTCTTTGTGTGTGCCTGAACTTTCCTGGGGTGTGCCAAGAATGCAAGGTCTTGACGAGTCTTTAACTGGGCCATGAAGAATGAGGTCACATTTGCTCCTTTACCTGCCACCTCTTACCCCAGCCAAAGGGCAGGTTTTCTTACTGCTCACTGTAGGGGTAATACATTTCCCACACTGTTCTGTATCTCAGCCCATTGTATAGGCATCTAGGACTGCCTGCATTGTTTCTATGGAACTTGGGGACGGAGGGGCAAAAGAGAACTGACATAACAACATGATTATGCCGCTTGTTCTGCCAGGATGACAGAATTCTTTGTCTTTGACCCAGTAGTCTCATGTCTCTGTCAACACTGTATAAGTTGTAGAGTAGTTTATTAGTTTGCAAGTAGGGTAAAACCCCAGACCCTTTATAATTTTCTACATTTCTGTGTCAAAGCTCAGAAATGATTCACGGGGACTTTAATTATTAAAGATAGAAATATTATTAAATATATTATTGGGTCCCAGAAGGTAGGGATTGCTCTGTATATGGGCATACCTTAGAGATACTACAGGTTTGGTTCCAGACTACCAAAAAGACACAAGTCAAATGAATTTTTTGGATTCCTAGTGCACGAAGAATTTATGTTTACACTGTACTGTAATCATTCAGGGTGCAGCAGCACTGTCAGAAAAACTACATACCTTAATCACTTAATTGCTAAAAAATGCCAACTATTAGCTTCCCGTTAGTCATATAATCCCTGATCACAGATCACCATAACAAATATAATAATGATGAAAAAGTTTGAAATGTTATGAGAATTACCGAATATGACAGACACACAAAGTGAGCAAATGCTGTTGGAAAAATGGTGCCAGTAGACTTGCAGATGTGGGATTGCCCCAAACCTTTACATTTGTAAAAAATGTAATCTGCAAAACACAGTAAAGTGAAGAACAATAAAAGGAGGTATGCCTGTAAAGTGTTCATACAGGCATTAGAGTAGTGCTGGGATAGCACATAGTAAGTGTTCAGTAAATTTTAATGGGGTGGGGTGAGGGAACACAAAGAAAAGAAAATAGTAGGGCGAGGTAGTGGGACCAGAATTAAGATAGTAAATAAAATACTTGCTGTGTGTGGCGAAGAACTGGCTCTTAGATTTCTAGCAGTCATTGTGGAAGAGGAAAATACTCCAAGTGAGAAATTTGCAACTTTAAGGTAATCAACATAATCCAGTGCCAAGAAAAGTATTTCTGACATTAAAACTGGCAAAGAATTGCATCCACAGTTTTATCATGTTGTGTGATACAATAAAAGAAAATCCTTAATATATTTTCAATGAACATAGGGCCGCTTCTTATAATATCCCTCAATATATATCTCAGTATAAGTAGTTATTACAGGGACTAATATAATGCTCTGGCCTAATACCAGGTTAGATTTTAGGTTATCTTCTCAATGACTTGTCTTGGATATCATTTCTCACACCAGATTATTAAAGTATTGAATGTGAAAGTATCTGAGAACCATTGAATGCAATTACCTGCTTTTTGGCCAGCTAAGTGCACAGACTTAATAAGCTTTATAAATAAACAGGGCCATGTGTGGGATTATGTAAATTAAAGTCTCTGATGGAGGCATTTGTTTGAATAGGAGGTTGCTTTGCCAACACTGGGTAGAGGAGAGAGCCAAGATTTTCCTCAGGAAATGATTTTGGGACCCTGTAATGCATAAATGGACAGGAGAAACGTCATAATTTCAGATGTAAGTGGAGATTATTTTGGCATAGATGAATTCTTGTTTTATAGCCCACGGCAGCCTGTTGAGTAAAATTTAATAGGTTCCATCTCCTTTATTATTGATTATTCTTCCACTTGATTATTCTTGCTGCTTTCTTCCAGTCCTGGCAAGGTTGCAGAATCCCTTGCTGCCATTTTCACGGTAAACGCTGCCTGTATTTCTTTGGAAGTCTGTACTTTCTACTTTTACCCCTTGTACTTCTCTCTTGCATATGTATTTGCCTTAGTTGGAGAATGTTCTGGAAAGATTTCTGAAGTGGAGCAACTGGTGGTGGTATTGTTCTCTGTCACCTCTTCTTCCCTAAAAGACTGGCTTTCTATAATTTTGATCTTTTATCATGGATTTATTATTACATCTATAAGTGCATTTTGAATGATAGTTACCAAATGTGTACTTATATAACAAAAGGTGAATTGTCATGGGATGAATAACTATAAGCTTACTAATGCAGAGAAGTATCCAAAATGATGACATTGTTCTAAGCCTAATTATCTAATTACTGGTAAAGTTTGATCCTGGCAAAAACCTGGTGAAAATAGATCTTTTACCTAATAAAGCTCTTCCTGTGAGGGTGAAAACATTTTACTAGTTGGATTGCACAGTTCCAGTGGGTACCAATCAGAGAATGCGGTGTGAATGATGCTCCCTTCAGTACAGTGGACAGCAGCCTGGGATAGTTCAAGGGAGTGAATTTTAATTTATATTTATGTATTTTTATTTAAATGATGTCTGATAATTATTTAATTATATTGTGGTTATTTTAATAGTTTTTATTTGTCTTAAATAGGAGAAACAGCAGATCTGACATACCTTAATGTAAGACTACCAGTTCAAAAAACTAGTCTAAAACTACATTTCTGTGATTATTGGACCACCATGATTTGATCGTGGTGTACTCTAATTGAAAGAAAACAGAAAAAAAAAAATCTCTGTTTTGAGTAAGTATCACTTGTTAATTTTATAGTTGTCATTAGAGAAAATACTCTCTTTTGTTATTTAAAAGGGAAAAATTCATAAAATAAGTCTGGCACAGTATTTTGAAGAGAATACATGTTAGATATTAAAGATACCTTAAACTGTGTTAAAGTTAAGCAGGAGAACATAACAGACAAGTCAGTTGTGAAGATGTGTAAGTTTGAATTGACTTTCCTCATTTAAAAAGGTTAGGAATGGTCATATTTCCAGATTAGCTTTCACATGTTTTTAAAACCTTTAATTCAGTTGACTGAGAATAATAGAATGAGCTTGCCTCTTGAGTCCTCGTTTTGTGCAGGAGTATGAAAAGAAGTGTTTTTAAAAAAACTGTTACCATGGAATATTTTGAAAGTATGTGATATGCTTTTTGTTGACTATCTTAACATTTTACTGAATTTTCTCACCCTTCTGCCTCCCTTTCTTCACAGCTGAATTCCTTTCAGCCTCATTCTTTATCTGCAAGAAACGTTTTTCCCTCCAGAATTAACTGCTGCTGTCCATAACCAGAATTTATTTTTATATTTTGTCTGTGATTTCAACTCAGAATTTAAGCAAGTAAGCTTATAACTTCAGTGTATAGCTTACTTAAACATAATTGATAACTAGCAGTTCCAGAACTATTTATATTATTAAAAGAGGATGTTTTCTAATGCAAGTGATTTTGCAGTTATTGGATGTTTGTACATTTCATCATGGTAGGGAAAAGCCTCGTGGTGCTGTGTGTGGATGGTGGGTAGTAGTTTTTGGGCAGAAAGGTGAATAATCTGATTTTGCAGTTTGAAGGACCAGGGTTCTTAATTTGTTAATTGTTTAGTATACCAATTTGATCAAAAATACTTCTTATAATCATAGAGTATTACATACTAGATATGCAAAGGTGGATAATTTATCAATATGTTTATGGGTTTATGAACAGCTTTTTAATCTTTAAAAAAAGGTGAATTATTGTACTTTGTAATTTAAAAATAACTTTGGTAAAAAGAAAATCAAGGATCGTTGAGAAAATGCTTTCTTGAACTTGGTTTTGATCTTCTGTTCCTTTGTGTAATCAACCCTGTAATTTTTACTTTTACTAATTTTTTTCCCATCAAGAAGAAAGATGAAAAATGAAATATGTAAGTCTTTTACTTCATTATCTTTTGAGATTGTTTACCAGAAAAGAATTTTAATAAAAGAGAGCTACGTCTGTGATTCTTTCTTTTTTTATAGGACCTTGAGGATGAGACTGTTTGGCTGCCTTTAGTGGCTAAGAGAGAAAATAGTTTGTTTTAGGGCCCCACCTTTGGCCCACCTTCCCTGTCCTAGAGATGGGGGTAATAGCTCAGACGAAGGTAGCTGAGAGCTGGTATGGAGCTACCCGGTCTCAGGCACCTAATAAGCTCCTCTTACTTTGCACTCTCAGGTATGATCCCTATTTCTAGGTTCACCTCATAGTTTTGAGATGGCTGTTTCAGTTGTCAAGTTGAATTCTAGTCAGTAAAAGAGTAAAGGGGAAGGGGGAAGTTGTGCCCCATTCCTTCACACTCATATCCTGAGAATTTCTTGTGCCATTTCTTTCATTCCATTGGCCATAGCTTAGTGGCCACATCTAACAGTAAGGTAGATTGAAAAGTGTAGTTTATTTTGGGGGACCTTGTGCCCATCTAAAAAACAGGAATTCTAGTGCATGAGAAAGGATGGCTGAATAGATATTAGGCATAAACTAGCCAGCCATCTTAAGCAGAGATTCCCACTCTGTGGGAAGCTAAAGATCAGGACCCTTTTCTTGATAAAGCTGGCCCCAATTCACAGGTTATTTTCGGAGGTTTGAATACTTGGCTGGTTTTGAATACTTGGCTGGTTTTCAGAGCTGAGCTTGCTTCACTCATTAAAGATTTCTAGGCTATAAGTTTTTTATTCCTAACTGTTAGAACTTGGGTCTCAGTAAAATTCAGGTGTCTTTTATAGATCGCGAGCATCTGCTCATATCAGAAATTTTAGAGGGAGACTGAATTCTTGTATTGTTTTACCCTGTAGATGGGTGTCAGAATTGCTACTTGTCCATCTGAGGCTTCATTTTATTAAGGTATTGGCATCCAAACTTTTTGATTGTACATGTTTATCATAAGACATTTTCTCATCAATACTTGTATATATATTTATATGCTGGTCCTGTATTAATATATTAATGCCCATTATATAACACATACAATAGATATTTATAAATGATGACCTGTAGATGACAAATGATATTTACACTTTAAAAATTAGTAATCTAAATTGTCATTGTGCAAGAACTTGAGTAAAGCATGATTAATTTCACTTATTTTTTGAAAATTTCAACTTGTCAGTCTGATCTTTTATACATCTGGTTGTAGAGTTTATTT
Source organism: Manis javanica (assembly GCF_040802235.1). Lineage (NCBI taxonomy): Eukaryota > Metazoa > Chordata > Mammalia > Pholidota > Manidae > Manis > Manis javanica. The sequence continues at coordinate 31,769,765 of NC_133171.1, read as the reverse complement.
TGATACTTGATTTTAATGGCTGTCATGGATGAAAAAAGAAAGATACATGTTTTCAAGTGGAAAAATTCATTGTAGGATCTACTTATCAAGTCATAATTCTAGTTTTTTGTATATATCAAGTATACAGAGGCATTTATTGCAGCTAAACTGGAACATTTCTGCTATCCTCAGAGTGACTGCTGTTCTTTTAAACCAATAGGAAATTGTCGCATTTTAAAATACTTGCCATTTGAGCTCAAAACTCACTGAACCTTTCTATTTGGAAAATTTTTATAGTGTCTAGATAAGAGTTCTTACAGATGCATTTTTAGTCACAAAGCACCTAATAATGGGAACATTTCTAAATACCAGTTTTCTTAGTTCACTTATTTTAGAAAAACAATTACTTTCTTATTTATTACTAAAATGTTACCTTTCTGTAGAAGGGACAGATTAAGGGTGCTTATTTTTTCATTTCACATATAGGTGCTTATAGTAGAAAATGCCAGCATGTTTGTAACACTTCCTTATTTGCAAAACATTCATCTCATTTTGTTAGAAAAAAAGGTATAATTCACGCTTAAGTATAACTGTTCTTAAGCACTTTGCTGTGAAATAGAGAACCTCTCTATGGTATAAAGATTTTAGTAGTTTTTTCCCATTTCATTAAAATTGCTCTATAAACAGTCTACTGTTTATAAAGGTTTTTTTCTTTAATATAAAAAAACTATTGATGACATTCTGTAACAGTGCATTAATGGTGTCAATTCCAGCACAATGCAATTCTCACTTTTCTCTCAGGATCTCTCTTTTTAGATAAATTATGATTGACATGAATCCTGGAAGAATACTATTATCAGTTTGATTAAATTGGTGAAGTTTAATTCCTTTTTAGTTTTTAGGTAACAGTTAATATGCAAAATAATACTTTCTTGTTGGACAGAGATTGTGTGTGCACCCTTTTAGATATATGTATGCTTTAGGAGATGATCGACTTAGTGTATACTTACAAAAGCTGCTATTAAGGGTGTTTACTGAAATGGTAAAATATTTTACTTAAGGGCAGTGGCTTTTTAATGTATACTGACCACTTTTTCTTATTTTCCCCCTGAAAAATTTTGCTGAATTACCTGACATACTTTGACTTTGAAGCTTTATAAAATCAGGGAACTCAGGGTAAAATGTGAATTATTTGTAACTCTTTCTGGGTAGCATCAGACTTCATCTTAGTTTCTTACTCATATTCTTTTGTTTATTTTTTCTTTTTCCTTTTAAAATATAACTATTGTATGTCTTTTTTTAAGGACACTTTAAATTTGTTTTGGAACAAAGTAGACTGTAAATCAAATATATGCTCTTTAGATATCTGATTAAGGGTATATTTTGTCTTGAGCATTTTTTCCTAAAAATTTAGCTTTGTATTTTCAAAATTTAAAACATACTGAAACAGAAAGAATAGTACAGTCTATACACATTGACCCACCACCAAGAGTCAACTATTAATGTTTTGCTCTGTTTGAGGCATCCATTTATCAGTTTACCAGTTCACCCATCCAGTCCTTCCGTCTAATTAGGTTAACTTCATAAAGAGTCTCCAAAAAAGTAGTTCTACATACCAGTACCATAGGTACACCTAAAAAGCAAACGGTTCTAAAATCTTATATCTAATACCCATATTCAGATTTGCCATTTGTCCCCATAGTACCGTTTTCATTTGGTTTGTTCAAGGTATGATTGAGGACCTAATATTGTATTTTAGTTTATTTTTGAAGCCTCCCACACCCTTTTCTAGTTATACTGATTTTTTGAAGAGGTAAAACCAAATGTTCTATGATTTGGATTTTCAATATTGTTTCTTTGTAATGTTAGTCGATTTGTTCTTGTATTTTATTTCGTGCAAATTGGGTGTAAAGCTTGATTAAATTCAGGTTAAATATATTTTTGCAAGAATCCATGGGTGAAGCAGTGTAGTTACTACTACATCACATCAAGAAACCTTACAATGTTTGTTTTTGATGTTTAAATCAATTACTGGATTTGGTACCAGCCAAAAGTCTTCTTCCTAAGCACTTGAGATAGCAGGTTATCTGTAGGGATATAACTTTGGCAACATGAAAACACTTAGTTCTTCATTAGTTTCACATTCACTGGTTGTCTGCATCCATTGATGATACTTGGCAGAATCACTTGTAGCAAAGTGATTTTTTAAATTCTATCTTTCCTTTGACATATATTTGTTGGTATGGTAAAGAAAAGTTTTATGACCTGGTAATTTCTTACCTTATTATCTAGGTACTTTGAGCTACAGTTCTAATGAAGAGGCAGGTTAAACGGAAGTCAGTTAACATTTCAGTACTAATTTATAGAGTCAGGAGTTGATGAAGTGATCACATCCAGTGCCTGAGGAGCACATTATTTTTTTGGCTCTTCCCTTTTATGTTGTCAGAATAGGTTCATGGATTTTAAAAATACATGAACATGTTACGCTCCTTTTTCTTTTTGTTTTTAATTAAGCTATCATTGATATACAATCTTATGAAGGTTTCACATGAGCAGCAGTGTGGTTTCAGCATTCACCCATATTATGAAGTCCCCCCAACCCCATTGCAATCACTGTATGTCAGCGTAGTAAGATGCTGTAGAGTCACTACTTGTCTTCTCTGTGCTCTACCGCCTTCCCTGTGACCTGCCTATATTGTGTGTGCTAATCATAATGCCCCTTAATCTCCCTCCCTCTCCACCTGCCCTTCCCTACCCCTTTGATAACTGCTAGTTCCTTCTTGGAGTTTGTGAGTCTGCTGCTGTTTTGTTCTTCATTTTCACGTTGTTGTTACAGTCCACAAATGAGGGAAATCACTTGGTACTTGTCTTTCTCCACCTGGCTTAGTTCACTGTATGCTCCTTTTTCTTAATGGTGTTCAGATTGCCCTTTTTTAATGCTTAAATCATCCAAAGTGTAATCTGTGAAGTGGGGTACTTTTAAATGTGTGTATTGGTGTTTTGTATAAATTTTTGTAGGGAGAATATGTAAATGCCATTGGTTATAGTTGCAGAGGACTTCTTTTTCTTTTTTTTTTTATTAAGGTATCATTGATATACAATCTTATGCTCAGGTTTCACATGAGCAACATTGTGGTCACTACATTCCCCCTATTATCAAGTCCCCGCCACATACCCCATTACAGACACTGTCCATCAGCACAGTAAGATACTACAGAGTCACTACTTGTCTTCTCTGTGCTATACTGCCTTCCCTGTGCCCCCCCATATTATGTGTGCTAATCATAATGCCCTTTAATCCCCTTATCCCTCCCTTCCCACCCACCCTTCCCAGTCTCTTTCCCTTTGGTAACTGTTAGTCCATTCTTGGGTTCTGTGAGTCTAATGCTGTTTTATTCCTTCAGTTTTTGCTTTGCTGTTATACTCAACAGATACACAGTACAATACAGATATCTACAGAAACCATGTTTTGATACTAAGTTCTTAGACCGTATTTGTTTTATAGCTGAAATCTTGTATCAAATTACCACTTCAGCCTCTCTGTTTTATGCCCACTCTCCAGCTTTGAGTGGCAGCTACTTAACTCTCTATTTCTGCAAGTTTGTCTTTTTTTTTAGATTCCACACATAAGTAATAATATGTAGTATTTGTCTTTGTTTGTCTGACATATTTCACATGTGCCCTCAAGGTCCATCCATGCAATCCCAAATGGTAGTATTTTCTTTCTTTCTCATGGCTGAATAATACTCTATTGTATATATACCACATTTTCTTTATCCATTCATCCATCAATGGACACTGAGGTTGTTTCTTTATCTTGACTATTGTGAATATAGCTGCAAAGAACACAGGGGTGTGGGTATCTCTTTGAGACTCTGCTTTCATTTCCTTTGGATGTATACCCAGAAGTGGAATGGTTAAATCATATGGCAGTTCTATTTTGAATATTTTGAGGAACTTCAATATGTTTTCCTTAGTGACTACACCAGTTTACATGGTGCACAAGGATTCCCTTCTGTCTACTTGTTAATCTCTTGTCTTTTCAAAGATATACATTCTAACACAAGAATGAGGTAATACTTCATTGTGGTTTTGATTTGCATATTCCTGATGATTATGGAAATCATGTCGAGCACCTTTTCATACCTGGCCCTTTATTTGTATGTCTTATTTGGAAAAATGTCTATTCACTTCCTCTGTCCACTTTTAAATTTGATTGTTTGTGTCTTTTTTTTTTTTTTGAGTTGTGTGGGTTCTTTATATATTTTGGATAACCTTTCATCAGATATATCACATGCAAATATTCTCTCCCAGTTTGTAGATTGCCTTTTCATTTTGTTGATAGTTTCCTTTTCTGTGCAGAGGCTTTTTAGTTTAATGTAATCTCACTTGTTTGTCTTTGTTTTGTTGCCTTGCTTTTGGTGTCAAATCCAAAAAATTTTTGCTAAGACTGATGTTAAAGAGCCTACCTCCTGTTTTCCTCTAGGAGTTTTATAGTTTCATGTCTTATATTCAAGTCTTTAATCCATTTTGAGTTGATTTTTGTGTATAGTGTAAGACAGGGGTCCAGTTTCATTCTTTTGCATGTGGCTGTACAGTTCTCCCAGCACCATTTATTAAAGAGACTATCCTTTTTGCATTGTTGGTTCTTGCCTCTGTTACTGTAAGTTAATTGACCATATATGCATAGGTCTATTTCTGGTTGATCTTTTTTTTAATGTCAATACCATGCTGTTTTGATTAGTATGGCTTTGTAAATATAGTTTGAAATCTAGGAGTGTTATGCTTCCAGCTTTGTTCTTTTTTCTCAAGATTGTTTTGGCTATTTGGGGTCTTCATGATTCTGTACAAATTTTATGATTGTTCTATTTCTGTGAAAAATGCCATTGGAATTTTGATAAGGATTGCATTGAATTGGTAGATACTTTGGGTAGTTTGGACATTGTAAAAGTATAATTCTGCTAGTCCATAAGCATGGAATATTTTTCATTTATTTGTGTCATCTTCAAATTCTTTCATCAGTGTCTTACAGTTTTCAGCATACAGATCTTTCACAGCCTTTGTTAAATTTATTCCTAGGTATTTTCTTAGTTGAATTGATTGTAAATGGAAGGTTTTGTCTTTAATCTCTTTAAGATACTTGATCAAACTTCCTTGTAGATGGAGACTTTATTAGTTGTATTTTTAAAGAGGTTTTAGTTCCTATGTATATACTCTGAAAAAATGCTGTTGTCTCATTTTGAGTGAGTACCTTTTTTGTTATTGTTTGGTTGTTCCATGTAAGGATTATTCCTTCTTATCTGTTCTTTCTAAACAATTAGCGTTCTTATTTGAGCTCTGTAAGGAGTCAGTCAGCATTACTATGATAGAGTAGAGGTGTTTTATTTATTTTGCTTGCTAAGAGTAACTTCCTGAATGGCATCTAGTTGAATGGAGGTTCTAATCTCTTGAGATAGGCTTGGGAACCATAAAATTTTTGTATACATTTCTGCAATTGTTCATGGGGAACACTATGTTCTTCCTGCTTTTCTAAGAATTAGGGGTGTTTCAGAAAGCATTGACAAATTCTTGCCCTCGTGGAGTTTACATTCTATTTAATGTTGCATATAATACTATTTGAAGTCCTTTCCTAGGCTGCTATGTATTAATGATGTTAATTGTTTTAAGTCTTAGAACTACTAAAAAATATGTTATCTTCTAAGAACTTTTTGTTTGGCTTCATTTGTTTCTGATTTTCTCTTATGTGAATAAAAGTGAACAAACTATACAGAACAAAGTGCCTACTTGGGATATGATTCATTGAAGTATATAACTCAGAATATTAGTAAGATCCATATTGTAGGACGGTTGAGTTGCATTTTTTCCCAACTGATTTCTGTTTTATGTTAACATTCTCATTAAATAACATTTCAGATTGATATCTTAAGATAAAGTTCATAATTGTGAGGTATTTATGGTTTGCTTTGGTACAAAAGTGGTTACTACTGTTTGTTCATTAAACAAATACTTATTGCATACCCATTGTGTGCCAGACTGTTGCCATTGCTGAGGATACAGTTGTGTTTAAGACACAGTCCTGGTCCTCATGGAGCTTACTGTTTATTTAAAGTATAAGGTAACAGAGAATGTCTGGTTGGTTGTTTGGCAATGGAGGCCATGGTTTATTTAAGTTGGGCTGGTCAGGGCAGGCCTGACTGTGGAGGTAATACTAAGAATAGCAGCGTCCTTAGCGATTGTGGTGGCCAGCCTTTTGAAGATCCTGGGTTCCTAGGTAAGTGCAGTAAGTTCCAAGCAGAGAAATAATGAATGAAAAGTATCCATTAATTTAAGTGGTGATTAGTCAGTGCTTTTATCAGTTTAAAGTAATCTACTGTTAATAAATAGTTCTAGTATCCCCTTGGTTTTTGATTAAATGATTACATTAATATTTATTTTTTTCACCCAAATGAGTCTGTAATTGATAGATTATGTAAATGAACTGTGAAACAATGATTCCCCCATGTCATGTGCTATCCTTAAGAAATAAAAGTCAAATTTAAATAACCAGAAGCAAATCCTTAAGCAACTAAGTACTACCCAGGACTCTCTAAACACTCAAGCTTGTATTAACAGTGTTCACCTGGTCACTATTAGTTTTACAGAATTGGTCAAGAGGTAGCCAAGTGCTTCTCTGTGCTTGTATTCTAGAAGCATGGGGTGGAGCTGATGTAGCTGAAAATTTGTATTTGCATTTTAATATTTTCCTTAATTTCATAATAAATGTTTCCTGGTAGTTAAAAAAAACTTAGGTACAGTTTTAGCCCTTACATCCTATATTTAGATAACATATTAGTTATGAAATTAGATTTTCATGTTTGGAAATCAGGTTTTTATTCTGTTTCACATAGAGCATGGTTGTTTGTTACGATTGTATGTCCACTATACTTTTTGTTTTATCTGTGCTTGGTAGAATTGAAAAAAAAGTCTAAAAATGCATACTCTGTCAAAGTCTGTACAGTATTGAATGTCAGTGTTACTGCACATCATTTATGTTTATTCATGAATATTTGTTTTGCTATTTTCTTTTGTTCTCTTTACATCAAAGCTCCTGGAAAGGATTTTTTTGTGCTGTTTCTAATACGTATCTTCCAAATTCTGATTTCACCTTCACTACTTTACTGAATCACCAGTCACACTATGTCATTATACCGGATCCAAGGGCAATTTCTCTTTAATTCTGCCCATCATTTGATCTCTGTCTTTTGAAATGATTTATTCACTTTATCATCGCTTTACAACTCTCTTGGTCACTCTCTCACCTTCCTGTCTCATTCGATTTCTTTTGATACTCCTCTTTCCCTTCCTAACCTCTAAACACTGGAGTATCTCAGGGTTCAGATGTTAGGTGTCTTCTTCATTTTCACTCACTCTAAGTGGTGGCATCATCCAATTCTATAACTTAAAAAACTCTTTATAATTCAGTTCCCATATATATATGTATATAATCTTTAGCTTCTACTTCCCACCTTAACTCAAGTCCTGTGTTCCATCTATTGGATATCTTAATTTTCATGTCTAAAACTGAACTCCTGATAGCTACTTCCCCACCTGCCAGTTCCTCTGCTACCACTTCTTCCTGCAGTCTTTCCTATTTCTCTAAATGGCAACTCTTTATTTAAAGTTCAGCAAAAACCTTCAGTCATTCTTTACTTATCCTTTGGTTCCACATTTCATATTCAGTTGTCAGCAAATCCTCTTGGCCTTATTTTTCAGAATATATCCAGAATCTGGTTACTTAGACCCTCACTTTCTTCACTGCCACTGTGGTCATAGCCATTACCATCTTTCACCTCAGTCCATTGCATTTACCCGCAAGTGACTTCCCTACTTCTGCCTCTGGGAGTTCCTTACAGTCTGTTCTGAAAAGAGCATCAAGAGTAATCCCTCTTCTTTTTATATCCTGTTTCTCTGGAGAGAACTTCCATGCTTGGGAAACCAGAACACTTCTATGTGCCACTGAGCCAGGCCCCAAGCTCCACGAGACAGAAGCTCCCTTATTTGGGGTCTTGTCCTGGGTATCTGTCTATCTGGCTGTTAACTTGTATCCTTTACAGCGTCCTTTATTTTAAACGGGTCAATGTTTAAAAAAAGATCCTTGTGAGGTCATGTCACCCTTGTTTTCACAGTGCTCTGGTAACTTTTCATTTCACACAAAGAAAAAGCTGAAGTCCTTGTAGCCTAAAAGACCATTTTTAGTTTGCTCTGGTACCTCCCTAATTTTGTCTCTCTCCCCTCTTTTCCCTAATTAACCACATAGACTTGCCCCATTCTATTCTAACATCCTAGGCATGTTCCTGCCTCAGGGTCTAGGTGCTTGATGTCTTCTAACTGAAAAGCTGTTCCACCAGTTTGTACAGGGTTTTGCTGCTAAGTGAACTCAGCAATCATCCCCAGACTCCTTCCTAGCCTATACAGTATCTTTATGGGAATTAGATAAAGGGACGCCTTTCTCCTGTGCACAGGTTGGAGACGGACAGGGGTCTGGATTTCAGTCTTCTCTTTTCTTTTGGAGCAGAAGATCCTGTGCAATAAATACTGAGTACAAGTGACCCTGGCTTTCCTTGTCCATTCTGTTTAAAATTCCAAACCATCCTTCGTTTCCCTCTCTATACTTGTTATTACTCTTCAGTTTATTTATATAATTTAGCATCTAACGTGCTGTATATTTTATTTATCTGTGTCACCCTCATTAAAATGAAGCTTCATGGGAACAGTTTATTAAAAATTTTTCTGGAAGACATCAGAGCAATGAGAATAGTCTAATGACACCCCGCCCCCCCCCATCATGTTCCTGTTATTTAGCTTAAACAGTTAAACAGTTGATCTCATTTTTTTATACCCCACTCACTTCTCTTTACCTCTCCCTCCTTCTGAGATTATTTTGAAGTACAGTCCTGAGATTTTATTATTTCTTTTGTAGGTACTTTAGTATGTATATCTAAAATACAAAAATTCTTTATTTTTAAGGAAAATAACTACAATAATAATTTCCTTGCTAAAACATTTAAAGATACTTCTTAATATTATCAAATATACAACTTCCAGTTTTATCCAATTCCCTCAATATTATTTTTTTTTATAGTTTGAATTAAAATTGAGATAAGGTCAATATATTCTATTGATTGATATATGTTAAGTATATTTCAGTCTGTATAAGTTTTCCTCACCTGTCTTCCCATTTTCTAGATATTTATTTGTTGAAGAAACCATCTCAATGGTTTTAAGACTTCTTTATCATTGGCATCTAGAATAATGTAGCTAGCATAGTGGGTACTTAATATTTTTAAAGGAATTAAAGGTAAATCATTTATAGTATTTTAGGATGGAATTAAAATGTTAAATTGTAGGGAATGGTTATCTACTTTTATATTAGTTTGCTAGAATAATCTTGGCAATAAGAACTTATTGTAGACAGTTGGGAAGGGGTCAAATGAAGAACACTTAGGGGTATAGAAAGTTCCTTGAAAAAATCTGCCAGGATATATATATATATATATACTAATAATGGCTACCTTTTATTTAAGATCTTATTGTCTATCAAGCACTGTATTAGAGCTTCATTAATTTATTCAGTTTTCCCAGTGTAGTAATGTCTACATTTTCCCAGTGAAGAAATTGAGGTTCACTGGGGAGGTGGAGAGGAAGTGGGTACTGGGCATTAATCTTTTTTTAACAAGCTTTATGGAACTAGAAACAACTCTGTAAAACCACGTGCATGTATAACTAACTGATAAAAAAGAAAAACTAAAAACAAAAAAAATGGCATCAATAATATTCTGCCTAGAAAACTCTTTGTTTAGTGTTTGTCTCTCTAGCTTTTTTTAGGCATCCACACATGCATTCACACATTTTTTTGGAAATTTATTTTTTACTAAAACATTTTAAATGTGAGATACATTAGGGAATAGGAAGAAAGGTAAAAATCTCTGAAATAACCTGTTAGCATTTTGGTGTATGTTTTTTTGTGTGTTTGTGTGTGAATACAAAGCTAAGGAAACAGTCATATATATCATGTGAAGTTCTTTCCTTCATAAAATCCCCGTTAGCCTCTTGAAGACTGAAGATCTGCAGGGAAGAAGCTGTTTTAAATTTGCTTAGCCCATTGTCTGTCTTTTAGACTTGTTTGATAGAAAGCCCCTTTTCCACGAAATACTGATCAGTTTTCCCCAAAACTGAGTTTGGTAAAAGTTGAAATACTGTACACATTTTAGTATAAGATGTGTTAAAGTATAGCAGAAAGGGGGTTAATTTAATAGTATTGGAGTAACTGAGGACAGCATTCTGAAGAAAACTAAACTTAGATTGACACCAAATAAACGATAAAATATATAAAAAAAGTAATACATATTATCTTACATAAATTTTTCATATAAATAGAAAAAAACATTAAGACCTGTGTAGGTGAGTGGGCAAAGCTAAAGAAATATAAAAAGGCACTATGCACATCTGAAGTGTTAAACTTTTTCTAGTAACTGTGTTTCCTTTAAAAATTTGGAACTCAGGGCCAGTTCTGAGATTTAATATGAAGCTCTTTGCATTGTGAATCATTTGTAATCTTTGTGGAAAGCCAATGATGAGGCATGTAAAACAGTAAAATATATATATTTGCCTTCTTTGATTCAGTAAATTTGTGCCCTAAAGTTTATTGTATAGAATGAATTGAAGAGGAATTAACAGTGTGTACGTACAGTAGCATTATTTGTGTTTTCCAAATTAGGAACATGCTAATATCTAAGTGATAAATCCACCCCAAAGTGGTTAATTTTATGTAGCAAATGACTTGATGGTGTGTATTATGCCACAGACTCTTTTTGGAATGAATGTATAAATCATCCGTAAAGGAAAGAGCTCTCACTGAAGGGAGACCAAGGGGAGGCCGGCTGGCATTCTGCAATGTTAGTGGAGGAGCACAAGTCCTATACAATAGATATCTAACATTTATTGTTGTGAAAATGCAAAGATATGCTCTGCAGATTTTCTCAAGTCTTATACTTAATGCCAGTGTTTATAATAGGGGAAACCGCTGTCTTGGAAGTATTTGAGCTTGGCTTTGCACTGCCGTTGTGAATTAAGGCATGTCAGATGTGAAGAGTTTCCTACTGTACTGGAGTTCTTCTTTCATATGGTATTAAAGTGATTTAAACTAATCCCAGTTGTTGAGAAATTCAGTAAATTCAACTTCAAATGGTTTGCTTTTATTGTCTTTTTATCTCATTTACCTCCTTTCTCCCCCGACCCCCCAAAATAGATGGGAAATAAATAGTCTGGCATAAAGTAATATTAGTGTCCGGAGGACTTCACATAGAATTCACTGGCTTCGGAGTTCAGCAGATTTAATTAGGGCCGTTTGGTGGTGGGGTGTGTTGGGGGAAAGGAATGGGAAGAATTTTAATGTGATCTAAATTCAGGCTCAAGGAGATTTCTGAGTATGATAAGATTTTATGCCAAATTTCAAAATGAGAATGACACCTAACTCTGCAGTTGGGAGGGAGGAAAAAGCATATTGTTTCTTCCTCTGCATGGCCTGGCTATATACTTGCCTCCTAAAGAATTTGGGCCATTGCATTTTTTTGTATGTGTGTCACCCAGAGTTCTCAATTTTATTGGGTGTATTGAAAAGGACTGATGACTTTTTTAAAAGTTAGATACCAAATACTGAATCTCAGTTTGACTTGTGGTAGAGGGAGGCTTGGAGGGATGGGCAATACCTGAGGATACGATACGCAGTATTCTGAAAAGAACCCAGATTTTCTTTTACCTCTACTCACTTTCTTAACAGAGGCAGTTGGATTAAACTCTTTAAAACACAAATACTTTGTTTTTTAAACCTCTAGGAGGGTTTTCCTAGAGATTGTTCATTCTGTACTGTGAATTACTTTAATCAGATGAATGGATGGATTAGAAGGAAGAAATCTCAGGTACTTTTTTTGAATGGTTGATTTGTTCTGGGGGAAGTGAGGAAAGAAGTAAAGGAGAAGGAATACGTAATTTAGATGGTGGAGTACATAAACTGGCAGACTGAAAAAAAAGTTAACAGTTAATTTAGGGTTTTCTTAGTGCTAAGTACTGTTCCAAGCAAGCCAAGTATTATAGCAACATTATGAGCACTATTATTTCTCCCATTTTATAGAAGAATTTGAGGTGCTGAGAGTTTTAGTGGGTGCTTTATGGGGCCTTGTTCATCATGAGAGGCCTAGAAATGGAGACAATGTTGAGTTGATATAATGTTAAGATGGACTTTTTGAGATGAAGGAAATGTGTTGCTGGGTGTAGTAGGAGTCCAAAAAAGCTTCATTCTTGGAAATCTCAGTGAAACATCTCACTGTGAAACATCTCACTTGGAAATCTCTGTGAAACATCTCAAGTGTAGTCTGAGGTATTGTAATTGTAGGTTGTTGATGTAGGAGGTTTTTGCATGATGTTGGGACTTCAAGGCGTCGCTAACCTCCCAAGTTAACTTTCTGGCACACACACGGTCAGATCTCCATTAATTTTCCCCTTCCCCCCCTCCCTTCCTGTTCCTTCATCTCCCTCTTTGTAAAGGTGACTTTCCCTACCACTCCTCCTTCCCCCATCCCCATTCTCCTCCCCGTTTGTCACTTACATAGAAGAACCATCTTTTGTCCCTTTAACTTCCTTTAGCTGATTGTCCCCTTTTCTGTCTTTCACCATTACATTTATTTAAAAAAAACTGCAGTTGTCATTCTTCACTCATTGTCATTTTAATCTCTTGCTGTCTGATCCTCTGCTGCTTTGTGTCCTGATAGTGGGTTTTTCTTCTTCCTTTGTTCGCTGAGACAGTTAACTTTCCTGATCCTGCTTCTGGGAAATTCTCCTTCCTCCTCCTTGTGAGGCTGTGCTTACCTAATGCTGCTCCTGTCTGTTCTTTATCTTCAGGTGTCAGTGTATCCAAAAAGTGAAGTCTATACCTCACTTCAAAATTAGTTCTTTCTAACTGCTCTTTCAGTTAATGGAAATGCTTTTCTCTCATTCATCAGAGTTACATTTTCCTGGCCCCTTCTTCCCCTTAATCCTTTTATTCGGCAAATATTTCTGGAGTACCTAACTGTATACCAGGTTGTTGTTATAGGTTCTGGAGTTTCAACAATGAATAAGAGACAAAGTCCCCAACCTGTAGAGTTTAAATTCTAGTGGATAATGTAGTTAGTTAATAGATTTTGAATCAGGTAGTGAAACGTTATAAAGGATGAAGTAAGTACACTAGAGTTAGTAGGCAGTGATGGGAGGGAGCATGAACCATTTTGGGTAAGATCCTTAGGAAAGGTATCTGTGATGAAGTGATACTTGAGTGAGACCTGAATGAAGCCGGAGGGTGAGCCATATGGATGTTTGGGAGAAAAGCACTCCAGGCAGAGAGAGTGTCAAGTACAAAGGTGCAGACATGGCATTAGGCTTTCCTGTGTTCAGGAGAGCCCAGTGTGGCTGGAGCAGAGTGAGTCGTAGATGGTAGGTGTTAAGTCGGAGAAGTTGGCTGGGGAAGATCTCAGGACCCTGTGACCCTGGCTAGGATTTGGAACATAAATAAATCTAAATGTGTTGGTAGTTTGGATGGTATTGACAGAAGAGTGGTAACATGATGTGATGTGACTTTATATTCTGAGAGGATCATAGTGATGACTTTGTGAAGAGTAAATCTTGTGTGTAATGACTGTGTGTTTTGGGGGTGGCAGTAGAGGAATCTGGGACACTATTGTAGTGTAGTCTTGAGAGGTGATTTAGATGGTGTAGAAAGTTTGCTGTGGAGGTGACAAATGGTCAGATGAGTGATACTTTGTAGATAGAGCTAGCAGGATATGCTGACCTCTTGGACGTAGGCTAAGAGGAGAGAGAGGAGCTGAGGATATTTGTAGAGTTTAAGCTTGAGTAATTGGGTGAATGGAGGTTCCATTTATTTACTAGGCCAGTTTTATTGAGGGGAGCAGCGATGGTGGAAGCAGTGTTTGTTTTCAGTATGTTAGGCTTTGAGATCTAGTGGATATGTCAGATCACATTCGTACAGAGGTCAAATGTAAGCTTGGGGCTGGACAGAATAACTTTGGGAGTTGGAGGACTGTAGATTGGACTGGATCAGATAACTTTAGGCAAGAGAGAATATAGATAAAGAAGAGAGATGGCAGGACTGAACCCTGAAATCCTCCAGCGTGTAGATATCATCTGCAAGAAGAGGAGGCTCTATCAAAGGATACTGAGAAGTGACTAGTGAGATAAGAGGATGTGTGATGTTCAGAAGCCAAGTAAGGAGAAAGGGAGTCTGGGAGCGGGGAGAGGTCAGCTGTGTCAGAGCTTCTAGGAAATGGAGTAAGATAAAAGCTAAATAATAATTGACCTTTGGATTTTACCTGCTAAGTTCTGTTGATTCTGTTTTGCAATATAGCCCTAAAATTCATAACATACCATTTCACTCCCCATCAGCAAACAGTCTTAATCAGGATTTAGTTACTTTTCTCCTGAACTGTTTTCTTCTTTTGATTGTTCCTCTCTCTCCTGATTACAATATACAAAGTACATGCTGACTGTAGAAAACAGAGAACGCAGAGACAGTATAATAATGACTTATTTTAAAAAACGCCCAAAATTCCTTATCCACTTTACCACTACAGATAATCACTGATAATACCCTGGTGCTTTTCCCCCCATCCATTTCTGTCTATGCATGTTTGTAATACATGTACTATATATATGCTTTTATGTAAAATTTTCATAAAAGAGACTACTTTTCAGTTATATAAATGACAAGTCTTAAATTTTGCTTTCATAAATGAACAGTGGAATATTAATCTAATGTTAAAAATTCTTTGAGAATGAGTGTGAATGTGTGACAATGTAAGTATTCCATCATGGTGGAATAGCCTTAATGGAACTCACCTTTTTCTCCCCTAATCATATCTTAAATGTGTCCTGATCAATTTTCCAGAAGTATATGCTTCTGTTAGCTTTTAGTGCATATCATAGTGGTTAAAAAGCGTTGACTTTATTTTTGAGAGTAATAAATGCACATAGCAGGAAATGTAGAAAATAAGAAAAATGTGTATTTTATAGAGTATTGTTATAATTTTCATCTACTTCCTGTGACACTTTTTTTGGTTTGTCTTAATGTACATACACACACTCATTTCATTTGTTGCTGATTAAAGATCATACTGTGTTTTCTAGCCGGTGTTTCTTTTTGTAATTTATTTTCTCTTCATAACTCATTGGTCAGTGTATAAGCAGTTTCACGATTCTGTTTGTTGTCAAAGTGCTCTTCAAAAAGATTGTATCATTTGAAAGTATATTTATAAAGAATTTGTTCTCTTTAAATTTTAGGATAGACCACTATCTTGAGCTATTTTAATTGAAGTTCTACTTGGATACAAAGATGAGGACTAGATAACTTCTAGAGGTTCCTTCTAACCCTAAGATGAAGATAATAACTAACATTTGTTTAGTACTCTAAAGCTTACAAAGTGAGTTCTCACACATCTTCTCACTTAGGCCTCACAACAGCCTGTGAGGTAGGTAGGACAGGTATTGTTATACTCATTTTGGAGATAAAGAAACTTAGAGAGCTTAAGTGACTTGGTCAAATTTTAGTTAAGTGTTTTAGCAAGGATTTGAGTCCAGGCTTTCTGATCTAAAAATTTGCATTTTTTAAATGAGATTTCATACACTTATACATCCAAAATTGCTGTATGTCAGCTAGTTAAGTGACATTCATTGTATATAGAAATAAACCCATTGATGATCTAAATACAGTTTTATATTTTCTTTGGTATCCCCCAGTCCTTTTCCATATCTCCCCCACCTCTCCACCTCTCCGTTAAGTGAATGAATATTTGTCTTTTGACTTGGAGAAGGTCATTATGTATGTAGCTATATTAAACACCTCCCATTTTTCCTGGCATTTTGCAGGGCAGGGGAGGCTTACATTATGTTTTTCATTTCTGTGTGTGTGTGTGTGCATGTTTTCCTATCATTCCAAAGTATATTTACATTATTTACATTCACACATGTAGCGTAAAGACTTTAAGTAATAGAATTACAGTTAGAACTAGAATCTTTTGGTACTAGCATGACCCTAGAATCACAAGTTTTTTAGGGTATTAGACTCTTTTGTGCCACTTTGGGATAACTGAATACTCCAGGTATAGTTGCTTTTAAGGTTGACAAAGGTACCGTGAATGATAGGGAGAGTGATAGTGTAGGTCAAAACAAGAAAGATTATAGCTAATACTCTCTTTGACTAGTTACCTCATAAGGTAGAAGTTTGTGAAACTGAATCGGCAACTTGGTAGTGACAGTGTCACGTATTAGGAATTTTCATGACTGCGTAGTACTGCATTAAACTGTCTCACAATGTTTGTACTGCCTTAAATAATGCCCCAGTGTTTTAAAACATTTTTTTTATTTTTTTGTTTTTTTCTAGTTGTTGGCCTTGATGATATTATGGATGAAGGAGTTGTTAAAGAAAGTGGCAATGATACCATTGATGAAGAAGAACTGATTTTACCTAACAGGAATTTGAGGGACAAAGTAGAAGAAAATTCAGTGAGATCACCAAGAAAATCACCTCGTTTAATGGCACAAGGTAATCCTTCCAAAGAGATCTAGCTAGAAAACCAAAGGTGTAAGGACAGGTGAGATTTCAAGGTGAAATTTCTTGGTTTATTTCATTTGTAATTCCCCTCTTTATTTTCTTACCACTTGCTTTCTGGAACTTCTTTTATTCAACTGTTAGATAACAGGGACTAGTCTTTCCATTTTCTTTATCTTCCCTACTTGTTTTTTTCCTTTACTTGCTGGAATTTTCTCATTTTTACCTTCCAACTTTTCCATCAAATTCTACATAATCTAATTTCTGAATGATCCTTTTTGCTTTGGGAATAATCCTTTTTGTAGCACTGCAGTCCTGTTGGATGGACACAGTATCTTCTGTGGTGTTTTGTAGGGTGCTTACAAGTGTTTTTTTGTTTTTAATCTCCTTTTCATAGTTTCTCTACGTTCTTGGGTTTATTTTTTTTGGCTTCTATGTTTCATGTCAGGGACTTAATTGCTTGCTTATATTTTAGAGTAGGAAACTAAAACCATATGGAGCCTTTTAATTGTTGTGGGCTGGGTTTTGTCAGCTGGGAACGTCACTGTGGTGATCTGGCTGTGCTGTTTTTTGGAAGAATCTAGGTGTCAGAATTTATTTTCATAAGTTCATTAGGTTGCTAGCCTGCTATGAGAGCCCTTGAGGGAAGCTGACTCAGGAGACTGAGCTTCAGTATACAGTAGGCCCTCAAACAACATGGGTGTGACCTGCACAGATACACTTATATGTGTATTTTTTTCAATAAATACTATACAGTAATATAAATGTATTTTATATTCTCTTAAATTTTTCTTAACATTTTCTTATCTCTAGCTTTATTGTAAGATACAATATATATAATTCATATCACATACAGACTGTTAATCAGTGATTTATGTTATTAGTAAGACTTCTGGTCAATAGTAGGGTATTAAGTTTTTTGAGGGTCAAAGTTAATGCAGATTTTTGACTACATGAAGGGTCAGTGCTTCTAACCCCCATGTTGTGCAAGGGTCAACTGCATACAAATTCACTTAATCATAAATTTCAGTGTACTTCACTGCCACTATTGTTTGTGCTTGGTGTTCTTTAGTCTAGAAACTCTGTTTTATATTCTGCAGAGAATTAGCCTCCAGTCCTGAATTAGGACCAGTGAAGGCAGTTGCCCAACAGATAGAATAGCAGAGAGGGAGCTAGGGATCTCACTGGTTCTTAACAGCTTTCAACTCATCCTTATTTTAACTACCTGCCTTTATCCCCACTGGGGTCACCAGTGCCTAAGGCCTTGGAGGTATTACTGGTGTTGGTTCTTGCCAACACTGCCAGCTAAGTGTTTGTCTCTCTTTGGATCTCCTGATAAGTTACTTCTTGGTTATTTCCTGCTTGAATTCCAAAATTACCACTTTTTTCTCCTCTTCCTTTCCTTTTAGATTTATGCATTTTGTATAGCTTTAGCGTGGGATTTTAAGAAGTGGATTAACTTAGATGTATGTATTTATATTCTCCTTGATTGGTATTTTTAAATAGTTTTTAAAATAAGTTGTTTGTTATATACTTGTGGCTTTGAGAAATGAAAAGGAAATGAACATTGTAGACAAATAATGAGAATGTTTAGGTAAACAGCTACGCTTTGAAATTCAGGCAGTTTACAATTAGAGGAGAAAAAGTGACTTTATCCTTTGCTCAATAAATCAGTTACTGTTGGAAAATAATTTTTTTATCTGAACACCTCCACAGTTGAATATACTATTCAGTTGTCATTTGTAGCAACCACTTGGGTAAGGGGTGTTAAAAGTTCTTGATGTATTTTATTTTAGGGCACATGAGTGAAGTAGGGCTGTAAGTTATTACAAGTTATCTTTACAGCTATAAAAATCATCTAAATGCTGATAACAAATGATTAACATTTTAGTTACTTAAAAATATTACATATCTGAGCATGTGATAAACAGTTAATAATCTTCTAAGTAAGTTTTAAAAGTTGTTGAGTACTAACACAGTTGCAGTTCTTGGGGGATCACAAAGGTCTCTAAGGTGAGGGTGACCGTATGATTTGTTGTCCAAGTGTCTCCCAAGGGACACTTGGGAGAGTGAAAACGTGTGCTATTAATAATTATGTCAGGACTAAACATCACCCAGTACTGCTAAAGACAAATGAGGACATATGATCCCTTCTTTAAGAGTCTCACAGTTTAGTGATAGATGACAAATAAGGAAATGTTCTAAATATTGGTGCACAGTAGGGTTTTACACTGATAGGAAGGGGCTTCTTTTCTCTGTTTTGGGTTGGTAGTGTTGAGCTTTATGCAGAGTTGGTTTAGAGGTACTGGATGTACATAGACTTGGAAATGGCTTCTATTTTTTATTTTGGTTTCTGGGTTGTTTTTCTACTTAGTGAATTATTCAGCTCTCTTCCCAGTTTCTTTTTACCTGGAGGATGTATCCAGATAGGGAAAGGAGGAAAAACTCACTTAGAGGATACTTTGTTAGTATTGTTAAAGGTGGGAAGCATTATTAAGTTATTTTCATACTTTCCTCACTTTCCTTTATGATACGTTTTCTTGGCTTAAATCTTTTTAATTGTAATTTCTCCATTTGTTGATCTGTATCTGATACGCTAGTGTATATACTTCATTTGTTCTCTTAGGAATAGCTTGAATGTTAAAATGATGATGTAAGTGGAACACCTTCTTAAAGGAATTAAGAGTTTTTTTGAGGCTGTGTTTTGAAACTCATACAGATCCTGTTTATGATAGATGGTTTAGTGTATTTAGTTTATTGACACCTGAATTTGGTTTTATATGTTTAAAAGTGTTTAAAACTTTAAGACAGTCTTGCTTAAGATGGGTGTTAATGTAAAGGGAAGCTTATTTAACTTCTCTTACTCCCAGCTTTCTTCTTATAGAAAAGAAACTGATGAAAACATTTCTGTCTTATGTAGTAAAGTTTAGTATCAGTCTGAATTTTATGGAGGGTTCTTCCCACCAGAATTTAAAGAACTGAGTAAGTATAAAATTTAACGTGTATGTGTATACATGCATATATATGTGCATGTGTATATGTATACATATGTATAATATTACCATCATGACTAATTGTTTAGTACATTCTTGTTGAGTGAGCAAATAAATTTTATAGCTCAGAATAAAGAAGTGATAGAGTCTAAATTGCATTGACATAAAAGCACATGGCAAAATAGCTAAGTTATTTTTATTTTATTTTTTCCCTTGTGATAGAACAAGTAAGAAGTTTGCGACAAAGCACTATTGCCAAGCGTTCAAATGCAGCACCTTTAAATAGCACAAAAAAAGCATCTGGGAAGACTGTATCTGCCCCTAAAGCAGGGGTGAAACAACCAGAGAGGTGTCAGATTAAAGAAGCTTGTGCATCACCGAAACCTGAGCACCATAAAGAGAGAAGGAGCAGCCGACATACTGGACAAATTGAAGCAGTGCCAGAAGTATCAGTGTCTCCAAGTCATTCTTCAGTGTCACCTTGTCTTGAAATGAAGGATGATGAAGCTGGGTTAGAGTCTAAGCAGAAGTGTACTAATCAGGGAGAAGCAAATGTGCCATCTCCTGAAATAAACTGTCCACTCCTTTCAGAGACTTGTGTTAGTATTGAAGAAAAGAAAAATGAAACTTTAATGGAATGTAAAACCGAGACTGTTGGTAGCCCATTGTTAAAGTTTTCAGATAAAGGAGAACATGAAGAGAATGATTCTGTTTCAGATAAAATGGATGAGATTGTTGTTGAAGAAGTGAGGGTAAAGGGAAAAGCTGAACAGGAATCAGAGGAGATAGTAAACTTATCTCATGGAGATGACCAAATTCCTGGGGACCCTGGATCTGCTGATTTCTCTCGTGGTGTTGCCTGCACAAATGAGACAGAAAGGAACCTTGTAGGTTTGTCCAGTTCTGTGGACGAAGTAAATGAATGTAATTTGGAATTGAAGAATACCATGGAAGTTGCTGATGAAGCTAAGAACTCCCTTCAGAGAAATGAAATAGAACCGTTGGGTTATTGTAAAAACACAGAGTCTTACGATAAACAGTTGGAGAGCAGTGAATTTAATAAATCGAACTTAGATATGGTTGATACCAGTACTTTTGAATCAGAAAGTGATATTTTAGAAAATGCTGTTTGTGATGCAGCTGACCAAAATTCAGAACAGCTGAATATTCTTGGAAGTATTAAAACGGAGTCTCATGAAACAGCAAACCTTCAGGATGATAGGAACAGCAGAGCAAGTAGTGTTTCTTGCTTAGAGTCAAAAAACATAAAATCCAAACATACAAAACCTGTAATTCATTCTAAGCAAAACGTGACCGCAGATACTCTGAAAAAAATGGTTGCAGTAAAGCGTGAATTAATGCGTAACAAAACTAAAGTTAATGTCAAAAGTGTAAAACGAAATGCTAATGAGCCAGAATCTCAGCAAAATTTTCATAGGCCAGTCAAAGTGAGAAAGAAAGTTGGTAAAGATTCAAAGTTTCAGAGTTGCAATTCTGGGGTGAAATCTATGAAAAATCAAGCTCATGCTGTAGTGAAGAAAACATCACAGGATCAAAATTTAGTACAGATTTCCAAACCCTTATTAACTCATTCTTTGAGCGATAAGTCTCAAGGTCACCCTGGTTGCTCAAAAGAACCTCATCATCCTGCACAAACTGGACATTTGTTACATTCCAGCCAGAAACAGTGCCATAAGCCCCAGCCGCTGACTCCAGCAATGAAAACCAATAGTCACATGAAGGAAGAGCTTGACCACTCAGGTAGCATAGAGCATGTTAAGGAGGAGGAGAAACTGAAACTAAAAAAACCCGAGAAAAGCCTACAGCCCCGCCAAAGAAGAAGCAGCAAAAGTTTTTCTTTGGATGAGCCACCATTGTTCATTCCAGACAACATAGCTACCGTAAAAAGAGAAGGCTCAGATCATAGCTCTTCATTCGAAAGCAAATATATATGGACTCCCAGCAAGCAGTGTGGGTTTTGCAAAAAACCACATGGCAACAGGTGTGTGTATGTGTGTGTGTATGTGTGTGTGTATGTGTGTGTGTGTGTATGTGATACATACACTAATTTAGAGAAACTGCTTTTTTAGGATGCGATTAGTGTGGGAGCTTTTTTATAGAAAATTATTTAACATACAAAGACTTTTGTAGAAACAAAAAAATCCCTCATCAATACTGGATAAATGATAGGAAGATGGAGTCACTCACTCAATTTATAAATATATCATCCTACAACATTTTAAACAACATAACCTGACCAACAGCTGGTATATATGGAAATATTTTGTCATTGTAACCTGTGAGTGTAATTTAGTCCTTGTATCTGAAAAAAGCTTTCTGCTAATCAGAAAACTGTTACACTGCTTTGGAGTCTGTAAGTTACTTGGCTTGAGAAGTAGTAGTAATAAAATGTGAAGGTGATAATGGAAATCCTATTTTTCTTTTGAAGACTTTTTTAAATTTATTTTTTTGTAAAATGAAGCATACTTAACTATGACGATATCACCACTTCCTAACTCTCAAACTTGACCTTGGAATGAAATGATACTAAAACAACTGTTAACATTACCCAGGTGAATTTTGAATGTACCATGGAATGGAGTGAAAACCTGTATTTCTTTTTTGAATGTTGTAGTGATTTGGAGGATTTCTTGTGAATTTTGATCTTGCCCTTTGGCATTCCTTTTTTAGGATTCAGTGTTACATTCATTGTTTTATAACACTACCCCTTCCCCATTATTTTTCTAAATTTGCTGGCTTTTTAAGAAAAGGAAAACAAGATGAAATGGAGTTGCAGCTACAAGATTATCCTGTTCAAGTGTTCAGATGGCTGTTGGAGCTTCTATCAACATTGATACGATAAAACATAATTTGCACATTGTAGTGTTACCCTTATTCATGAAAGTAATTCACGAAAGTAATGTTAGAATTGCTTTTCCCAATACTGCAGATTACATAAAAGTGAAACTCTTTAGGGAGGGACAGTTTGTTGTAATACATTATTTTGATGTGGGGCTTGGTGGTTGGGTCGAGTGGGTGGGAGTTCTTGGGACTATATAAAATAAGTTGTATTGCAAAGGATGATTTAATTCATGATTCAGCAGATAGCCTATTTTTAGTGGCAGTGGTTACTTTATAACAACATTCCAGTTTTTAAAAAGTGTGTCTTGAAGAAGTCTTCCATTTGCCCTCACATGTATATACTCTTCATGCTTTTTTATCTGAAACACGGTATTCAAATACTCTGAAGTGGATCTGTTAAATTTTCAGGCCTAAGAGAATTAAGAGCTGGAAGGTGCTTCTAAGTATTTTTTTAAGCCAGAGCTTTTCTCTTTGCCAGAATCTTATGAATCATCTGCTGTCATGTGGTCAAAGTCTTGGAATAGGAATCTTAAAAGTGAATGAGTTGCTAAAATGAAACTGGCATGGAGTTGGAAGCAATGTTTTAAGTATGTTATAATATAGCATTTTTGTAGATAAACTGTTCTGATGGCCCAAGTTTGCCCAAGCTGTTTAATAATGACTCACTTGATGAACATCAGTGGTTATTTTCCTAAAGACTAATCTGATGCTGCCTACTGGATCTACTCTATAAAACCTGGAGTTTCTCTGCCCTAGTCTGGAAAATGACTCAGAATATGAGATGTGTAGGGAGTTTGAGTTTACCCAATGTACTTTACATGAATGATCTATGACAACATTGGAAACAATCAGTTTTGGAAGCAACATTCACATTACCTCAATTTTGTGAATAAAGAAGCCTAAGTAATTGTTTTTTTCTTTACCTGTCAACTAGACTTCACTACTACTTTGATATATTGTGCTTGTATTCATTGGGCTCCTATTTTAATCCATGTGTAAGAATACAAATTTATTAAGAGTATATCTGGAAATAACTTTCTTCCATCTCTTTGATCTCATGCACTAGCCACATTGAAAGCTGTTAGTTAATACAACATTTTGTAGCACTTGGGACAGTCTTGCTTCTGTAAAGACTAACTCTTAAGCATTTTACATATATTGCAACTGAGTTAGTTTCCTGGATATACTTACAGTTGGAAATTATATTTTTGAAAATTCATTTGTTCATGGCATGGCCAAATATTTGACCATAAGCAACTTCTATACCTATTCTAAAGATTTGGTATCTGAATTTCAACAAAAACTGGTAGGCATTTTGGAAGGAAGAGACCTTAGTCTTTTCATATTACCTACTTGGTAGCCTAGTATTTCCCTACCTTTCCCAAAGACAATGGTGTCCTCTAGTTTATATGACACTTTCTTGTCCTGTTGGGGCAGGCTAGTATATTGGGTGAAATTAAAAAACAAATTCCCTTAGCAAAGTGGATTCTTGGCTTTTATACATTCACTAGAAACCTTTTTCTCAGTAGTAAAGTTTTTCCTGGATAAATGATTGTTTTTCTTAGGATTTTACAAGTTCGATAGCAAGTATTTTTCTCTGCAGATTAGATTGTTAGTGTCAAAAACAGTCATGTTTATGTGGAATAGGAGCCTTTCATCTTAGAAAAGGGTGAGTACATACACTTTCATAGTAATATGATCTAGGTTGTCACCTGAAGGGAAACATTTACAAGAACTGAAGGCCCATCTCTGAACAATTCCATTGTAAATTTTGACACCAGTGTGCTAAGAATGGGCTGTTGGCACTGTGGTTTACTTTGAAGAAACTTGAAAATAAGGTATTTTGGCTTATGCTTAAAGATAGGCATTAAGGTTAGAATTTCAAATTAGTTTTTAATTACAGTAGTTCTAGTTTAGTTTAAACTTACATGTGTGTACACAGAAGAGTAGGAGACACGACATAAATATTTCTGAACTCTTAACTGATTAATGCTGACTTGGTGCAGTTAATCCAGAGCTACAGATCACAACATTGATTTTTTTAAGTGAAATATTTTAACATCTAGGTTAGTCTTTAAGTGATTTTGCCTAACGGTAATCAGAAATCTAAAGGATGGAGCAGAAAATGGGAAAAAAATTGTTAGCTGTGTGATCCATACTTCCTCCCCATTCCCCATGTTTTTAAACATGAGTCATAATATGAAAGGGAAAAAACATTGTTTTTTTGTAAAAAGTACAGTTCATAAAGTTCACATTACTAGTTTTAGGCATAAAAATCTATTTTTACATTTTGGATAATTCTCACTTTGGAGTGAATTATGTTTTCCTCTCTGATGTGTATATTTTATATACACCTAAACTATTAAGATAACAGCTGTAGATGACGCTAGAGATTTGCTTTGCAGAGCTGCCTCTCAAGTTTGAGGAAACATTTCCAAAATAGACTTGAAATAATTACTAAATAAATTTCATGAGCATAAAATGACTGACTCTTCTCTGGTTAAATAAAACAAGATTCTTAATAGGTGCTTTGTAATTTGATACTAAGATGTGGCTTTGGGGCAAAAGCATAGCTGTGGTCATACTGTTAAGTTAAACCAGAGCTTTGGCTGAAACTATTTCAGACATAGAAGAAATCATAGCACCACTCTGGCAGTGGAAGTACAAGGAAATCATTATCTTCAGTATTTCAAACACATTCATATTAGTCACTTTCAAGAAGTAGCAGTTCTTGGGAGTCTGCAACTTGAAGTAGAACATTGAAGCACCTGCATTTTTCAGACCTTTTCTGTTGGCTGGAAGATCTGTATAATTGAAACATGGGCCTGTTTAAAATCTCCCCAAACCTGAAGAAACCATTTCTGTCTTGCAAACAAATAACGAGATTGAAAGTTTTCTTACTGGACTGATGAATCCAACATTTTTTTTTCTTTTGTCTACATATAAGGCATGAGGGATCCCTCCCCCACCCCCAAACCAAATGAATCATTGGGGAAGTTACTCACCTGATAAAGCTAGCACAGGATAGCAGTAGTAGGGTGATGAATGGTGAATTAGAAGCAGGAGGAAGTAAATTTCCATAAAGCACAGCAGTAGTTTGGTACCCAATGTAAAGTCACGAGGAAGAAGAGTGTGCTACTCTTGAGGAATTAGTATTTGGATTGACTTTCAGAACACCCTGTAAGGCTTGAAACTCAGTGTTCTGATTTTTATAGTTCTGTCATTAAAACGACATCTGGTATAGTTAGAGACAGCTGGCCATATCACACAGTGTATTTACCTTTAACATCTTCCTATTGGACCAGAGGTTTTCAAAGGAGTCTTGACCCTTGGTGGTGCCACTATAATCAAAATCACAGAGTTTAAACCATTAAAGAATCCTTTTAATCCTCAATCTTTTTAATCTTTGAAACATACCATGAATTACTTAACTGGTGAAGAAAGGAAAATGTCAAACATGATTAACAATGGGTTGAAAAGCATGTAAACAAGATACTTCCTCAAATTGCTATTAGTACAACTGATTTGCCCTTGTATTCAAAAAGAAATTCCAGATACTAAGTTAGAAAAGAATGTTTTATAGGGTCATAAATCCCATGTCCCTGGACTTTTACATTGGGTACTGAAGTTATTTCTTAGGTAAAGTGCAGCAAAGAAAAAATCGTATGAGAAGATTGTTTCAAAATTTAAATTCAGCCTGTATATTAATATCATAATGTTAAGATGTGATAGTGCTCTTGATGTGGGAAAACAAGTTTATTATCTAAAGCATATGGTTGGTAGTAAGGAATTCCACACTCAAAGTTACTTAAAATTCTTGAGCTGTATCTCTGGCATCATGAGCCAGAGTATTTTGAACTCTTAGTTAATTAAGGTGGTTAGTAAAACAATTTGAGAAGCTCCATTATGTTAGTTTTTGAATTGCATTTTTGTTGCTATCTGATTTTAAACTTGTTATTTAAAATGATCAGTTGGATAAGTTCTCCAGTTTTATATATGATTACAGGTCTGTGTAGTAAATTTAATTGTAACTGATGGGTTGTTTGATCAAATTACAGATCTTACTGCCTTTCTCAGTGGAGAAATACTGTTATTCTATACTTTGTTATACAGTATGCTGACAAAAGTCAGTTGTCTTACTTCACTCTTAATGGGGTTTTTCCCCAGTAATATTCATCTAGAGGGGAAATACTTTCTAAAAGTTCTATTTTCATTGAATGTTCTTTTCTTTGAAAACTTGCTTCACATTGAACTGATACACTGGGTAAAGGTGGAAAACATGCAAAATATCAGCAAAATATTAAAACATTTCATGTAGACTTGCTTTTGACATTAGTTGTTAAGAAAGTGTATGAAATCAAAGTTTTATTTTTTTTTTTCCCTTCCAGGTTTATGGTTGGCTGTGGGAGATGTGATGACTGGTTTCATGGTGATTGTGTTGGGTTAAGTCTTTCTCAAGCACAACAAATGGGAGAGGAAGACAAAGAATATGTGTGTGTGAAATGCTGTGCTGAAGAAGATAAAAGGACTGAAATAGATTCAGATATTTTGGAAAACCAGTCTAAAGTTGAAGTCCATTGTGAAGATAAAACAATGGAATATGAAAAGCTTGGGTTATCAAAGCACACACCAACAAATGACAAAACCAAATATATGGAAGATACAGTGAAGCACAGGGTCAAAATTTCAAAACGGGTGAGCTTTTCAACATACTCTGAGAACTTTCTGTGGACCATGAGAATGAAATTTCTCTTTAGGTTTCACTGTTCTAGTGTATATTTTCCAATTTATTTTTCCATAACAATGAGTAGATTTTTGTCTAAAATATTCTGACACTTGGTGAGCCCAGGTAGTGATGTCTTCAGTATATACAGGTCTTACGGTCTTTTTGCTGTTTCTAGTCTCTAGTCTGGTGCTTTGGATTTTCTGTGCTAGGATGTGTGATCTGTAAGTGTAAATTATACTTGTTGATAAGTTTTTAAAAAAGCTCCTGTCTGTAAATATCAATCCTTAAACCACATTTGGCATTATTACCTTCAAGTGGAAGAGTTATTTTCTCTCTATAAGGAAAAGTAATCTTAATTCTTTGACCGTTGATCCATTATTTGCTTGGAACTCTCACCGCATAATTTTCTCTAAAATAAGGGTCCTTAAAAGGTGGACTCCTAAAAAGTTGTCAGTCTTCCCTCATTTTACTGTCTGAAAGTACTTTCTAAATAGGAATATCAAGATTCTTGATTACAGAAGAAATGTATGGAGGACACAGTACTTTATCTGATTAATTTTTCTTTATTTTCATTGTTTACTTTTTTATTAGCTGTAATTTCTCTAATCATTGTTATTCTTATAGATAGTGCCAGGAACAAAACATAGTGGCAACAAATATTTATGGGTAGTCAAGGATAATAATCAAAAAGGCAAGGACTATGATTGTAGACTTGGAAAGAACCTTGAAAATCTTTTAGTCCAGCCACTTAGGTTCAAGAGCATAAGCATGTGTTCTTCATAAGCATGTTTCTGCATTATTTATGAATTTAGTTCTTTCAGACACTTCTTATGTGGCAAATCTGGATTCAACTCTAGTTTGCTAAATCCTTGTAACAGCCAGCATTTTCTGTCTTCCAAGACTTTCTGAGAAAAGTTTTATATGTACTTTGAGAATGAGATTATTTCCTTCTGACATTTGCTATTGCCTTTTCTTTTGACTTGATTAGCACCAGACTAACTGATAGTATAGAACTGAGAGTTCCATTGAGAACAGTTTATAGCATACCTTTGGAAAGCCTCTGTTAATCATTAACTACTAATTTGCAGTTCTTGTGTACAGTTTCCTGGCCATTTAGAAATATTTAGCTAATTGTTTTGTCACTTAGTTGAGTTGTCTCTGTCTTGTCAAAAAAGACATTATAAAATATTAGCATTGTAAATTGCTTTGAGAAACCCCTCTAATCTAGTCTCTGTTGGAATTGAGGTTTGTCTGATTTTGTAAATGCATGTGCCAGATTGATTATAGCTTTCTTTTCTTTTTGATGATAAACTATTGATTCTTATTTGAAATTGTCTAATGGTAGTTTATGGAATCTGCTTTTTTATATATCACTTCTTATCGCTAGATTTTAGGTTTAAACCATTTATTGAGGTCCTAAATATGTTCCTTCTTTTAAGTAAGTCTAGTTGAGGAGGTAGAAAATAAACAAGCAAATACAAAATTAGAAGATTTCTAGTCTAGAGAAAATCAGTTTTTTATAGGTACTGTCTTAAAACCTATGGTTATATGTCTATACACAGTTTTCTGTTTTTCAAACACTAGTATGATATGATTAATTACTCCCAAGGGTCTCAGAATTCTGGTTTCATTAGTAGTTTTTTGTGGAGTGAGAGTAGCAGGTTTATCCTACTTTACGGAAATTAAAAATGCCAGTAAGTGCACTGAGGATTTAATTGATACATTTATTATAGATGAATGTGGCTTCATTTGCTATAGAAAATAGTGAAAAATACAGATACTAATTACTGCACAATTTCTCCCTCCTTTTTCCATACCTATAGCCACCTAATAGAACTGCTGTTTTCTCTCAAATATCGGGAACATGATTAAGTATTTATATTTAGTTCTCCTTTTATGTGTTCTGCAGAAAACAGGCACTTAACAAATGGATTTTGACTGTAAGGGTGAATTTCCTTTTGCTAATAATTGAGTTATTTTTATACATCTTAAAAACTTGAGACAGTTACTAGGCTAGAGAATGAGTATGTTTGATATCTTAATAGGTTGTAATACCAATTAGGTTTAATTTTTTTATCCACATATGCTTGAGGCTTGCTTATATTTAAAGATAGTTTAGTAGTTTTCATTGTAATGAATTAAATACTATTTTTTCTAGGAATCCGGTGAAGGCAAAAACTCATCAGACTGTAGAGATAGTGAAATAAAAAAATGGCAGCTAGCTCCTCTTCGAAAGATGGGACAACCAATTTTACCTCGGAGATCTTCAGAAGAAAAAAGTGAAAAAATGCCAAAAGAGTCTACAACTATTATTTGCACAGGAGAAAAAGCTTCAAAGCCAGGTAGTAAGATTAATAAAAATTATTATATATGAATAAATTTATATTTTAGTTCATATACTATCAGTTAGGATATTTAGGGAAATTTAAAATTTTTTAACAGTTTAATGGCCATAAATATAGTCTGGGTGATTGGTCTTTCTTGAAATTAAAAACTATCGCTCTAAATTCTGGGAAAGTACTAGTAAACTTAAGGTAAGGCCAGTGCCTTCATGGCACTTAAATACATGGGAGAAGACAGATAATAAGTAGACAAATAAGAGAACAGTATGCTTAGGTACTGTGAGAGAAAAAGTAGAGTACTTGGATACAGTCATAGTCAAGGATAATGGCGGGAGTTTGTGTTTAGATCGAATGGAGGCGGTAACTTGTGATGTTGGATTTGAAGGGCTGTGAAGATGTTTTGGAGGACGTAGGTTGGGGACATAGTCAGGTTGGAGGCTTTGATGGAGAAACAAGCTTGGCGTTTGAGGAGCAAGAAAACCACTGCTGAGTAATTAGAAGGTAATAGGGGAGGGATAGAATGGTGGTAGAAGATGAGTTCAGAGAAAATTATGTAGGAACTTTGAAGCTATGACAGACTGTATTTTATTCTGAATGTAATGGGAAACCTTTAGAGAATTTTGTACAAGGTAATGATGGATCACTCTGTATTTTTCTATGGAAATTGAACTGTAGGAAGATAGGTGAGGTGGAAGGTAGAACAGTTAGGAATGTACAGCAGTGTCCTAGGCAAGAAATGTTAGCTTGGAACCTGAGGTACAGTGGAGGTAATGAGAAGTGGTCAGATTCAGGTATATTTTATAGTAGAGTTGGTAGAATTTGCTGATGGATTAGATATAGGTAGGTAAAGGAAGGGGTCTTAGCAGATGATTAAAATAAGGGTTAATGCTATTTACTGTGATGAAAAAGAGAGGATGATTTGGGGAGGAAAATTAAAAAATTATGTTTTAGGTATTTTAACTTTGAGATGCCTGTTAGATATCTCCATCTAAGTGGAGATGTTTGAGTAAACCTTTAACTGATCAGTCTGGAGCTTAGAGCTAAGACTTTGGGCGTTGGCATTAAAATTTGGGATTTGTCGGTGTACAGTTGTTATTTGAAATCATGGACTTAGATATGGAAAGGTACAGGGGAAGTTCAGTGATGAAGAGGCAGAAGCAGAGCCCCTGAGGTGTATCAGCATTTAGACGTCGGGAAGAAGAGAGGACCCAGCAAAAGCAGACGGAAAGGTGGCCAGTAAGTAAAAGAACAAGAGACTCCGGTGGCCCGGAAGCCAGATAAAGATTCAAGAAGGTGGGAAGGATCGATTGCCAGATGCTGTCTAGCTTTGTAATAAGACGAACACAGATTTAACGAAGTATGTGAGTTAGTAAAATGGAGATATTTGTGACTTGGGCTGAATGATTTTGGTGGAGCAGTGGGGACAAAAGCCAATTGTTATGGCTTCTGAAAGAATGGAAACTGAGGAATTGAGATACTGTGGTTAATACCTTTAAGAAATTTTGCTGTTACAGGGAACTGAAGTGGTGTAACTACAGATGGATGTGAAATCAAGGATTTAAAAAAAACAGATTTTTTAGCATGTTTGCAAGATTAATAGGAACAATCCTATACTGTTAGAAATAATTTGATAATGTAGGAGAAAGGTGGTAGTTGAGGTTCAAAAGCCTTGAAAAGACAAGAGGGAATGGGATTCACATAGAACATAGGTGGTCCTAGAAAAGGACAGCTCTTCCCCTGTAACAGTAGGGAGAATAAATGGACGAGGAGGAGGACAGGCGAGGTAGGTCAGTAGATTTTGTGATGGGAAGACATTATAGCTGACATTTTCCTGTTTTGTCAGTGAAATATGAAGTGTGAAAATCAAATGTTGAATTTTTTGAAGGAGGTACTGTTGGTTTGAGAAGAGAGAAGACAGTGTAAAATACATGTTTTGGAAAGCAGGGGGGCAGATTTACTAGGAAAATTAAATATGATTAGGGCAGCAGATTGAGTTATCTACTTGGAATTTGTGTTTATAAATTTAAAGGGATCTGTAAGCACCGTTGCTTATTTTTCTCCTGTTTCCTTTTGCTGTTTGCAGGCGGTTTACAGGGTGAAGGATACAAGTTCACTTTCACTAGGGTTGGGGTTTTGCCAAAGCAGATGTTTGAAGGAGAGAGAATAAAGGTGTTAAGTATGCAAGGGAGTGATAAGTGTGCAAGGGACTGTCTGATCATAGTTGGATATGTGGGAAACTGAGGACATAAATGGCAAAAATGATAGATTTAAGAATTGTTGGAATGAGGAGATTCTAGAATAAATAAGCGGGTATCACAGGAGGTTAGAGAGGTGGATGTTTGACATTGAGATTTTAGAGATGTGCATGAATTAGTAAGGATAGAATGAAAAATAATTTGAAAAGGATAACATTCAAAGTAACAATATAAGGCATTGTTTTAAAACCAGAAGAGATTTATCAATTTGCAGTACTAGTAAGATTATTAAATTATCTGCTCACTCAGTAAGTTCAGATTGAAATTTTAATAGGTTTTTAAAAGTTAGTGTATATATGTATATTTTAAAAGTAGCTGTAAAAATCATCTAAGGTGGGAAAAAAGTGTATACATTTAATAGCTTTAGGGCCACTTAGTCACTTAATTTGTAATTAAAATTCATTTAAACTCAAATTTCTTTTTTATTGAAGTATCGTTATAATAAATTAGGGGGGACCACATAATGACCTGCTATTTATATGTATTGTGAAGTGATCAGCACAGTAAGTCTAGTTAACGACTGCCACAGTTCACAGATTAGAGTTTCAGTGTTGGGAATATTTCAGTATGAATATGGGTTCTCATCTAATTTTTTTTTTAATGAAGATATCATTGATATACACTCTTATGAAGGTTTCACAAGAAAAACAATGTGGTTATTACATTCACCCTTATTATCGAGTCCCCCCCCGTACCCCATTGCAGTCACTGTCCATCAGTGTAGTAAGATGCCACAGAGTCCCTATTTGTCTTCTCTGAGCTACACTGTCTTCTCCGTGACCCCCACACACACCAGGTGCACAATCCCCTTCTCCCTCCCCACCTGTCCTTCTTGGAGTCTGTGAGTCTGCTGCTGTTTCGTTCCTTCAGTCATGCTTTGTTGTTATGCTCCACAAATGAGGGAAATCATTTTATACTTGTCTTTCTCTGCCTGACTTATTTCATTGAGCATAATACCTTCTAGCTCCATCCATGTTGTTGCAAGTGGTAGGATTTGTTTCTTATGGTTGAATAGTATTCCATTGTGTATATGTAGCTCATCTTCTTTATCCATTCATCTACTTGATGGACATCTGATTTAATTTCTTAATAGTGATTTCAAATCATTCAATTTTGTTTATAAACTTACATTATGCATTAAAAAGGAAGATTTAAAAAAATTTAGTGAGTTTTGTTACTTATTTAAATTAGGTGCGCAAGAGATAAAAAAGAAGAAAACTGAAAAGGGAGCGCCTACTGTGCATCCTCCTGCTGCTTCTACGTCTAAGCCTTCTGCAGATCAGATCAGACAGAGTGTCAGGCACTCTCTCAAAGACATTCTTATGAAAAGGTAACACATTTTTATTACCGAAGATTGAATAATGTATGCTTTGTGTGTTTGAAAAATAATTGAATTATTCTGATTTTAAGACTTACAGACTCAAATTTGAAGGTACCAGAGGAAAAGGCAGCAAAAGTTGCCACAAAAATTGAGAAAGAGCTTTTCTGTTTTTTTCGGGACACAGATGCTAAATATAAGAACAAATACAGAAGTTTGATGTTCAATCTGAAAGATCCTAAAAACAATGTAAGTATGTTTTGTTCGTGTCTGTAGATACTTATGCTTCTAATTTTTCTGAATACATAGGGATTTAATATTGTAATATAATAGGTCTATAATTTACTTTTTGGGGTGAGACTATATAATTTTAATAAAGTTTTTGCTACTGAGCAGAGCTGTGGTGACTAGTGTTTTATAGTGAGCCTATTAAAATATAAAATCCTAAACCTGTCTTAGCCTGATTTATGTGATTTTTGTTCCTTTATGTCCCTTATTGAATCCAGTTTATTAAAAAATTAATCCATATTTATTTTTCAAAAACTGTTAACCCAAAATTCATAACATTATATGAATACTTCTGATTTAAATCTAGGAATTAAGCTAAAGAAAATAAATTATTTTGATAAAATCTAGAACATTTTTGTTTAAATAAGGCTTTAGTTTTGAGTATCTTTTAGCAGTGAAGTAGACATTAATTGAACTCTAATCTTTACCTGGGATTTCTTGTTTGGGTCTTCGAAAAGCTATGTGTGTGTGTCTTAGAGGAAATCAAAAAGCTGTGTATGTGGTGTAGACGCAAACTCCTTGCGTATTTGCTAAAGTTTTATAAAGATTTCACATAAGTGATACCCATTTGTCATTTTATGATATTTGCCATAGTAGGTGATATGAGGTATTTTCTTGAAACATGCTGACAGTTACTTAAGAAAAACCTACATTGTACAATCTGCCATCGTGGTCCAGGGAATCTTACAGTTCTTAAATTATGTAATCTGGAAATTTTTCTTCATCAAGGAAATACTTAATCCCTTTAGGTTTCTTTCTTGCAGTTGGTTCTTTGCTCCTGAGTCCCCTCCAAGCCTGTTAGGATTTAAACATATGAAATCTTAGACATCACATTCAGTGAAGGTCTTTAATGCGGTATCTCCACTATAGGTTGGCTGTACGGCAGTGTGTGTCCCTGGAAGACTCTGGGACAGAGTCCTGATACAACTTTGGGATAGGTGTTGTGATGGTTCTGCTGCACATGGTTCTCCTTCTCCACTGTGTGCTTATTTTTATATGAAATGTGTATTTTGCTGCCTTAGATGATAAGTTCCTACAATACAATGGTGTCATTTATCCTCTTTGTAGTGGGTAAATAAAATCATTAAATATTTGTAAATCAGGTTTCAAAATTGCATCTTTATTGCAGGTTTCTATGCAGTACTCCTCATTCTTTTAAAAATGTTTTTCTCTCCTTCCCATTTTAAAATACCACCAGATACTATTTAAAAAAGTCCTGAAGGGAGAAGTAACCCCTGATCATCTTATAAGAATGAGCCCAGAAGAACTAGCTTCTAAAGAGTTGGCTGCCTGGAGACGAAGAGAAAACAGACATGTAAGATTAAAAATTTGTGTTTGACTGTAACAAACTGGTGTTTTTTAGCCTTAGGGGAACAGTTATACACACAGAGTTAATTCACCTCAGAGCACAGTCACACATACCTTCTGTTCCATCCTGCTGCAGTTACTTATCCTCCAGTAACCTAGTTCTTAAATTCAATCTTCTGTTTTTCCTGATCTCTGCTGCTTTTTTCTCATTTTGTTCAGTTATGAGGTTACACAATTGCCTTGTGTTTTGTTATTAAATTTTGTTATATGAATCTGAAGGCTGGGCAAATAGATGCATCTTAATCACATGTGTACTTTTCAGAAGCACAGTTTGAAGTTATTATGGATGTCAGTCGTTTGTAGAGCCAGATTAAGTCAGATTGAAAATTTTGTATGTTTATAATCCCTTACTACTATAAGTTTCAAATACCAAAAGCTCTGAAAAATTTTTTATAACAGATTTATTGATATAACCTGACCCAAATCATGTATGAATGTTAATATTCACAGAATATTATGTATTTAACTAACTAGTACTGTCCCATATTTAACTGGAGTGTTATGTAATATAGGTAGTATGTGCAGCATACTGCATTTTTAAAACTAAAAATTTGTAAGTCGCCAATACCAAGAATTTTCATTTGGAGGTTGTGAACTTAAAATACCTTTAAAGATGGTGACTTAGAGTGATTGTGAGGTAGCAACATTATCTACTGTTTTTACTACCAAAAAAGGGCTGCAGAAGATTAGCCCTTTATTCTAAAAAATATTGGTTATTTATAATGCACATTAACTCCACATAATTTGCCTAATACTTTTCTTCATAATACTTTCTTGCCTCTTAGGCATTTAGTCTTTATGTAGATCTTCTTCCAAATCTAAATTGAAGTGCAAAGTCCTTGAATTGACATACTTACTCACATATTTATTCACTTTTGCACTGTGTAATTTCTCCCCTTTTGAAAGTAGTGTCACCTCTTCTCTTCCTCCATATTCCAAATAATGCAAATGCCTCTCTCCTGCTTTGAAACTGTGGCAGGAAGTACTGTCTGCATCTGAGGCCACCTTGTTCTTTCTTTAGGTCATTCATCTGATTACTTTCTTTAAAGGATGATATACACTAAAAAAGGCAAGACAAATGACCAGACCCATCTTACCTTCCTTAATCCATTTCATTCTGAGCGACCTGTTACTGGGTCTTGGTATATTTGCTTAATTACTACGTTTTGCTGCTGTGCTTGTTCAACTGTAAATTACTCTTGCCACAAAGTTTGCTCAGACAGGAGACAATAGATAGGGGACTACCTGATAATTTTTGGTGTTTGAGTGAACTGCTGTTGTGGGGGATGGTATGTTAGAACACCAACTTAGGAATCTAAGAGTAGGACAGTTATGATTTCTCTGGGACAGCTTCTAAAATACTAAATCAGAAAGCAGATTTTAAATATAAACAGCGTGTTTCATCACTTTGCAAATTACACTGTGCTTCAGTTGCCTCTGCTTAATAATATATGTGTTAACTTCTCAAGGCTGAGATACGGGGTCCAATTCTTACAATCCCAGCACTTAATACAATCTCTGGAATTCCTAATTGCTCAGTGTATGTGTGTTGTTTGAGAGACCACCTAAAGATTAACAATTATCTGTGATGATGCTTTTATTTTTAGGTAAGCGCTTATTATTTAAAGTTGTGCATTTGGAAATACCTGTTTTTAATTGTGAAGCATTTCTTTAAAATATTTCCTATTAGACCATAGAGATGATTGAGAAAGAGCAGCGAGAAGTGGAAAGACGACCAATCACAAAAATAACTCATAAAGGTGAAATAGAAATTGAGAGTGATGCTCCAATGAAAGAGCAGGAAGCAGCCATGGAGATTCAGGTAAAAATGATACCAGT
Source organism: Manis javanica (assembly GCF_040802235.1). Classification (NCBI taxonomy): domain Eukaryota; kingdom Metazoa; phylum Chordata; class Mammalia; order Pholidota; family Manidae; genus Manis; species Manis javanica. Next base: position 31,733,162 of record NC_133171.1, on the reverse strand, counting down.
GTCATATTTTATAGTGCTCACATGAAGATTCAGAAAATATTTGCCTAATGTTTCTTAAAGCAGAAAGAAGAGTTACATTTAAAGTAGCCTATTTTATGGATTTAATGGTTTTTGAGAGTGTTCAAAATACTGTTTCTCTGTTGTGTGCATACTCTGTGTATCCCAGGCACCTGTTGGACACTTGTTAAATGTAGGTTTCTGGGGTCACTATGGCCTAGTGAATTCCGTAGTAGGCCTGAAAATCTGTAGGTGCTTCTTAGGCAGACTGTAGTTTGAGAGCTGGTACAGCTTTGCTTATTTTCAGATATGACTGAGGAAAATACATGAACTCTTGTTAGGGGCTTTGAAGAATGAGCATTTATTTTTTTAAAGAAATAGTAAAAAACAACCTATGAATGGAACAATTCCATTTTGAAGAAATCAGCATGAAATATAAGTTGATTTTAATAACTGAGGCCAAATTTTATCTGCTGAAATGAATTTTTACCCTCATTTCTGTTAGGAACCTACAGCTAATAAGTCATTGGAGAAGACGGAAGGATCTGAAAAGCAAAAAGAAGAGATTGACTCCATGTCTAAAGATACCACTGGTCAACACAGACAACATCTGTTTGATCTTAACTGCAAAATTTGCATAGGTAATTGGAAATCTTTCTTCCTAAAATGGTGCTTTCATTTTGAAAGGGGGATACTTGTATTTGTAATTTAAATAGGTTTCTGTTTTCCCTGTACTGGTGGTGAGGCACCCACCCACTCACTCTCTTTTAGGAGTAGCATATGTTTTACATGACTGATCTTCAGTGGTGAGATATAGTTTGACACTAGTGTAGTTTACTGTCTAGGATTAATTGTATCATATAGATAGATCTGAACTTACCAACCCCAGGGTCAAATGACTAGAATGTAAGCGTGAGAACAGATGCCAAAAACGGTGAGCAATTGTGATTTACTAAATGAGAAAGCGAATAGCATTCATGTTTTACTATTTATATAACAAATGAAACATCTCAGAAATTACTTTTTCTCTAGTATTCTTATCTTTGGTCATTCATTCAATAAATATTTATTAAGTTTTCACTCCTTGCCAGGCAGTTTGCTGGTATAGGGAATATGTGGTGAAAAGGTCAGTTGTTATTCAGACTTCACTAGAAACAGTAGTCTAGTGAGAAAGACAGGCAGTCGATGATTTGAGTTACAAAAGTGCAGTTGTTATAAATGTATTTAGCTATCAGGAAAAACCTGTCCTAGACTGGGAGGTTAGGGGGGGCGTGGCTGAGGAATTGACATCTAAGCTGAGACATGAAGGCTGAGAAGTATGCCTGCAAAGAGAGACCATTCTAAGTACTGGGAACGGCGTGCACCTGAATTGAATTCAAGAAGAGGAGCGAGAGGCCCATGATGTGTTTGAAGAGATATTTAGAGATCAGATTTTGCAGTATCTTAAAGCCATTGCCTTTTAAATTTCAGATTGTGATTTATTAATGGTAGAGAAATCAATTCAGTAAGTAGTTACTAGCATTTCAAAAACACACACAGAATGGAAAATAATTACAAATTGCACTTACAGAGATAACTATGATTTTTGTGAAACTTTAGTTCTAGTTCTTTATATATAACAAAAAAATACATATATCCATAGATACACACACATACATACATACACATGCACACACATGGGGTGTGTGTGTGTATCTAAGTGAATCATGATATAAAATACTACTTTACAGATCATGATAAAAAAAGTTTGAAATCTGCTTTTGTAGGTCACCATAAAGATTTTGGTCTTTCATCTAAGAGCAGTGGATAGTGATTAGAGGGTTTTTAGCAGGAGAAGAAGAACATCAGGTTTGAATTTTACGAAGATCTCTCTCTCTGCGTGAAGATTACAGTGGAAGCCAAGAGAAGATGGAGGGAAACTAGATAGGAGGCCCTTACGCTAGTTCAAGTGAGAGATGAAGATAATTTAGAGTGGTAGAATTGGTGAAGTAACTGGCAGTTTTGAGATACTCAGGTTATATCTGGTTGCATTTAAAGCTTGAGAAATGAGGATGTGTTAAGGAAGAGTTTATATTTAGTTTATTGGTAAAGATGGATTATCAAGAGTTTTTTTTTTAAACCTCTGGAGATGTGGCTCTTAATTTTTTATTTTTTTTGTAATATACTCTAAGGAATGATGCCTTGTTCATTAACATGAAAAATGCATCAGGTTAGTTAATATGCTGCCCTCCATCATTGTATTAGAGATTAGATGAAGTATATTATAAACTAAGTAGTTTTCCTATAACAAAAATAATCATGTGTCTTCTCAAAATTGCATGTTCACGTATTTTACAGTCTGTGCAATGGTAAAGACTTAAATAGCAGACTGTTTCCAGACCTTATCCCTAAAGAAAGCTTTCTGTGGTACAGTAGTATGTTTAAGTACATGTATTTTGTTATTTTGTTTGGGGAAATCTTAATAATAAGCACTCAGTTATTTCTATTTATTTTAATTTCCAAGGTAAATTTCAGTAAATTTAATGGTTGCACACAAAAACATGTTTTTAATACTACTAGAGAATTCACCTATTTTCAGAAAGTTTGATTTTTTTTTCCTTCTTGATGCTGTAGCCTAAAACCAATGTCATTTTTTAAACGTTATTACATTTTTTTCATGTTTATGGAGTAATGCTGCACTGTGCATATATGTCATGAACTGCTGCTACATGTAATACGACGTAGAGTATGGATGGTTTTATTCATTTCTCCAAATTACTTCTCAAAATTGTTGGAATTTAGTGTAGTTGGAAAAAATATGCTAGGAAATCAAGAAGTCTATTTTAGTTTCTAGTTACAGTGTTCATTTCAGCTTGTCTGAATTGCTTAACGTCCTCTTCCAGTTTTTCACATTAATAAGAGAGGTGTAATATAACAGTATGAGAAATGATGATAGTTAAAAATTACCCCAGGAGATGTATGGTTATGCGGCAATTCAGTGAGGAAAGCTGAATAACTTTAGAAATGAAAATGGATGAAGTTATAGAATTCTCAGTTTACAACAATGGTTTATTTTGGTGTCTTCTGGCATTAGGTCGAATGGCACCACCTGTAGATGATCTTTCTCCAAAAAAAGTGAAAGTTGTTGTCGGAGTATCTCGTAAACATTCAGACAATGAAGCAGAAAGTATAGCAGATGCGTTGACTTCAACCTCAAATATTTTGGCCTCTGAATTCTTTGAAGAAGAGAAACAAGAGTCCCCAAAGTCAACATTCTCTCCTGCTCCACGGTAATTTTCTCTTACTTATAATTTCCATAGTAATTATTATAAATCTTTGCCAAATTATACTTAGAGGTCTTCAAAAGCAAAAAAAGTGACATATTTCTTAGGAACCTTTCTTTTGAGAAAGTAACTGTATCTTCTTGTGCTCTAAATTAATCGAGATAAAAGAGTAAGACTCTGAAAGTTAATTTAGAGATCTGAGTGTGTGGGGACTTTAAAACTCCTAATAATTGTTTTACTCCCAAGAGGCAGAAGGTAGGACATCAGAGAAAAAGTGCTTGTAGTTCTCTGGACCTTAGTCCCCCTAAGCCAACCAAGAAAGATGATTTTGTAAGACATGACTATGCAAATATGAGTATAATTTTGTAAAGTGAAAATAACAAACTCTTTAATCAATAGCCTTTTTTTGGTCTTCTTGACATGTTAAAATAGAAATAATTAATGGTTAAGTAGAAAATGGGTTTATTCAGAAGTGTTCATCTTTAGGCTGAAAAAATTTTAATGTCATTTTTTAGTCCAGAGATGCCTGGAACTGTTGAAGTTGAGTCTACCTTCCTGGCTCGATTGAATTTCATCTGGAAAGGTTTTATCAACATGCCTTCTGTGGCAAAATTTGTTACCAAAGCCTACCCAGTGTCTGGTTCTCCTGAGTACTTGACAGAGGTACTGTGAACTTTTCTCTCCTTCTCTACCTGAGTTGACTTACGTGTTTCCGAAAGCAACAGATAAGGAAACAAGATAATAATATAAATAATAAAAATGTTTCTTTTTTGTGGTAATAAATGTTTATTGACAGTGATCCTTAAACCATTGATTCATGGAATTAGGAATTCACAAATGAAGCTTTAGAACTGTAGAAAACTGCTTTGAAAGTTTTAAAGCTACGTGTCCTGTACTCTCTCCAAGATGTCCTTCGCTATGTCAGAGAATTAAAAATTAATGAGAGTCTACATGGATATCCAAGTTTTTCTTTAAATACAGACTTGCATAAAAGATTGGCATACTAAAGGCCTTCGAGGTTAGCCTATCAGGGAGATTTTTCATTGTTAACAAGACTTCTCACTTTATGGCTGTAGTTCTGACCTGCCTATTTCTCTGAAGGAGATTCAGACTTCAGTTGAAATTTATAGCTAGTTGACAGTCCGATGATACCAACGACCATAGTTGCTGTATTAGTACCTTCGTTGGTTTTGTACTTGAAGGAATAGGAAGGAACTGTTTTGAAATATTTATGGAAAATAAGCAGCTGTACTATTATAATAATAATATGATAAGTGAGAAAGTATGTATGACTTCTTAAAACAATCTTGAAGAAAGTTTGTATTTTTCTGTTTATGCAGAAGGAAATCATACATAATAATACTGTATTTTTGTTGCAATTATATTTTGCTATTATGCTTTTCTTTAACCTTCTCTATTCATTCTCAGTTTGCTCAATGTAAAGGCAAAAGTTAAAAAAAAAATTCTTCCCAGTATTTCAAAAAACCTAAATGACACATATGCCCATTATTTTTAAGATTAATGTAAGCTTTATTTTCCTTTGTATTAGGTTGAAATGAGTTTCGCTCATTGTAATGATGCTTATCTGTTGATAACTTTGTTCAGCAGTTGTGTTTTCTGTTAAACAGCTACTTACTGCTTTTATATATAGTTTGCTTGGTAAATAATATTTTAGAAATGTTAATTTTATAAGAAAAATTAAGTGGACCCATGATACTCTTCTTTTTGAACTAATGTGTTTATGTTTAGCTATTTAGTCGTTGATCAGTCCATGGTGAAGATAACTCTTCTTTTAGGTGATGAATGAAGTCCTGAATTGCGGAACCCTTTTGAGGTTAAACAAAGCTGTTGTTCTCCTTTCTGAGCTAGTTTCTGTGTGGTTGCTTTCCAGAACTCTCTGCTTTCTCATTTTTATTTGGGATCTACTTATTTGATTGGGACTAAAATCCCAAATAAAATATTTAGACAATTAGTAATTTAAATAAGCTTAATTGAATCAAATATCAATTAATTATGCTTTTTATGATTTTCTCAATTTTCATGGAAATAGAGTAACAGTAAAGTTTTTAAATACTCTTAATTGCACAGTACTTAATTGACTTTATGTATAGTCACCTGTTTTCAGTTGTTATTGTGTACAGAAATACGCTCTGTAATTAAATTTGGTAACTTCTGAAATCCAGCTGTTCCTAGTGGAGGCATATCCTTGCCAACTACCACCACAGAAAGGAAGGGGAGGGGAGGCAGGGGAGGGGAGGGAGGAGGAGCAAGCAGTTTCCCCTGACGCTGAAACCGTTTGTGCTCTTCCTGGATCGCCAGTGTGGTGTACGTGCCTCTACTTCCCTCTCCCCTGCCTGTCTTTCCTGCTGAGAACTGACAGAACCTCAAATTCTTTCTAAATTATATTTTGGACACCCACCTGAGTCATTTGGAGTTGATGTTTGAGATAAAGCCTGATTTCTGTCCCTATACATTCTTATGTTCTTTGATGCATTTCCTAGTTTTTTATTTACTTGTTTTTCATTATCAATTCAAATTTGTCTTAGAGCAAAAATTTGTATGAATTATGAATATTATAATAACGATATTCTGTATACATTGATCACCTTCATTTTTTTACCTCAGGATCTACCAGATAGTATTCAAGTTGGTGGCAGGATATCACCTCAGACAGTTTGGGATTATGTGGAAAAAATTAAAGCATCAGGAACGAAGGTAAGGAAAATTTCATTATCCTGGCGTAAGAGAATCATTGAAGGGTAAACCACTGATTGTTCTTACTCAGGGTCCACTGGGGAGGGAGCCACTACAAATTCTAACACTCTACATAATATACTTGACAAAATTACACGAGAGACATTTGCTAAGGCTCAGAACAGCTCAGCATTCCTTTTGTGGGTTTTGTTTGCTCTTCTCCTTCCGGTGTGCTTTCTCAGTGAATTCTGTCAGTGATTTGGAGGAAATGTTTTAGAGTAAGTACTAAGATCCATCCTGGAATTTTGCCTTGATTTGATTATAGGCTTTTATTTTAGTTAGGGCGTAGAATAAGCTGTTGCAACAAAAAGATCCTGAAATGCAGTGGCTGAAAGCATACAGATGGTTTTTTTGTTTTGTTACGTGAGGTAGGGCAGTTCCCGAGGGTAGTTTGGCAGCTCTGGTTGTGCATTCAGGGACCAGGCTCCTCAAAAAAAATAAAGAATGTCCAGTTGTTTTAAAAGGAAGACTTGGAAATTGCAGTTGTCATTTCACTTCCTCTAACTTCTGTTGTCAAGAACTTAGTCACAAAACGTAATACAGCTGCTAAGGAGGCTGGGAAATGTAATCTCTGCTGGATGGCCGTATGCCCAGCTAAATGTTACAGTCTTCTCTTTGTAGTAGGCGGTATGGAGGAGAATAGATATTGGGAGATAATTAGTAACCTTTATCACAATAATATTTCTCTTTTCTTTTCCCTCTCTGTATTTTCTATCATTTATTTAAGTCATAGAAGAGTACTACACCGGAAAATGTAATCATTAGAAGAAATTGTTTTTCACCCAGTGATGATATTACCTAGCAAATTGTACACATTCAATAAGTCTTAAATAAGGGAACATTAATATTTTGTATGTCTTTCATAAGATTAGAAGTCTTTAGTAAGATTAGAAGTAATACAAAATGAATGATCTTAAAATTAAAGTTTAAACTGATACAGTGTCAGAATGAAGTTTGAAGTAGTATTAAAAAGTTGCATTTATTTGCTGTCACTTTCTCATGACAGCAAAAGTCGTGGAGGAGTATTGGTAAGTATTACTCTTGGACATTTTGGGAATTACTCTTGATGTACCCATATATTATCACCCAACACTTTATAGTATGCCTCCCTCTTGAACTGATTGAAAGATGATATTTGTTACCTCTAAAAGAGGATAGTTTAGATGACAGACCTTTTACAAGAAGTACAACCGTAGGTCAGCTCATTCACATGTTTTCTCTAGGATTTTGCATCAGTTTAGGCTTTGCAGTAGATCTGACTCTCCCCATTTTGACTATATACGTTCATGAAAATGCATCCATTTTTTGTACTACCAAATGAATGTCAAACTGAGACTCTCTTTTCTGTATGAAACAAAGCCAAGAACTCAGAGGCAAGCAGCTAAGTTTTTACATAGCGAAATTATATTGCAAAATTTATGGTGTATGTATATTTGAGGTTTTTTTCACCCAGCCCCATTTATTCCTAAACTCAATCCCTGTAAATAGGATTTTCAGTGGTATTTTGTGTATCTATGTTTGGGTGGTGGTGGTAGATGCTATTAATTTGCAGTATGCTGAGAACAGGCAGCCTACTGTGAAGGTTATAACATTGGAAATAAGGGTAAATATATCAAAAGACTTGAGTTAAATATCTTCTCTGCCACTGGTAAGTGTGTCACCTTGAACAAATTAATTACCCTGGGATCAGTTTCCTATGGGACACCTTCATATGAAACATACCCACCAGTGGATCAGCAGAGATCTTCTCCGAAGAGTTGTTTCCTTTTAGTATACTTATCTGCATTTAAGTTGGTAAACCATATTATTTGATAACGATTTATAATAAAATTCAATAGATTATTTCTAATTAAGAAATAGTATTTAAAACTAAGCTATTGTTTCGTTTATTTTAAATGACCATTTGTCATTTTCTTGAATAGGAAATTTGTGTGGTTCGCTTCACACCTGTAACTGAAGAAGATCAAATTTCTTATACTTTGCTCTTTGCATACTTCAGTAGCAGAAAGCGCTACGGAGTAGCCGCTAACAACATGAAGCAGGTCAAAGACATGTACCTCATTCCTTTGGGTGCCGCAGATAAAATTCCACACCCTCTTGTGCCTTTTGATGGACCTGGTAGGTATACATTTTCATATAGAGTATGGGCGAAATAAAGTGGGAGGTGGGGCCACAGTGGAAGAACTGATGCTGCTTTCATTCTTGGAATCCAGCCATTCAGACCGACTTGATGGACATGCAACCATTTAATAGGCTGTAATAAGCTAGATGCAAACACTTACCCTTTACTGCAATGGCTGAAAATAGCTGTTTTATATTTCTTGTATTTTATACAGGTCTTGAACTACATAGACCTAATCTGTTGTTGGGCTTAATTATTCGTCAGAAACTGAAGCGGCAGCACTCTGCTAGCGCCACTGCTAGTCATACAGCTGAGACTCCTGACAGTGTACCGGTAGCATTGCCACCTGACAAAAAAAGTAAAATGGATGTTTCCACAGAGGAAACACCAGAGGAAGAAAATGACTTTTTCAATTCTTTTACAACTGTATTACACAAGCAGAGAAATAAGCCTCAGCAGACTCTTCAGGAAGACCTCCCAACAGCAGTGGAACCTTTAGTGGAGGTCGCTAAGCAGGAGCCACCAAAACCTTTACGATTCCTTCCTGGGGTATTGATTGGTTGGGAAAATCAACCTTCTACTCTGGAATTAGCAAATAAACCTCTTCCTGTGGATGATATACTTCAGAGCCTTTTGGGCACTACTGGTCAAGTTTATGAACAGGCTCAGTCAGTGACAGAACAAAACACTCTTAAAGAAATTCCATTTATAAATGAGCAAGCCATCCCCAAAGCAGAGAAGATAGATAAAGTGGAAGTAACTGATGGTGAAGCCAAGGACGTAAAGGTTAAAGTAGATAGTCTTTCCGAATCTGCAGGTAACTCAGCAGAAGAAACACCAGTATTGGGGTCCTCTTCCATTTCTTCTGAACCTTTGACGAGTCTTAGTCTCAGAGGTAAACCGCCAGATGTTTCTACAGAAGCATTCTTAACCAATTTATCCATTCAGTCAAAACAAGAGGAAACTGTGGAGAATAAAGAGAGACCATTAAAAAGGCAGCCACCACAAGATCAAGAAAGTAATTTGCAAGATAATCAGACTTCAAATTCTAGTTCTCCATGTGTATCTAATGCAGGAAAAGGAAACATAGATGGTAATGTGGGTTGCAGTGAAAACCTTGTTGCTAACACAGCAAGGTCCCCACAGTTTATCAACCTGAAAAGGGATCCTAGGCAAGCGGCAGGACGAAGCCAGCAGGTGACTGCTTCAGAGAGCAAAGATGGAGATAATTGCCGGAATGGAGAAAAACACACCCTGCCTGGTCTGGCACAGAAGGAGCACTTAACAGAACAAGTAAATGTGGAGGAGAAGTTGACTTCTGGAGAGAAAAACTCATGTGTTCAGCAGGGTGATAATTCAGGAGCTGCACAAAACTCACCATCAGTAGAAAACATACATACTTCTCAAACAGAAAAAACAAAGTCCTTACCAGAGGATATTTTAATGCAAAATATTGAAACTGTGCACCCATTTCGGAGAGGATCGGCAGCAGCATCTCATTTTGAAGTTGGAAATGAGTGTCAGTCAGAATTTCCTGCTAAGAGCATCAGCTTTACTTCCAGAAGCACCAGCCCCAGAACAAGTGCAAACTTTTCACCCATGAGGCTGCAGCAACCCAACCTTCAGCATCTCAAGTCTAGCCCCCCTGGATTTCCTTTTCCAGGGCCTCCTAATTTCCCTCCACAAAGCATGTTTGGATTTCCACCACATTTGCCACCCCCGTTACTTCCCCCTCCAGGTTTTGGCTTTGCCCAAAATCCCATGGTTCCCTGGCCACCTGTTGTTCATCTGACAGGTCAACCGCAACGTATGATGGGTCCCCTTTCACAAACATCGAGGTATATAGGCCCACAAAATTTTTACCAGGTTAAAGACATTCGAAGACCAGAAAGGCGCCATAGTGACCCTTGGGGTAGGCAAGATCAACAGCAACTGGATAGGTCATTTAATAGGGGTAAAGGGGATCGCCAGAGATTTTATAGTGATTCACACCACTTGAAAAGAGAGCGACATGAAAAGGAATGGGAACAAGAATCTGAAAGGCATAGACGCAGAGACAGAACCCAAGACAAAGACAGAGATAGAAAAAGCAGGGAGGAAGGGCACAAAGATAAAGAGAGGGCACGGTTATCACATGGTGATCGAGGAGCAGACGGAAAAGCAAGCAGAGATAGGAGTCTAGACAAGAAACTAGATAAACCTAAAAGTGAAGACCACGAGAAGGACAAAGACCGAGAGAAAAGTAAGCATAGAGAAGGAGAAAAGGACAGAGATAGGTACCACAGAGACAGGGACCACACTGACAGAGCTAAAAGCAAAAGGTAAACTTGGCAGGCCACTTCAAGATTGCATTTAAATAACTGTTAAATGTTGTATCTTAAAAGTTTTATGATTGCCTGCTAGGATTGTGCCATCTTTTAAATTTTTAAATATTGGTGGTTTGCAGAACAGTAAATATACTGTGTTTGGTGCAGGGCGCTCTGCGCCAGTGCTCACCATCCCTTCATACCGACTGCCCCTAGTTATAGGAATTTAATATTTTTAAAAGTTTTACATTGCTGTATATTCAAAGATTTGTTTTATTAATATGCAATAAAGACTTAGAAATTTTAGTTTTATTCCTTAATTGTTAAATATGGTTAACTATGGAGTATATTTCCTGCCTCTAGTGAATGTCCTTTATATAATGACTAATTTGAGAGTAATGTGTGCTCTGTAAGTTTGTTTTAAATTGCACTGTTTTTAAAGAAACTGTAGCGGAACAACAAAAAGCCAAGCAACTTCATAACCAGATTATATTAATCATTTATTTCAGCAGTTTTTGATCAAGAATCAGAAGCCCAAGGAGTACATTTATTGCTTTAATCTGCATTCATTGAAGGCCTTTATTACCATATACTACAGCTTCGTGGTAGGCCATTATTTTCCTTTTCCTTTTTGGCTCTTCAGAAACTTGAATTCTTAAGCTTGTACATGATCTTGTGTTTTGCTATCCTTTTTACTGTAAAATGTAAATATTTTAAGGGATATTTTGATTCTAAATACGATAAAAGAATTTCTCACCTATTTTGTGTGTGTGCTTTGAAATTCAGTAGTAAAAAATTTCTTCTTTAAAACTTTAAATAACTTTGAGACATTGTTCTCTTACTCAGCCAAGAATATATAGGCATAGCCATCTATGCCAGGTAATAGATGAGGGGAAAAATGATTTTTTAAATTATAGATTGCAAGCTATTGAGGTAAATCATGTAGTTCTGAAGAGGCTAGAATTTGAAACTACTGATAAACTGTGTACCTATAACCCATTTTATACCTATGTTTCTGAAAACTTGTACACCATCAAAATTGGGTACACTGACTAATCATTGTAAGATCACTGAACTTGTATTTAAGAGAAATGTATTGTGAATCTCTTTGTAAAATGTGTAATTAACCCTACGTTGGGTGTAACTCCACCATTTTGTTTAATAGTTTTGCTTGAAACAGAAAGCACATGGAGGCCATTGTTAGTCCAAATCTCTTATTTATTTACACCTTAAACTACATACTATATTGATTGCTATAACTTAAAGTAATAGCTAACAAATGATACTAACATTTGAGATGAAAAAAACTGGTATTTTTGCTTATCTTTATTAATGAGAAAAAGTATTTGACTTCACAAAATTAAGAAAATAAAGTTTTCCTAGGAAGTCTAAAGATTAGAATTAAAAAGTAGTTTTGAAACTGAATCAGCCTTGCTATTCTTCCTGAAGAGAAAAGGAGCAGAAATTCAAAACCAAACGTTTTGTCTAAGTTTCAACAATTTGCAAACATTTTTTGTCATCCTTATCCTCTGAAATTTATCATAAAAGTTCTGAACAGAGGACTAGTATTTAAATAAAGTTTGTTTAATTTTGGTCTCCTTTTCTCTTGGAAATTAACTTGTTAGAAAACAAGTCAGTTTGCAAACAGACAAAACCTGAAGTCATTCAGTCAGTCATCTTTTGCACCATTGTGAAGAAGTTGTCAGGATTTTATCAAAAACAAACAGAAAAACCTCAAACCAAAAAATTAGCTTTTTGATTTCAAATACATATGTTGTAAGTGAGTCTGCTTCATTGACTTACCTGGTTGGGGGTTGGACGGACGCGGGATTTCTTCTGCAGAGTACCGGGAAGGAGAAAAGGTTAACCAGTGGAAGAAAGCCTTCCAGTCAGTTGTTCACCATCAGTGGTTTTTTTATACAGTGGTTTTTTTATACAGATTCTTGTGGTGCTTGCTTTCAAATTTTTTTTCATAACTCACTGGATCTTGATATAGGCTGCTATTAGTGATGACCATCTCCTGAGATGACTGGGCTACTAAGTGTTAGAACCAGGCCTCTTAATCCCTGGGTGGCTGAAATACTGTGAAGAGTAGGGAAGGCATGTTGTTTGAGGTTTTAGCTTGTGAGGAAGGAAAGGGAAAAGGAAAGTTTTCAGTGAGTATTAGATCCAGAGCCATTCCCTGTCTTTAAGTCTCATCTCCAACCAGACTTAGCACAAACAAGTAAATTATATGAAGTTTACGTTTGTTTCTCCTGGCCTAAGGAAAACTTGCTCTTTAAAAACAGTTTGCTTTCAAAATTTAGAACCATCTTAGGACAAGTTATACATTGTTAAATAAAATGTACCAGGGTTTCTCAGTGCCTATAAAGTCCACCCCTCATAATCTCTGTGGCAATAGAAGCCTCCATGAAGCCTCAGTATGTCAGACCTTATGCTGAGCCCTTTATATAAACCTTGGTCAGCCTGAAAGATGAAGATTTATCTTAAGCTGATGAAACTGGTACTTGGCAAAGTTGAAAACTTCCCCAAGTTTTAGATTGCTGTTGTCAGAGCTGGAATTCCAACTCAATCCTGTTTCCTCCCAAGTCCGTTATGTGTGGCAGTTCTGCTCTTGAGAATTGAGATCAGGAGAAGACAAAAGCCTGATTAATTGGGTACACCTTTCCATGGCCATTTTTCTCTCCATTCCACCAACTGAAACCCTTTACTGAGCAACCCAGCTCCTCAGAGTCAGCAGGAAGGTAGAATCAAAAACCTGCGGGTTCTCTTGTACAGGTTTGCAAAGTTTGTATTCATTTCAAATCTTAATGCTTCAGTCCTTTTTGGTTAGTTCTATTGCTGCTATTACAAATTATTTAAAAACTTAGGGGCTTAAAACCACAGAAACTTAACCTACACTTCTGTAGATCAAAGTCTGGTGTGGATCTCAGTGGGTTGAGATCAAGGTATCAAAAGGGTGCATTCCTTTCCTGGAGGCTGTAGGGGAGACTCCATTTCGGTCACCCACTTTCCTTGCCTTACAGTTCCCTCCTCAAAGCCAGGAAGTGGGGCTGAGTCTCTTTGTTGCCATCTCCGACCCTTCCTACTGAATCCATCTTCCACTTTTAAGGACCCTTGTGATTACATTGGGTCCACCCAGACAATCCAGGGTAATCTTCCTACTTTAAGGTCCACTGACTAGCAACCCAAATTCCATCTGTGATCTCATTTCCCCTTTGCTATGTAACAAAATATATTTACAGAGCCCAGGGATTAGTATGTAGGCAACTTTGGGGGCTATTAATTCTACTTAGCACAGCTCTTGACTCAAAAATTGGAGCTTAGTTGTGGGTGAACAAATCAATATTAAATGTTTGGAGTTAGGAAGCATCTCAGGCCGTGCTTAAATATATTTAAAATAGAGAAGAAAATGGAGTAACAAATGAAACCAGCTCTAACACACGTAACATTTGTCTATGCATGTGTATTAACATGTAAAATTAGTTAACTGGTAAATTTACTCATCTGCTCTTAGTTTTGAATAGTGGGTGTGTTTTTAAAGAAGGATATGAATCAAGTTTAAATACCTTATGAGACCCTTGCTTAATGAACTAGATCTTATTAAAACAAGTAGTTTAAGTTTTCACTTTTGAAAGTACCAGTTGTGCTGTTCCCATCTCCTCAGATCCCTCTAGAACAGTGGTCAGGTTGCCACTTACCTATGACTTCCAAGGACAGTGTAGACAGTCAACTCTTGACTTTCATCTCCCACAGCATTATGAGTGACCTTGGTTACTGCTTTTAAAAAGATGCCAGACTCCCTAACTCTTGGATTCTTGTTTCATAAAGAATTTCAGTAATTCATGTAGAGCAAGGAGGCCATGAATGGGTGAATTGAAAAATATTAGGTCAATAGCTAGGAATGCTCGGAGATTCCTCATCCTAGAGATTCAGAACCAGAGTCATTGGGGGAAATCACATTATGTGTAAAGAAAAGGTTGTGAATCCAATATCACTCCCAATATCCCCCAATACCTTTACTTTTCTGGATATATAGGTACATCTGTCCTTTAGAATTCCTTTTTTAAAGGAAGTGCTTTTCTCCCCAAAGTAATGATTTTTTTGCAGCAATTTATTCTTCAAAAAAATATCATTGCTATCCCCTGGCTTAATTATTTCACCTCATTTTTAAAAAGTGTTGTCATGTTTACATTGAATACTATTTCAGAAGCATAATGACATTTACAGTAAAGTTATCTCAAAGGCCTTTCTGTATCAATTACTTGGATTTTTGCTGGAAAGACATATCACATAGGAAATCTGTAACACCATTATCACTAGGATAGCCAAAACAAATGATTTTGATAATCTGCCATCAGAAGCTTTGGATTTTAAAGTGAAAAAAAAAAATTCGTCAAGTCATTTTGACTTACAGGGGAATCCCAAGGTGGCAGTTTTCAGTTCTTATACATCTTGTGTCTGTCCTGCAAGCATTTGATAGATTCTTGGAATTCAACGGTGAGGAATGCCGTTAGCCTCAATCTCTCGGATCTTGCACTGTAGTGTAGGAGACAAGTGATTGCATCTCAATGTAAAATTGCAGCTGTGAGAAGCAGCTTTAAAGCAACAATGCTCAAGCTTTATGGTTTCAGGACTCCTTTACACTCTTAAAACTTACTGAGAGTAACAAAGGAGCTTTTGTTAGCATACAAGAAATTAAAAGGTTATAAATTAAAATTTTTATTTATTTTTAATTAATTTTATTAATTAATAAATAAAAATTAATTAAATAAATCATGTGTTACTATAACATTTTCTGTGAAAAATATATTCCAAACTATATCAGCTTAGTAAGCAGAGTGTCATTGTTTTCATTTTTTACACATCTCCAGTGTGTGACTCATGCAGATTCTCTTTTCTGCATCTGCATTCTGTGTTTTGAAATCTGTCATTTCGTTTGAAATATGAAGAAAATCTGTTTTCACATAGATTTGTTATTGGGAAAGGAAGTATTCTGTGGACCCAGTGAAAAGATCTCAGGGGGCTCAGAGATCCTTGGACTACAGTTTGGGAAGTGCTGCTGTAAAGAAAGGCACCCTATTATGAGAGGATGTGCGGCATATGAGAGGATGTAGTGGCATGTGGTTCAGGCAGAGTTTCCTTGAAGCTTTTGTAATCTTCCATGAAAGCATTCTTGCCTCTTTACATGTATATATTTAAAAGTTAAATTTGGTTATCAGCTACCAAAGGAATTCTTTTTTAGAGCAGTTACCTCATGATTGGAATGTTGTCCAAAGTTAAATGAAATGTTAGGAATCAAAAAACAAACGTAGGTTTAAGTTTTTCAGGAAATAGTGGACTGGGTGTGTTGCGTGGTTTGTGCTAAAAAAACAAACCAACCTTGGTTCAGTGTATAGACATTCTGCATTTCTACCACACATTACGTTTTGCTCACTTTCTAATGATAATAGGAATAGTTGGGGCAATTAGTGCCACAGTTCTTAACTTTGGTTCTAGGACCTTTCAAGAATGTCTATAGCTTTCTGTAAAATTTTTCATATGAGAGAGACAAATAGCTTACTAGTTTCTTTGTATAAGCGAGAATCTGCATCGGCAGTTTTGCTTATTAACAGCATTGAAAAGTTAACTGTGCATCAGTCTTCCTGTCTGTAAAGTATTCATCAAATAATTACATTTTTCCTTTCAAACTTCACATGATGCTTATTACTCAGTTTTGGGTTTTTTTCCCCTCCACATGCTCAATTCTGTTAGTGCTTTGGTCAGTCATGTGTTGTCAGTTGCTTTCTTGGTGAAACAATTGTCTTGAATATCAAACTCTGAAAATGCTGAGTAACACCAGCAGATGCGTGCCTCCCAGTCAGCAGTGGTGGAGTTGGGGTGGTGGTGAAAATGCTGTTCACAGTCACGTCGGTAACTGGTGTTTGAGCAAAATGGGCTTTCTCAGTTAACGCTTAATCGTACAGATGTTGTTGCTACTGTATCGGTGGCATTCTTTAGAACCTGTTTTAAGCTCAATTTTGAGACCTGTAGACTTGAAAAGGTAAGTGTAAATGAAGTTTAATGGTTAAATTTGATCAGTTACATAAGTACATGGTTTAAAAGGTAAGTAATTCCATAAGGTTCACAAACAAAGCCCAATAGCGTCTGCACTATTCTTTCCAGAGGCAACTATTTTCAATTAAAATAGACATTTCTTAGGGTATTTGTCTTCTTATTTAGAAGTATTATGTTGATGCTGTTATTTTTTTTTAAAGTTAAACCAGTATTTATTAAGGACATGCTGTGGGAGATAAGATTCAGCCCTCACCAGCCAGCTCTATCTACTTGCTGTACCTTCTGCCTTCCTACATTCATGCAATAATTTTTGGCTTAAATCCATATTCTGATCTCACATTATTGCTATTATGTAAATAGTCATAGCTGAGCCATGTAACAGAACATGGCTCTATTTCCTTTCTACCTTAATTTTTACTTTTCCTTTAATAACTTTTGTCTTACTGTCTTACTTTTCATTGTATAGATCACTAATTCATTCTCATCTCAATTTTATTTAAAAACAATTAACAGGTGTATAAGCACTAAATGCATTGATTAGAGTGAAAATTTAGGAATCAACATGCATACAGATAATTGGATACAGGAAAAAAACCCAAAAACTTTAGTTACTTTTAAAAGGTTATAAAAAAGATATGTTAGCATTTAGACAGTTTCAAGTAAAAGTCTACAGTTGATTTCCAGTAAACAGTGGTCCAAAGAAATAACTGAAAATAACTACACTTACATAAATATTTTGTATATTAGTATGCCAATATGAATTTGTATAACCTAATTTTGTTCATCTCCATCATAAATGTTGTATCCTTCCAACTTAATTAACTCAATTTTCTTTGAATCCTGAAAAAATACATCTTTAATTTTGCCAACAAAATCTCTTTTAAAGATCTCTTGAGTAACAATATTTACCTTTCAACCATATTCAAAGCCCCCTAGATAACTAATACCATCATAGTTTAGAGCAACAAATTTTTTTTGTGGATCAATATCCTCAGAGAAGATTAGATGGTCATCTAGGTAGGCCTTAATAAGAGTCTGATTTTGAATTACAATTATGTGGTGCCATTTATTACAACAGAGTGCACCATTACTATAAATCATAGGCACAGAAAAGCTTCCTCCTAAGTTAGCTGCTATTTTCAAGGTCTGATTATGGAGACCAATTGCCAGAAAGTCATTTTCCTCATTTTGAGCTTTTCCTATCCATACAATCAAGCCTTCTGTTTCAGTAGTACTAAAATTGAAGGATGCAGTTGTGAACTGAAGGTTTCTCATTCTGTAATCTGGATCAGTGTACTTAATGTAAGAATTACCCATAAATTTTGCAGTTGAAACTGAAGTTTTATTTTCACAATACCTTCCTATCCAACCCAAAGCACACAGACAACTGTAAGAAAATGGTTGATCAGGTATACATAGAGATTGGTGGAGACAAAGATTATTCAAACAGTACACGAACTGGTCACACGTATTTCCAGCCCAATGTGGCAAACATCTGCAAGAAAAAGTTGTGCCATTTACTATACATTCACCCCTATTTTTGCACACGTACCCACAGGCTGTCCCATCACAGTCACTTACATTTGAGCCATCTTTTGCTTCTAATTCAGTTAATTGTAACTCTTGGTTGTTTATAATAACTTCTCGACCACAACCTTGAAAACCTATGGGTTCATTTGCTGTTGCCATCGGATTTACAAGATGTAAGGATGACACTCCTCCAACATAGAAGTCAGTATTTGTGTCCAGGAAGCTCATTTTAGACTTGGCTTTTTCTGTTATGTTTATCCCATCCAGATCTAGGTAGCCTTCTGCACCCACTCTTCCGGCTTTAATAACATGCCAAGTACTTCCGTTAGTAGTTACTTTTTGGATCGTTTCTGGAATGACTGTTCTGTCACCAAGGTTGTAGCGAAGTTGAGCAGAACCATTTACTAAAGAGATACATAAAAAATCACCTGTTGACAAAGAAAACCAGTTTAATTATTAACAGTAAAATGTTACTTCCATAAAAACCCTTTCTGGTCACATGAGTAAGTTTTGGTTTTGGGGGGAAAAAGGCAACAAGTCTTGATTGTGATTACGTTAGGGAGTTTTGTTTCCTTTTACAGATGAAAATACATGTATATGTTCATGCATATATCCTGTATTCTTTTGTTCAGAAATTGGTCACACAAGATTTCTCTCGTAAATATTTTGCACTGAATAAATGTACTAAGTTAAAGTGAGGTTTTTCTCTAATGATTTTAGTTAAGGGTGAATGTGTAAAAATAAGTAATTTGGATATTTAACTCCAAGCCACTGGTTCTGTTTTGGCAGAGATTGGGGAGGTGAGCGGGAGAAGTAGGGCAGTAGGACTGTAAAGCCTCTTGTACTCTCTGCAGAGTTTCAGCCATGCCCTTGGCATCATGTTCTGTCTACAGGTATACAGATCGTTAGCTGAGATCCCTGCATAGGTCTTGTAAAGGCACCTTAAGCTTCAAAGTTCCTGTCTAAGTTTGTGAGCTTCCTTGCATGCACCTGGCCTCCTCCAGTTTTCCCAAACTCAGTCACTCATCCATTCCAGCTTTTCAAAATTGTGGGTGTATTCCTTGATTCTGTCATTTCTTTGATCCACACAGAATCTATCAAAGATAGGTCTCTAATCAAATATTAGCATTTGGTTCATTGTAAACATCTTGATTTTGTTCACTTCTCTCCTCCTACCTTATATTTACTGTCTTCTCTAACTTGAACTACTGATGGAGCCTCCCTACTCCTTTCTTTACCATTGGTTTTCTAATCTACGCTGAAGCTAAAGTGATCTGCTGATAATATGCTTCCCTTTAAAGGCACACTGTTGTTGGGATAAGAACCTAAAATCTTGAACGTATCTATAGAGGCTCTTCAGATCCAGCCTTACCTGGAGAGCATTTTCCCTCATCCTCTCTACCCCAGCAACACTGACCTTGTTAAGAGTTTATCCTTTTGTTTCAGAACCTTCGGGCATGTTCTCTTGGAGCCCTCTTACTCCATTCCACCTCATCAAGGTAATTCATACCCATCTTGCAGATCTCAGATCACAAGCCACTTGCTCATAGAAGTCTTCCTTGATTCTCCAGAGTTGGTTAGGTTTGTACTATTAGTGCTTTAATAGCACCAGGTTTCTCTCCTTCACAGTCTTTATCTCATTTTACAATTGTATAGTCCTGTGTGAACAGAACTGAACAGTTATGGTCCAGCAGTTGTACAAAGCTGCAATGAGGCATTCAGAGGAAAAGTAAATGCAACTACATGCCTGGGAAAAGAATGTAGCCCTTCAGTGTAAAATTGCAAGAGGGTAGCAAAGGGCTTTACATGACAAACCATGTGGACATCTTCAAGACAGCATTTCCCCTTGCTGCTAACATTTCACAAGCAATAAAAATTTCTTTCCTTTTTCTTTCAGGGAACATGCTACTCTTATTTCTTTACTTTTTCTCCTTCTGGAGTACCATGCTTCCTCACCTCCCTCCCACAAAGAGTGTCTTGTCTTTCTCCTCCTCTTTGTGGTCCACACCAGGTCATTCTAGGATGGCAGCACTCCAGTCCTACACCTATCGTTTCCACCTGGGAAAAGTACTTGAGCCCATGCAAAATACGGTTCTCTTGCTTTAATCATTTTCTTTGTAGAGAATTTCTAGTGAATATAATCTATGTCATATCTGTGGTTATTTGATTAACAGCTGCCTCATCCAATAGTTTGGAAGCTTCATGAGAACAGGGTCTGTGTCTGATTTGGTCCGGCTGTTTATCCCTAGAACATAGCACAATTAGATGCTCAGTAAATAATTTTTGAATTAAGAAATGTTTTTATATAGTTGTGGGGTGATATGACTCAAGAGTTTTTCTCAAATACTGGTTTTAGACTGAAAGCAAAAAAATCAAAAACATTTTTTTCCTATAATAGTAAATTAAAAAATTTCCCAATAAAAGGAAGAAATTCAGTTTATTCATATTTTTCTAACATGAACAGCACTTTAAAGAAGAGAGAAGCAGCATTACAAACTTAGGTTATAGAAGAAAAAGATCGAACCATTTAAATTTTGTATACCACAGGAAACTAAGAACAGTGAAGTATGATTGATACTAAGTTTTAAATACGCCGTCTGAATATACTTTGTGGCCTACAAGTGGACACAAACCAGTTCTCTCTCACAGGGTTACGGAAGAAGTTTCTCTTGCTGCTGTGTTGTAGAGTGTCTTACATGATAAACAGTCTTACAGGAAGAGCTACATTTGAATAAAGAGTATCTTAAAAAATGATTAAGAAAGTTGAATATGTGATCTATAATATCACTGGTCAAGTTGCCAACCAGAAGAAAGTGAAAAAATAGATTCAGCTGAGAAAATCTTATTTTAACAACAGCTTTGCTGATACGGAAGCTCTGCTCTTTTAACTGTATTAGCTTTTTGTCGTTAACCCGGTATTTTAGTTGACTAGAATATGGTAGTGTCGGCATGGATGTTGAGTACAGATTGGCATTTAGGGAAGTAAATGCTCAAAAATCCATCAGTGGTAGGCAGTCCTTATAAGAAACTGAGTTCATAAGTGGAACAAAGGTCATTAATTAATTCACCTTGGCTCTTCAGTGCCTGTTTAACCATGTGTAGGGGCCGGCCCTCCCTCCTCTCTGCTACCAGTTCCTCCACCCCATCACTTGTTGCTCCTACCATGTATTACAGATCAAAGAAACCTTGTATGACCTAACATTTGGGAAGAGACTACAGAAGCAGCATGCTAGGGGAATTTTATATATATATTTTTTTTCTTAGAAGAGGAAAGCAAAAGTAATGTTAACTTATTTATCTTTTATTGTTTGTTTGAATATGCTTTAACTTTAAATTGTGGATGACTAGGCTTTTTAAAAACATTTGTGAGGATTATAAAACTACATCAAGATGAAGTCAGTCTATCTGTGATTAATTTGTGCCTAATATAATTTTCATGTATCAAAAAAGTCTTTAAGATACTAAATAGCAGAAACAGATAAATAGGTGCCAAAGTCTTATCTCTTTAAAATCTCTCTCCAAAATGTAAAATCAAGTAGGATAATTTTCAAATTGTCATTTTGTTTTAAATTTTACATTATTTGAGATTATTAAAATTTAGCCTCTAAAGAGACATAGAAGACTTGTTAATTAAGAATTTGTTTTCCACATAAGAAAACCTAATTGGCTGCTGGTATATACATTTGTGGTCTTTTATGTTGTGAATTAAGTTTTTGGGCATTTCTTAGTAACAGCTCCTCTTAACAGAAGATCATTTAGAAGCCTTGGTCACTGTTTACATCAGACATAGCTTATTGAAGGTACAAAGTATAAGATAGTCATCTGTACTTATGCAACCTTAAATGAAACATACTTCAACACTTGATTACACCACTTAATTACTAATATAAATAAGTTAATGCCTTTCATTTGATAACTACCTTTAGGTTAATCTAAGAATGTGAAGCTTAGATATTTTAATATTAAAGTTGTGATTTCCTTACATAAGTGTCAAGTGCAGCACCAATCATGACATGACACTTAAATCTATAGTCATCACTCTAAATAGTGTCTAATGACAGTGTCTAAAAGGAAAATCTTTATGTCATGAACTGACCTACAATATCATTTCATAATGTGACAAGATGTGCTCTTCCTCTCTAGTGTGTTAATGTTTACAAGATTTTTATTTTATATGTGTAAATACAAATAAGTATGCAGTATACTAATTTTAAACTAGTACAACATTCTTGGCCATTCACAATCCTTAATATCTCTTTATTTTTGTGCCCTTATCAGAGCAAGGTTAACCTTGGGTTTTTTTATGAGCAATTTAACTGAAGCTGATTGCTTTTAATATCCCTTGATTTATAAATAGAAAATTCTGTTCGGGCCTGATTCTCTCATTTGGCATTTTCACAAGGAGACTTAAGATAATCATTAATTTAGTACTAAAATATCAACTCTCTGGAGAAGAGATCTCTTCTAAGGCATATTTTGTAGCTCAGTCATATTACTGTTTTTCTTTGAAATGATCTTGAAATTATTTTGATTATGTTTGACCAGCACATTGAGATGGAACCACTTTGGTTTAATTCTCTATTTTCATCATTTAGTAGCATGTTAAGACACCTTTAAAAGAACTACTTAGACTGTGAAAATCAGGGCATCATTTTTTGTTGACTATGAGAAACAAAAACAGATTTAATTATTTCTCAATGTCAAAATTTCATTTTCTGAGGAACAAGATGAAAGAAAAAGCCAAATGTATAATTTATATTTTGCAGAAATGTAAAACATATGTAAATATCTTTATAAGTTCTGGGGAAAGATATGAAAATGGGAACCAGGAGTAAAATAATAAAAATTCTAAAACGACTTTCAAATTGGACCACAGTACTTGGATATTTTTATTCCCAAATATTTTATGATAATTCCTCAGGTTTTTACAGTTAAGAAACATTTTTATAAACTTACTATGGAATGTAGATCCTAGGTTTAATATTTAGATGACAGAATAACTTGAAGAAAAATGTGGATGGATTTACTGGAAATATATCAGTCATGCCTTGCCTTTATCTTTTATATGCATATTTTGTTCCTTTTGATATAGGACTATCATGCATGGTTTCAACCTCTGGATTGTTATAAAGCTGAACATATACCGTGATTGGATTTTGCTAAATTTAATTCTCACATAAGTCTTGCTATTTTATTGACAGTTATATTTAGACATAAACATATACTTGGAGTGACAATAAAACATGAAAGTTAATTTTTTACATATTTTATAAGTTCAGTTGACAAAAAAAATAAGACTCCATGACACTTTACTTAATAGACTATTTGGAATTCACTAGCATTTTTATTTCTTTTGCAAACAAAGATCCTGCCAACTTTACCTGATTGTGCTTTTAAGTGTTGTGCAACGTAGAATAGGATACCATCTGCAGAAAGAGGACGAAACTGCAACTGAATATGTGTCTTTTTTCGAATATGAAAGGCAGCAAAAGACATCCAGGATAGTTCATGACTTCTAAAAGACGGATCACTTACAGATAAAGCTAAAACAAACCAAAATAAAAACCTGAGTTCCAGAAAACAGTATTGCTCATCAATACAATTCACATAATTGTGTTATTTAAGAACTTACCTTATCTTCAAGAGTTGCTCCTAGCCAAATAAATTAAACATTGCTAAGTGTGTTCTAATCCCACTAACTAGACTTTTTGTAATGGGGCCAATATTACTGGAAATCCTGTCATGACTTCAGGTAACTTCCTTTGGCTGGTGCTACAGTACAGATCCTCTGTTGTCGAATGCATTATAGGGAGACGCCAGATGCATAGATTCTGAGAATGTCTTACTTTTATCTCAAGAATGTGAGATTCTTGGGGCTGTCTTACATTAATCTTTCAAAAAGATTCAAATAATGAAGGATACAAATCATCACTGAATTATTTGGTTTCTGTATTTATGTAAAATACAGAGGATCATCAAGTCAAGGCAGATTTTGAGTGATTATATAAATGGAAATGGCAGTTTATTTGACCATACTTTAGGTTCATATCTTGTCAGAAAGTGTTAATGCTGGAGTTTGACTTGATGTTAAACATGAGAAAATTCATTATGAATTGAAGTAGGATCATAATGATTTGTAGTCCCTCAGGTGGTACTTGTTTCTTCCAGATGGGAATTAATGAGAGGAAGGAGAGTTCTTAGCATTTGGTGGTTTTTATCTCTGTGGAATCTATGTTCCTTCTTTGTTACTCATTTTTTTTATAATATGACAGGGCTTAGAGTGTATATGCTCGTTCACCATGTCTTTGAGCCATTTATCTAGTCACACATTTCTCTCCCTTTGGCTGGGGCTTATACTAAGTTGTCTTTCACTTTTAGATTGATAGACAACTGGTAGGTATTTATCCAAGAGGTGTTAGCATTTGTTGACTTTATTTAAAGTAACTATATCATTCATTCTGACTTTCGGCAGCACAGAATCATGGAGGTTAGAGTCAGGGTATGGTTGCTAAGAATGTAGAGTCCTATGCCTCATTCCTGGACAGTCTGATTTTTAAAGCTGAGAGGGGGTCTAGGAAATACATTTTAATAAACACCAAAGAGTTGCTGACGTGGGTGTTTCCTGGACCATATTTTCATAAGTGCTGAGTTATTCTAAATACATAAAGTTTAAGAATACAGGGATGGTTCAAAAGGTAAGTGTCCTTTTGAAATTATTTTTGTAGGTATTATTAAAGTAATACATATTCATTATAAGACCTAGGTAATATAGAAGAGTGTAAAGTAAAAGATGAAATTTTCATCTCATTTGATTAAATGCCAAGGAATGCAGTTGCTGGATTGCTGGTAAGAATATATTTAGTTTTGTAAAATATTGCCCACTGTCTTCCATTTTGCATTCCCACCAGCAGTGAATCAAAGTGCTTGTTGCCTTATACCCCTGCCAGTAATTTGGTTTTGTCAGTGTTTTGGATTTTAGCTGTCTTAATGGTTGTGTAATGGTATCTCGTTGTAATTTGCATTCCCTGAAGACATGAACTTCTTCATATGCTTATTTTCCATCAGTATAACTTCTTTGGTGAGGTGCATGTTCAAAATTTGTGCATTTTTAAATTGGGTATTTCATTTTCTTATTGATGAGTTTTAAGAGTTCTTTGTATATTTTGGAGTAACAGTCCTCTATGAGACATCTTTGGCAAATCTCCCAATCTGTGGCTTGTCTTATTCTTTTGAGAATGTGTCCTTTGCGGAGCAGAAGGTTTTTCATATTAATGAAGTCCAACTTAATTCTTTCTTTCATGGATTGTGTCTTTGGTGTTGTATCTAAAAAGTCATCACCAAACTCAGGTCATTTAGATTTCCTCCTATTTCATATTTTAGGTGTTTTATAGTTTTGTATTTTACATTTAGATCTGTGATCCATTTTGACTTAATTTTTGAGAAGAGGATAATATCTGTGTCTAAATTATTACTATTTTTTTGCATGTGGACATCCAGTTCTTTCAGCACCATTTGTTTAAAAGACTTTTTCTTTCATTGTATTGCCTCTGCTTTTTTGTCAAAGATCAACTGATGTATTTGTGTGGGCTTAATATTTTATAGAATGGATATAGGATGATTTTCTTAGTTCCTTCACTGAAGGACATCTAAGGCTGTTTCTAATCATGTGCCATTTCTCCTTGTTTCCCATTCCCTCTCTGGTTACATGTGCCTCTGTCTTTTGCATTTTATAATTCTCCAGTGCTTCCCAGTGCTTTTTTTCCTTCTCCCACTCCGCTTTGGTGCATTTCTTTCTGTTGATGATCTCTCATCTAGTTCATGATCTCAAAAACGATAAGTCCTTGAAAATTCATCTTTGTCTAAACCTGTTCTCTGAGCTTCAATTTCATAGAGCCATCTTTCTTGTGGATACGTTGTCTTGGATATCTCAGTCATATCAAGCAATATGTTTGAAATTGTATTGCTCAGAGATATTTTCCCCCCCAGCCATCTTCAGATCAGTAAATGGACCCACCATTCATTCAGGGCTCCATTTGGAGAATTGGTATTCACCCTCTCCAACATTTCCTCTAACTGTTCCAGTGTAAGTGCCTCAGCAGATCTTCTAGATTCTGTATTCCAGATATTAATATGGGCCTTGCTTATTTTGTTTTCAAAATACCTTGCTTGAAGTATTTACATAGTCTCACTTCTCTCAATGGTTGATATCCTTAAAACTCAAAGCTATATATTCAAGAATTTCAGTGTCTATGTTCTTAGGAAAAGAATGGATGTATTTTAATAGATAAAAACAGGTGAAGGTCTATTTTTAATTATTGTACTTTTTGAAACAATGCATAGGTAGTTGATACCTTTTATTCCTATTTATGATTTTATACATTAAATCTTTACAGCTTAAGCAGAGTATTGAAAGTTCTGATGCCTTTTACATGTAAGTGGATCTGCCTGTGGAGACAGGTAGAAGGTACAAATAGGACTTCAAAAAACTCTGATTCACTAAGGAATACCTATCATCACTGAATTAGGTGCAGAACTTTTCCTCTGTTCACTTTGAGGTAGAATTTGGGAAGAGTCCAAGTTTTCCAGTGACTCATGCAAAGTTGTTCTGACAGTGTAACATCCTTAGGAAGCTACTAATCAATGTAGGTTAATTAAGAAGAAAACACCAACACCTTTCTTCCTGGATAACTGATCTACTGGGTTTTGGCCAATAACTTAGGGCTGATCAGGGTGAGGGGCCGTTTCAGAAAGGGTAGTTTTCTGAAAGGAGTAAGAGCTAGTAACTCAGATGACTTCCAAATTGCACTGACTTGGCTCTTATGACCATCACCTTTATGACCTTGTTTATTATATACAGGACTCCAGAGAAATTACTAGTATTTATATTTACCATTGTTTAACAGCTGTGGGGTAGGCTGGTAACAGGCCAGTGCAGTCTGGTGGAAAGGAAGGTAGAACACTTGGATTGTAATGATGTACCATTTGACTTAGGGAATCCTTAGATTTCTAAAACAAGGAAAATTTTAGTTTTATGAGAAACTGCCAAACTGTTTTCTAGAGTGGCTGTATCATCTTTAATTCTAACCAGCAACATGTGAGAGATTAGTTTCTCCACATACTCACCAGCACTTGGTATTGTCACTATTATTTTTAGTTTTTCCTTAATGGATATATCATTGTCCTTAAACTATTTTAAGACTTTTGGGTATACGTGTTCTCAGCTTTAAGGCCTCAGCTGGATCTCTTTAGACAACTAGAATTCTAAGTCCATTGTGATATTGCATTGCACAATGATTCAAATAACCTCTGACTTAATATACACTAAGATCTACCAGGAAGTAATTAGGATGTTAATCAGAAGTCACATACAGTTCAGCAGGAGTATTAGCTTGAACTTAGGGTACATTTTCTGATGGGTTTCATATTTCTTGGGCATATCTTGTGGAATGATGGAGTGTCTGCCTGAAATCTATTTGTATGAGAGACTGAGAAGTTTCTCCTTGTCTCAAAGAAGAGTCCAACAGACCAGTTTGCCTAGAAACAGTCTCCAGATTGTCAGTTGGAGGAGCGGCACAGATTTGTGGCTGGATGATATTTGCCAGTTGGATTGGTCTGCTGGTTTTATGTCCACTTTTTGCCCAAGTTATATATAACCAAATTCAGCATGGGAAAGTGGTGGAGGCTGCAAATAAAAAAAATCGGCATTTTTACAAAAGATTCTTGAAGACATTGAGATTTAAAGAAATACATTGATTGAGCACTCTTGAAACCAAGTACCATATAAAGTGCAAGAGATGTCCCCATACTTCTGCAAAGGAATGACAGCTGAGCTCTAGCACCTGGCTGTCTCTAGCGGGACGGTCGTCTGGAGGCAGAACCACAGGGCTGCAGTTAGAGGCAGCAGGAGTGGGGGAGGTGGTATGAACAGATCTGTAGGCAGTAGGAGGCAGCAGCCTTGTTATGTCATCATCTTCTCATTTTAGGTTCTGAAAATGGTGAAGTGTTCTCAAGTAGCAGATACTAGAGTGAAATATGAAAATATCTGGGCAACAGATACATCTCAGCAGTTTCTCTTTTCTTTTTCACTGTAGTATATTTTTTATTGTATGCTAATCTATTGTAGCTTTTTTAGGTTCAAGCATACTTGAATTTTCAATCCATCAGTTGAGCTGTGTTAGAGTTACAATGGTACTGGGCAATACGTCATCACTTTTTTATACCAAGTGCAGTTTTAAGATGGAAAGGCCAGTGTGTCTTGCTTTGTCTTTTTGTTCTAGGAGAGAGAGGGATGAGTGGGTCACACGCTGGTACACAGAATGTGCTGCTGTGGAAGGACCTTCTCCTCCCGTGTTCCTCCCCTCACAGCCACCGATCACGCTCCAGCAGTATCAGCTTCTCAAATCTGGGGACCCAAATGTTCCCATTTGTAGTGCCCTGTCACAGCACTCTTGACTGTCTTCTGTAAGTTTTAGTGCTTTATGCTCATACCAGTCAGAAGGATTGCTCTAAAATAAATCCAATACTTGACTTTAGCTTTCAGCAGCATGGTAGACTAGAAAACAACTAGGAATGTTGGATGAATTGTTCTAAAACATCTTGTTAAATAAATTGATGATCTGTCAAGAAAGAAAGAATATTCAGAGGCCAAAAAATAAATATGATAAAGCCAGGTTTTGCCTTGAGTATATTTGCCAAACCCATTAAACCCAAGCTTCAGATTTCAGTTCCTCAGGGAACAAACATTATAAATTAAAGAGAGACTTAATTAAGATGCTGCAGATACTAAAAAGATAGGTACTAAAGGATTATATAGCAATGATTTGGAAGATTTAAGATAAGTCATCAAGTATATCTAGAAGAATTAAAGCAATTGAACCAGTTACTAAAATTTTCCCACAAACACACAGTAGGCCAGGATGATTATATTAGGTAGTTACATAAGTTATTTGAAGAAAAATAATTCTCAACTTAATACAAACTCTTCCAAATATATAATACTCCCCAATTCATATTTTGAGTATAGCATAAGCTTGATATAAATCCCTGTGAAGGACAATATGGGAAAATTACAGAGCAGTCTCACCTGTACACAGAATAGGGTCAAACAGAATCCAACTTCATGTGTAAAAAAGATAATATGTCATAACCTAGTTGAATTTATCTCAGAGTTGCAAGTTTAGTTTATCATTAGGGAGTTAAAAATCAGCATAATAGACCACAATAAAAGAAGAATAATTTCAGTTGATGCAGGAGGAGTATTTGATAAAATTCAATATCTGTTAATGATGAAGATTCTTAGCAAATTAGGACTAGAATTTTGTTTCCCAATAAAAGTAGTTTACCAAATGCCTATAGCAAACATCATAATACTGAAATGTTAAAAGCATTAATACCAACAATAAGAAGTGCCCACAATTACCACTTTTATTCAGGATTATATAGGACTTCAGTCATTGCCATAAGGCAGGAAAAAGAATATGCATAAGGATTGGAAAGGAAAAAAATTCTTAGATGTCTGATTGTTTATAGAAAAAAATGAATCTTCAGATAAAATATCAGATTTAAAACTTACTGTATGTAAAAATATAAAAAGCTATCATCCATATCAGTGAAAAAAAATGTAATAAAGATGTTTAAATCTCATAAAATTTTTGTAAGATCTTATAGGAGAAAATTGTAAAATCTTACGGAGAGGTGGAGGAGCCAATATGGTGGCATGAGGAGGGCAGCAGAAATCTCCCAAAACCATATATATTTTTGAAAAAAAGAACAAATACAACTATTCCTAAGAGACCAGAGGATACAGTACAACAGCCAGGCTACATCTACATTTGCGAGAACTCGGCATCTCACGAAGGGTTAAGATACAAGCCGCAACCTGGCGGGACCTGAGCGCTCCCCTCACCCCTGCTCCCCGGGCAGGAGGAGAGGAGTCAGAGCAGGAAGGGAGTAGAAGCCCAGGACTGCTGAATAACCAGCCGTAGTAATCCACACCGGGAGCACAGACACAACATTGCATGTTGTGCTGGATATTAGAAATGGAAAAGCAAAACCTGCCAGCGCGTCCCCAAAGCCTGCTCCCCTGGGACAAAAAAAAAAAAAGAGTGCTTTTTGAAAGTCTTAAAGGGACAGGGGCACCTCACAGCTGGACAGAATCGTCCCAGCACACTCAGCCCAGCAGGCTGGGAATCCTGAGGAACTTCAGGCACCCCAGCCCCCTGGGTGGCAATGCAGCTGTGGAGCCCCTCAAGGTGATAAGCCACCTGCCATTCGTTCCCCTGGCTGGTGTAGCCCCACCATAGCAGCTGAGAAGCTGGAGAGTGGCCCTCCCTACAGCAACTGCACAGAGTCTCCTCCTGGCATGCAGCTACAAAGGCCAGACCCAGAGGCCACTGCTGGTGCACAGCTGCCCAGAGCAGGCAGAAGAAGCTGGGGCAAGGCGCCAAGGGGCGCTATTTTCACAGGAGAGAACACCTGGTGTGCTTGTCTCTCCCCACAGGGCTCTGGGCTGCCATGCCCACAGAAGCTCGGGATTAACCTGGACGCTGCACTCGGTGTGCAGTAACCGATACAGGCAGCGGAGAAGGGCAAGGCAACCAGCAAGCAGGAAGGGACTTTGTTCTCCCAGCTGATACATGTGCCACCTGCCTGCAACTACCTCTATCTCCATGAAAAGGCAGAAGAGGTTGGTCCAGTCCAGAATTACCCAGACAACCCCCGAGAGAGGGCCTGGGGATATAGATATAACCAATCTTCCTGAAAAAGAATTCAAAATAAAGGTCCTAACCATGCTGATGGACCTGCAGAGAAATATGCAAGAGCTAAGTGATCAAGTCAGGAGGGAGAACACAGAAATAAAACAATCTCTGGAAGGACTTAAGAGCAGACTGGATGAGGTGCAAGAAACCATGAATGGAATAGAAATCAGAGAACAGGAATACAGAG
Organism: Manis javanica; assembly: GCF_040802235.1. Lineage (NCBI taxonomy): Eukaryota > Metazoa > Chordata > Mammalia > Pholidota > Manidae > Manis > Manis javanica. The sequence goes on along the minus strand of NC_133171.1, from coordinate 31,702,188 downwards.
AAGCTAGGTAGAGAGAGATAAAAGGATCTCCAGGAACGAAAGAATATTAAGAGAACTGTGTGACCAATCCTAACGGGAAAATATTTGCATTACAGGGGCACCAGAAGAAGAAGAGAGAAAGGGATAGAAAGTTTCTTTGAAGAAATAGTTGCTGAAAACTTCCCCAAACTGGGGGAGGAAATAGTCTCTCAGACCATGGAAGCCCACAGATCTCCCAACACAAGGGACCCAAAAAGGACAACAACAAGAATACAATAATTAAAATGGCAAAGATCAAAGACAGAGTATTAAAGGCAGTCAGAAAGAGAAAAAAGGTCACCTACAAACAAAAATCCATCAGGCTATCATCAGACTTCTCAACAGAAACCTTACAGGCCAGAGAATATGGCATGATATATTTAATGCAATGAAACAGAAGGGCCTTGAACCAAGAATAATGTATCCAGCACGATTATCATTTAAATATGAATGAGGTATTAAACAATTCCCAGACAAGCAAAAGTTGAGGGAATTTGCCTCACACAAACCACCTCTATGATATTTTAAAGGGACTGCTCTAGATGGGAGCACTCCTAAGGCTAAATAGGTGTCACCAGAGAAAACAAAATCAGCAAAGAAAGCAGACCAACCACATACTAACTAAAGGCAAAAAATATAATCAACTATTCACAAAAGCAGTCAAAGAAACACAAGAATACAGAATAAAACACCTAACATATAAAGAATGGAGGAGGAGGAATAAAAAGGGAGAGAGATAATCATCGGACTGTGTTTATAATAGCTTAATAAGTGAGCTAAGTTAGATGGTTAGAAGGTAAAGATACTACCCTTGAACCTTTGGTAACCACGAATCTGAAGCCTGCAATGGCAATAAGTACATATCTCTCAATAATCACCCTAAATGTAAATGGACTGAATGCACCAATTAAAAGAAACGGAGTAATAGAGTGGAAAAAAAGCAAGACCCATCTATATGCTGCTTACAGGAGACTCACCTTAAACCCAAAGACATAGACAGACTAAAAGTCAAGGGATAGAAAAATATTTTTCATGTAAACAATAGGGAGAAAAAAGCAGATGTTGCAGTACTTGTATCAGACAAAATAGATTTCAAAACAAAGAAAGTAACGAGATAAAGAAGGACATTACATAATGAAAAAAGGTCAGTCCAACAAGAGGATATAACCATTATACATATATATGCACCCAATACAGGAGCACCAACATATGTGAAACAAATACTAGCAGAATTAAAGGAGGAAATAGAATGCAGTGCATTCATTCTAGGAGACTTCAACACACCATTCACTCCAAAGGACAGATCCACCAGACAGAAAATAAGTAAGGACACAGAGGCACTGAACAACACACTAGAATAGATGGACCTAACAGATATCTACAGAACTCTACACCCAAAAGCAGCAGGATACACATTCTTCTCAAGTGCACATGGAACATTTTCCAGAATAGACCACACATACTAGGCCACAAAAAGGGCCTCAGTAAATTCCAAAAGATTGAAATTCTACCAACCAACTTCTCAGACCACAAAGGTATGAAACTAGAAATAAACTGTACAAAGAAAACAAAAAGACTCACAAACAATGGAGGATTAACAACATGCTCTTAAATAATCAATGGATCAATGACCAAATTAAAATGGAGATCAAGCAATATATGGAGACAAATGACAACAATAGCACAAAGCCCCAACTTCTGTGGGACGCAGTGAAGGCAGTTCTAAGAGGAACGTATATAGCAATCCAGGCCTATTTAAAGAAGGAAGAACAATCCCAAATGAATAGTCTAAAGTCACAATTATTGAAACTGGAAAAAGAAGAACAAATGAGGCCCACAGTTGTCAGAAGGAGGGACATAATAAAGATCAGAGAAGAAATAAATAAAATTGAGAAGAATAAAACAATAGAAAAAATAAATGAAACCAAGAGCTGGTTCTTAGAGAAAACAAACAAAATAGATAAGCCCCTAGCCAGACTTAAGAGAAAAAGAGAATCTACACACATCAACAGAGACAGAAATGGGAAAGGAAAAATCACGATGGACCCCACAGAAATACAAATAATTATTAGAGAGTACTATGAGAACCTATATACTAACAAGCTGGAAAACCCAGAAGAAATGGACAACTTCTTAGAAAAATACAACCTTCCAAGACTGACCCAGAAAGACACAGAAAATCTAAACAGAAAATGACCAGCAATGAAATTGAATCAGTAATCAAAAAACTACCCAAGAACAAAACCCCTGGGCCAGATGGATTCACCACTGAATTTTATCAGACATACAGAGAAGACATAATACCCATTCTCCTTAAAGTTTTCCAAAAAATAGAAGAGGAAGGAATACTTCCAAACTTATTCTATGAAGCCAGCATCATTCTAATACCAAAACCAGGCAAAGACCCCACCAAAAAAGAAAATTACAGACCAATATTCCTGATGAACATAGGTGCAAAAATACTCAACAAAATATTAGCAAACCGAATTCAAAAATATATCAAGAAGGATCAGATACCATGATCAAGTAGGATTCATCTCAGGGATGCAAGGATGGTACAACATTAAAAAATCCATCAACATCATCTACCACATAAACAAAATGAAGGACAAAAACCACATGATCATCTCCATAGATGCTGAAAAAGCATTCAAGAAAATTCAACATCCATTCATGATAAAAACTCAACAAAATGTGTATAGAAGGCAACTACCTCAATATAATAAAGGCCATATATGACAAACCCACAGCCAACATCATACTTAACACCAAGAAGCTGAAAGCTTTTCACCTAAGATCGGGAACAAGACAGGGATGCCCACTCTTCCCTCTGTTATCAACATAGTACTGGAGGTCCTTGCCATGGCAATCAGACAAAACAAAGAAATACAAGGCATCCAGATTGGTAAAGAATTCAAACTGTCACTATTTGCAGATGACATGATATTGTACATAAAAAATCCTAAAGACTCCACTCCAAAACTATTAGAATATCTGAATTCAGCAAATTTTCAGGATACAAAATTATTAGACAGAAATCTGTTGCATTCCTTTACACTAACAATGAGCTAGCAGAAAGAGAAATCAGGAAAACAATTCCATTCATGATTGTATCAAAAAGAATAAAATACCTAGGAATAAACCCAACCAAGGAAGTGAAAGACCTATACCCTGAAAACTACAAGACACTCTTCAGAGAAATTCTAGAGGACACTAAGAAATGGAAACTCATCCCATGCTCTTGGCTAGGAAGAATTAATATTGTCTAAATGGCCATCCTGCCTAAAGCAATCTACAGATTCAATGCAATCCTATCAAAATACCAACAGCATTCTTCAATGAACTGGAACAAATATTTTCAAAATTCATATGGAACCACAAAAGACCCCGAATAGCCAAAGCAATCCTGAGAAGGAAGAATAAAGTGGGGGGTGGGGGGTTCTCGCTTCCTAACTTCAACCTCTACTACAAAGCCACAGTAATTAAGACAATTTGGTACTGGCACAGAATAGACCCACAGACCAGTGGAACAGAAAAGAGAGTCCAGATATTAACCCAAACATATACGGTCAATTAATATATGACAAAGGAGCCATGGACATATAATGGGGAAATGACAGCCTCTTCAACAGCTGGTGTTGGCAAAACTGGACAGCTACATGTAAAAGAATGAAACTGGATCATTGTCAAACCCCATACACAGAAGTAAATTCAAAATGGATTGGGGACTTGAATGTAAGTCATGAAACCATAAAACTCTTGGACATAAACATGAGTGACTTCTTCATGAACATATCTCCCTGGGCAAGGGAAACAAAAGCAAAAATGAACAAGTGGGCCTATATCAAGCTGAAAAGTTTCTGTACAGCAAAGGACACCACCAAGAGAACAAAAAGGCATCCTACAGTATGGGAGAATATATTCATAAATGACAGATCCAATAAAGGGTTGACATTCAAAATATATAAAGAGCTCACGCACCTCAACAAACAAAAAGCAAAAAATCCAATTAAAAAAGGGGCAGAGGTGTTGAACAGACAGTTCTCCAAAGATAAAATTCAGATGGCCAAAGACACATGAAAAGATACTCCACATTGCTTGTCATCAGAGAAATGCAAATTAAAACCACAATGAGATAACCAGTAAGGATGGTCACCATCCAAAAGACAACAACAAATGTTGGCGATGTTGTGGAGAAAGGGGAACCCTCCTACACTGTTGGTGGGAATGTAAATTAGTTCAACTGTTGTGGAAAGAAGTATGGAGGTTTGTCAAAAAACTCAAAATAGAAATACCATTTGTCCCAGGAATTCCACTCCTAGTTATTTACCCTAAGAATGCAGCAGCCCAGTTTGAAAGAGACATATGCACCTCTATGTTTATCGCAGCACTGTTTACAATAGCCAAGAAATGGAAGCAACCTAAGTGTCCATCAGTAGATGAATGGATAAAGAAGATGTGGTACATATACACAATGGAATATTATTCAGCCATAAGAAGAAAACAATTCTTACCATTTGGACCAACATGAATGGAGCTAGAGGGTATTGTGCTCAGTGAAATAAGTGAGGCAGAGAAAGACAAGTACCAAATGATTTCACTGATCTGTGGAGTATAAGAACAAAGAAAAAACTGAAGGAACAAAACAGCAGCAGACTCACAGAACCCAAGAATGGACTAACAGTTACCAAAGGGAAAGGGACTGGGGAGGATGGGTTGGAAGGGAGGGATAACGGGGTAAAAAAAGAAGGGGCATTATGATTAGCATGTATAGTGTGGGGGGTGGGCATGGGGAGGGCTGTACAACACAGGGAAGACAAGTAGCGATTCTACAGCAACTTACAGCGCTGTTGGACAGTGAACTGCAAGGGGATATATGGGGGGGCACTTGGTGATGGGGGAGTCTAGTAAACATAATGTTCCTCATATAATTGTAGATTAATGATACAAAAACATTTATGGAGAATATTAAAGAAGAGCTGAGTAAACAGAGACATTTATCATAGTTACGGATCGGAAGAGAACAGCATGGTGCCCTTAGAAAGGCAACAAATGAACGAGGTGATTTGATGGTGGGAACAGATCAAATTGGGAATTGCGAATTAGCAAAGACTGCTTTTCTTTGAACAGCACAGGGAAGATCATAAAGTATGTTGCCACTAGAAATAGTTGGTTTGATGAGTATTTGATGGAACCAAAAGGAGAAACCAACTGACACGTTGCCCAGATTTACAAATGTGGCTCAGTTTTTAAGAATTTTCCTACAGGTGTAAGTGTGTAAACATTGCAATAATTAGTAGTAATACCTACCAAATTAAATTCTTAGCCTGACAGTAACACTTGATGTCCAAACTCTGACCCTAATCAGTGTTTCCAGTTTTAGATTCTTAGATCTCTATCCACATAAACACATGCCTGCTAACTGGGCAACCGAATGATAAATGAATATTCTTTCACACTTCCGTCCCTTTGTTGGGTTTGCTGTTCTTTGTATGAAGATTTTTCTTTACCTTGTCAAAATTCTACCTTTATTGAAGGCACAGTGCAATGCCGAATCTTTCATGAAGACTCTTGCAGTGCTTAGCTTGTTCGTTTCCTCCCTTAAGCCCCTTGTTCTGCATTGCCTCCTGGTACTCTCCTTCGGGAAGCCACCCTTGCTCTGGCGGCCACTGAAAGTGACCCACGATTGGCGCTTAACAGGTCTGAACTTCCATTTCCTCACTTGTAAAATAGAGGTAATAATAGATTCTACCTCAGTGTTTTTAGAGGTAAGTGAGATTATGTAGGGCTTTGAAAACATGTTTGCCATAAAATGTCAATTGTTATCACTCCCCAGGACTGTTTTCTTGTCTTGCTGGCTGTTCTGGTTATAGATCTAACAGTCCCCTGGAGGTAAATGGCTGCGAGGTAAATGACTTTCCAGCCACCCAACACTCCACCATGCTGCCTTCTGACCCACCACACCTGCATGTTGGAGGCTGAGACCCTCACCTGCTGTCCACATGCAGACACTTCCGTTCTGACCAGAAGGGAAGAACCTTCTCCGACTTCTGTTGCTGAAAATATGCCCAGTAGGACACAGTAGGAGGTTGTGTGGCAAGATTTGTTTCCTGTTTGGAATCGAAGCCGTAGTAGGAGTAACATGGAGTAATTGCAGCTTCAAAGTCAAGAGCCAGGGACATGGTGGCAGCTGTTCTAACAGTCCCTTGGTGGTAAATGACTGCAAGTGACGTTGAGGTTTCTCTGTCAAGAAAATGTTGTTATTTTCATTCACAGTTGTGATAGTGCTATCCCAGTTCTGCAATTTTTATAGGAAGTTGCATCTAAGAGGATCTTCAGTCAGCTTGAAGACAGAATATGGTCACTTTGATCTTCTTAAAGTGTACTTTGCTGAAATCTCAAAAATTGGGGCTGCACTTGAATGGAAATCTATAGGTCATAATCCACTAATTGACTACATGTAGTACATGGTCCTGAGGGGATCTGTAGTCCTGTTCCAATTTACATTGTCCGATTCAAGGGTGTCTTAGGTGCTTCTGTAGGGTTTGGACCAGATCATCTCTGAGTGATTCTCGGTAAGGGCTATGATCCACCCAGGCTTATGTTAAGGATCCCATAGCTGACACTCAGGAAACTCAAAAGACATAGTCTCCATGAAGAGATCATTGAATATTTCAGGATATATAATCTTGGCTTTTATTATTTTTTAACCATTAAGTTTAAAAAGGTACTTAAGGGGTTAAAAGGACCTCTTCATTATTTCCTCTGTGAGATAGTCTTGTCTGATATTCTCCTCGTCTTTATTATAGAGATGAGAGAGTGTGGTAGTCTTTAAGTCTGCTCATCTAACATTTCAGTTCTCTCCTTTTCAGCACATGTTAGGATTGCATTTTCCTGTTCCTTTTGAGGTTAGAAGTGACCTTGTGATTTGCCCTGGCCAGTGAAATGTAAGCAAAAGTGACTCGTATCATTTCTGGGCCAGAACCAGGGAGGTGATGCAATTTTTTCTTCTTAAAACTTAAATCTCTGCAAGATTCCCCTCATGCATTAAAAATTTCATCACCTCCCTACCTTGGATGCAGTAACTGCTTATCTCAGCACCTCTCATTATGTACTTGAAATTGAACAAGTCCCACTGAAAGTTGCTTGCTATTAAATGTTTCTGTTCTCAGTGGTGGACCTTAAGATTTCTAAAATAGATTAATTCCCAGAGCAGTGGTTCTCATGATGGGCTCAAAGCATAGACTGTTCAGCAAATAAATAGCTTACTCTCCACATACCCACAAGCCTGTGAGGTTAAATTGATATATCCTCACAGACGCACATCTACTCTGTTCTCAGCAAATTATAGTTTGGGCTCTCCATTTATACTCTCCATTTCATTATGCATAATGCAAAAGATTGTGGCTTTAGCTACAGCTCTTCTGAACCACAGCTATGTTCTGTTGAGTTAGTAAAGAAAAAGAATAATGACTTTTTGTAGCATTTATTAATCTGTTATTTGCCTTTAAGGTCTGTCTGTAAGTGAATATCGTTTACTGTAGCGTCTTGGTTCCTAGATGCTTCTTGGCTTCATCACAGTAGGAATCTATGGATAGAAGTAACAGTTTTTCCATCCTTAATTATGCGAAGTGTTGAGACTTTGCCTCTCCAGTTCAATTTAAGCAGTTGGACAAGTTTCAGACTAACTAAATACACACCTAATTATTGTAGCAAAAGCGGAAGCTATTCTTTTTCCTTGCTGGATTATTATGAGTCTGCTGGGAATGGTGTGTATGAGCAATTGAACCTGTTGGCTAATTGCCAACAGAAGGAATGGTTAAGTATCAATTATTGTAAAAATAAAATCATCCCTTTAGGCAGAGTTTCCTTAGCACCCAGATGGATAATGCTGAGCAAATCAATTGAATTGTTTAACTCATTTAGATATTTGGGTGGCTATTTTGTTTTAAATGTTCTTTGGAGACCCATCAAGATGAAACGTTGCTTAGAAATTAAGAATTCTATGAAATCACATGATTATTCCGTGATAGAGACATCTGGTGATTCCTGCTATCAGCATCTTCTGGATGAGGTGTTTTACTCCATGTTTTTTGGAGAAGATTTGGGGGTTTGAACAGATGCCAAGTTAAACTTTGAAACTTTAATAATAAAACATCAACATTGTCACACATAAATCTGGAAGATAAAGCGTTACTGTTTCTTTCACTCAATAACCAGGATACCTGAACTTCTACAAGGATTTTAATTTTTAATTTTTTGCTATGCTTTGATTTACAAAACTTTGACTGACACAATTGATATCCAAGAGTAAAGATCTAATGAGAATGTTCAATTATTATTTCTCAAGATAACCACTACCCCAGTAATACGCCAGGTCATTAGAAATCTACTTTATTCATTTACCTTTGACATAATTATTTTTACAGAACTATGATTTAATAATTATGCCCTTAGACTGTTTTATATGTCAATGTAAAAAACTGCCATATACAATAAGGTCCCTTCATTTTCTAGAAAACAGTCATCAAATATAACATATGGTATGCTGTTTAGTTTCAGTTTTAAAAATTGTTGGAGCTCATCCAATACATTTTTATAGGCATTTTCCAAGACACAATTCTCTATTCTTGACTGGTATGCTCTCTTTATTTAGGCAACAATTGAGTAGCAACCTGTTGTATTTTATGTTTTACTTTGACATCCAGGAAACTCAATTTTACGTTCAGTTGCATGTCATGTTTCCAACTACCTTCCCTTACTAGTCCTTCCCTTCCTGTCCCTTCTCATCCTCTTCCCTTTTCTCTCCTCTCCTCTTTCCTTTTGTCCCTTGGGAGGAGGGCATATTTATCTTTCTGCCACTATCTTGGCTACTTTTCAAATATATGTATCTTTTACTGTGAGTTCTCTCTTGCACTACTTGGAAGTGTCATAAAAAATAAAGTCAGCCATTGAGTCAGGTAACTTGTGTCTGAAGACTTATGGCTGTTTCAGGAGTTTCAAAGGCTTCTCTATAGAAGCTCTGGCAGACCACATTATTACGGGCATGTATTACCCAGGTTTTAAACCTTGAATAATCATCATCTCCTTCACAAGTCTTACTTGAGCGCCATCTGTGTGAAAGGCACACTCTCCAGCTCAGTAAGCAAGACCTGATGATTTTTGAATCCATTGTGCCTTGCATTGGTCTTTTCTATTCTCAGAGGTATTTTAATAATTTAGACCTTACCTGGCATGAATTTCCTTCTCAGAGGAAAAAGTTGACTTACATTCACAAGTGTGCCCTTCCATCCTTCTCTATGCTGTGCTGAAGCGGTTCTCACTCTTAGGAAAGTGACCTCACCATCCCAAATGAGTCCATCCAAATCTCACCCATTCTTTGATTCCTAGTTTAATTCCATTGCTTTCTAATGCCTCCTCAAGTCCCATTAGCCAGGAGTAGTATATGTATTGTGTCATTTGTCCAGCACTTATGGCAGTCAGTGCCCTGGGATATTCCTCATTTCCTTGAACTCTTTTTCTCAATTATATTTTTATTTAATTTTCACACATTTTTGCCTGGTCTCAACCTAATTTTTAACTCTTAAAAGGAAGGACCTTATCTTACACTGTTTTGGATCTCTTCAAATTGCCTGAGTAGTTTCTCAATACATACTTTTAAAAAAACATTTAATTTGGTCATTTTGAAAAGGTCATGTCTACTCTTGGTTATATTTTGAAAAAAATTTATATATCTCATATAATGAAAATATCTTTTCACAGTAGGAGGTTTACAATATTTTAAGAGTCTATTTAAAACTAACCCATATTTTAAAAATGATCAAAATTTCTATGTGGACATAGCCTGCATTGAACACAGTGTAATCTAACATTTTTCCTTCCTCTATCGGATGGGGCTCATATATTTATAGGATGCTTATTATGTGCTCAGTACTGTGTTGGTCTGTTCCATTACATCCTCATCATAACCCTTATAAGAGACTCTGAGACAATTCTGTCTCTTAGAATGTAGGGCTTTCTTGACAGAGTCTTGTAAGAGTCCTTGGACATTAGGAAAGTATGGTATAGGAAGGTTTGCTCTTCAGTTTTTCTTAAGATAATTTACACAGATTTTAACAAAAGAAGAAATAAAGTAAGATATTTTATAATTTTTATATTTTCCACTATGGTCATAAGAATCTTAGTTTGCATGTCACTTTTAAAAATTTCTTTCAGAATGTAGAGGGAGCCTGCTGGCAGTTCCCCAAATTAGAAAATAAAGTTGGTGGTCGGATCTCATCACTGTAATCATTGCAGATTGAAAAAAAGGTGGGCAGAATCAGCCCCAGGAGAAAGGACAACCAAGTCCTGTCCATAGAAATTGATGGTAAGCAAGCTTTTATTTGCTTTCCTAAGATGGGGGACAGGGTACTTATGGCTCAATATGTAAAACATTTCAAGGGAGGAAAGTAGCAGTAAAGAACTAAAAATCCAATCTGAGTGCTTTTTGTTTATTACCTGATGTTATCTTGAATAGAAAATAAAAAGGATTTTGTTGAAGAAAACCTCCCATAGGTTTCTGTCCTTTGAAGTCTCTAAACTTTCACTCATTACCTTATAAGAAGTAGTAATCATTAATTCAGGACTTGACCAGGGGAGTGGATTCTCCCTGGACTTTGGCCAAAAATTCACCCAAATAGAGATTTTAAATATCCTCCTTTCACACACAGGAAGTCCAGTGTTCAGGAAAGTTAAGTTACCTGTCCGAAGTCCAAGGCTGGGAGATGGCAGTTGTGTCTGCTTCTTTCTAAGACTCACCTGCAATATCTATTCCTTTAGATACTCAAAAGGCTTAATGTTCTTATAAACCTTAGAATTGTTATATATAATTTATTTTCTTTGTTTCACTTATGATTTAGTAGGTTGTATTGAAGAGCACAGAAAGAAGAGTAGAGAGTTAAAATGTGTGTTCCTAGTAATCATAACTAAGTACCTTAGTATTTTTATTTTTTTTAGGTAATTATTTTTTATTGAAGGGTAGTTGACACAGTATTACATTAGTTTCAGGTGTACAACACAGTGATTGAACATTTATATACATGATAATTCTAGGTACCAGCTATCACCATACCAAGTTGTTATAACATTTTGACTATATTCCTTATGCTATACATTACATCCCGGTTACTTATTTATTTTACAATTGGAAGTGTGTACTTTTTTTTTTTTTTTGAGGGCATCTCTCCTATTTTTTTTGATCAAATGGTTGTTAACAACAATAAAATTCCGTATAAGGGACTCAATGCTCAATGTATAATCATAAATCCATCCCAAGCCTAATTTTCGTCACTCTCCAATCTTCTGAAGCATAACGGACAAGTTCTTATATGGAGAACAAATTCTTACATACTGACTAAGTTACATGGTGAATAGTACAAGGGAAGTCATCACAGAAACTTTCGGTTTTGATCATGCGTTATGAACTATAAACAGTTCAAATATGAATATTCGTTTGATTTTTATACTTGATTTATATGTGGATACCACATTTCTCTCTTTATTATGATTATTTTTAATAAAATGCTGAAGTGGTAGGTAGATGCAAGATAAAGGCAGAAAACATAGTTTAGTGTTGTAAGACAGCAAATATAGATGATCAGGTGTGTGCCTGTAGACTATGTGTTAATCCAAGCTAGACAAGGGCAATAAAACATCCACGGATGCAGCAGATTTCTCTCAGAACGGGGGGAGAAGGGGGAGGTTCTAAGCCTCACCACTGTTGATCCCCAATTTCTCACCTGCTGGTCCCCCTGCGACTGTGCCTGTCTTAGGTTGTTCCTCCCTTGAGAAATCTTACCCATCTCTGGCTAACCAGTCATCTTCCGGGGCCATACAGGGAAATGTAAAGTTGGTAAGTGAGAGAGAAGCCTTATTGTTTGAAAAGGTTAGTTTTTTACTTTGCATATTTATGCCCTGTGGCTTCTATGCCCAGCATTTGTCTTGAGGTATCTTTACCACTTGGAAGAATTGTGATACATGGTAAATTCTATATGAGGCACGAATTCTATTTATGGGTTGTAATTAGGAAGGAAGAAGAAAAGCTATAGAAGTAGCAGGCGGAAGAAAACATGGGAAGATTGATTATTTCTTTGACATATCTTCTTGTACAGTAACTTCAGCATGTATAGGTTTTAAACGACTAATTAAATTGCACACACACATTAACGTAATAGGAATATAGTTACATAACCAAAGCATACCTATAATTACCAGCCATCTCCAGTGAATCCAAGAAAACCAGTTAGGCACCTTAGGCATTTGTGAAAACTTATCTATGATATGGTGGATATTGTCCAACTGAACTTGAACAGTCTGAGAGAAATCAGACAAATTAAAACAACCCATTCCTGTGGACTGTTCACATCCCATATGTTCTTTTAACAGTAAATAGTCTGTAGTTGTAAGATTTTGGAGCACTACAATTTGCACTTCTCCTAATTCTTGGTTGAGTTCCAACAGTGTAGATCCAGTCAAATTTGTTGTTTTACTGTGTGCACAGACCCACTTAGATATCTCCTTCTTCATTCCCATGGCAAGTCCAGGAACCGGTGGGATGACTGCATCTACTCCTGTAGCAGCGCGTGGATCTTTGTTGGGGTTTTCTGATGATCATCTTCTGGTATGAGTCTTCCAGAGAGTGCTGATGTTGGAAGTTCTTCTTCATATCGTATCTTAGTTCATTTTCAGGGTAGCCAAATTAGGCTTTGATCCTCTGTATAAGCAGAAACAAACCCTTTGCCTACACTTTTATATGCTCTTTATACCATTGTGTAGAACTCATTGGAGGTCACCACACAGGAACTGCTTTTTTTTTGTTGTTGTTGTTATCTTAATCTACACTTACATGATGAATATGTTTACTAGGCTCTCCCCTATATCAGGTCCCCCCTATAAACCCCTTTACAGTCACTGTCCATCAGCATAGCAAAGTGTTGTAGAGTCACTACTTGTCTTCTCTGTGTTGTACAGCCCTCCCCTTTCTCCCACAACCCCATGCATGCTAATCTTAATACCCCCCTTCTTCTCCCCCCTCCCTTATCCCCCCTGCCCACCCATCCTCCCCAGTCCCTTTCCCTTTGGTACCTGTTAGTCCATTCTTGAGTTCTGTGATTCTGCTGCTGCTTCGTTCCTTCAGTTTTTCCTTTGTTCTTATACTCCACAGATGAGTGAAATCATTTGGTATTTCTCTTTCTATGCTTGGCTTATTTTGCTGAGCATAATACCCTCCAGCTCCATCCATGTTGCTGCAAATGGTAGGATTTTCCCTTTTCTTATGGCTGAGTAGTATTCCATTGTGTATATGTACCACATCTTCTTTATCCATTCATCTACTGATGGACATTTAGGTTGCTTCCAATTCTTGGCTATTGTAAATAGTGTTGCGATAAACATAGGGGTGCATCTGTCTTTCTCAAACTTGATTGCTGCATTCTAAGGGTAAATTCCTAGGAGTGGAATTCCTGGGTCAAATGGTAAGTCTGTTTTGAGCATTTTGATGAACCTCCATACAGCTTTCCACAATGGTTGAACTAATTTACATTCCCACCAGCAGTGTAGGAGGGTTCCCTTTTCTCCACAGCCGCGCCAACATTTGTTGTTGTTTGTCTTTTGGATGGCAGCCATCCTTACTGATGTGAGGTGATACCTCATTGTAGTTTTAATTTGCATTTCTCTGATAATTAGCAATGTGGAGCATCTTTTCATGTGTCTGTTGGCCATCTGTATTTCTTTTTTAGAGAACTGTCTGTTCAGTTCCTCTGCCCATTTTTTAATTGGGTTATTTGTTTTTTGTTTGTTGAGGTGTGTGAGCTCTTTATATATTCTGGACGTCAAGCCTTTATCGGATCTGTCATTTTCAAATATATTCTTCCATACTGTAGGTTTCCTTTTTGTTCTATTGATGGTGTTTTTTGCTGTACAGAAGCTTTTCAGTTTAATATAGTCCCACTTGTTCATTTTTGCTGTTGTTTTCCTTGCCTGGGGAGATATGTTCAAGAAGAGGTCACTCATGTTTATGTCTAGGAGGTTTTTGCCTATGTTTTTTTCCAAGAGTTTTATGGTTTCATGACTTACATTCAGGTCTTTGATCCATTTTGAGTTTACTTTTGTATATGGGGTTAGACAATGGTCCAGTTTCATGCTCTTAAATGTAGCTGTCCAGTTTTGCCAGGACCATCTGTTGAAGAGACTGTCATTTCACCATTGTATGTCCATGGCTCCTTTATCAAATATTAATTGACCATATATGTTTGGGTTAATTTCTGGAGTCTCTATAATCTGTTCCGCTGGTCTGTGGCTCTGTTCTTGTGCCAGTACCAAATTGTCTTGATTACTATGTATTTATAGTAGAGCTTGAAGTTGGGGAGTGAGATCCCCCCTACTTTAATCTTCTTTCTCAGGATTGCTTTCGCTATTCGGGGTCTTTGGTGTTTCCATATGAATTTTTGAATTATTTGTTCCAGTTCATTGAATAATGTTGCTGGTAGTTTCATAGGGATTGCATCAAATCTGTATATTGCTTTGGGCAGGATGGCCATTTTGACGATATTAATTCTTCCTAGCCATGAGCATGGGATGAGTTTCCATCTGTTAGTGTCCCCTTTAATTTCTCTTAAGAGTGACTTGTAGTTTTCAGAGTATAAGTCTTTCACTTCTTTGGTTAGGTTTATTCCTAGGTATTTTATTTTTTTTGATGCAAGTGTGAATGGAGCTGTTTTCCTGATTTCTCTTTCTGTTGTTTCATTGTTAGTGTATAGGAAAGCCACAGATTTCTGTGTGTTGATTTTGTATCCTGCAACTTTGCTGTATTCCGATATCAGTTCTAGTAGTTTTGGGGTGGAGTCTTTAGGGATTTTTATGTATAGTATCATGTCATCTGCAAATAGTGACAGTTTAACATCTTCTTTACCAATCTGGATTCCTTGTATTTCTTTGTTTTGTGTAATTGCGGTGGCTAGGACCTCCAGTACTATGTTAAATAACAGTGGGGAGAGTGGGCATCCCTGTCTAGTTCCCAATCTCAGAGGAAAAGCTTTCAGCTTCTCGCTGTTCAATATAATGTTGGCTATGGGTTTATCATAGATGGCCTTTATTATGTTGAGGTACTTGCCCTCTATTCCCAATTTGCTGAGAGTTTTTATCATGAATGGATGTTGAACTTTGTCAAATGCTTTTTCAGCATCTATGGAGATGATCATGTGATTTTTGTCTTTCTTTTTGTTGATGTGGTGGATGATGTTGATGGACTTTCGAATGTTGTACCATTCTTGCATCCCTGGGATGAATCCCACTTGGTCATGGTGTACGATCTTTTTGATGTATTTTTGAATTCGGTTTGCTAATATTTTGTTGAGTATTTTTGCATCTACGTTCATCAGGGATATTGGTCTGTAGTTTTCTTTTTTGGTGGGGTCTTTGCCTGATTTTGGTACTACGGTGATGTTGGCTTCATAGAAGGAGTTTGGTAGTATTCCCTCCTCTTCTATTTCTTGGAAAACTTTAAGGAGAATGGGTATTATGTCTTCCCTGTGTGTCTGATAAAATTCTGAGGTGAAGCCATCTGGCCCGGGGGTTTTGTTCTTGGGTAGTTTTTTGATTACCGCTTCAATTTAGTTGCTGGTAATTGGTCTGTTTAGATTTTCTGTTTCTTTCTGGGTCAGTTTTGGAAGGTTGTATTTTTCTAGGAAGTTGTCCATTTCTCCTAGGTTTCCAAGCTTTTTAGCATATAGGTTTTCATAATACTCACTAATAATTCTTTGTACTTCTGTTGGGTCCGTCGTGATTTTTCCTTTCTAGTTTCTGATACTGTTGATTTGTGTTGACTCTCTTTTCCTCTTAATAAGTCTTGCGAGAGGCTTATCTATTTTGTTTATTTTCTTGAAGAACCAGCTCTTGGTTTCATTGATTTTTGCTATTGTTTTATTCTTCTCAATTTTATTTATTTCTTCTCTGATCTTTATTATGTCCCTCCTTCTGCTGACCTTAGACCTCATTTGTTCTTCTTTTTCCAATTTCGATAATTGTGACATTAGACCATTCATTTGGAATTGTTCTTCCTTCTTTAAATATGCCTGGATTGCTATATACTTTCCTCTTAAGACTGCTTTTGCTGTGTCCCACAGTAGTTGGGGCTTAGTGTTGTTGTTGTTGTTTGTCTCCATATATTGCTGGATCTCCATTTTGATTTGGTGATTGATCCCTTGATTATTTAGGAGCGTGTTGTTAAGCCTCCATGTGTTTGTGAGCCTTTTTGCTTTCTTTGTACAGTTTATTTCTAGTTTTATGCCTTTGTGGTCTGAAAAGTTGGTTGGTAGGATTTCAGTCTTTTGGAATTTACTGAGGCTCTTTTTGTGACCTAGTATGTGGTCTATTCTGGAGAATATTCCATGTGCACTTGAGAAGAATGTGTATCCTGTTGCTTTTGGATGTAGAGTTCTGTAGATGTCTATTAGGTCCATCTGTTCTAGTGTGTTGTTCAGTGCCTCTGTGTTCTTACTTATTTTCTGTCTGGTAGATCTGTCCTTTGGAGTGAGTGGTGTGTTGAAGTCTCCTAGAATGAATGCATTGCATTCTATTTCCTCCTTTAGTTCTGTTAGTATTTGTTTCAGGTATGATGGTGCTCCTGTATTCGGTGCATATATATTTATAATGGTTATATCCTCTTGTTGGAATGAGCCCTTTATGATTATGTAATTTCCTTCTTTGTCTTTTGTTACTCTCTTTATTTTGAAGTCTGTTTTGTCTGATACCAGAATTGCAACACCTGCTTTCTTCTCTCTGTTGTTTGCATGAAATATCTTTTTCCATCCCTTAACTTTAAGTCTGCGCATGTCTTTGGGTTTGAGGTGAGTGTCTTGTAAGCAGCATATGGATGGATCTTGCTTTTTTATTCATTCTATTACTCTGTGTCTTTTGATTGGTGCATTCAGTCCATTTACATTTAGGGTGATTATTGAGAGGTATGAACTTATTGCCATTGCAGGCTTTAAGTTTGTGGTTAACAAAGGTTCCAGGTTAGCTTCTTTACTATCTTACTGTCTAACTTAACTCACTTGTTGAGCTATTATAAACACGGTTTGATGATTCTTTATTTCTCTCCCTTCTTATTCCTCCTCCTTCATTCCTCATATGTTGGGTGTTCTGTTCTGTGCTCTTTTAGGAGTGCTCCCATCTAGAGCAGTCCCTGTAGGATGCCATGTAGAAGTGGTTTGTGGGAGGCAAATTCCCTCAACTTTTGCTTGTCTGGGAATTGTTTAATCCCTCTTTCATATTTAAATGATATTCGTGCTGGATACAGTAGTCTTGGTTTGAGGCCCTTCTGTTTCATTGCATTAAGTATATCATGCCATTCCCTTCTGGCCTGTAGGGTTTCTGTTGAGAAGTCTGATGATAGCCTGATGGGTTTTCCTTTGCAGGTAACCTTTTTTTTTCTCTCTGGCTGCCTTTAATACTTTGTCCTTGTCTTTGATCTTTGCCATTTTAATTATTATGTGTCTTGGTGTTGCCCTCCTTGGATCCCTTGTCATGGGAGTTCTGTGTGCCTCTGTGGTCTGAGAGGCCATTTCTTCCCCTAGTTTGGAGAAGTTTTCAGCAATTATTTCTTCAAAGACACTTTCTATCCCTTTTTCTCTCTCTTCTTCTGGTACCCCTATAATGCGGATATTGTTCTGTTTTGATTCGTCACTCAGCTCTCTTAGAATTCTTTCATTCCTGGAGATCCTTTTATCTCTCTCTGCATCAGCTTCTCTGCGTTCCTGTTCTCTGTTTTCTAGTCCATTAATGGTCTCTTGCATCTCGTCCATTCTGTTTTGAAGTCCTTCCAGAGCTTGTTTTATTTCTGTATTCTCCCTCAGTTCTTGCATATTTCTCTGTAAGTCCAATAGCATGGTTATGACTTTTGTTTTGAATTCTTTTTCAGGAAGACTGGCTTAATCTATCTCCCCAGGTTTCTTCTCAGGGGAAGATGTAGCAGATGCTGAAGCTGTCTGGGTTAGTCTTGTCTGGATCATATTTTTTTGTGTTTCCATGTTGACAGGTGCTATTGACTGTCAGCTGGGAGGGCCAAACTTTTCACTTGCCTCTGACCTTTCTTTACTGGGACAACTGCCACCCCTAGTGGCTTGTGTTGGGTAATTGTGTGTAGACTGGGTCTTTGTTTCTTGCCCAGCCGATATGGAGAAAACTCCATTTCTGAGGGGGCGGGGCCTGCCTTAGGCTGCTTCTCTGCTTCGCAGTGCCTGGGGTTGGTAATGGACGGGGGGCTTGTTTGGCTGTTTACCTCCGTGAGGGGTCTCAGAGCTGTTGCCCAGGGGGTTAGTGTGCCTGGTTTTCCCTGTAATTTCCAGCCACTGGACTGTGACCTTTGTTGTTTCCATCCAGCTGTATGTCCCTGTTCCTTTAAGACTTTCAAAAAGCACTCACTTTTCTTTGTCACAGGAGCATCAGCTTTGGAACCCGCTCAGAGATCTTCCTGCCCTATTTCCCTAGTTTCCAGCCCTCCACGCATGCAGTGTGTCTGTGCTCTGGTGCGGGTGGCTGGGGCTGGGTGTTTAGCAGTCCTGGGCTCCCTCTCCCTCCCGCCGGGAGCTGGGGGGAGGTGTGCTTGGCTCCCGCTGCGCCGGGGCTTGTATCTTACCCCTTTCACCAAGCGCTGGGCTCTCGCACGAGTGGATGTAGTCTGGGTGTTGTCCTGTGTCTTCTGGTCTCTCTTTTAGGATTAGTTGTATTTGTTGTATTTTAAAAAATATGTATGTTTTTGGGAGGAGATTCCCACTGTCCTACTCACACCGCCATGTTGGCTCCGCCTGTCCCTTAGTATTTTTTATAAATATTATAATGTAGCAATGGAGAATCTAATACACAGGTAGCCACATCCTTATGAATCATAATGGGAGTGAAAGTAGGGAAATAATAAAGATTAAAGTTGATCTTTTTTTTCTATGAAGAAAACTTGTGCATTACCTCCTGTGTTTCCACATGGCTAAATGCACCAAATATGAGTATCTGAAAACAGGCAAATGGTAATGATTCCTGAAACCACGATCTATAGTTCTGTGGACCCATTTGTTTACTATTAGGAAAACCAAAGACTTGGCAGGAGAGCACCCCATGTATCGGGAAGGCTTGGAGAATTGAACTTCTCCATTAGCTTGAATTAATTTTCATGAAAATTAGGGCAAAGTGGATCATAAAGTATCTTTGGCATCAATAGACTCTTGCTTGAACATTTGCCTGTTTTATTAATGATGCCAGCATCTGAGTAGATTTCTTTACCTCAGGGAATAAGAAATGAGTGGAAGGAAAATTGCAGTATGGATGGAAAAAATGTAAAAATATGGAAACATTTTCAATAGTGGTAGTCTCAAAGGTAAAAACACATATTACGGAATTTCATTTGGCTAAATGTCAGCGATATGCAATAGCTAGAATTTAGTAGTGCAAAACAATTCCAAGAAAAAAGCAATTCAGCAATAATGAGAGGGAAAGAATCGAGAGGAGAGATTTTATGATTCAGGAAAGGCTATATGTGTAGTTGCAAATCATATAACAGGAAAGACAGCTATAGCATAGAAGAAAAGAGCAAATGAGCAAGATTTGAATGAGAAAAAGAAACGACATAATGTATATGTAACAAAATAATTGTCAATCATAATTCTGCTAGAATAGAACCTTTTAATGACTAATCGGGATTGCAAAATATTCTACCCTAATTTAATCTTATTTGATTTCTTTTAAAATTAAGATCAACAGTCCTTGTGAAATATCCACCCCTGGAGCTACTGTTTGTTGGCAATCCTTCCTCTTCAGTTTAATTTTTAAAGATGATTTAGGGCCCTTGGATATTTAAAAAACACACATCTGAGCTAGTTCTTATACAATGCAAATATTGTGGATTCCTGCACTTTTGGGACTTTAGGTATTCTGAATCACTTTTGATGGCTGGGACCCTTAAATTCACTGGGTTCAAGTGATCTGCTCTGTTACTCACCACAGCACCAAGCCTGAGTGGAAGTCCAAAGGCGTTTGACGTCGGCCCCAGTGAAAAGAAAATATGTCAGTCAGGAATTCTTCTCTTGCGTTTAAATGGATTTTTCTTTCTATCAGCTCTAGGTAGATATTCTAAGGGACCTGAAAGATCACTTTTTCCCATTAATCAGACATCTTATAAGCAAGGGACAGATAAAATCAGATTTCACTATTGAAGTTATAGTGCTGAAAAAGAAAATTTCCTCCAGTCATCCTCTTCTCAGATATATACACATGATTTAAAATACTTAGGACTACTTAAAATCCTGGGACAACTATGTTTTATTAACCACAGGCTGTACAAGTTTCCATTTATTTTAGATTATATTGCCTCTTTATTAGGCTTCCTAAGACAATTGGAGTATAATAGTTGTTGATAAGTATGTTACTTGTACATCATTAGTTCCTATGCCATATTTACTTAAGGAATGGCTTTTTTGAGGGATTTCTAAGATCTGGAAATAGAATTTGGGAACTTGTTGATCTACTGTGCTTACATTTATTACTACATGAGCACCTACTAAGTGGATTGCGAATGAGGAGACTTGAGACTGATGGGACTTGAAGTGTGTCATTTAATTTCTCTGAACACTGGGTTTCTCACCTATAAATTTCTGCTGTTAGACTAGAAGGTGACATGTAATTCCCTGTTCCCTAAGCAAAATGTATATTTAATTCATCATGGAGTTGAATTATTTTAAAGAGTGTAGGGCTGAGTTCTGGATCTTGAGAATAAGGGGATAAAATAGTAGTGTGTATTTTATAGCACTTTATATTTAATACAGAACTTTTGTATACATTATGTTATATGAATTCTCTTAGGTATGCAAAATCATATTTATTGCACAGTGAGTGGCCTGTCAGTTATCAGATGGCACACTCGTATAATTTGCAAAGAATGGAATGAAAGGACCCTTTACAAAGGTGTGGGCAGGGTTTAGGGGGACTACAAGATAGGGTGTTACCTTGGGGTTAGTCTCAGTGGGGATCTGCTCCTACTCTGAGGCCTGAAGTGGGGGAAGGTGAAGATCTGACAGAGGCTGTGTCCTTGGGTAAACGCAAATTTTGGTGACCCCATGGCAAGGAATCTAGGGGAATGAATACCCTGTTTCACTTTCCTCCTGTCCTCTGATCACCTGCTGGTGTCTTCTCTTGAGTAAGTTTAACTGGAAGGAGACTGAAAGGGCGTCCCCTGATGCACTCCAGTGGAGAGGGCCCCCAGAGGACAGAGCAGGGGGAGGGCGAGAGGTGTGGGGCAGGGTGGGGCAGGTGGAAAACAGCCGGCACACTTACTACTGCCATTTTACAGAATATCAAATCGAATTGGAGAGAGTTAAATGAAACTGAATTGCTAGTTATGAGAAGCACCGGGATTTAAACTCAGGTTTTTTGCTTCTTAGATGAATGCTTACAATATTTATAGTCTTCCTGTTTTCTTAGCATGATATTAAAATTCTATACCATGTTTTCCAAGGCTCTATATGATCTGGCTTTTGCTTGCCTTTCCAAATTCTTCTTAAGATACCACCTCCTATTCTGAGAATACTAGTTGCCTTTCTCTCCTTTAAATATGTAATATTACTTTCCTGTTTCTAGGCTTAGCCCCTATTGTGTATTGGCCCCCCTGCACTCCCCTCCCTCGCCATGCCTTCACACATGACTGATTCTCACTAGATGTCAGCTCAGATGTCACTCTTCATGAAGGCCTTTCCTGACCTCCCACCTAAAATGTACTCTTCCAATGACTTTTCATGTCCACTTCTTTATTTCCTTTATGGCATTGACTCAATCTGTATTTTTCCTCATTGATTGGTGGATGTGTTATTTGCCGCCTACTCCAAAATGTAACTTCTGTGGAGGTAGGGCACCTGTCTGTCTTGTTAAGGCAGTATTCCCAATGCTTGGTCTGCAATGAGTAAACAATCTTAATGAGGTCGTGAATAATTCATATGGCCAAGCATTACTCCAAGGATAGGAGAACAGAACAAAGGATACTAATGCTGGGCAGTATTTTGAGGCAAATGACACCCTTTCACCGTCCCTATCCCCCACAGCTTCACCAAGTTTACCAATCAATTGCATTTTGGTTTCTTGTCATTCAGAGATCATAAACATGAGTTTTGATTCTTTTGAGGTGGGGTGTATTTATAATAAAGATGGTCATAAAACTAGGTGGGTGTGAAAGCTGTAAGTCTGGGCTTCCATTTATAGTCAAACTAATTTCCTTTCCAAGATTTCAGGTTTCTTGGAATGTGGAAATAGAATAGGTAGAAGGGGAAAAGAGACATATTAGTTAGGGATTTGTAAGTTTGAGGATGCTGGTAACAGATTGCTTGGTAATTTATGTATCAGTTTATAACTACAGTAAAGCTGATTTGAACCTCAGGCATTTCTTCTGCATTCTAGGTGCCCATGCTCGATCAACAAAGTAGAAATTATGATTGCATGTCACAAGGTGGCTACTGGTTTTATTGCAACAGGGAACAGGCTCTCGGGGAATAAGAAAAATGTAGCCACTGGCATGACACGAGCACACCGATGCCTAGTTTCATGGTCTGCTTGCTATCAGTTCTGCTTTCTAAGTACATTTTAATAACTGTAGCTGTAAGGTTGGAAAATTGCAAAGCAATGGGTCAACAAAGATAAAGAAAACAGACCCTTTTGCAGACTCAGTTTGTCATTTCTGACCAAACGCTTCCTTTATAATTTTTACTTCACCACAAATACAGCTTATAGTTCTTCAGGTCAACTTTACTACAGAAATTACTATAGGAAAATAACTTCCAATTGAGCTAAAACTCTAGTCCCACCCCCACATAATACTTTTTCTTGTCAAGACAACTGCATTTATGATATTATTTTCTATAATTTTTTAAAAGGAACCAACTCTTTTCCTTTTAATAACACAGCATTGGTCAGCTTTGTGTTCAGGATCCCATGAGGGTGACACAATTTTTGCTGGTACCTTTTATGAAAATTTCTAGACTCTCTTTTTATGAAATAATTTCATCATTGTCACTATTTCTCTATCATCTGTTTATCATCTCTTGTGATACTTCTGAGAGTTTTGAATCAACTGGAAGGTAGAGAAAGGAGAAGCTCAAAGGTCAGCCTTCTGGAATTGAGTTATGAACCCAAGCTCACTTGATTGGACTGCTTTTAGCATAAAACCTTTAGAACATGTAGATTAACAGTGTGTTTAGAGTTAATAAATTAATAAAGCTCTATTTTATCCTACTGAACTTTGAGCACTCTATCTGTGAAATAATATGTCAAATATACTGCAGAGAGGAGAGTATAGACTCTTATTATTTTATATATTTGATCTTATTTTCACAAATGGAAACTGACTTAGTGAAATTCGTGGACAGCGTGAGTTGAAATTCTGCCTCACCTTGTTCGCATTAGATCCCAGTGGTTCCCAGAGGACAGTAACAGGTGTGTCCATGAGGCAGCGAGACACACGTTGCCCCCTTGCTGCAGTGGTGGGGAGGGTCATATTCAGGGTCACAGGTAGAGACAGTCTCTGTGCAGAAGGCTCCCTTCCACCCAGTGGGACAGTCACAGCTGGAGGTCGAAGAAGAAAGTTGCAATGATTTGAGCACTTGAGCAGAGATGGATATACACGGTTGCATCCTGATGTTTTGGCAATTTTGATGGGAATTCCAAGATAGAAAGTATTTTAGATATCAAAGCAAATTGTTATTGAAACTACCAAGTTCCAAACTGTCAAAGGGAAGAGCTAATAACTGGTTATGGGATTACTGGACTCCACAGGGAGGATTTAAAAAGGTTCAGCATATGGAAATTGGAAGAGATTTTTTTACAGGAATCATTTCTTTGGACAAAACAGCATGGTCAGTCTCTCCCCCGATCCCCACACCATCACTGGAGGGAAAGGCTGTGAACAGAGTTGTGTCCCCTTCAATCTGGAACCCCAACACTAAGGGCACATTGGGGAAAGGGTAAGCTTTAAATCTCTGCCAAGCCCAGAGAACCATCAGACACCAGCGTGAGTGAAGGAAGCCCATTCCAGGGTGTGGTGTGGGGTGCAGTCAGAGCAGCTAGCCTGGAGAAAGACGGCAGCAGACCACGTCCCCGCCTGAGCCCCTCCGTTCGTGGTGCAGCCCTGGCTGGGTGGAGGGCAACCGTGTTGAAGAGTGAAGTGCTGTTAGTATTATGAAGTAGACCCTTTGAACTAATGAAGTGTTTTGCGAATTAAAGTGACTATTAGTTAAAGCAGAATATTCAACAGACCTCCCCATATTTTAATCCAGAACCAAGAAAAGGACGACTTCTCCTAAGTGAGTTTAGGAAGAGAGTGAGAAATAACGGAAAACTTATAAATACATCTATGAGTCCCAGCTCATGCTTACTTGCTCTCCGTTCATCACAATGGTCTTTACCTAGCGGAAGACTGGACCTAGATGACATTAACAACACTCCTGGAGGTGTTGAAAAACATTTTCAACGTGAGCAAGTCAAGAAAAGGCAGGTAGAAAACAGAAGTATCTGTAATTCTGTTTTTTCTTTAGGCTGGAAGTATTTATCATTCTGAGGATTAAAGGCAGCCCGTATAGTCCCCTCTAGATGGATCAACATGTGCCACCCATTATATGCTACCTAGAGGAGGAGGTAAGGATAATGAACACTCTCCTACAAACATTATTAACAACTTTCATCATTTTATAAGAACAATAGGTAAGAGCTGCATAAAATTGAAATAAAAAAGAAAATCAAAATTACTTGTATCCTCTGACCATGGCGAGTCTGACCATTTTTTAGCACTTAGCATGTATTTTTCTACTATTTCCTTTAAGCACATTTCAACATTGAAAATGCTGAGATAATTGGATCTTCACAGGCAAAAGAAAGAAACTAGACCCCTATTTTATACCACTCACAAAAATTAACTCAAAATAGATTAATGACTTAAATGTGTAAGACCTGAAACCATAAATGTGCTAGAAGAAAACAGGGCTTTTAGTTTAGCCTATTTTAAAATTTCATAGAAATGTAATGATACTGTATATGTTCTTCAACTGCTGCCTTTCACTCAAGACTATGTTTCTGGGATTCACCCTTGTTGATGCATGCAGCCATTGCACTGAATGTCAGTGCTATGAAACTTGATAAGCAGAAGTTCCTATTTTTTGTGTAGTCAAAATTTTAAAATTCTTTTATGGTTTGCATTTTTTGTGACTTAAGAAATCTTTCCCTAGTCCAAGTTCAGAAAGATACTATTTACATTGTCTTCTAGAACTGTTATAGCTTTTTCCTCTTACATTTAATCCTTCACACATCTGAAATTATTTTTTGTTTCATATGGAGTAGAGATCCAGTTACAGTTTTCTCTATGGATAGCCAGTAGCCCTGACACTCTATTGAAAGGTTCCTCTTTCCAATGTCCATTTATGCATGGTCCTGTGCTTCGATCCCATTCCATTAGTCTCTTGGTCTAACCTTTTACTGGTATCACGGTCTTCATTTCTCCTGCCTTATACATGACAGGTGTCTAAGCCGTATCTAGGTACCTAAGATGGCAAGATCTTCTGTTTTTCTGTTCAGGAGTGTCATAGCTATTCTTAGCCCTTTTCTCTTTCACATCTTTTCAACGACTCCCAAGTTCAAGACAGGCGCACTTCCTTGCTTTGTCCTTGTGTAAAAGAAATTGGTTTTTCATTGATTCCTACCCTGAGGGTATAGCTCGTAGGGGTCCCAGGCCTGTGAGGAGTCCCCTGGTAGGTCCCCCATCTCAGGCAGTCCTTAGCCTTTAAGTTGGGCCCTTTTGCAGCCTTGAAAGGGTAAATTCACACCATCTCCTGGCTTTCGCAGCAACTCAGGGCAAAAGCCAATTTTAACTCTGTTTCTAGAGTCTTGCTTTCATTTCGTTTGGGCTCCCTAAATGTACTGTTTTCATTTCATGTAACACTGTTCTGAAATATACATTTTGTATTTTATTCAGATTTGAACATTTTCATTTGGGAAGATCATTTAGGATATATAATCCCCCACAGGTCCACAGACAGAACTCCCTATAAATAACCTTAAAAAAACAATAGTTAGAAATGTCTTCCTGTATCCACAGTGTCATATTTAATGGTTGAATATTATTTCACTGAACTGATGAAAAATACTTAATTCTTGTAGTCACCTGTGAGATCTTATGTGTTTTTAATTTTTTTACTTTCTACAATTAACACCACAATAAAACTCTTGTAGCTAAATCTTCGTACACATCTATGATTGTTTCCTTAGGATAAACTGAGATATTATCATCATGACTTAGTCTAGGCTTTGGGTACATGTTCCAACCTGCCCTCCATAAAAACTGCACCTTGTATAAGGTTCTCCAAAATGGAGAAAAACAAGAAAAAGCTCATGAGAATGCTCTCGAAATAATAGGCGTGTTTATAATTGAAAATATGGGACTTTTTATAAACTTTTTATTGTTTATCAACCCAATAATTACATATTAAAATAAAAATGATTTAATGTCTGCCTATACATTTATCAAGAAAATGTTCATTTCAAATTTCTTTATTTTCCTTTACTCTTTGGCAGTCCAACAGAATTTATGCTACACCAAAATTTATTTTCACTGTCTTTTCATATTTACTACTTGCATAGCACTACCTTCAGTCATGTGGGATGGGCAGAAGATGTGTAAGGGGTGAGCAGCTCTGGCCTGGCTGAGGGGAGGTATGGGGTTAAACCTCTGGGCTTGCGTACACTGAGGAGCCCCGTGAGGGCACAGAGGATGCTCCCAGAATCCAGAAACCAGCATGGGGAAGAATTTGGGGATGAGAACATAATTAACATCACCACACATGTACACCAGTGCACTCTTAGACTTTGGGTCTAGGAGGAATTGAAAACAAAAATTCTCATCTATGTGGAACATATAGATAGAGGCATAGACACATACATAAAATGGTAAAAAATGAAAGTTTCCAAGATTGCCATTTCATTAAATACAGTGTTTAGAAGGGTTGTGATGAAAGAAAATATATATGCTTATTGTATCTAAGTTAATAGGTGTGCATAAAGTCTGAAAAGTTGTATAAGGTTTCCCAAAATGGAGAAAAACAAAATAGAATTAACCTGCTATAAAAATTACATAATGATTTTGATTATTGGTAGAATATCATAAAGAGTGTAAACATGTAGACACCTTTTATATAAAAACTAGGCTGTCTTACCAATTTCATAAAAGAAATAAAAGTACAGGAAAACAAAGTTTATATAAAACTAAAACTAATCTTATTACTTTTTTATGATGATTGCACCATCTAGTGGCTTATTCTTATGAAAAACAAAACTAAGAAAATATCACTGCCTTACAGATATGACAATGGTAAAATATTTTTTATATTAAATATAGCTTAAATCTCTTTAAGCATAATATAATACAGATGTTATAAACTAATTTGAAAAAATCTTAAAATCAATTCTGATATGGTTCTTAGAGTTTTTAGGTCTAAAGCAGTTAGCTCTATGTTTATAAAGATTTAAAAAATTACTTTCAAACACCATATACTGCTTTCTTACATTATATTTTAAGAAAGATCTTCATCAGAACGGTTTTGCTTTTTTTGTTCCTTCCCTGTCTTCTTTAGCACCCTGTGAAATGTAGGTAATAAAAAGTCTCAAATCTTTGTTATTCACCACTTTGGGTGATATTTTTCTAACCCTTGAATTAATTAAAATTTCTTCCTTTAACCACATATGTGACTTGAAATACTTCAATTTTTAAGTGACATGTGTGTGGGGAAGAACATGAATGATGAGGCATATTTTAAGAATATTAACCTGGTATGAATATGATGACCCTCTGGTGTAACGGTAAGCTCTCTTAGAGATGAACGTTGAACCTTAGTGGGATCCAGAACAGGGGATGACAGACATTGGCAATGTATAGTTTGCTTTATGGCCATACGGACTCTGTTGCAACCATTCGACTCTGCCAAATGTAAGCAGCCCCAGAGAATCCACAAACGAATGGATGTGGCTGTACTGTATTCCAATAAAACTTTATTTACAGAAACAGGTGGTAGACCCAGAGACCATAGTTTGCTGAACTCTGCACTAGATCATTAACTCCATGGGAGCAGAAATCAGGTCTTGTTTTGCTCTCTACTGTGGTCTCAGGGACTGAAACAGTTCCTGGCATACTGTAATTTTTCTTTGAGCATCCAGTGAATAAATAAATGAGTGAATGAATGAGTCATGACTGGAATAAGGAAGTGGACAGGCCTGAGCAGAGAAATGACTCTGAGGACGGCAGGTTGAAGATGGGGAGCATTTGTAAGGATGTTGATACAGAGCCTGAGAGATCATAACAACAGCAAACATTCACTGAGGCCTCTCATGTGCCAGGCACTCTTCTAAGTACTTTAAATGTATGAGTCGTTTAATGCTCCCTACAGTCCTATTAGGACGGTACTATCAGCATCCTTACTTTGCAGAGGAGGAACTTGACAACATGAAAGTCAAGCGAATGACATGGCTACTAATAGGGGAGAGAGTCCACACTTTAACTGCCATTTTACATCTCTCAGTCTTTGGAGTTTCAGGATTAAATGACTGAAGGGATTTTGTGCCATTATTGGGGAGAGGAACATGTGGAGAAGAATATGGTTTAATAAGAAGATATAAAATCTGCTTTTAGCAACACAGAGTTGGAGGTAAGAGCAGGTGATAAAAGGGCTTTTTTCCCTCTAAGTATCTAGTGACATGGCTGTTACACAGAAGAAAATGCTAGGCACTTTAGAGGCATGAGTAACAGCTGGTCATGATGGCACCTGAGTTGCATATTGGAGTATTTCACTGATACAATTTTACATCTGCGCATTTAGATGAAACATTAAAAATTTTCAATTGCAGATAAACTGGTTTTTATTATTAATTCTATAGCTCAGAAACATCCATAGATTGGTTTTTTTCTTGTAACAGATATTCAACATGAAGATTTAATTTTCCTGTAATTTGGCAATTCTAAGACTTCTGAAGTTTAGGATGACCACTGACCTAAAAACTGATAATGAGATAATAGATTTAATGTTATAACGAGATAATAGATTTAATGTTCTTTTTCTAAGATCACTTAAACATCATTCACTTGCTTACTAAATATTCACCAAAGTGGAAGTATGGTGTACCACTCTGGGTTAACAGAGTGAATACGAAACAGAAAACGTAATTTTGCCTCCCAAGGACTTTGTGAGAACTTATTTATAAAACAGTGTATTTGTGTGAAATATATGTATGTAAAACACACTATTCAAAGTTTACTAGGGCCTTACCTTAGTGTCAGGCACTGTTTTAAGTACTTTATATGTAGTGACTCACAGAATTCCCATATTAACCCTATGGGGTACATGCAATTATTAGTCCTTATTGTGCAGTTGAGACACTGATACTTAGACAAACATAACCCTTGCTTAATGTACTTTGTTTCAGTGTACCTATCATTTAAATTTTTACTGCTTTGGACAAGAAGGGTTCCTTTATATATATTGAGGCTGATGAAGGCAAAGTATTAAGGTTATTGTGAGATGAGAGCATAAAGTTCCTAGAGACCATTTCCCTTGAGCTCGATCTGCAACAGCATTATGGCTAGAGATCTGTGGGTTTTCCATGCATAAGCAAAATCAC
The DNA here is from genome assembly GCF_040802235.1 of Manis javanica. Classification (NCBI taxonomy): domain Eukaryota; kingdom Metazoa; phylum Chordata; class Mammalia; order Pholidota; family Manidae; genus Manis; species Manis javanica. The sequence goes on along the minus strand of NC_133171.1, from coordinate 31,672,449 downwards.
AGGTACCATACTTAAAATGATGTGATAATAAAGTCATATGAATAAATGCATGTTATTTAGCAATAGGTGACCGTATGGCCTGAAGGACTCCATTTCTGTCTATATAACCTATTTTTCCACTATTTTAAGGGAAAGAGAGACAACAAACTCTCTTACCTTAGAACATTTGTTGTATAGGATGGCTTGATTCATGTCAATGTGCTTTCCTTTATGATTTATTTCCACTGAGTAATAAGCTGGGAGACTAAGGTAAGTGTGATATGGTGGGCATCAATTGCCTGCCAAAATTTACTGGATATCCAATGACATGATCAAAATTTGAGCCTTTGAAAAATATACAGGCAAGCACTAAAACAAATGACCCTCACTCTACATGGGAATGTGATGGCATGTCAAGACTCAACATGCTTACAAGGCAGGGCTGCTGTGATCACTCCACTTCTTTGATACTCACAGACTGTGAAAACGATGAGATGAATTACTCTTTAAATACTAATAAAAGTTCTGGCAATTGTCTGTGGACCTGAGTCCTAATGGTTCTGTTCTCCAGGTGTAAGGGCCTGACATTGTATTATGCTAACAGTTGGACTCAGTTCCTCTTAGAGAGGAATTGACTTTGGGAAACTATTTAGATGGGCTGGTTAGAGTAGATGGTGGACTCTAGTTTGATTGATAGAAGCGTGAGCCTGGGCTACAAAAAGAAGATAGCTAAACTGCCCTGCCTGGGGTTAGGAGGGAAATTTGGTTTGTTCTAACCTAGAGAGTCAGTTGGAGCAAAATGAAGCAATGACAAGAAGACAAAGACATGGGGTAGAGCAGCCAGGTACTTACTGTGGAGGTGGGATGGCTGAAACACAGGCTGAAATTTGTTTAGGGGGCCATCGCATAAACCTTTCCCTTCCGTATCTGCGTGTGGCAGATCTATCTCAAAGTGTGAACGGCTTTGTTAATTTGGTAGAAACCAAAGAAGTTGATTGTCACTTTTAGACATACATAGTAAGGAGTAGAGTCCCTGTGGGTGGAACCACAGAAGGCTTTGGGATCTGCATTCATCTTGGAAAGGTCTTTGGACTTTCACAGTTTATGCAGAGCTCAAGGATCTAGTAGAAAGCAACTGACATCGGAGGCTTGAGAAAATCTATTTTGAATTCTTACTTATTTTCTAGCTACTTAAAAAATAAAGGAACAGAAAGTATGAACTTAAGAATTTACATCCTTCAAATACATTTTCCATAGGTGGCATCAAATAGTGGATTTACACTGTTTTGGCAGCTAAGAGCTGAAGGTGAGGAAAGATTGGAATGAAATATCCCCAGATTTTGAAAGTAGTTATCTGTAACTGTTGGGGTCATGTGTATATTCTCTTTGTATTTTGTGAATTTTATAAATTAGATAAAATACATATTGTATGTACTATTGCTTTTAATTCAAATGCATACAAAAGTAGAAAAAGACCAGTTATCAATGAAGCACTTGAACCCATTGCCCAGCTTCAAATGAGAAATTTTCAGCTCTTTAATTTTCTTTCTTTCTCCACTAAAATAAAAAAATTCTATTTTATCTGTAGATACTTCAGTATATATCACTAACAGATGGGAAACTTTTTAAATCACAACCACGATACCATTATCAAACCCCACAAAGTTAGCATTAATTTATTATTATCTAATTGCTGTGTTAATTAGGATTGTCTATAAAAGTTTATTTTTTAAGAGCTTATCAGGATTCAAACAGGTTCTACAAATGCATCTGTATGGTATAGGTCTTACAGTTTGTTACCAGGATAAAAATTCTCCCACTGTGTTTGTTTCTGTCTGTGCTCTTTTTGTGTCATTTTTTCAGTGGAATTTCCTGTACTGTGGATTTGGCTGTCATTTAACTTGTTTTCCTCTATTGCCCATATTTCTCATAAACTTGTAGATATGGATCCTTGATTAGATTCATGTTCAGGTGTTTTAACGCATTATAGGAGGTACTGTGTAGTTTTAACATGACACTAGAAGACATATGCTGTCTGTTGCATATTTAACTATGTTATGATTGATCAGTTGGCTTGAGTAGTGTCAGCTTGATGCAACCATTATATAGTTTTCCATCAACCTTTGACTAAATGGTTCAAGCAGTCATTATTTCTTTGGTGGTTACAAAATGGTGATGTTTCTCATTTCTATTATTTATGCTACACTTATTAGCTCAGTTCTATTAAGAACTACTTCTCATCAATTATCTGGCTAGTTCATATTATTTAGTATTAGCTATCTATTGCTTCATAATAAATTACCACAGACCTTAATGGCTTAAAGCAATAATAAACATTTATTATTATTATGGACTCAGAATAGTTTCCTCTGCTTTTAGGTCAACTACCTGTAAATTCAGCCTTTATCTAACTGCCAGAGGGACTGTATAAAATAGTCTGATTTATTCAAAATGTTCAGTGGATAGGCCCATTTAATCCTTAAATTTAATAATTTGAGGTAGGCAGAAGTGGCAATGACTTCTGACCTAGCTTTGGAAGTCATTAACTGTCATTTCCAGACTATCCTATCATTCCCACAGTTCAGCCCTATTCAGTGTGGGAGGGGATGTGTCTCCTAGAAGGTAAGAATCACTGGGGGCCACTGGAGTCTGGCTACCATACTTGAAAATACCATTTATAGGAAAGTAGGTTAAACACATTCATCTTTCTCTTTATCCAATTTCAGAATAACGAGTGGTGCACTCACAACCTCCATAGGTGACAAAGGTTGGGAGGCAGTGATTGTTACATCCATGTGTTTATATATTGGTACGTTTAAATCCATTAATCCAGACATTATTCTCTGTGATTCTGAAATTTTTCTGTCTTTGGTGAGTGGGAGTTGGTTCCTGTCTTCTCTTAAAATAACCCTCACAGTCTTTGATAACTCCTTGCTTTTGGGCACAAAAAGACATCCAGGCTCATCCTACCCAGAGCAATCTCTAGATTCATGAAATCCCTATCAAAATACCAATGACATTTTTCACTGAACTAGAGCAAGTGATCTTAAAATTTGTATGGAACCATGGAAGACCCTGAATAGCCAAATCAATTTTGAGGAATAAGAACAAAGCTGGAAGTATCATGCTTCCTAATTTCAACCTACTGTATAAAGCCATAGTGATCACAACAGTATGATGCCGGCACAGAAACAGATGCATAAGTCACTGGAACAAATAGCCCAAAATAAACCCAAACTTATATCGTCAATTAATCTATGACAAAGAAGGCAAGAATACGCAATGGGGAAAAGACAGTCTCTTCAATATTGTGCCGGGAAAAGTGGGTGGTAGGTACATGCAAAGAATGAAATTGGATCACCATCTTATACCACATACAAAATAAACTCTAAATGCATTCAAGACCTAAATATAAGACCTGAAGCCATAAAACTCCCAGTAGAAAAGCATCATCATTAGTAATTTTTTTCTGGATATGTCTCTCCAGGCAAGGGAAACAAAAGCAAAAATAAACAAGTAGGACTACATCAAACTAAAAAGGTTCTACACACCAAAGGACACCACTGACAAAAAGGCAACGGGAGAGTATATGTGAATGATCTGACAAGGGGCTAAAAATATAAAATATATAAATAACTCACATGACTCAATACCAGAAAAACAACCAGTTAAAAAATGACCTGAATAGACATTTTTCCAAAGAAGGCATACAGAGGCCAACAGCTCACATGACTAATCATCAGGGAAATGCAAATCAAAACCACAATCATATATCACCTCACACCTGTCAGAGTGGCTAATATAAGAAAAAAACATGAAGAAATAACAAGTGTTGATGAAGATGTAGAGAAGAGAGGAATCCTTGTGCACTGTTGCTGGGAATGTAAATTGGTACAGCCACTGTGGAAAGCAGTATGGAGGTTCCTCAAACAACTAAAAATATAAATACCATAGGACCCAGCAATTTCACTTCTGGGAATTTACACAAAGAAAACAAAATTACTGATTCAAAAAGATATATATGCACCCCTATGTTTATTTCAGCATTATTTACAATAGCCAAGATACAGAAGCAACCTAAATGTCCATCTGTAGGTCAATGAACGGATAAAGAAGACATAGTACATATATACAATGGAGTATTAGCCATAAAAAAGAATGAAATCTTGCCATTTGTAGCGATATGAATCGACCTAGAGGGTATTATACTAAATGAAGTAAGACAAAGACTGATACCATGTGATTTCACTTATATATGGAATCAAACAAAAACAAATAGACTCCTAAACAGAGAGAACAGACTAGTGATTGCCATGGGAGAAGAGAATGTGGGAATGGGTGAAATAGGGGAAGGGATATAAAGAGGTACAAACAAAATGATATATATTTGGTAATATATTGTTGATCATTGTGCTGTATATCTGAAACCAATATAATATTGTGTATCACCTATAGTTCAGTTAAAAAATGAAAAAAAGATATCCAGGCTCATATCATACATTTCCTTCATGTGGAATGTCCAATTCGGCAAATGATATTTGGAGATGACGATTTTGGCACTAGAGCTATTCATGGCTACTGGGTTATTATTATTTCTAGACTTATTTAGTGGGCATAGCGGGGAAATAAGTTTTTAGAAAAAGAAAATTTTGTCATGAACTTATATGTCATTTCTAGTCCAAATTAAAGATGAGAAGATTTTACTTGATTTTATGTTTATACATCTTTATGCTAAAATCTTTTTAATGAGAAATAGTCATATAATTACTCATTATGTAATTCTTATCTGTAGTTTTAAAATGACTATACCAATGATCCCACTAACATCGAGACCATAGGCTGCAATTTAGGATGTCTTTATGGTTCATTTTGTCCTTAGGATATAAATCACTGTATAGCCAAAATGCTTTTTAAAATCAAGTGAATTAAATCTCTAGTTGGTATGCCACCAACTTGAAATACAGTTGGATTCATTTATTTTCTTATTTCCCTTCAGTGTTTAGGAATCACTTTTTCTTGTTTGATTTACCAGGTGAAACATTTACCTAGTTCCAGATAAAAAAAATATAAAGTAAATTGTATTTTTAAAAGTCTAACTTTCAGCCCTGTCATTTCTTCTTCTCTTCCTCACCCTGTAGGTAATCATTTATATTTTTTTCTGTAATCTTCCCTTGCTTTTTTTCTTATAAAAACATGAGCAATATGTATATATGTGTTTTGTATATCTGTGTATATATTTATATTTACCTATCTCTATCATTCCCTTTTCTTTTATGTTTCATTACACTACTTTTTTCACTTAGGATTGCTCCATAGCAACATATAGTCTTTTTCTTTATTGCTGCCTAATCCTCCATTGTATAAATATTCTTCAGCTTTGCTGATGCATTTCTCCTTTTACATCCACATTCTCTGAGCTCCTATTTACTTATTTTGTCTGTGCTGCTCATTTTTGCATCTAACTTGTTTTTGTGAGTTTTGGTTTTCCTCCATTGTGCTTTTCTTAAAGGAACACATCTGCATATCACCCTCCGTCACAGTCAGGATAAGACTCTGTTAAAAGAAACTGAAGCTTATTAAAAATTTTAATAGTTTACTTGCGTGAAAACCAGTTGAATCAGCAGCATCCAATCTAGCTGATGGACAGGAGCTCTGAGAGCTGCACAAAACCAAAGAGTACAGCAGAAGGGGGTGGGAACGAGGAAGCTGGTTGTTGAAACAGCAGGTTGGTTACGGCAGGGTTACTTGCCTGTAGGGACCAGGCAGATTGCCAAACCCGTGCTCACCGGGCAGCCCCTGACCGGCAGGCCTAAGATTCCGTTTCTGAAAGAGCGGAAACTAAAGGGAAGCCTCGGTCTGGTGATGTGGGGCTCAGCATAAGCCGCTCCATTTCGGGCCTGTTGTCTTGTTTCTAACAAAGGTCAAACAAAGCGCAACTTAAATGAAGTACAATTTACTTAAAAACATGTACGAAACACATGTACCTCTAGGGGCAAATTAGCACTAAGCAGACTTTTTTTTTAAACCTCGGCTGCCGACTCACCGCAGAAATGGTTGCTGTTTGCGCTGCGCCAGGGCGCATCCCAGGAGCGTAAAGACCTGTGAACTCTGCCTTTTTAGTATACTCTCAGTTGAGAAATTACATTAGAACACAGCTGGATCTGTGCATGCTCACGTACTTGGAACGGAAAGCAAGGCCTCGAGCAGTTCCCAGGAGCGGAGCGCACGCACAGCCCCAGCCTATGCCTGCCTCCCTCCGTCCTTGGTAAGATTCTGCTGTGCTTCCGAAACCACACCTCCTGCCCCCAGCTGGGAGGCGAGAAAACTGATTGCAAACACTGGAATTTATGCTTCTGTGTTGGGACTTAGCCTCTTGAGCATTTAAAAACTATTGTAGCATGTGAGTTATTTTTCAGGAGGAGACTAGACTTCAGCCTTGCTCTGTCTTTAATGTTACCTATAAATTCAACTAAATATTACTCTGCTTCTGGTGAAAAATGAAAGTGTTGAGCCATATCAAACCGAGAGCCTGGGATGAGGAGAAAGACAGGAAAACTTCTTACACACTATTGAAAAGTCTATTAAAAAGAATGCATCTTTTCACTTTAAAAGGGGGATTCTTGTTAAAAGGGGATTGCTTCAATCTAAGATTTAAGCAGAATTGCAAAATATCAAAAGAATAAAATTCTCCTTAAACTTCTGCTACTACTGGAGCTGAATGTCTATGAGGGAAAACCTTAATATTTTTAAACAGCTTTGTTGAGGTGTAATTTACTATCATGAAAGTCACCTTTTTTAAGCTCAGGAAGCTATACGTCTAATAAATCATTCTTTAATAGTCACAAGAGCTACTTCCCTTTTCTAAAATAATTAGCTGCTTTTAAATTAATTTCTTATTATTTAGGTCCAGGACAGAATACTGACCAAGGAACTGGAAGATTTGGTTTTGGGTCCTGCCTTATGTACAAGATGACTGTACGTGTTCTTGACTCTTTCACAATTTCTGGGGCTTAGTTTCCCACCCATTAAATTGGGACTAGGATACCTGCCTTGACTAATTTAGGAAGTTTTAATTAGGAGTGGTGGGAATAATATATGCAAAAAATTCTTTGTTAGCCACAAGTGCTGTACAGTTGTAAGGCATTACTTTATTAGAATTCGAGAAATTTTTTTTTTATTAAGCAAAATAATCTGCTAATAGTTCTGTCTAGCCATGCCTGGCACTATATATTCCAAGGTAAGCATTTGTGACTCTTAAAACAGGCCCTTTGTTCCTCAAGGAACAATGAGGATCTGGGATGGATTTCTTCCCTGCACCTTTAACTTCATGTGCTTTCTTACATCCCCTCCCCATTCTTCATTATTATCACATTAAAAGTAACACAAATACTGAGTCAGTTCCCTGGAGAATGTCCACATTTCTTTAGATAAAGTGAGGTAAATTCGTGTTTCTGAATAATTAAGCTTAGTTGTAGAGCACATTAGAATACAGAAGTTATAAAGCAAACTTAAAAATTGCAAAGAAATAAGGACAAATCATAATGGTTAAGCTAATTCCCCAAAAATATTGCCCTATGGTGGTAGCATCCCAAGGCTCCGGTGTTGTCCTTAGCACTTTCATGGGCTTGGTCAAATTACATGGTTTCTTCAAAAATTTCCTAATATTCAGCTAACACTATTAACTTACTCTTTAGCATATTACCTGTGATATGGAGCACATCAAGCCTTTTCATAGTTGGATTAATTTAAACTTGACTTGTCACTGATTGTCATCTGACAATCTCATATTCAATAGTTCACAAAATACTACTTCTCTGCAGTATCTTCTAAATTAATTCTTTCCTTTCCTTTTCTATGGCTATTTCTTCAAACCAGGCCCTTTATAATGTGCTTGGATTTTAGAACTGTCTTCCTTGTGATCCCCTAATATGCTGCAAAGGGATGTTGAGGTGACTTGAGAATATCTGTCTTTTCCACGGCTATTTCCTGCCCAGGACCTGTTTGCGTGTCTTTCTTGAAGTAAATCAAATCCATTATCTACCCTGTAAGTTTCTCATCCTTCCGTTCCTCCTGTCATAGCCCTTTCTCACAGCTAATGCATAAATTATCCTGTTAGTCAATTTGCTCCATCTCCATGACCATAGGGACATCTGGCTTCTCTCACATTGGTACTTCTGCTTAGAAACTTCAGCATAAAAATTCCTTCTACTTTTTCATCGCACGTCTATTGAGTGATTCATTAACCCAATAAATACTTAATGAATGCATGTTCTATGCTGGGCACTTGGCACTATTCTAGGTATGAGGGATACAATGGTAGCACAAGAGAGCAGGCCCACTGTGAGGGAAAAATAAACTAATATATAAACAAGAAAACAAAATAAGAATGCTGTACTATGGAGAAAGTAAAATATGTCATAGAGAATGATTAGAGGGAGGGATAGTTTTTGGTCAATGAAAGGAGCATGCTTCTGAGTTGGCGAGCTGCTGATATGCTGAATGGAGGCTGGTGGCAAGGGTGCCCCAGACGGAAGACACACATATAGGTCTAGAAGCAGAGCTGAGCTTGGTGTGTTCAAAGGACAGAAGGAGGCTAACTGGACTTGAACACAGTGTGGAATAAGAGAACAGGCCTAAGAGCCTATTCCCAGAGCTCTGACAGGCGGTGGCAGAGGCAGAGAAAAGGTCTAAGAGGTGGCAGGGGCTGGTCATGGAGGGCCTTGCAGGCTATAGGGACGAGTTTAGACATGACATGCTGTGAGAAGTGACTTTTCTTCCCACTCAACAGGTTCACATTTGATCTCTTACCAAAGTAGTTCAGAAATGTATCACACAGCATTGCTAGGCCCACCGAGAGAGGGCCCTTTGGGAAGAGACTTGAACCTAAATGTGAAAGCAAATCCTTAGTAAGCCCTAGTGTGATCACCACGGCTGACAACCTCTCGGTACCAGGAACCTCAGACATATTTTCCCTGGTGCCTGGAATGAGAAGTAGCGGCTCATTTCCATTGCTTAAAAGAATTGAGAAGATGGCATACATGCCATGCTGAGCCTCTTTCAGTTGCCTTTATATGTCTGTCTACAAGCCTACATACAACAGGACATCTAACAAGTCTACGTAGAAATATTTTAAATGTGATCATTAGTCTGTCTTCCTACTTTGCGAGAGTGGAATAGCAGTTAGAATGCAAGTAACCTGCTACTATCTCTCCTAACAAAATCATACTTACCGAACAGTAGCTTCACTCTCTGTGCAAGTCCCACCATTGCGACATTTCATTAAACTGCAAGGAGAAACATCACACTGGCCAATGCTGTGCCCAGCAGTGGGGTGGTCCTCAGGGTGCCCCAGGCTTCTGAAATGGTCATCCTTCTCAGTGTGAACTTGAAGAGTGAAAATACAGCCTTGAAGAAAGGGAAAAATAATTCATATTAAAAATTGTAAGAAATAGATAAAAGAAGAACATTTTTAAAGTAACTTTTTTCAACATAATGCATGTCAATTTTTAAGGAAAAAAAAAACAAGCACAGAGCGGTAAAAATAAACCTTCTACAATATCACCACTCCAGGGAAGACAGTTGTTAATTTTGGTATATTTTCCTATGCTTAGTTGTATTTTCTTTTAAACAAAAATAGAATCCTGCATTAAACTATAGAATATATAGTATTACACCAAAAGTTTGAAATTCATAAATACCATTAACTCTTTTCTCATGCATTAACTATTTTTAAGTGATGGTATAACATTCTTTTATATTTAACTAACCTTCAATTGGTATAGACAATTGACTTATTTCTACTTTTTTGCTATTAGAAATAATACTAGAATGAATATCATTGTCTGTATATCCTTGTACATTTCTAATTATTTTCTCAGTATAAATTCTAGCAGTAAGACTACTAGGGTGAAAGATATGGATGCTTTGAAGTGCACCAAATGTCATAGATATTTTGCAAAATTATGTCTCCACCCCCCCACACTGAAACATCTGCTTCTTCACAATCACTGTAACACAAGAGATCATTGTTTCATTTTTTAATTAAAGTATCATTGATATACAATCTGATGGTGGTTTCAAATTCACAACACAGTATATCATGTTTCATTTTTAAATGAAATAATTAGAATGGTTTATTTTGCTATTTTAAATTGGGATATAACCTTTTAATAAATTTCTTTGTTGTGATTTTTCCTTTTGCTTATTTTGTACTGATTTTCTCTATTCACCCTTTTTACCATTTATTTGAAAGACCTTTTAATATAGTAAGCATATCAGTTATTTGTCATATATTGCAAATAGATTCCCAGTTTAATATCTGCCATTTCATTTTATTTGTGGTGAGGCTTTTGTATGTGTGTGTGTGTGTAGAGAAGTTTGTAGTATTTATATTCTTACATCTATCTTTTGTCCCCTTAGGGATTTTGCCTTCACATGTGTCCTTATAAAAGTGTTTTCCAGACATATACATAGAATCTCACTTATATTTGGAATCCCCAAATGTCAAACTGATAGAAGCAGCGTAGTGGAATGGTTGTTGTCAGAGTCTGGCAGGGGTGGTGGGAGAAATGGGGAGACGCTAGTCAAACTTTGAGTCATAAGATGGGTAGTTATGGAGGTCTAAATTACACCATGATTATAGTTAATAATGCTTTATTGTATACTTGAAGTTTGTTGAGAAAGTAGATCATAAGTGTTCTCACCACATGCACACACAGTAAATAACTGTTAAATAACAGATGTGTTAATAAACTTGACATGGTACTCTTTTCATAATGAGTATACACCAGGCCCTCAAAGATGACTCAGGGAGTTGATCCGATAGAGCCAGAAAGCCAGAAATGACTCAGAGAGGTAGTCAGATGAAGCCACAGGGTCCCAGAGTGATTCAGGAAATGTCTAGGGTCCCCCCAGATAAGAAACATCAGAAGCACAGGCACAGTACAGCCCTTGTCTTCATTCCACTGATCAGAACAAGCCTAGAGAGCTGACTGCTGTCAATCAAGGACCTCTCTGCCCTGCCAAAACCACATAAAAGAAGCCTCAGAATGAGCATCGGACCTGTCTCATCTCAGGCAGGCCCGCTCTGCTGCTCTGTGCAGGGTGCATTAAAACTTAGTTTGCTTTCTTCACTTGGTTTCTTGTTTCATTGTATCTGACTTCCCTGTGACACCGAGCCAAGTCCCTTCCTTCCTAACACCATCATGTTGTACACACCTTAAATAGATACAATTTTTTATTTGTCAATTATACCTCAGTAGACATGGAAAAAAAAAAAAGGGCTTTTCTACCACAAGATTAGATAAATATAAACAAAAGGGCAGTTAAAGAAGAATGTATATGGAACTGTTTGGAATCCTGAAATGCACTGTCATTTTATTCATCTCCAGCACTTACTCAGGGTTTGTTTACAAAGTACTTTCAAATCAATATGGACATCAACCGTACATATAATCTTGACACTGGTAAAAGAAATGCTAGATTAGATTTTATTTCCAAAACATGTTAGAAACTAAAAGCATGGAATAATTCCTTTGGGTGGAAAAAAGGGTTCAACTTTGAAACCTTGTTCTCTCTTGTTTTCACTGGCATTTTCACTGACAAGTACTGTTCTCAGCATGCATGGATATTTTCTTAGTGTAAGAGAACAGTGATTATTCTTGCTTAATCTTTGTTACTCCACCAAATACTGCTATCTACTATTACACAAAAAGCACTAAAATGCTGTACTGACTGAAGACATTAATGCATGCCAGCTGCTTTATACTGAATAACCAGGTAACGTAACTAAGGAAGCAGGGTTTCCCATGCCTTTTGCAGCGTAAAATGCATTCAGCAAAGAACAAACATGTAAGCAGAGGATGTGTTGCTGGGCACCCGCACCTGGGGAGGTCTCCCGCTGCCCACTAGGTGAAACCTCAACCTGGATGTGGTGGATTCCTGACTGATCAGAGAGAATTCACAAACAGGTTGGACGAGGGTAGATAAGGCAGGAATTCGTTAAAGGGAGAGAAGGAGTGAATGTCAACATCCCTAGAGGCTGTGGGAACTGCCACATGCTGACTCCTAGAGGCATGGTCGAGTGTCTGCACCAATCTGCACTGTGTGGGAACTAAGCCCCACCACCCCAAGGCTTGGGGAAGCCACAGGGCACTGGATGGAATGAGGTTATGTTCAAAAAAACTTCTCAAAGCAAAGAAAGGAGATTTTCAGGCAGGCTGCGAAAGAGCATGATCATACAGCTGCCGTCCCATCCGGGTCACCCAGGCGAGGGGAACTTGCAAGCCCAAATCAGAGAACTTAGTAGCCCTTCCCTACTTGTCTGAAGTAAAACAGAGAGAATGAAGACTTGTGCCTAAATCTAGAAAACTGAATGAAGCAGTGAAGTAACAAAGACACTTACCACTGGGAAAAGGGATCTCTTACTAATCTGCCGAGAGGGTTGGACGAGCAGGGAGACAAACAGCAATAAGTTGAAGAAAAAATACACACTTAAAGAAAGGGGAGTGTGGGCAGCCTCAGAGACGAGACATGCTTGAAGGCTTAGGATCTGTGTCTTTTAAGGATTTCAAGAATGGGTGATGGGCCCACAGAGCGTAAGGCTTGACATGTGGTCTTGTGATGTCTACCTCTGCCGAGAGACCTGTCCCCATCCACAGCCAGTCCTCTAGACACTCTGTAAGATAAACTTAACACAAGGGATATATTGATCCTGTTCTCCAAGATAATGGTTACCTCAGCAATGGAAACATACCATTTAGGAAGGCTTGCCGTGCCTTAAGATAGGTCTTTAGTTGGCTAATGACCATGAAATATGTTAGGAATATTATCTCCTAACTACTTGGTTTTTAAAATGGAATCTGAGCCTTAAGACGGAGTCCCTCCTGTTCTTACTATACTATTTATATTTCATCATAGGCAGGAAAAATTAATCATGATGCTTGTCCTGTGTCCCTGTCGGATGGGCCTAGGCTCAGTACAATCTCTGCCATATAACGGCTAGATGACCCAAACCTGACTGTGCGCCAATCTTTGCACCTTTAAATGGGGACAAAAATAACTACTCCATGGGTAAGAGGAAAAAGAATACATAAACTGGCCAGTATAATGCCTGGCAATTAGTAGGTCTTAAATTCCACACTCCTGCACCATCTACCGTTCTGTCTCAGAAATCATTTACAAAAAAATCCTTTATATAAAAAAGGTTCTTTTAAACAAAAAAGGTGGGATGCTAATATTAGGTTTTTGTAGTATTTGTAATCATGCACTGAAAAAAAACTTTGTTAAATGACTACGATATGTATTAAGACTGAAAGTGTTCACTTTAAAGCATTTCTCTTTATATGGATATATGAAATGCTTTTGTCATAAGAAACCACTGAAATGCATTTTTGGCTAAAAACATGGCAATGTTATTGTGATACAATTATTTATTGACCAAAATATATTTCTCAGAGATATAGGGTCTTCATCCACCGTTCCAGAAAACACTTCAGAAGCTGTAAAGGTGTCTTGTCTTGTTAATGATGAGACTTTTGGACTCTGCCCAAGAGTAGGGGCTGGTTGCCAGGGGGACCAGCCTGTGATTAGAGGGTGGGAACTCTCAGCCCCCAGTCCCCAAATGCTGGGAGGGGAGAAGGCAGAAGGGTGGGAGGTTGAGTCAGCCAATGACTGATGACTTGGTTAGTCATGACTATGCAATGAAGCCTTCACAAAAACCCCTGACAAGAACATTTTGCTGTCTCTTTTGCATCTTGCTCCCCCGTTGAAGCTTTCATGTTTGGGGAACCAGAACGGTGTGGGGAAGCACAATGCTTCCACGTGCCACCGAGCCAGGCCCCAAGCTCCACAGGACAGAAGCTCCTTTATTTGGGACCTTGCCCTCTGTCTCTCTTCATCTGGCCCTTAACTGGTGTCCTTTACAGTATCCTTTATTAAACTGCTAAATGCAAGTGTTTTCCTGAGTTGTGTGAGCTGCTCTAGCAAATTAATTAAATCTAACGGGGAGGTCACTGGGACCGCCAGCCTGTAGCTGGTGGGTCAGAAGAACAGGTAACAGCCTGGGGCTTGCACCTGGTGTCTGGAGGGCTGTCTTGTAAGACAGAGAACTTTTAATTGGGGGAATCTGGTGCTGTCTCCAGGCATATAGTGTCAGAACTGAGTTGGCTTCTCAGACACCCTGTCAATATTAAAGAATTACTTGGTGTCCTGCATGGGAAGACCCTCCCCACTCTCACTGGAATGGAGTTGGTATCAGTGTAGTGGAATTTGCCTGAATGGAGCTAGATTTAGAGAACTATTAAGTTAATACAAATAGTTAAGTTTATTTTATGGAGAGATGCCTCATGTCAGTCAACATATCATGCACTTTAAAGGCAATCACAATAGCAGCAGTTGCAGAACATACATTGTATAATTTTATTCCTATTAATATAGCAAAGTTTACTCTGTTCAGTATAGCACTATGTAACTGGTATTCAATAAATACATCCTGCGTGTGATACAAAGGTTATGATAAAGACCTTTGGAGCTTTGAGCTATGTGTATATTGGGAAGTAGGACTGGGTTAGGTAAGTGATAGCTTTTCTTTTGACAGTAAAAGAATATTTAAATTGTTGCAGTGAACTCATGTTTTCCCCTGATGGGCTCTGGTTTGAAGAGTATCATACAATTAAAAAGAGAGAGAGAAAAGTTGAACTAGCAAGAAACTGACTGTACTGACAGTGTAGGGCCCTTGTAGGTTGGGATAACACCTTTCTGGTATTGTTAATGAATTTCAATGTATTTCATGTCTACTCTATTCAGTTGAGTAATAAATATTTGATAATCCCTATATCACAAACACTAGCTGTGGTGACATTAGAATAGTAGATGGAAGGGATCATAGATTTCCCCATGTTCACACTACTCAAAAGAATTTTAAATTCTACATCAGGACTACATAGGTCTGTTGGTGAAAGTAACAGACCTTAGAACAGCGGTGAAAAGTATGGATCTTCTTCCCAGAAAAATGCACACAGGCACATCAAAATTGTATGTATGATTGCTGAAGATGCAAGGATCTGCTGAAACCTATCCATGAACTTCAACCAGACACCCTGTAGCTTGTGAAGGGTGCAACCATGGAGAGGAGGAACAATTCCTCTTAGGTGAGATAAAAGAGTAGCACCTTCTTTGCCTGGCACATGTAGATCATTTAACTTGGAGAAGGGTCAGACAACTCAATATCTTTGTGAACATTAAAGGTTATAGGGAAAATAATGGCTCATTATAAACCATCTCTAAAACAGAACAAATGGGCTTTGTTTGTTGTGAAGATTGCACAGTGAAGATTTACATTTTATTGAGAACTTCTGCATTAGAATTACTTACCAGGAATATTTATAGAAGTGTGGAAGCCTAAATCAGATAATCTTTGAGTATATGATTTAATCACCATTATAAAGACAAAGTGAGTGACAGACAGCAAGTTCCACTTCATTGCGTGGATGAGGTGCTCTTCACAGTCACCAGTTTATGCGCACCTTTCCTTGAATACAATGTTTTTAAAAACTCACTGAGTTCTTTACAATCCTTTTCAGATTATCTCCTGCTGTGAAAGAGTGGGTTGAGCCATTCCATCTAGTGCAGTGCCTCATTACACTTCAAACTATTCTTTCAGATGCCCTTCTGAGGACCAGCACTGATGACAGACTTAAAGAAAAAGTTTCTTTGAGAGCCTTGACGCAATGAATTAGCTTTATTGGACCCTGACCTTGTCTTATTTTGGATTAGCTTTGTTGCTGTCATATTTTTCAGGTACATTTAAAAGTTGTTTTTGTTTCTCAGATTTTGAAACAAGTAGGAATAGTGTAAAAACCATCCATGCCTTACCTTCAAAACCGGCTTTAAAATCGGCTCCATTTGGTAGGAGTTCTGGAGTGTATTCACAGTAGCCACCTACATAAAACTGGCTGAAGACATTGAGACCAACCAGTCTTCCCGGTGAGATGGTGGATTTATTTTTATGATCATCTACCTTCAAAAGGAGAAGAAGTTGCAACCCATTAAAAAAGGAATTAATTTCCCTGGGTCAACTATTAAGATACCTCTTTTGTTATTTCCCACTAACTTGGCATGAAAATTTACGAAGACTTGAATTTTGAAGAAATAAAAAATACCACCACTTAACTCTTTGTTTCTCTGCTGATATCTGTTACCATGGATATATTAATATAGTAGTCGTGGTTTTGCATTTCAATCAAAATCTCAGTTTTTTGAAGACAGAGCTAGCACGCAGCTGGCCCTCCTCCATCCAGCTTTGTCCCTTCTCCCATCCACTCTGCATAGAACCATCAGGGTCATTCATCAAAACATGGAAATCGGCTGTGGTATCCATCCACTCTTACATTTCTCAGTAGCTCTCCTTAGGTCTCTGGATAAAAATCTAAACTTCTTAGCATGGCATCTAAGTCTTTTCATGAAACAGACCGTTTCCATCTCTAACCACATCTTTTGCTTTCCGCCACCTTCAGCCACCGTGAACTTCTTGCATTAATTCCTTAAGCCCACACTGGTCACTGTTCTTTTTCCCAGCTCCAGTTTATTTGAAGTTACACTTAAGCATCGCCTTTTGGGGGAAGCATTTCTGAACCGTCCCTCTCTCTGTGTGTCATCATCCCTCTCATTTATTCCCACACGTGCAGCTGCAGCCACCACTCTGGTCCTTCGTTTTGTGCATCTATCTGTGGGGCAGCATTGTGGCCTTTTTGCTTCTGTACCTCAGCCCAGAGCTGACAATACTTTTGTGTTCAGTAAGGTTGTGGGACAGATGGTTTTACCTTCAGCCAGCCCACTCGGAAGGACCTCCCCAGATGCACCGTGTGGATCCCGAGGCTCAGATCAAGGGGATCGCCGCTGATACTTGCTACGCCAGATCCCAGGTCATAACTGTAGACCACACTGCCGTTGCGCAGACCCAGGGCCAGGAAGTCATTGCTGTTCAACCCTGGAATGAGAAGATGCAGGGGCATGTTCACCGAGGACAGGCAGGAGCCCAGGCAGCCTCCTTTCAGTCTGGTTCTGAGTTACAGACCAGTCCCGTAACCCACAGCAGACATTTAGCTTCTCATCGGTACTCGGGTATGCGTGCATCTGAGTAGTACTCATACCCCCAGAAACTGTCTGAGCACAAAGAGCTTTTCATGAAGCTCTGAGGGTCTGGTCAACCTAGGAGAATGATCAATGCCTAAAAAGTTAGCATTAAAATCTCCTTTTTTATCTGAGTGAAATTCAGTGCATTTTATAGTAAGTAGAACTTCACAAGAGTAGAACTGTTATGTTAATGAAATTCAAAATAACCTAGCTTCAGCTTTGACGTTCTCTCTATGGTTTGAGAAGAGCATAAAGAACTGGTTCCCTGGTAGCTCAGGGTATGTTACCATTGTTCTATTGCAAAAGCTCTTGACCATGACTAGTTAAAGGTGGGTTGTTTCCGTGTTCCCTCCTGTCTTCCTGTATCTGTTCAGGGCCCTCCAGGCAGAACTGCGAGTTGTAAGATCCAGAGGACTCTGGGGATCCAGCTCACATAGACCCACGGGACAAGGCAGGTGGTGGGGAGAAACCCAGCATCAGACACTAAAGGAAGGTCGTGGTGTTGGTTTGGTGGCATTAGGAAGGCTGGGGATGGTCAGCGGTCTAAGCCCCAGCAGGTGGACAAGAACACACATAGGTCAAGGCAGAGATTCTAGCGCCGGGTGGAGGCAAGATGTGTATCCACACGGAGGAGGGACCTAAATATATCACCAGTTTCTGAAACGTGTGTTTGTGGACCTTAATACACAGGGTTTTGCTGGTAGGGAAATGAGGAAAGGACTTTTGCTTGGAGGAAAAATATAAAGACCCAATAGAAACAAAATGTTTAATCACAGGGCAAAAAACAGAAGTGATGCCTTACATGTGGACAAAACTGGTTATGAGTGTGTACAACCCCTCACCCGCCCCCAGGCC
This sequence comes from Manis javanica, assembly GCF_040802235.1. Taxonomy (NCBI): domain Eukaryota; kingdom Metazoa; phylum Chordata; class Mammalia; order Pholidota; family Manidae; genus Manis; species Manis javanica. The sequence continues at coordinate 31,654,482 of NC_133171.1, read as the reverse complement.
GCTCTTGGCTTGTTTGACAGGCCAATCAGGCTAAAGGAGACAAAGATCTGTAAGGGTGGGGGTTTCCAGATAGCAGGGAGGTGGGCTTCCTAAGGCACTGGAAAGCAGAAGACAGAAATATTATGTGTTGATATTGGAATGGTCTGCCATGGGCCTTGAGCTGAGTTATTTTTGGAAGCTCCTTAAGTTATATTAAGAATATAATATGCAGCCAGGGTCTAGAGTCACCGTGTTAAGTGCCACACCATTGGCTAAGCATGTCTGGAAATTACAGCTTGATTTCATTTTCTCTCTCTCTCTTCTCTCTCTCAACACTACAGCAGGTTAGCTGGGCTGTAAATTTAAAATAGGAAGAACTCCCAGGAGAAAAGAGATTCAGGAAGCAGGCAGAAAGGAGAAAAACCATTCCTAGGGATTGGAGACCATCCTTCAGGCAGCTTTTGGGTTATAGAAGACATAGGGAGAGATTTAAGAGATTTTTCTGTGGGTTGTGAATGAGGATCTTTTCGAGAAATTGTCATGGGCATCTGAATTGTTGTTATAAGTGCTTAGACTGTTGGAGATGGTATTCTGCCAACTGAACTGGAGGCAGAAGAGGATTTACGTGAGCCACACCCTCTCCTTCCTTCCCTCTCCCTTCCTTCAGCCCCTGCGAGCCTGTATCATGCCAGGGCCAACATGACCCCAAGGTTCTCCCAGCCTGGTTGGGAGGAGACAGCAGGGGTGTCTCAAGTTCATGGGCGGCAGAGGAGAAGCTGCAGGGGGTGAGGGAACAGAATGGTGACAGGGTGGGGTAGAGGGCTAAGAACTCTGAAAGGAAGTGATTTTTTTGTGTTGGTTTCTGGGCTAAGCCATAAAACAACAAATGAGAATTAGCTAGCCAGCTAGATGAGGGATGGGGCGGTGCTGAAGAGGGCCGCTCAAAGCAGAGGGAGTGACGTCATGAGCCCCTCAGGGCAGCGGCCCAGTTTGCTTGCAGAGCTGCTGGGAGCTGGGCTGGGTAGCACTTAGTGTCTGTGGCAGTAAGAGCAGTATCTTTTTTTTTTCAATTAATTAATTAATTTATTTTGTTGTCATTAATCTACAATTACATGAAGAATATTATGTTTACTAGGGTCTCCCCTTCACCAAATCCCCCCCCCCAAACCTCATTACAGTCACTGTCCATCAGCATAGTAAGATGCTGTAGAATCACTACTTGTCTTCTCTGTGTTGCACAGCCTCCCCATGCCCCCCACCACATTATACATGCTAATCATAAGGCCCCCTTTCTTTTTCCCCACCCTTATCCCTCCCTTCCCTCCCTTTCTCCCCAGTCCCTTTCCCTTTGGTAACTGTTAGTCCATTCTTAGGTTCTATGATTCTGCTGCTGTTTTGTCCCTTCAGTCTTTCTTTGTTCCTATAGTCTTTGGGTTTGAGGTGAGTCTCTTGTAAGCAGCATATAGATGGGTCTTGCTTTTTTATACATTCTGTTACTCTGTGTCTTTTGATTGGTGCATTCAGTCCATTTACTTTTAGGGTGATTATTGAAAGATATGTACTTATTGCCATTGCAGGCTTTAGATTCGTGGTTGCCAAAGGCTCAAGGTTAGTCTCTTTAGTATCTTACTGTCCAACTTAACTCGCTTATTGAGCTATTTTAAACACTGCCTGGTCATTCTTTATTTTTCTCCCTTCTTATTCCTCCTCCTCTGTTCTTTATATGTTGGTTGTTTTATTCTGTGCTCTTTTGTGCTTCCTTTAACTGCTTTTGTGGGTAGTTGATTTTATTTTTTGCCTTTAGTTAGTATTTGTTTGGTCTGCTTTCTTTGCTGTGATTTTATTTTCTCTGGTGACATCTATTTAGCCTTAGGAGTGCTCCCATCTAGAGCAGTCCCTCTAAAATACCCTGTAGAAGTGGTTTGTGGGAGGCAAATTCCCTCAGCTTTTGCTTGTTTGGGAATTGTTTAATCCCTCCTTCATATTTAAATGATAGTCGTGCTGGATACAGTATCCTTGGTTCAAGGCCCTTCTGTTTCATTGCATTAAGTATATCATGCCATTCTCTTCCGGCCTGTAAGGTTTCTGTTGAGAAGTCTGATGATAGCCTGATGGGTTTTCCTTTGTAGGTGACCTTGTTCCTCTCTCTAGCTGCCTTTAAAACTCTGTCCTTGTCCTTGATCTTTGCCATTTTAATTACTATGCATCTTGGTGTTGTCCTCCTTGGGTCCTTTCTGTTGGGAGTTCTGTGTACTTCCATGGTCTGATAGATTATTTCCTCCCCCAGTTTGGGGAAGTTTTCAGCAATTATTTCTTCAAATATACTTTCTATCCCTTTTTGTCTCTCTTCTTCTTCTGGTACCCATATAATATGGATATTGTTCCTTTTGGATTGGTCACACAGTTCTCTTAATATTGTTTCATTCCTGGAGATTCTTTTATCTCTCTCTGCATCAGGTTCTATGGGCTCCTGTTCTCTGGTTTCTATTCCATCAATGGCCTCTTGCATCTTATCCATTCTGTTTATAAATCCTTCCAGAGATTGTTTCATTTCTGTAATCTTCCTCTGGACTTCATCCCTTAGCTCTTGCGTATTTCTCTGCAGCTCCGTCAGCATGGTTATGAGCTTTATTTTTAATTCTTTTTCAGGAAGACTGGTTAGGTCTATCTCCTTCTCAGGGTTTGCCTCTGTGATCTTGGTCTGTATCAATTTCTTCTGCCTTTCATGGCAATAGATATATTTGTGGGGAACTGGTGCATGTGTTGGGTAAGAGAAAGTCCCTTCTTGCCAGTTTGTGGCCTTCCTCTCCTGGGAGAACAGCAACCTCTAGTGGCTTGTGCTGGGCAGCTGCCTGCAGATGGGGTTTCTGATCTTGCCCGGCCACTATGGAGTTTATTTAGCTCTGCAGTTGCTGTGGGCATGGTCTGCCTCAGGCTGCTGCTCCAATATGACAGAGCCGCATTGGAGGGGCAACAGGCGAGAGGCTGTTTATTGTGGTGAGGGACCTCTGAGCTGTGCTGTGGGCCTTCAGGGGCCCAGAGTTCCCCGGGATTCGCAGCTGCTGGGCTGTGTCCTGTGGCACTTCCGTTCAGCTGTGGGGTCCCTGTACCTTTAAGACTTTCAAAAAGCACTCGCTTTTCTTTGTCCCGGGTGCAGCGGTTGTGGGGACCCACTCACAGGTCTTACTGTCCTGTTTCCCTAGTATCCAGCACCTCACACACTGTGTCTGTGCTCTGGTGCGGGTGGCTGGGGCTGGGTGTTCAGCAGTCCTGGGCTCCCTCTCCCTCCCTGCTCCGACTCCTCTCCTCCCGCCGGGAGCTGGGGTGTGGGGCGCTTGGGTCCTCCCGGACCGGGGCTTGTATCTTACCCCCTTCGCGAGGTGCTGGGTTCTCGCAGGTGTGGATGTGGTCTGGCTGTTGTCCTGTGTCTTCTGGTCTCTCTTTTAGGATTAGTTGTATTTGTTGTATTTTCAAAAATACATATGGTTTTGGGAGGAGATTTCCACTGCTCTACTCATGCCACCATCTTGGTTCTCCAGTAAGAGCTGTATCTTTAAGGCCTAATGTACTGCAATGGATGATACAAGTATTTTACTGGAGACTTTCAGAAGCCATGAAAGGATTGTGAATAAGAGAATTGTTAGACCTGGAATTTAGAAGACTCTCACAGTAATGATGAGGGCAGAACACAGAGGCAGGTGAGTCTTGGAAGGTCATTCAAGGTCATTCTCTTTCCAGGAGAGGAAAGATAAAGATCTAAATAAATCAAGGTGGTTGGCAGAGGGTCAGAAAAGAGAGGAGCACCTTGTGTAATGTGGGAGGAAAATTTGAAGAGAGATCAGTTTGGAGGTCAGAGTTGAGAAAGAGGGAGGAGTTGAAGGAGATTTTGAAGAATCTGGTTTAAAGATCCAGGTGCAATGACAGGGGAGGATATGGAAACAAGAGCCTAGAAAAGGAGCAGCCTGGGGAAAGAGGCTGACTTCGGTTTACAGGTACTCCTGCCCACGCACGGGTCCCAGGGAGCAGAGTGGGGCTGCACCAAGAGGTGGGGGCAGGGAGGTCCGGAGGAGAGCCATCGGACGACCAGGCAGGTGACCGCACCTTATAGTCCCTGGGCCTGCCAGGGTTGCTTTCTCCCCTGGCCACTCCTTCCTCCACAGACCTTCCTTCAGAGTCAGCCCCGAAGGTGGGTGATGAGTAGATGAGAGAAAGGAAGGCATGTAACCACCAGGGCTGGTCCTGGAAGTGGACAGTCTTTTGGGGCCTTGAAAATGCTCTGGATCTGTTTGGCAAACCTGGAAGTCCACCACAGTCACTTGTCACAAATACAGGTTCCAGACCCACCTCATACCACTTGCGTGAGACTCTTTGAAGCTAGGTCCTGGAAATACATATGTTTTTTAACAGGCTCCCCATCTCTTTATGAAACCTGACCGATGTTAGTACCTCTAGGAGGACCAGGGCACATGAACTGCATCCTTGGTTTAATGCTCTGCTGTCACTTCTTGAAATCTTTTGAAGTGTATTTTGGAAGCGAAGTCTTGGGATGGTGGTGCGTGAGTGGGGACAGAGGCAGTACACATGTACACAATGCACCTCGCTGCTTCTTGTCCCCCCACCCCTTTCACATGTAGTGTTTGTGATACCCCGTGAGAAACAGAATGCCCCCAGTATAAGGACTCCAGTGGGACTCAGAACGAGTAAGATTGGGTGGGTGGCAGTGCTGACGACCTCAAGAGGCTGTGCTTTTCATCTGACCCAGAACTTGCTTCAAGCGCAGAAAGGCAGAGGTGGTCTACGAAACGCGGATGACCAGGAGGCCTTAGCATTCTTTCTTGGGCTAACAGTGCAGCACAGAGTACAAGCTATGACACGTTTGAAACCATCACCAATGGATGGATTTGTCAGTGTCAGTGTTTCTTTAGCACATTATTCAATGAGCAGCTCTGAGAAACACATGGGCAATTGGTATTTTTTACATTTGTCAACTCAACAAGTAATATGATATTTGGTATTTATTTTATTATACAGAGATTTTTAGTGATTGACACAGTGAGTTTTTAAGGAAGAGACTTGGAACTAAGCTCACTTGGCATGCAGAACCCGGCGCCACAGTGACTCTCAATGAAATCGGGTTTAGGAAGATTTTCAGACAAAGCCAGGGAGGCTTGTTGGATATCCCCTGGGACCTGCTGCTAAGGAGGGATTTAGAGAGATCATGTTGTATAAGCGGTGAGAAGGGTAAGGAGGAAGCAGTAGGAGGGACTTCAGGTGAAGAGCAGTTCCGACTAACAAGATCTAGGAAGTGAATACAAAATCCTCTTAGAAGGTACAGAAGAAAAAGAAAATGTGGTCTCTGGCTTGAAGGGAAAGTTACGCAGGGAGCTGTTCAGGGCTTTGGCATTATAACGACAGCCATGACTGTGGTCAGAGGGAACCTCATGGGGAAAGAAGATGAGGCGCAGTGGTCAGAATAGCATCTGGCCTCCTAATGGACTGGGGACGATGGCAGCCGACGGAAGCAAGGACTTGGTCTAGGTGAATAAGGGATGGTGGTAGGTGTGATGATAAAGATGGAAACAAGGCAGAGGAGGCCACTACGGATATTCTGGAAGGAAAGTCCCAAGAGGCTGAGACAAGGAGTTGCTGGGCCAGTCATGCTGTCTCAGATGGTTCCTGTGAGTGTGTGACGCCAGCTGTGGGTACGGATGGTGGTGGTGGCAGTAGATGCTAAGTACATAAAACTTCGGGAGGAAAAATAAAATGTGTCACAAGCATGTGATTACACTTAAGTTTGTGACATTTTGCTCTCTTAATTACTTACAAGTATTTATTGGATTAATTTGTTTTTAAGCATAAAGGTTTCCATATTTATACCCGGTTCCCCAACCTGGCTGGACCCTGCCAGTCTAGCTTCTGATTTAATGGGTAGATATGGACAAGAGCATCAAAGGTTTCAGACCTTTCAAAAGAGAGAAAATGGAGAGAGAAAGTACACTGAAGTGTACAGCAATCCTGCCCACTTTATGGCAATTGCAAAGGAATTCTTATGGGAAAAAAAAGACGCAAATTAAGTAACAGTAATTAGAGGTCAGCTAATTAGCTTCCCCTTGCAGGAAGGCCTGGAGAAGAAGAGCTGGTGGTTGAAACCATTGCCTTGTGGGTGAGGTCCTCACAAGGAAGAAAGACTTGTGTGGAAAAGAACAAATGCAGGCCTGTGCATGGGAGAGAATTTCTGGGATCACCCGCCCTGCTGTTTCTCCGGCCGATTCTGGTCAGTCATTGCACGTTGTTAATCGTGAAGCCACACACACTTGCTGCTTGGCAGGACTCCCCCGAAATCAGAACCACTGGCCTGGGAAGAGCCAGAGGTCCTCTCTTCCCAGAGGTCCTGCACAGGGTTCAGAGCTGCAGGAAGGCTGTTTCTTGGATTACTTGGAGGGGCATTTTGGACGTGTAAAACAGACGTAAGAAAATGCACAGAATTCCCCGTGCTTTTCAGCACTCACCAGTTAAGCCAAAGTTTATTGTGTCACAAAGATGTTGTGACTTTTCTCTTTGAGTTGAACCAACAGCATTTTAATTCCAATAGGAAAAAAAAGCTTTCTGAGTATTTTAATTTAGAAGGAAGTTTCAATTTATTAGTAGAGAAAGAATAGATGTGATGTGTTATTATTTCTTCAAACTGTTCTTCCAGTACGGTTAAGTATCATCATGTATTACATCTGACTTATCCCTCTACAAATGATAGTGGATGTGAAGCCTACAGCCGCCAGCAGAGCCCCTTGCAACAGGCGCGTTTGACCTTGGCTGCTTTGCTGACTGAGCCTCTGGCCGCTCACTCGCTCTCATTTCCCTCTTTTGAAAAAGTGGTGATACTAACACCTTGGAGGATTATCGCTAGCAATAACTCAAAGTATTTTAGAAGGTCTTCCCAAATGGATGCAGAAATTCTCGGCGACAATGGATTTCTCCTCTCCCTTCTTCCTGTCCGGCCCAGGGCCTCCACGGAGACAGCGCTGTGACTTTCTGGCCCAGTGAGCCTTTCTTGGCGAATGGCTCCTGGTTGCTGCTGGGAGCCCCCTTCTGGGGGAACCAGTCCCTTTGCAGACACTGTGTGTGCATGTCTGGCTATAGTTCTAGGGCCTGTAAATCTTTTAGCTTTCTGAAAGAAGGAATTACCTTTTAGTTAGATATTTCTGACATTGCTGTACATGATGCCGACACACAGACACGAGGGTAAACCTAATGGAGCTGCAGCTGCCGTTCCAGTGGCTGGGAGGTTGTATATTCGGTTTTTAGAAAGGAAGCTAGGTTACATATGAATAACAAGTCAGATAAGTGTGAATGATTTTAGGAAAGTAATAGAAGAAATTGATGAAATTAGAATCAAAGCTAAAGTGAGGCAAAGGAAATACGTATCTAGGGTAATATATCAGAAATAAGACTCCAAAGAATGGAAGTCTCAGGGACCAGAACAAATCATATTGGGCAGGACGATTCTAGACAGGCCGTTCTTACTCCATATTCAGGAACAGATTCTGCTTTAGTGGCTGCCAAACTAAAATAAAGATGATTGGAGATTTTGAATGAACTCTTAAGGAGCACATGGCCTCTGTTTAACACCTGCACACCTTCTAATCATAGTGGAAAACTTCTGGCTTCCTGGCCTATTGATACAACCATTAAACGTGAATATTCCAGAGCTTTGAAAGCGTCAGAACATACACAGCTGTGGTCTGGAAGCTTCCTCGTTAGCCATTGTGTGTGGTGGAGACCATACGGCGTCTTCCTCAGTGGGTGACATGATTAAAATGTAGGCAGTGTGAGCTGGCTGCTGTCTGCAATCAAGATGGTGCCCTGCCCTCTAGCTGTGTCCCTGGGCAGACGGTGGCCCAGCGGGGATGGTAACAGCACATGTAACCTGCAGCCGGTGGGCCTGCAAATGTGAACAAAGCGAGTTCCTGGTGCTGCGCACAGCCCACATTTTTCTCTCTCTTGAGCAAAAGGAGCTACAGCTAGAAAAAGTGGGAAGTCTGGATTTCTCTTGCTGTTTGTCAGAGATGAGACCATGAAAACAAGGGATGTGAGCGCCAGTCTGTGGGTAAACTCGAATTTCCATGGGACGGACCACGTGTGCTTACAGGAAGTGTGGGACAAAAGGGAGAGTGGGTGGCTGTCGTCGGCGGAGGGGCCTCTGCAGAAATCTCCCCTTTCTTCTCTCCTCTGGGTGTCCTGTGAAACCAACTTTATCCCCCTCATTGAACTATGCTTAAAAGAACATTCTTCCTCCATATCAGTTTTAAAAAGAAGGGGGATTTGTGAGGCTCTACATATTTTTGTCATTTTTGACCCTGTTTAAGCTCTGGTCAAATGTGACAACTTTCATGATTCTCTGTACAGTGAATTAGTTTAACTTGTTTTTGAGCAACCTTACCTGAAACTTTTTAATGGTTTAGGCAACTGTGACATTACAGTCCAAGATATTTAACTTCATAAAAGCTAAGATTTGATAAATGGAGGTTGTCAGGAAGAAATCACAATTTCTAGTCACTCTGATAGGATTACAGAAGAAAATAATGAACATTTTTCTATTGTCTGAGATATTGAATCTGAGCATACACTGTCAGTTATGTTTACAAACTGCACAGCACAGAGGAATTGGGGTACGTGTTGTATTAAGGAATTGGCTACAGTCCACTTTCCCATTCATCAGGCATCTCCTTCTGCCTCATTGGTACCAAGGCTCTATAAAGAACAGGCTGATAGTTTTTGTGACACTCCCACTTCATTTTTCTTTTTCTGTACTGTACATGACATTAGTTTCATTTTTTCCCCCCAGAAAAAGCATCAAGCTCTATTTATGTGCTTTGATTTCTGTTACAGTTAATAACGAATGGCTTGAAGTAAACAAATTATTTGGCATGAAATATGAGTTAACCTTTCATAATTATCACAGCATAGAAGACCTACATGCTGTTGACTGACAGAAAGCCATGCACATTAAGCCCTTAGGCACATAGAGCAAATATCCAGAAAGTTGTCTGTTTTTTTTCCTGAAAAATTATTTCATGGTATTGTATGCTTTTAGTACAGGCTAATGTTGAGATTTTAACTGACATTTCAATGATGTGAGCGGTGGTACATGTCCCCTGCTCTGCCCTTTATTTAAGTCCTATCTTTTTCACTACAATCCAGATCAATCTATGCCTACAGAGTATTTTTAGCTAAGCAGGTTAGCCTCTATCTACAGAGAGTTTTTCAGTTAATGAAAGAATCGATACACATGTAATTATTGATTTCCCACATGGTACCCACCATGTGAATGAGGCAGTTGGGGGTATAAAAGAAATTGAAGGCATGGTTTGTCCAAAAGAAATTTCAGATTAATCTTGTTGAGGGATAAGATTAAGATTATGAAGCTGCCACTATTGTAATGTGTTTGACTTGACCTATGAAACTGGTAACTTCGTATGATTCAAAGTAGTGATTATGAGTGACAAAATAGTGTTTAGATACTGAATTATAGGATATAATAACAAGTTCTATACAGGCTTTGTGTTGATAGGCTATAAGGAGATTTGCATTCGTCAGAGAACGTTGCATGGATGGGTAGTATTGGGGGAGGTGAAGGGAAGTGGGTGGGAATCCAGGCAAGAGGAAGCGGAATGGGGCAGAGGGAATACGCGCTGATAGATTTGGCTGGAGTAAACTGGCTGCTCACACACTCTGGGCTGGGCCTCAGCGGGGCTCGGGGCTGGGAGATATGGAGCTGTGAAAGCTGGTGGGACTGCTGTCACACTACTGTGGGGGTGGGGGAATGCTGATTGGAATGGAAGGGAAGGGATAAGAAACACACTAAAGGGAACAAGTTCTCTGACTATTCTAGCTGGATGAGATTTCTACTTTCTGAATTCCATCATTTCTATTTTCGTCTATATTCCAGATACATATTAGATGCCGTAACAGATGTGGTGTGTACCAGACTCGGTTTTCTATTGAGTTAGTGTCATTAGTTCACAGTTTAAAGTACATATGTTGTGCCTCTTTAACCTATTGTAAGTTTTAGTGTAACAGACCCCATGGATGTTTGTATCCCTTCTTTCAAAAACTGTAATGACTGTCTGTATGTGACAGCTACTGTAGGCATAAAAAAGAAAAGGCATAGTTCTGGTTCCCAAAGAGATCCAGACAGTTAAAATATGTCAGTTGTTACCAGCAAATTGTGGTGAGATTAATTCCTAAGTGTTCCTAGAAGTAAGACTTCAAAGATGAATGATCTTTTGAGCTGAGCTTAATGCATCAGTGTTTTGGAGGTGTGAAAGTGAAGTGTGGGTGACTTGGGAAGATGGAGGAGCTTGTGCAAAGGCCCAGATGTGGAGGATATAGTGGCAGGATGCACCATGTGCACATGTGCTGATATTGCTGAGTGTGAGTGGAACAAAGGAAAAAGATTGTGCAAATGGGTGAGGGCTGGATAAACGACTGTGCATAGTAGGCAAAGGATCCCAGGTGTTCTGACCCTGTTTCATTCATAACTGTATGCCCAGCACCTAGGAGAACACCTCACCCAGGCTCCCAGTAAATACTGGTCAAAATGAACGAAAGGGAGAGATCCAGAGGCCTCCTGAAGCACAGTGTGAATGCCAGTTGCCAACAAAGGGGGATACCAGAGGGGCAGAGAATGGGCTTCAGAAGATCCGAACTATGAGACCTGGATTCTAAGGGAGTCGGAGTAGGACAGGAAGAAGAGATAGTAAAGGAAATGCCAAATATGGCTACAGAAACCGAGGAAGAGGGTTGGTTTGGATGACATCACAAATCAAGGGGGACATTTTCAAGGTGAAATGTTCAACGAGAATGTTCACTGAGAGAATTAAACGAGAAATGAGGCCTGGCAAAATCAGCATTCAGCTTTGGGGGACTCTCAGTAGAATATCTTCAGTTTTGGGGAATGAAGTTTCCTTGCCTTTTTATATGGGCATGTGGAAATTAGAGGTTGGCTTTCATTCCAAGTTTTCATATAAACTCTGTGGCTCTGTGCATCCTTGAACCTGACAGAATTAAAGCAGCATATGAAACAGTGATTCTAATAGTAACAACTAATATGCAGGGCAGAGATCGATGTTCCTAAACAATCACACCTACATGTGGGATACCACTGTTAAAAACACTGACTTGGGTCACAGTTCCCTGTATATTGTTTTTTATATAGATAATCGCAAATTATGTGGTCAATATTAATCACAATAATGTTTTAAAGGAATATGTATTTCTTTAATAACTTTATGCTACATGATTTGATGAATCACTACAACTTGATATTATGGGTCACTACTTACCTTAGTCCATCCCCATATATAGTCTAATTTTGCTGGTCCCTGGAGGTTTTAAGTCATCGCTCTCAAATATTAGTTCCATAAAAAGCATCTAAGGTGCTTTAAATTCTATTATTTGATCAAAAGGGTCTGGGATTGGTATTTTAACAAGCACCCTCACATGACTTTGATAAGGGGTGACAATATCTTACTTGGAGAAACACGGCCTTAAAAAGAGGTTTAGCGCTACTTGCATTTTTAAACTGGCATTCTTGCTCCCTCAGCTGGTAGAACTGCACATTTCGGATTTCTCATGTTCAGTGCTCAGAAAATAAAGCTCTGCAATTTATCTACCTGTTATCTAGCCTTTAACCATTCTGCAACCTAGAAATGCTACCACAGAATGAACCTTCATCCTCTTATATATAAAACATATGGAGAAGCCCCCAAAACGTCACATGTAAGATTGTACAATTTACAAATGTTGTGGCCAAAACATTGCTTTAAATATTTTCGTTTTGAGGATTTTGAAGGAATCTGTAGCAGAAGAGTGCTGGAAAGTCATTGGGTAGCAGCAGTATTTATGGACCAAGTGTTTGTCCTGTACACAGGTTCTCCCTCTGCGAATCGTTCAGGATCTACAAGATTTGTTTTAAAACAAGACGGACCCAGGATCTGCAATGCCCATTTGAATTTTTCATTTGCCGGTTTTGTTGGTGTGTGTGTGCGCTAATTAGAGGACATCATCGGTAAACGTGATGAAGGGTGTGCAGAGTAGAAATGATATTCCTGCTGAGAATTCCGCCTCTCTCCTTAGATATGGAACTGAAAAGACAGAGGAAGTTGGGACCAGCCAGCTAGCTCACGTCGCATGGGATGTGGTCACTTTCTCTGCCCTCGTGTTCGCCTGCAGGAGTCCTGGCCCTTGATTGGAAGAGGGGGCCCTGCTGGAACGGGGTTCCGGCAAAGGGTCAGGGAACCGCTGACCTCCTCGGACTGGAAGGAAAACCGGAGGAGGCTGCGTCTAGGCACATGTCCCCTTCGCCCGCAGCCAATCAGGGCGTCCCTGAACACCTGCTCAAGTGTTTTTAAAGGAGCTGAGCAAGTCCGGGAGGGTTCAATGAATCTTACCGTGGCCCTTCTGTCCAGTGAAAAATATCAAGTTATTTTCTAGTGCCGAGGGACTGTTTGCCAGCTGGAACTTCAAGTGGAATTCATAATCAGAGACGGTGTCTGGGATCCGTGAAAAAGCCAGGAACGAAGTGTATCCGTGGGAATCCGTGCCGCCGAACCTGGGCTGGGTAATACTAATAGCTGTGGAAAAACCCAAACCAAACAGTTAGAATAGACCCGGGGATGTATTTGCAAAGGGAGGGTTCTGTGTTGCTGGTGCATCTTGCCAGGCAGTCTGTTTACTATTGCATTAATTATACTTAAGTGCCCTTCAGCATTGAGCAACCGAGTGACTCAGTAGGGAATTTTGAAACCAGAGCGGAGGAAGGGCACGTGTTTTGAGATCCGGTGCATAACCCTTTCGCTCACATACTCTGTCTGCATAATGAAGAATTTATTTAAAAAGCAAAACCCTACATTTTGAAGATTAATTTTAGAAATAGAAAACATCACCAGCAGCTAAAGTATTTGCCCAGGAGCCCTGTAAACGTGACTTGGCATCGAAACACTGGATATGACCTGGAGAGGCGCTCACAGCTTGGAACAAACTGTGCTTTTCTAATCCTGCATCCTCCGAAGAGTCAGAGCCGTGGGTCAGGGGTGAGAAAGCCACGAAAACGGGCAGGAAACTGATGAGTTTCCGTCATCACATTATGAGTGAACAGGACTTTTCTTTAAGGAAAAATTATTATTTAAAAGTAGTATTTATCGTAAGTCAGCTGAGATGCTTGTTAAATAACAAAGGCATGGGTTTCAAAAGAACTGAACTGACAGACGTGGAAAAGGAAACAGAAGAACAAGAGATAGTGTGGAGGAAACAGAATTAACTAGAAAGGTACCAGCGAGCCTCTCTTTTTGTCCCGCCTCTAATCTTCTTGTATCCAACTTTTCTCCTTCATTGCTGTTTCCTTCATAAATAGTCCCATCTGGCTTTTATTTCCCCACCCCAAGAGGATCATGGGAAGGGGGCTTTTGGCCCTTATTCCTGTCCCTTATAGACGGTATTGCCAGATTAAAGGATGTTCATAGGATCTATTTTTATTGGTTGGAGACACTTTGATAGTGGGAAGAAGAGCTTGTCTTGATTAGCTTATATTGTTCCCTTCTTCTCAAGAGATGTTGACTTCCCTGGAAAGTTGTAAAACTACAACTTTTATAAGCTTAAGAAATATTCTCACTCTGGTATCTAACATGAAGGAAAGGGCTTGTTATGTCTGGCTGTAATTGTTTATGCAGCAAATAATTGTGCTATCCAGGGAAAAATGATTCTAGTTAACAGAATTTTATTTCTGTTTGTTTCATATAACTATTCAAGTAGGGTCTTTGTGTGGAATCAGCTGAACACTTTGTTTTGATATTTTATTAAAATCTTATCAGTTTATTTCTTGAGATATGTGGCCCAGGATAAGTGTAATTTTCCTCAGAACTCACCAGAATCTGAAGTATGATTTTGAGACATGTCACCTCTTATATTTTTTATCTAATCAAGTAAGTTATTGTTTGTGTTCCAGAGATAATAAGACTCTTCCTATCAGGAATTTCACTTGCTCTAGTTTTATAGGTAGGGTGGTTGAGAGAAATTAAATGTATTGGAATTGAAACTAAAAATACACTGTTTTTAATGTCAGCATTAAAAAACAGTGAAAGCAGAATTCAATTACATTTAATACTAAAATAGGAAGAGGAGACTTTCTTTTTTAGCATTTCTTCCTGTTAATAATTTACAACTGAGTCTATTTAAAGGCTTAACCCATTTGGGTTATGTCAATAATACATACCTCATATGTATTTTACCATCAGACCCCAGGTTAGATGCTCGTGACAGAAAGATAGTAAAGCACAGTCCATACCCTCAAGAATCTGTGTGTGGTCAATTAATCTCAGCTGACCTGGACAGGAAGTTAGACTTGGCTGCTGAAGAGGGAAGGTCACTTCAAGTAGAAAGGACAGCGTTTTCTGAGGCAGGAAGGCCAAGACAGCCTGCCATTCTCTGGGAACTCACAGAATTTGCAAATTTTCAAACACGTACAAAAAGGAAGAGTGGAAGCAAATGAAATGAAGATTCATGTTGACAGAGGTCAAATTATGAAGGGCTTGATATTTTCTCCATGATTTTTGAGCAGTTGGGCAATGGTCAAAGATGCCTTTTAGAAATATCACTCTAGTGGTGAAATGTGAAGGTCAGACTAGATGGGGAGACCTGGAGGACCAAACTTTGGTCAAGAATGAAAATGAGGACTTTGATGATACCAAGAAACCTGACAATGAGTTAAGCTTTCACTGAATTGTAAATGCAAGGAAATTTTTGGTAACTAACTGAGAAAGGTAATGGTGCGGTATTTGTCTGAATAGTTAATTAATAGAAATGTGTTGCCAGAGCTAGTATCCAATCAGAATTAAGTTTACCATACAACCTTATACTGCTGAAAACAAGTACAAAGTATACTGTAGGCTAAAGGTAAGAACCCACAGGAAGGAATCTGTGCTCTGGCATCGCTTAGTCTAGACCTATGCTGTCCAATGATACAGCAGCTCACCACACATGGCTGTTAAGCACTTGAATTGTGGCTACGTCTGACTGAGACGGGCTTAGTATGGAGAAAAGACTGTAAAACATTTAATATTTTTATGTGCATGAAATGCTGCATTAGATAAATTGTTTTTTTAAAATAAATTTCACCTGCTCCTTTTTACTTATAAAAATGTGACTGCTAGCAAGCAGAATTTCACAGACAGCTCCCCTTCCACTGCCAGTGAGTAGCACCGCAGAAAGAACCCCAGAGCTCTTGGCAGGTAGGTTAATCCTCTAAACCTTTGGTTGTGACCGTCTTCAAGGGACTTGGTCTTTTGGTAACTCTGAGCCTCTAAAAAGACCAGGGCTTTTTGGGACATAGAAGGGGCCAAGGAGTGTCTTCCCTGAGGCTAGAGATGCCTGTGTCCGGCTGCCGCCTCTCTGGGTCCAGCTGGGGACACAGAGGAGCTCAGACTGCAGGAGGACTTTGCACCCTGCAGGCGGTTCTTTCCAGTCCTTTCCCGTAAGCTCTGTGTGACCCTTAGCCAGGCAACATTTGGTTCATTTGATTATTATATGTATTCCCAGACCAGACTTGGGGGAACATAATCAAATCAGCAGATTGAACAGATGGTAATGGAAATATTTTAGGGCCATTAAATGCATTTTTTTCTTTTGTGATCCCTGGTTGCCTCTGGGCTCCCACGTGTGAACTCTGCATTTGTGTTCTTCAGTTCTTGCAGAGTCACAGCAATGGATTGGGGACATGAGGAAGGAAGGGGAGGTCAGCATGAAAAATTAAAGATTTAGTGTGTGGGAGAAGGAGGCAAAATCACTAAGGGCAGTCTGGGAGTGTTTCAGGCAGTCAGGAGCCTGGTGGATCTCAACATCATCTAGGCTCATTCAAAATTCTACGAACGTTCAGTGAACAGACCTTCTTTCTACAAACCTTCAGTAATCTCTCTAATAATACAGTGCTCTGTTGTAGGCTCCATGCAGAAAAGTTACCACAGAAAGACATACGCTTCTTCTAGAAGATGTACTAAGGCAACATTTTCTTATGCCCAAAAAGGGCAGAGAAATAGGTATTACTGTTTTAAATGTAGCCGTATTGTTTTCTTTTAAAAATATTCTGTAGTTAGTCCTCTTAATCTGAAATACTGAAGTTTTATGCACAGATGTGATCGAGGTGGACTTTTGAGATGTGAGAACACATATATAAAGAGCTCAGATTCTTCACAGAAGTGGATCTTTCCTTCTACTCTGCAATCAGCAATGCCTCCTGCAGCCACTGGGGGGCAGAAAGACACGAGCTACATAACTACGTGTCCCGGTGATGGAAGGGGATGGAAGGGGACACTGGAGGCCACCGGCTTCCTCACTTCCTCTGTAAACTCAGGCAAAGGGACTTCGTTTTGGTTTCTTAATATGTGAAATGAAGATAGTAAGAGTATCTAACTTTTTGAGAAGAGTAAGGAAAACATGTGGCTCAAGGAAACACACCTGGGCTAACCGCAGATGCAAGTGGGCAAGGCTCTTGCACCCGCCCTGCAACCCTACCGCGTTTTCCCAGTCGGGACGCAAGTCCCAGGTCCAGTTTCTAAGGCATCTAACTGATGTCTCCTCTTTCCTCCTCTAACATCTAATGTTCACTTTCTTTCTCTCAATTAATGATCTTGCTTCTTATTTCACTGAGGAAAAAGAAAAAAACCCTCTAAGAACAGAACTTTTCTATGCTTCCACCATCAAATCTTTCCATTTTGATCCGAATGCTCTGCCTTCCCTCTGGTTACCAGGCTGACTGCCCTGGGCATGGGATCCACCCCTTATTCATTCAAGGGCGGTATTTCAGCAATTCTTTCCTATTTCTCAGGAGACACCAAACTCTTCTCTACCAGACTATTCCCTTCAACATCAAATATGTTAGAATATCTCCATCTGAAAAAAACTGGACTTTCCTCAGTTCCACATTCCTCTCCAGCTACTGCTTGTTTCTCTGCTCATCATGATAGTAAGAGTCTTCCAAAGAGTATCTCTACTGACTCATCCAATTCTCTACCCCCATTCCCTCTTGATTTCATTGCAAACAGTTTCTCTCTTCTCTTGCCTTTGGAACTTCTAGGCTAAGGTCACCGGTGACCACCATCTTTCTAAATCCAGTGTCAGTTCTCTGCTTTCATGTTGTTCACTGTCTCAGAAGCAGTTGACGTAGCTGATTATTTCTTTTCTCTTGAAATGCTTTCTTTTCTTGGTTTCCATGATACTCTATGATATTTTTTGTACTTTAAACTGCTTCTCATTTCCCCTTTCTTCCAGTATCTTCATCTACCATCACTTCCTGTTTCATCACATGTACCATCTATGGGCGGGTGACTCCTGAATAAATAGTCTCCAACCCTGACTGCTTCCCAGAGCTCCAGAGCCCCGGACTCATTTATCTAAATACTTACTAGATATTTGATACACATTTGCATTTCCAACAGGAAACTCAAACCAAACATAAACAAGACGGAACTCCTTATTCTCGTAGTTTTATAACCTAATCTCCCATTGCACCCCCTTCCCTTCCTTTCCCTAAATGAATCTCTTCCCCAGTCTTCTGTCTCTGTGTAGAAAAACTAGTCATCGTCCTCAAATTGTCTTTTCTCTGCCATTTCAGTCAATCAACGGGCAGATCCTGTTGACTTCAACTTCAGAACATATCTTGAATCCCACTACATCTCATGACCTCCGTAAATGCCATGAAGGCTCAGTGCACTGTTCTCTCTGCTTGGACTATATTTGCTTCTCAACTGGCTCTCTTGTATTACCTTGGTGTCTTTACAGTCTCTTTTCCATATAGTAGCCCGTGAGGTCCTTTAAATATTAATTACATATTAAAAGGCCTCCAGTAGTTTCTCTTGGATTTTGAAATTAAAACCAAAACCAAAAACTGCTTAGCATAGCCTAAAGCCCCTACTGTCCACATTTATTTTACACCCATTTCTTCTTGTGCACACTGCTCTAACCATTCTAACTTCTTTGTGTTTTTCAAACAAACCAAACATGCTTCCAGACTAGGCTTCTGCTCCTTCAGTCTCCAGTGCCTGAAACATATTCTCCTTAAAAGATGCATGGCCTGCCCCTCGCTTCCTGGAAGACTCCTCAAGCATTCTCTCTTCCCAGGGCTCTTCCCTGAGCCCCTATAAAACTATTCATTTCCTCCTACCCCATCACTTATCCCCCACATTTCCTTAACCTGCTTTGCTTACTGCAGCCTAATAATATTAGGTGCTATTTATTTGTCTACTTTTAATTGTCTGTCTCCCCAGTTAGATTGAAGGCCCCCATCAGGGCAGAGAGCTTGCCTGTCCTTCATGAACTCCAGGACATGCACCGGTGCTGGGCTCAAATGGGGCACATATTTAGCAAATGGTTGAATGGATCCATAGAAAGAGCTTAGCCGAGTTGAAAACATAGTAACATGTATATTGATATGTTCTTTTTCTGTTGTTACTATATAGTCTCCTAACAGTTCTGTTCTTATGTGACCAAAGGAAAAACTGTAACTATTGGATGAAGTTGGGGAAATAGAATTTCTACCCCATCACCCATGCTAGTCATTGTTTGAATTTCTAAAAAAAAGTTTCTAGTCATCTGCCTCTACAGATCAAGAATGTTTCTGGATTTTTGCAAAGATATTAGAATCTTAATTCTTCTAGTATAGGCAAAAATTCAGATAATATACTACATGCTGATCAAGGCAGAGACTCCCAACTTGACAAATCAGTTTTTTTCATAATTAAGTTGTACCAATACAGCTACAGTTTCATGAGATTTATCTTATAAACATTATTTTCTGTTTAATATTTGATACTATTGTCTTCTGTAACTTGTACACAAAAGATATTAAATATGTTTCTTGGGGATAGTTTTTGATAGAAATTTCAGGCTTTGACCTGATGTCTGTATGATTCCTTCACAATCTGGTTTAAAATTTTATAATATAAACTTGAAAAAAGTTCTTTAAGTTCATTAAAGGAATTCTTGAAAATGTAGTGTTTTCAGGATACATTGTGTTGCCTAAATCTATTAAAAAAATAAAGTTCATTGCTCTGTTTCTATATAGATACAAAAGACAAAAACATTGTGGTTGATTTTTACTTGGATTCTGTTTTCTATATAGTCCGATGTATATAACTTCAGCCAACCGGACACCAGGGAGCACTGAGCAAGTGAAAACACGATTCAGTTCTTCCTCTGCTATTATGTATTTTAATGAAGCAGGCAGATGGTAGATGGATTTTCCCCTGGAAACTGCTGATTTTGAAAGACTCCAGTATGCCAGTTTTGCAAGCATGGTGTTCAGCAGTATGTAGTATCTCAAAATATACATCTAACTTTGCCAGGAAAATTAATGTGCCCTTAGGCAGATGGACAAATTTGCAAAAATATAAGACCACCACTTGCCTCTCCAACTTTCTTGTGTAGGTGTGAGTATAAAATCTTCCCTCTCTTTGTGTTCTTAACTTCTTCTGAGTAAGAGAGCAATAGATGCACAAATGCAATTAGGTTGCAAAACCGTGTACATGATCGTTATTGTTTCTAATTCTGTTGTTGAATGAGCTCCTTGTGGAGTATGCTCCCACACTGTTCAGCATTATCATCTAGAATTAAAAAAAGTGGTAACCTACAAATGTGATTTTCATGTAAAGGGAATAGAAATAAGTGTCTTCTGAGATGTTACCCAGTAATAGGTGATGGTAGCTTGCACAGGAAACATATACTTACGTTTTATTTCTGAACCAAGATGATACCCAATACATCAGTAAAATCCAGTTCTCTACTCAATGGCTATATAATATTCAATTCACCCTCGGGTAAAAACATGAAATAAATACCACTGCTTCAGTACCGATTCCTGCTCATACTAAATCAAACAGTCTATGTAATATGTATCATTCCCACCATTCTCACTTTTCCTTCTAATTGTCAGGAGAATTAAGAACAAACAGAATTTTACATTAAGATAAAAAACTGATGAAAATGTAGACTATCATTATGCCTACCAGCAAAAGAAATGATAAATGCTTAAAATCTGAAGCCGCACATTCTTTTTAGATGCATAATTCTTGGAAATTAGTGCCATCTTCTGGCTTCTCAAAGTACTGCTTTAAATCTAAACCAGACCCTGCTAAGATTTTTATAGTACCGTGAAATGTCAAAAGAGAAAAAAAAAATCCCCCAAACATATGGGTTCCATTGTAATATCTGCATTTTCGTTTATGGCATAAACTTTGAGAGTCGTATTATACATCATGGATCTCTGCCATTCACATTACTTAGACTGCAGATTTATACGGGATTAAATAAGCTTTGCAATTTGTTGTGAGAAAGTAAAGTTCCCAGATATAACACACGTGAATATTCCACAGCTGATGTGTTTGGAATGCTTTTCTCATTCCTAACTCATAAGTTTCTTTATGCCAATCAGTTTTTAGTTAAGAAATTAAGAAACATCGAGGTTGGAGTGGATCATTACTTGATTGAGTGGAAATTTTTTTTAGCTTTTGGATCCATTATTTTTTAAGCCATGGATTTAAACATGTAGTTTTATATACTCCAAAGTAATAAAAACAATTGCAATCATAATACCTAGAATGTTCTAGTTGCTAGATGCCCTATCTGAATCATTTTATTCATTTCACCACCACTGTGAGGTGTTCTTATTCTTACATTCCTGTCTTATAGATGAAGAAACTGAGGCTCAGAGAAGTGAAGTCACACTTCTAAGAAATGGGAGACTCAGGATTTGAACTCAGGCTTGTTTGACCCCAAAGCCTGTGTTCTCTCTGATGATGGCCGGGATGTTATGGTGGCTAATTCACAGCAGTTGGTAGATATTTTATGTTCTTGAAGTTTGGTGGACCCCTCACAGATTGATTTCATGCAACTTTATTCTGTTTTCCCCCCAAGTCTTGGGCCATGGATTTGTGAAAATTGGTAGGACTCTTATATTCCCTATTCCATTATTTCATAGAAATTGTAAATTCATATTAATTGCCTTGCAGTAACAAGCACTTAATTGGTATTCAATATATACCAGTGAATTTATCAGGTAGATTTTAATAGGATATTATTTTCCAAAGTGCAGAGAACTTGAATGAAATATAGTGGAAAAAAAACAGTATGTCATTAAGAGTTCCTAAGTGTTTGAATGTTAGAACACATACACACATGTATACATATATATTATGGGTAATTAACTATAATTTTAATTTTTGGTTCAGATATTGTGTAGAATCAGATTAGGAAAAACAAAAATCTAACAAGGACCCAAAATAGTAAGGCTGATTTATCAAAGAGCAGCATCATGTACTCTGTGAGAGAAAAGAAAGCAATTTTTACTAGAGATACTAGATATTTTTAAGATATCTGTGGTTTCGCTGTCAAGCCAGAAGAAAAGTAGCAATGTCCTGCAAAACACGCATTTCCAGGGACCACAACACAGGATGCTTCAAATGCATATAATAAAGGGAAGATTTTATGTTAATAAGTTTGGCTTGAGAGATTATTCTAAGTCATTTTACTAATAAAACAAAAGAAAATCATAAGCCATAATTTGTGAGGTTTTTAAATTCTAATGTGGTAAAAACATTTAATTATGAACTATTATGGTAGGGGAAAAGAGATCTCTGTATAGAAATGGGCTTAATTTTTTTTAATTGAAGTGTAGTTGATATATAATATTATATTGGTATCAGATGTACAACATAATGATTGGAAAACTGTTCACATTACTAAATGCTCACCACGGTAAGTGTAGTTACCTTCTGTCATCATACAAAGATCTTACAATATATTGACTATATATGAGGTTTAAAATTCATACTGGAGTATTATTTTTTAATGGAAAAGACCTTGTTATATATCATAGCCCCACAGCTTCATTTACTAATAGTAAACAGGTGCCTAATTCAAACTATAATGGTATATAACAAAACTGCAAAAAATGAACAAGGATTAAGAGCTAGAGATACAGGAGACAAACAGCAATCAGGAAATATAATGAAATAAAATAATTATTACTATTGCATGAACTACCTGTAATAAAACTTTACATATTAGTTTTCTTGGTTATAGTGAATAGAAACCACCTCTGACTATCTTAAGCAGGGAAGAATTGATGGGCAGGTCATAGACCAGCTCACTGAATCAAATGGGAAGATGGAAGAACCAGCAGGTGGAAACAGGCAGAAATAACGGTATCTAAGCAGGTCATATTTGAACTAGCCAAGTTCAGATTGTATGAACAGTATTGTCATGATGTTGGCACCTCTTAAGACTGGGGACAGCTGTGAGGCCACCCCCAGCTACAAATAATTTCTAAATAGAACCCTGTGTTTGTATCATTTCCTCAGCATGTCAGCCCTGGGGCGAGTATGTCTTTGGCCTCTCTCAGGTCTGTGTGTGCACACAAATTGGAGGAAAGTTCAGGGGTGTGCGGCCACAAACAGAAATGAAAACAGAACACAATACCCAATAAATGTCCCCTACAACTGCATGGCAAAGGAAACCATCAATAAAATGAAAAGGCAACCTGCCAAATGGGAGAAAATATTGCAAATCATCATCTGATAAGCAGCTAATATTCAAAATATGTAAAGAAGTCAGACAACCTGAAAGCAAAAAACCAAATGATTTGATTTAAAATTGGCAGCGGATCTGAACAGAGATTTTTTTCAAAGAAGACATACCGATGGCCAACAGGTGCATGAGAAGAACCATTAGGTTCAGTATCGCTAATCATCAGTGAAATGCAAATCAAAAGCACAGTAACATATCACTGCGTACCTGTTAGAATAGTTGTTTTCAGAAAGAGAAGAAATAACAAGTGTTGGCAAGGTTATGGAGAAAAGAATGTAAATATAAATTGGTGCAGCCAGTCTGGACAACAGTATGGAGGTTCCTCCAAAAACTGGAATGAGAACCAACTATATGTATGATCCAGCAATTCCACTTCTGGGTATTCATTTAAAGAAAATGAAAATACTAACTTGAAAAGATCTGTGAACTCCCACGTTCACTGCGGCATTATTTACAATAGCCAAGATACAGAAATAATGTAAGTGTCCATCAAGGGATGAACAGACAATATGTGATATATCATTATTATCATTATTCAGCCATAGAAAAGAAGAACATCTTGCCATCTGACAACACGAATGGGCCCTGCAGGCATCGTGCTAAGGGAAATGTCCAGAGAAAGACAAATCCCGTGTGGTCTCACTTACAGGTGGAATCTACAACGAAACCAAACAAAGGTCAATTCACAGACCCAGAGAACAGTCAGGGGGCTGCCAGTGGTGGGGGTGGACGGTGGGTGGACTGGCTGAAGGGGGTCTAAAGGTACAGACTTTCCGTGGTAAAATAAACAAGTTATGGGTGTGTAATGGAGAGCACGGTGACTAGCGTTAATGACACCGTATTGCGTATTTGAAAGCTGCACGGAGAGTATGAGAGATCTTAAAAGTTCTCACCACAAGAGAAAAGCTCTGACTGTGTGTGGTGAGGGGATGAGGACTTGCTGTGGTGATCATTCACAGCGCCTACAGGTAGGGAATCATTGCGCTGCACATCTGAAGCTATGGTTCTATGTTAATTCTATCTCAATAGCAACAACAAAACAAAAGTAGAAGCTTTCTTTTAACATAATGCAATAATCCTATTTACAATTTTTAAAAGCCACTCTCTTTTCCAGAATAGAGCTTTATTTCAAGTGCAAGATCTCTGCACAGCGGCCATCCTCCTTACTTTATGTTATGACCCTGTCCCGTTAGGGACTGTCCCCACGTTCCTAAATCCGAGACCGTTACACGGAGACCAGGCTGCATGTGACAACTGTACGTGTGGTTTTTCTTGGTGACAAACACCAAAGGTACCGCTAACACTACTGCAGTTTGCTGCTTATCGGAGTTCATAAGAGGTGGTCCAGAGGAAAGGGACTTGATAGAGGCAGCTGGGTGAAAAGGGGGAACAGGAAAGAACCGGATGGCGAGGCCAGCAGAGGCCAGCAGCAGCCCGACAGCGGAGGGCAGTTGCCTCTGGTAAGGCTGAGAGGACAAAGGCCAGACGTGGTCTTCCCAAGAGCCAGACCGCTGGGCAAGAACTGGACTCACACCTGGGGCTGCTCATGGGGACGTGGGAGCGCGGGTCATGGGGCTGGGAGCCAACAGGAGAGGCAGCAGAGAGGGGGCGGCAGAAACACCTGGCCTTCTCTCCGGTCTCCTGGCGGTGTCTTCCCTTGGCAGGGGAAACTGTGGGCTGCACGTGTCTGAGACATGACCTCAGGCGAACAGGCACATGACTGGCGCACCCAGGAGGCCTCCACGAACTCCCACTCTAGAAGTGGGAGGTGGCAATCCAGAGCACACTTGTCACCTTGTGTGTGTGAGGCATGGATGTGCACGTGTGCATGAGTATGTCTATACACTCGTGAGGTAGCATGCACAGGATTATAAAATAAACCAACTCTTTTGAAATACAGTTAATGAACTATTACAACTGAGTAATAAGTAAAATTGTGCTTCTTTCACAATGCAGTTTAAATACCAAGGTTAAACAGCAGGTATAATAACTGTAGTAACTTTCAACTGTGAGGAACACAAAACTATTTTAATCCAGTGCGTGAGAAATTGTAATGTGACGTAAAGGGACCTGATTTCTCTGGGCAACACTGCTCACAGGTACTGCTAATTCTACTGCAGCTTGTTGCCAGTATTCAGAACCGGGAATTTGTTAAATTCTGTTGGAGGGGGTAAAAAGATGCTGTTTTTTTCTCATGCACTTTCACAGCATCTCTGACCTAGATAGAGAATTACCCGAGTTCTGCCAGAATTCTTCCCCGCACCTGCTGCCTAATCCTCCCCGTTAGTGTTTTCTTCAGCCTCCCCTTACTGAGGCCGACCTTGTCCTACTCTGTCCACCATATTTAATTGCACCTTTCCTCTGTAATGTAACTTAAAAAATGCTATAGTGACCCAGTTTTGAGGCTTTGGTTAGAGGATGGTCAGTCCTATCTTCAGCAGCAAAGGTCACAGGCCCAAACACTTCCCCTGTTGGGCGCCAGACCACTCCCCGAGGCCCTGATTGTCTGGGGCCACGTATCAGCCAACAGACAGGGACAGCCCCTGTGCCCCCCGGCCCGAGAAATTATCAAATTAGCCAATCCACAGGGACCCCTTGAAATCTAACCCCATCTCCCTTGCCAAATAGAAACCGCCCTCTACAGCTCCAGCGTGCTGTTACCCCATGCCTGGCACAACCCAGGGGGGCCCTGCGTGGTAACCTTTCTTTGGATTGTCAGTACCCTGAAGCCTGCCTGTCATCTCTCTGAATGTATGCTCTTGCCATAAAAAAAAAAAGATCTTTACATCTTACAAAACACCCCGATTCCCTCTCTGCCATTCCCTTTCTCCCTTTTTCTTCTCTGCTCTTCTGGCTGTTTTGTTTTCCTGCACACCCGTGATTATCTAACAATTCACTAGAATGTCTCAACTGGCACAGGAACAAAAGGCCCACGGAGACAGGCTTCCGTCGTTTTCGTTTTCTGCTGTGTCCCAAGCACTGGGAACGGTGTCCGGCACACAGCAGGCTCCCTACCCACGTTTGCTGAGTGAATCGTGACAGTCCTCCCTGGGCCTGTCGTGGCCAGTCACTCTGGGCAACACCTCAGGTTGAAAGGCGACAACTCTTTTGCAGCTGTTTGTGTTGTTACATGAAAAGCCAGAACTGGGAGGGGGCTGTTGCCGTTTCCAATCCCGTGGGACCCCTGCTGGTCTCCTGGTGAGAGCTTTTCTCTTTGGGATGTCCAAACCTTCTCAACTGGTAGAGGTCGGGGTCACGGACAGGGCAGCGCTGTGAGTGGGCCTCAGGCTAGCCACGAGAGGCACCACCCTTCTGCTACCCGTGGCTCTGAGCTCTGTAACCTGCCTGTGGAAGATCCACCCCTGTGTCTCAGGTAGTTTCAAAACACGCATGGCATATGGTGGGACAGCATCATGATCCTAGAGGGTGGCCCAAGGGGTGGTGTCATTCTGAAAGGCCAATAGCTTTTGGATGGTAGATTTTTTAATAGGACCAGTATCTGCCATTGCCTGATTTCTTTCCTGTAAGGCAAGTCCGTGGATTAGAAGTAATATTGTGCAGATATCAGGGTGCTTTGTACTGTGCTGACTAAAGTCATCAATAGAAGTGCTGGGAGAAACATGACTGGAAGTGCAGGAAGTGATCAGGAAACAGGACACGCGTGCCATTACCACAATGTGACCCACCTGCCACCGTGGCTGGGTGGTGCCTGTGAGCCCCGAGACTGGGTCAGCAGTCAGAGTTGTTCGTAGCTATCAGGAAACAAGGATTCAGCAGGGCCTCATCTGGGACAATCAATGTCGAGGCCTTGCATGGCCTCAGATGCCATAGCCATTTCCACGTGCTGTCAGACTGCGTTTCTAAAATCCTCCAATAATCATATGTCTTCCATCAAAAATACATGGTAACATTTTTCTTACATTCCTTCCAGTAGTAGATGATGTCATTGCTCTTTCTAGGTTTTGACGTCCTGAGAATGATTTGTGTAGATACTACTGTAATTATGTTTCCCTGATTACAAATGAGCTTGAGTAACTTTTACTTGGCCATCAGCAGACTCCTCAGTGAAATACCTGCTAATATCCTTCATTCATTTTCCTTTTGAGTTTATCTTTATTTTGACAATTTTTAAGAGCTCTCTCAGTACTATGTGAAGCCTTTGTCACATTGCAAATAGTTCCTCCAAATCTGTTGTTTTTCTACTGACTTTAGATGTGACATCCTGTGCCCAACTCAAGAGTGTATTTCATACATATCATCCAAATATTTTCTTTGATAGCCCAGAATTTTCTGTCTTGGTTAAGAATCCTTCCCTCATCCTTAGATTGGACGTGTAGTTTCCATGGTTCTCAGATATTTACTGGTTTATATTTAATATTTAAGTCTTTAGTAATTCTGGATTTTATTTTAGTACAATGTAAGAGAAGTCCAACTTATTGTTTTCCCAGCTGGTGAATAGGTTGTGACAGCTCCATTTATTACATAAAACATTCTTTCACTACTGAATAAAACAGCCGTTCTGGCATCTATTGCATTTTCGTACACATACTGGGATCGTTTTCTGCATTTCCTCTTCCCTGCTGACCTATGTGTACCCTACTATGCTAGTATAATATTGATGAGGATAGTGATTTAATGTGTATACTTATATCTGGCAAAGTAAGTTCTCACATTTCTTTTTTTTTAAACTATTTTTACTGAGTATTAGTGGGTTGCTATTATATTATTCTGTAGCAGGTTCAAAAACTTCAAAATCTTAGTGGAGCTACATTTTTATATACTGTGTTTAAGAAAATCGACATCTTATTATATTTTCTTCTCATCCAGGAATGTGGTATTTTTTCCTAGTCATTCATCTATCCTTTTATCATCATTAAGGTTTTATTATTTTCTACACAGAAGTCCTGGACATTTCTCATCAAATTTATTCTAAGTATTTTGTGATTTTTAAAATTTGTTTGGTCCTAATTGTCAGTGGGAATTTTTTAAAATTTCTACATCTAGATAGGTTTTGCTAGTGAAACAGGATGTTAAAATAGAAGTTTGTTGAAATACAAAAAAAAAAAAAAAATTAGAGACAACACACGGAGGTGAGGTGACCAGGATCACCAGGATTTACAAAGCAGGTGGCTGAGAACCAGCCCATTACAAAAGGCCATACATTAAATGATTCCATTTATATTCAATGTCCAAAATAGGCAAATCCATAGAAACAGAAATTAGGTTACCGGGTGCCAGGGGCTGGGGCCAGTGAGCAATGGAGTGAAACCCCATGGGTTCTTCTTAGGGTGATGAAATGTTCTGAGATTAGATGGCGGTGGTGGCTGCACTGGATTGTACATTTTAAAAGGTGAGGAAATGGTGCATATATATATTTTATGGTGAGTAAACTGTACCTCAGTAAAGCTATTATTTTAAAAACAAGGCAAATGGAGAACAGCGAAAATCCTTTTTAGCACAACACACATGACAGCTGAAAAGCATTTTTCCTAATTACAAAGAGTTCATTCAGAAATACAAGGCAAGGATAAACAATCCAAGCAGCAAATGTTTAACAAACAACCCTGTGGACGGGCAGGGCTGGCCAGGGAGGCCCTCGTTTGTAACATCAGTTGATTTCCGTATTGGAAATATTCCTACCTTGGCTGGTTTCAGGCTACTGGGAACAACACTGGTGTTGGCTCTCCCTACATTCAAGGGCGTGAAATATGGATGACAGTTTTACAGGGAAATACAAATGCCCAGTAAATGTACTGCTCATCCTTATAAATAAAGCAAATTAAAACAATGCTGAGACCATTTTTTTAATCCTACAGGATTAAAGAGTTTGAGGAAAGTCCCTCTCATATTTTGGTGGGAACATAACTTGTTTGGAGGGAAGTTTGGGAAAACCTTTCCAGATTAAACAAGAGACTATCATTTGACCCAGTAATTTCAGGGGTAGAGAATTTCCTTCTGCTGAAGAGTTTCCGGGGGAAATAGAAATTCTGTATGTTCTTGGAACATAAGATGTAAACATTTTGTCTTTTACAAAAAAGAATGTAAAGCCTCTAATAAAATTAGAAGAAAAAGGATAAAAGGCTCACAGAAAGTTATTGGCAATAACATAGGCCATGATTAGGAGCATGGGGTTTTTGTGAAATATATTTGGTTAATGAAGGAACAAGAAGGAACAAAGTGAAAAATATCAAAATAAACATGGCTTATCAGAAACTCATGCTGAACAATGGCAATAGCCATTGTTCTAAAAAGTGGGAAGAAAATATCAAATCCATTTACCTACATAAAAAAAGTTGCATCTATAATTACTGAGTGGAAAAGAAACTAAAGTGATTTTGATAAAGTGAAGATTTTCAAAATAGCAACAGAGGGATTCAATTCATTAGGATCCCTGTGGCGTAGGGAACGATCACATACCCCTCAGTGAGCCGCAGCACATGAGCTTAAGGCAATTCATTCAGCAAGTATTTATTAATCTACTAACAGAATATGAAAATCACAGCATCTAAAAACTCTGAGGGATATAAAGATGAATAAGACATAGTCTTTGTAACTCAGCCTTGTATCATTGTCTGGTAATGATGAAAAAAAGTAATCACTTTTTTTTTGATGAAAAGAATTTTTTCCCTCCCTTCATTCTATCCCCATCTTTCCAAATTATAAATTTGAAGGTGAGGACTATACGTTTGTATTCCCACAGCATCTGCTCCTATGACATTCCATCACTTCACATGTGGCATTCAACCTGTATTTGTTAATAATAATGTGATGACAATTTGAACTAAAAAAATACAGAAATATTTTATAGAAAAGAATACCCCATTTGAACATGCCTTAGAACAATTGTAACTTTCCTAGTGACCAGTTGCATCTTTCTTTTTCTATTTGCTTACACATACTCTATCCTTGAACATCCTGGTTAAAATGAAAAACCAGTTTGCAAACTGATGGAGATTTTCTTTTCTGAGAGGAGAATCTTGTTACTGTTTTTTTTTTCTGTGCTAGACAGAAACTACAGTCATTCATCTAAAATAAGGCAGGTTATCTCTGTGTATAATCACTTTCATGATTAGATTTTGCTGTAAAGACTGTCACTGAACCTGTGTGTCTGAGTAACAGGAAAGTTAAGAGCTCTGCAGTCAGGTTTTCAGGGTTCTGAGTACAGCTCTGCCACTAACTAGCCATTCCTCAGACTAGTTATTTAACTTTTAATTGTCGATGTCTTCACCTGTACAATGGGGATGATAACAGTACTATACCGTCCGTGCTCTTTGGAGGATTCAGTGAGATATCCTGTGTGAAGCACTTAGAAGGACATCTAGATTCAAGCACTCACTACCTGCTGATCCTCATTAGCCATTTCATGGTGATGTGCAATGATTTGTAATGAAGGATGCAAAATAAAAGCTGCATTTGAATTGGTAGGAGTAATTCCAAATTCACTTTCCTTGTAGTCATCTAAGGGTTCTGACTGGAAAAAAAAATGGCAGAAGAGGAGGACCCCCTCTCCCAGCTCTGTCATTTGCTGATGAAGCAAGAGCAGCGCAGGGCAGCCAAGGGCTTGTTCCAGCTCAGCCAGCTGGCTTGCTCCCCATCGCCGGCCTTGACGTGGCCCTGTTCTCCAGGGGTGGGGCCTTCCTCTCACACAACGCTACGACGTAAACACTGCCAACTTCCATTTAATCCGCTATAAAGTGATGTGAGGATTTGGTAGTTAATAAAAACAGTATCTAGTTGACTTGGCTTCGGTGGTGAAGTTCCTTAAAAGTATGAAGGTGTTAAAGGAATAAGAACTTGACCAGGATACAGGAGCCCACCCTATGCTGGGGAACAGAGGATGCGACAAAGAGGGGCTGTTCCTTGTCTTTTTGTATCTAAGAAATGCTTTGGGCAACACTTCTCTTCGATTTTAAAGAATAGCGCATTTGGAATATTATCATTTCCAAGTTTGTTCTTACAAAAGCTGCTTCTCTGGAAAAAGCCTTTTGTCAAGGGGATTTTTTTTTTATCAAGTTATAATTAGACTTTGCTTAATGCACCCATAAATTTTCAGCCCTTTGTGTACTGCACAGGTGTTCTGTGTTCTCTTATCCCACCAGGACAAGTGTTGAATAACCAAAAAACACTTTTAGATGTTCGCAGAGAGGCACCTTAAGTTCTTTGATTTGCAGGATGGCAAATTGTGTAATTCCCTAATTATCATAAGATGTGGGAGAAATGGCTGTTGAGGTTTTCCATTTTCCCTTTGCTACGCTGATTTAGAATAAAATTCATAAGTTCAAAATTCAGGATCCTAAAGATGCGCTTTCCTCAAAAGAGTTTGCTTATTATAACAAGTTGTGGAGGACAGAAGCAGGCAATGCTGTAAAGTGGACTTAGAATTTATAAAAAGACCTCCAAAATATGCATTTCTTAGCTATTCTGTTTTTTGAGCTTACATGGGCAGTCAAACTTAAAATGCAGTGGACACAGACATTTCAGGAAATATTAGCTGCACCACTGTTAAAATAGCCACCCTGACAAGTCCTTGGGGGACTCACTCGGCAGGGCAGCCACAGGGATCTGCCTTCAGCAAAGCCCCTTGGTGTCTGCTGTCAACAAGGTGTGTGTGAAGCCGTCTACCTTGAGTCTGACAGGGACACACTCCAACAGGCAGACCTGTCAGCCCCTCACCATGATCACAGCTTTGCTCCCCCCAGGGCTTAAAGAGTCTCAGCAGAAAGACTCTTGGAGCAGAAAGAGTCTCACTTAACAATTGCAGGTTGGTTTAATACACAAGAACAGAAAAGATGAGATTCAAAAAAACCCTTGGCCCCTGTCAAATGGCAAAGGGAATTACAAAATGTCATTTTGGAGACTGACTCATTAGGTGCAAGATTTAGATTTGCCCTCTGGAAAGGATTGGATGCTGCCTGCCAGGTGTTTAAGTCATGGATGCAAATCCAAATGGACAGTAAAACGCTGACTTTCAAAGACCTGTTTTAACTTGAAAAGCCTCTGACATGTCAGTTAGGCTGGAAGGTGATGGAGAGCAAGAGAGGCAGGAAAGAGTTAATTTGCTCCCAGCAATTTCCCTACTCAGGACCAATGTGCTACCAGTAGGTCAGGGGGATGAAAAATGCATCTACATTTGTCTGTTGTGAGCCCATAGGAAAAAACATAATTTAAAATATTTTAATAGGTGAGCTTTTACAAGGTATTCTTGGTTGGTAAACATTTTTGGATTTTAGAAATGCATGGGCAGCCCAGTTCTTGTGATCCCTATAACCTGCCCTCCTTAGAAAAAGAAGGACTCAAAGGGCCCTTTCAGGAATCCTTGTTCACATTAACTAAGCCATACATTTTGAGACATGAGCCACACTTCTGATATTGGGTGTTTATAATTCCTATTTGCAGTTCACATTCAGGTTCAGGGGTCAGGATGTCAACATGACATGATCAGCTAAGACTGCCTACCCTTGCCTTTGGGTTGACGCTTTATTTCTCAAGCACAGGGGCAGGGCAGGCAGGGAAGGACATGGAATGCCCAGGGTCGGGGGGAGCACGTACACACTAGATATATGGGATAATCTTAACCCAATGTAGGTACAAAGGGAGTTGGCTACAACCTATAAGTAATTTTCAAAAACACTCTATTTTTCTCTCATTATTCCTCTATTTAATCTTTGTCTCACAAATGCAATAATGATAGGAATTCCAGGCCTCATTGGCTAAATCACTTAATCATACCCAAAGGCCAGGATAGTATTGGAGTTACCAGTTTAATTACTTTGACCAATTCTACAGTAATTGTTACACTTCCTAAAAATACTCTTTTGCTGGATTAATGTTTTTTCCTGATAAATTGTTTATTTGTCTAAGTTGACAAAATGATGCCTCTAAAATTGTCCATCTTTTCAGGTTCAGTTGATCTTATCAAATATACGAACTATAGGAGGCGGAGCCAAGATGGCTGCGTGAGTAGGACAGTGGGAATCTCTTCCCAAAAACATATACATTTTTGAAAATACAACAAATACAACTAATCCTAAAAGAGAGACCAGAAGACACAAGACAACAGCCAGACTACATCCACACCTGCGAGAACCCAGCACCTGGTGAAAGGGGTAAGATACAAGCCCCGGCCCGGCGGGTCCTAAGCGCCCCTCACCCCAGCTCCCGGCGGGAGGAGAGGAGTCAGAGCGGGGAGGGAGAGGGAGCCCAGGACTGCTGAGCCCAGCCCCACCCATCCGTACCAGAGCACAGACACAGTGCATGTGTGGAGTGCTGGAAACTAGGGAAACAGGGCAGCAAGACCTGTGAGCAGGTCCCAAAGCCGGCACCCCTGTGACAAAGAAAAGCGAGTGCTTTTTGAAAGTCTTAAAGGGACAGGGACGCCACAGCTGGATGGAAGCATCCTGGGTCACAGTCCAGCAGCTGGAAATTCCAGGGAACTCCGGGTGCACTAACCCCCTGGGCAACAGCTCTGAGACCCCTCATGGAGGTAAACAGTCAAACAGCCCCCCATCCATTACCCCTCCGGGGCCCCACCATAGCAGAGCAGCAGCCTGAAGCTGGCCACACCCACAGCAAGGGAGCTTCCTCCATACGGGCCGGGCAAGATACAGAGACCCAGTCTACACGCAATTGCCCAACACAAGCCACTAGGGGTCGCAGTTGTCCCAGTAAAGAGGCCAGGAGCAAGTGGAAAGCCTTAGCTTTCCCAGCTGACAGAAAGCCAATAGCTCACCACTGCACCTATCAACATGAAAAGGCAAAAAAATTTGATCCAGACAAGACTGACCCAGACAGCTTTGACATCTTCTAAATTTTCCCCTGAAAAGGAACCCGGGGAGTTTTAACCAGTCTTCCTGAAAAGAACTCAAAACAAAAGTCATAACCATGCTGATGGACTTGCAGAGAAATATGCAAGAACTAAGGAGGGAGAATACAGAAATAAAACAATCTCTGGAAGGACTTCAAAACAGAATGGACAAGATGCAAGAGACCATTAATGGACTAGAAAACAGAGAACAGGAACGCAGAGAAGCTGATGCAGAGAGAGATAAAAAGATCTACAGGAACGAAAGAATTTTAAGAGAACTGAGTGACCAATTAAACAGAACAATACTCGCATTATAGGGGTACCAGAAGAAGAAGAGAGAGAAAAAGGGATAGAAAGTATCTTTGAAGAAATAATTGCTGAAAACTTCTCCAACCTAGGGGAGGAAATGGCCTCTCAGACCACAGAGGTACACAGAACTCCCATGACAAGGGATCCAAGGAGGGCAACACCAAGACACATAATAATTAAAATGGCAAAGATCAAAGACAAGGACAAAGTATTAAAGGCAGCCAGAGAGAAAAAAAAGGTCACCTACAAAGGAAAACCCATCAGGCTATCATCAGACTTCTCAACAGAAACCCTACAGGCCAGAAGAGAATGGCATGATATACTTAATGCAATGAAACAGAAGGGCCTCGAACCAAGATTACTGTATCCAGCACGATTATCATTTAAATATGAAGGAGGGATTAAACAATTCCCAGACAAGCAGAAGTTGAGGGAATTTGCCTCCCACAAACCACCTCTACAGGGCATCTTACAGGGACTGCTCTAGATGGGAGCACAGAACAAAACACCCAACATATGAAAAAGGGAGGAGGAGGAATAAGAAGGGAGAGAAATAAAGAATCATCAGACCATGTTTATAACAGCTCAATAAGCGAGTTAAGTTAGACAGTAAGATAGTAAAGAAGCTAACCTTGAACCTTTGGTAACCACAAACTTAGAGCCTGCAATGGCAATAAGTACATACCTTTCAATAATCACCCTAAATGTAAATGGACCAAATGTACCAATTAAAAGACACAGAGTGATAGAATGGATGAAAAAGCAAGACCCATCCATATGCTGCTTACAAGAGACTCACCTCAAACCCAAAGACATGCACAGACTTAAAGTCAAGGGATGGAAAAAGATATTTCATGCAAACAACAGAGAGAAGAAAGCGGGTGTTGCAATTCTGGTATAAGACAAAACAGACTTCAAAATAAAGAAAGTAACAAAAGACAAAGAAGGACATTGCATAATGATAAAGGGCTCAGTCCAACAAGAGGATATAACCATTATAAATATATATGCACCTAATACAGGAGCACCAACATATCTGAAACAAATACTAACAGAACTAAAGGAGGAAATAGAATGCAATGCATTCATTCTGGGAGACTTCAACACACCACTCACTCCAAAGGACAGATCCACCAGACAGAAAATAGTGAGGACACAGAGGCACTGAACAACACATTAGAACAGATGGACCTAATAGACATCTACAGAACTCTACATCCAAAAGCAACAGGATACACATTCTTCTCAAGTGCACATGGAACATTCTCCAGAATAGACCACATACTAGGCCACAAAAAGAGCATCAGTAAATTCCAAAGGATTGAAATCCTACCAACCAACTTTTCAGACCACAAAGGCATAAAACTAGAAATAAACTGTACAAAGAAAGCAAAAAGGCTCACAAACACATGGAAGCTTAACAACACACTCCTAAATAATCAAGGGATCAATGACCAAATCAAAATGGAGATCCAGCAATATATGGAAACAAACGACAACAACAACACAAAGTTCCAACTACTGTGGGACACAGCAAAAGCAGTCTTAAGAGGAAAGTATATAGCAATCCAGGCATATTTAAAGAAGGAAGAACAATCCCAAATGAATGGTCTAATGTCACAATTATCGAAATTGGAAAAAGAAGAACAAATGAGGCCTAAGGTCAGCAGATGGAGGGACATAATAAAGATCAGAGGAGAAATACATAAAATTGAGAAGAATAAAACAATAGCAAAAATCAATGAAACCAAGAGCTGGTTCTTCGAGAAAATAAACAAAATAGACAAGCCTCTAGCCAGACTTATTAAGAGGAAAAGAGAATCAACACAAATCAACATAATTAGAAATGAGAAAGGAAAAACCACGACGGACCCCACAGAAATACAAAGATTTATTAGAGACTACTATGAAAACCTATATGCTAACAAGCTGGGAAACCTAGGAGAAATGGACAACTTCCTAGAAAAATACAACCTTCCAAGACTGACCCAGAAAGAAACAGAAAATCTAAACAGACCAATTGCCAGCAATGAAATTGAAGCAGTAATCAAAAAACTACCAAAGAACAAATCCCCCGGGCCAGATGGATTTACCTCGGAATTTTATCAGACATACAGAGAAGACATAATACCCATTCTCCTTAAAGTTTTCCAAAAAATAGAAGAGGAGGGAATACTACCAAACTCATTCTATGAAGCCAACATCACCCTAATACCAAAACCAGGCAAAGACCCCACCAAAAAAGAAAACTACAGACCAGTATCCCTGATGACCGTAGATGCAAAAATACTCAACAAAATATTAGCAAACCGAATTCAAAAATATATCAAAAGGATCATACACCATGACCAAGTGGGATTCATCCCAGGGATGCAAGGATGGTACAACATTCGAAAATCCATCAACATCATCCACCACATCAACAAAAAGAAAGACAAAAACCACATGATAATCTCCATAGATGCTGAAAAAGCATTCGATAAAATTCAACATCCATTCATGATAAAAACTCTCAACAAAATGGGAATAAAGGCCAAATATGATAAACCCACAGCCAACATCATACTGAATAGCAAGAAGCTGAAAGCTTTTCCTCTGAGATCGGGAACTAGACAGGGATGCCCACTCTCCCCACTGCTATTTAACATAGTACTGGAGGTCCTAGCCACGGCAATCAGACAAAACAAAGAAATACAAGGAATCCAGATTGGTAAAGAAGAAGTTAAACTGTCACTATTTGCAGATGACATGATATTGTACATAAAAAACCCTAAAGACTCCACTCCGAGACTACTAGAGCTAATATCGGAATTCAGCAAAGTTACAGGATACAAAATTAACACACAGAAATCTTTCCTATACACTAACAATGAACCAACAGAAAGAGAAATCAGGAAGATAATTTCATTCACAATAGCATCCAAAAGAATAAAATACCTAGGAATAAACCTAACCAAGGAAGTGAAAGACCTATACCCTCAAAACTATAAGACACTCTTAAGAGAAATTAAAGGGGACACTAACAAATGGAAACTCATCCCATGCTCCTGGCTAGGAAGAATTAATATGGTCAAAAATGGCCATCCTGCCCAAAGCAATGTACAGATTCGATGCAATCCCTATCAAATTACCAACAGCTTTCTTCAATGAACTGGATCAAATAGTTCAAAAATTCACATGGAAATACCGAAGACCCCAAACAGCCAAAGCAATCCTGAGAAGGAAGAATAAAATGGTGGGGGGGATCTCACTCCCCAACTTCAAGCTCTACTACAAAGCCACAGTAATCAAGACAATTTGGTACTGGCACAAGAACAGAGCCACAGACCAATGGAACAGAATAGAGACTCCAAACATTAATCCAAACATACATGGTCAACTAATATTTGATAAAGGAGCCATGGACATACAAAGGGGAAACGACAGTCTCTTCAACAGATGGTGCTGGCAAAACTGGACAGCTACATGTAAGAGAATGAAACTGAATCACTGTCTAACCCCATACACAAAAGTAAATTCGAAATGGATCAAAGACTTGAATGTAAGTCATGAAACCATAAAACTCTTGGAAAAAAACATAGGCAAAAATCTCTTAGACATAAACATGAGTGACCTCTTCTTGAACATATCTTCCCGGGCAAGGGAAACAAATGCAAAATGAACAAGTGGGACTATATGAAGCTGAAAAGCTTCTGTACAGCAAAGGACACCATCAATAGAACAAAAAGGTATCCTACAGTATGGGAGAATATATTAGAAAATGACAGATCCGATAAAGGGTTGACATCCAAAATATATAAATAGCTTGCACACCTCAAGAAACAAAAAGCAAATAATACAATTAAACAATGGGCAGAGGAGCTGGATACACTGTTCTCTAAAGAAGAAATTCAGATGGCCAACAGACACATGAAAAGATGCTCCACATCGCTTGTCATCAGAGAAATGCAAATTGAAACCACAATGAGATATCATCTCACACCAGTAAGGATGGCTACCATCCAAAAGACAAACAACAACAAATGCTGGTGAGATTGTAGAGAAAGGGGAACCCTCCTACACTGCTGGTGGGAATGTAAATTAGTTCAACCATTGTGGAAAGCAGTATGGAGGTTCCTCAAAATGCTCAAAATAGAAATACCATTTGACCCAGGAATTTCACTTCTAAGAATTTACCCTAAGAATGCAGCACTCCAGTTTGAAAAAGACAGATGCACCCCTATGTTTCTCGCAGCACTGTTTACAATAGCCAAGATATGGAAGCAACTTAAATGTCCATCAGTAGATGAATGGATAAAGAAGATGTCGTACATGTACACAATAGAATATTACTCAGCCATAAGAAAAAAACAAATCCTACCATTCACAACAACATGGATGGAGCTAGAGGGTATTATGCTCAGTTAAATAATCCAGGCAGAGAAAGACAAGTACCAAATGATTTCACTCATATGTGGAGTATAAGAACAAAAGAAAACTGAAGGAACAAAACAGCAGCAGAAGCATAGAACCCAAGAATGGACTAATAGTTACCAAAGGGAAAGGGACTGGGGAGGACGGGTGGGAAGGGAGGGATAAGGGCGGGAAGAAAAGAAAGGGGGCATTACGATTAGCATGTATAGTGTTGGGGGGGCACAGGGAGGGCTGTGCAACACAGAGAAGACAAGTAGTGATTTTACAGCATACTATGTTGATAGACAGTGACTGTGAATGGGGATGTGGGGGGAACTTGATGAAGGGGGGAGCCTAGTAAACATAATGTCCTTCATGTAATTGTAGATTAATGATACCAAAATAAAAAAAAGTATACGAACTGTAACTTGCGTCTATCCAATTGGATGAGTGGCAAGTCAGATTAAATAATCATGCATTTCTTTATCAAAGTTGAGCACTTTCAGGACACCTGCAGTATTGAAGGGTCATCATTTGGTAAAAGGACAAAGAAGAAAGCAAAGATCAGTTCATCTGATTTGCTGAGAAAGGTCAAAACCAAGCCAAACCCTAAGTGGTAAATGCATAATATAATTTTATGGATGTTTGATTTTTATTAAGTTGCAGTGCAGAGAAGGGAGTAGAAGTAGCTCTCACTTAAACTTGCTCTGCTGAGGCCTACGTGGCCTCATCTGGTTGTTCACGTTTGGCCGTGCTTACTGCAAACGGACACTTTTCCATAAAAAGGCCGTAAGGCATATGCACGTTTCTGGAGTGAGGTCAGCTGAGGCTGTGGTCACTCTGCTGCGTCCATGGCTCGGTCAGCATGAGCTTAGAGAATGCAACCTTGAGCAAGCTTAACTGTATTGGGGGGTGTGGGTGGTTTCAAAGTACATTAAGAACAAGAATAGGCAGCTTTTGAATATGTCCCTCTATTGTTTGCTCTAACAATGTCAACCAACTGGAATTATATAAGAAATCACATATATATTTCCCAGGCATTGCAAGTATAATTTGGAATCAGCTTCTCTAAATTACTGCTACAAAATCAATGGAACTAAAAACTCAGACTAGGTTTGAAAGGGAATTGTCTAAGTCAGTGGTCTCTAGCCTTTTTTGATCATGGCCTATATATATTATTTATTTAAGTTTATATACATACACCAGTATAATAGAGATACCGTGAAACACAAAAAATAGAAATTAAAAGATTGAGGTGAAAAAGAGAAGTAGTATTATCTTTCACTACCACAGTGGAGAATATGTCCATCACTTTGGGCCATACTCTAGGGTATGCTGTGAAAGGCTTGTTCTGTGAGAAAGAGGAGTTCTTTGGTTTCATGCTGTGGTATTACAGGACTTCTCAGAGCCTTTGCTGTGCTACCATACACAGAATTCCTAAAAGGGAAGTGCAGTATTATTTCATGTTTTAAGGAATGGCTGAATTCAGAGAGTTCTGGATTCCAGATCTACCCACTGCTCATGCACTATATCACTTCTGTTATTTAAATTCTCTGAGCCTCAGTTTCTCTATCTGCACAATGGACATAATGATATTCTTCAGGTTATTATGTGGGTCATGTAGGAAGGTGAATGTAAAGCTTAGCTGAGGGCCTAACAAACAGTAAGCACTCAGTAGGTGTGAGTTCATTTCAATATAGTCATTTCTATGGGCTACTTTTTACACTAGCGGGCTGTGGAGCACACTTCTGAAAGTGTTCTAGATCAGACTATGAAATCGTTGATCATTTTAGTAGTTTATTTTTTCAGTTTGACAAATACTTACTGACTATCTCCTGAATAACAGGCCTGGTAGTAGGCCCAGGGTAACCGCTAAGATCAATATCCTGAACTTGCAAGTCATTTTCAGTTCAGCAAAAATTTGAGAGCCTACTATGTGCCAGGCAAGGCCTGCCACTCGGCAGATATGCGATGGTCAGAGCGTATGTGATATCTACCTTTACGGAGGTTACAGTCTGAGGAAAGGATGGTGCAGTTTATGACCAACATTTAAAAGATAACTTCAGAGTAGTGTGAACTGATAGAAGGTGGGTGAGTCGGGTATAGGATAAGGGGGTCTGCCCATGTCAGGTTTGCATATCATTGTAAACAGCTCTTATCTCACCCTAAGGAAAATAGAAAGCCATTTCAAGCTCAAAGTTATGGAATGACAAAATATTAGAAAAGACACAATAAGAGCATGTCAGTGGATATGAACAAAAACCCTTGACTGAACGGCTGCTGTCACTATGTTGAAAGGTAGGCAATTTACATAGCAGACAGGCGTCTGCATCCCTGTTTATTTCATTCCTCACAATCAATAAATCCCATTACTTCTTCATAAAATGTTGACTTCACAGGTTTTCATGTAGCATCAATTTACTCAGACCCCAATCAATTTTCCATTCTGTGAAGAATTCTTTTAATGGACACCGAATGTGTTGGAGCTCTCCATTGCTGGGGAAATGAATGGCAGCTGCTTCCCATTAGCACAGCTTTTAAACGGACAGAGCGTAACCTGAGAGGTGCAGGCAGGACCCGACGGTGCTGGCCCCCTACCTGGAATTCACTCCTTGGGGGAGGCCCCCGACTGACAGGCCTGCCCAGCTGAGTTCTCTGGTGCGCTCCGGGAGAAGCTGCGGAGGCCTACACTTCCACACAGGGGCTACAGAATCAATTTGCCATAAATAGGTTCAGGAGAGACAATTCTGCTCTGGGAAGAGTCTATTCATTTTAAAGACGTTTTTAATAAGCAAGAAATGCTTGTGTGGGATGGAGAACTGGGTGCAGTCGCTAAACAATGGCAGAGTCCTGGAGCAAAGGAAAGGAACATTTGGCCTTTGCAGTTTAGTGCTCCACTGACAGTGCTGAAGAGGTAACAGTAAGAGTTTGATAGTGAATATTCTTTGTTCTTTATTTAAAAGCAGACAATAGCAGATGTGTGGCTCCCTAGGAATAGAGATGTGAAGATCTACAAACTAATTTGATTTTTCATTTAGTGTGATTATTAGATTTTGCCTCATGTGGGCAGTTTTAAGATTAGAGGTAATGTTTTAAAAGTAAGATCCAAAATGTGCTTTTTTATTATTTATCTAATTCAGGAAAAATACAGTTTTTTTCATTTTGTTGCTTACCTTGATATTTTTTTCATCATACTGGAATAATGTTCATACCATACTTTCACTGGGTTGCAAAATAAATTTTATAAACTTATAATTTATTACATTTTCTAGACTGAAATAAGATAAATGAAATAAAGGAATCCTGTATGTTCTTTGTTTTTGAGAAAGAATCTAAAGGCTTATGAATAAAATAAATGTTTGAGAAAACATGTCAGGATATAATGTTCAGGTAAATCTTGACACTGTTTTGATAAGCTACATATAACATATAACAAAATGACAAAGGTTTAGGCAAAATAGATCGTCTCTACTTCCTCCACAAGACGTCTGAAGGTGGGCAATCTAACTGGAATGGTGGTTTTTTTAGTTATCAGGGATTTAAACTTACAAAAGCAGGAAGGCTGGGGGTCACGCCGCTCTCAAGGAGTTTTGCCAGAGGTAATACAATATTCTAACACTTCTGCTTACTTCTGATTGTTCATAATTTAGCTCCAGGCTGAGCTCTGCTTTAAGGGAGGCTGGGACATTTTAGCTGCGTACATTAGTGCCCCAAATAAAATTAGGAGTGTATTAATACAAAAGGAAAGAATATACTGGTGATACAACTAGCAGATTCTGCCAGAACTAATATAATTCCCCAAGTCAAAATACCTTATTATGCTGTTGTTTTTAATTGATATGTGTGTGTGAATCTGTGTGTATGTGTGTGTGTGTGTGTGTGTGTGTGTATACATATATATAACTAAATCCAGCACCAATCATTGGTAGGAAATATAATGCCTTCAGAGAAAGATTGGAACATTAACTATAGGCACATGAACAGTCTCTAAACCTAATGAAAGACTTTGACCAGAAAATAATTCTCACATACATGTATGTCTGTTTAAAGCTACATTTGCTTATAAACACAAAGTACTGGTAATAATTACTGGAACAATAACCTAACTTTGCTCTGCTGGG
Source organism: Manis javanica (assembly GCF_040802235.1). NCBI lineage: Eukaryota > Metazoa > Chordata > Mammalia > Pholidota > Manidae > Manis > Manis javanica. The sequence goes on along the minus strand of NC_133171.1, from coordinate 31,612,248 downwards.
ACTGCCACTTACATAGATGGATGAAAGGTGCTAATTCAATAGGCCAATGGATCAGATCACCAGAGTCCATCAAAGCTATTTTTCAAGGGCATTTTAGTGTACATTGAAATACATATTTATTCTAAGTGCTGCTTTTTTATACGCTCCAATCAAACTAACTTTTTCTCTTTATAGATGCTGAAGTAGAAAAAAAAAAAAGGAGAAAGGCAGGCGATGCACACCTCCCCACTGAGCAAAAAGGAGAGGCGATTCCTTCATTCCTTAAGAAAAAATGCACATCACTCAAAAATTGCCTTCAACCCAGAGCAAGAGGAATCTCTTTCCTGAATACTTTCTTGTGTGGTCACAAGTGCCTCTGGGATTGGCCTTGATCTTTTGACACTTCTTTGTACCAGGGGCTGGCAAAGACTGGATTTAAACATGGTGGGAAATGAGGGATATTGAGAAAGGTTGAACAGCAGGGTCATCAAACAGCTGGTTGAGTTGGAGAGAAAAAGCTGGTTCATATCAGAATGGCTGCTATCAAAAGAGTTATGAGCTTACATGACAGAAAATTACGCGTACTTGAAATATGCCATTACAAAATGCCAGCCTGACATTAAGCTGCTTTATAGATGTATCGCATCCTTAAGTAGCCTGGTGATTATCTGTGTCCCTGGAGCGCTGCTGTCCCTGATTCTGTAATACCCTGGCTTGTCTCTGATCACAGCAAGAAGTGCCACCAACTTATAAAAATTCTTAAAAGGACATTAATTTTGGTTTCCTTTGATGTCCCAGAGAGGCTTCTTTCTGGCTGGGATGGAGATACAGCCTTCTTTCCCACAATGACAGGATGTGGCGGTTTCCTGTGGAGGTGAGAAGCCTGGCTTGACCACCCGTAAAAAACAAAAGCATTTCCTATATGACCAGAATGTGCTAAGTGCTTTGCATGAATTATTTTCACTTAATTCTCATCACATCTATAATTAGGTGTCTATTATTAGACTCATTTTACTCCAGTTTAAGTACAGAGAGACCAAGTGACTTGCCCCAGGTTCCTCTGCTGGCTAGCTAGGAGTAGAAGGGGGCTTTTAGCCTAGCCGCCCTGATACTAGGGCTGTCAATCAGTATGTTCCGTTGGAAGAGAGGTTGGGAGGATAAGGTAAATTAAGCAATGTTTACAGAAGGAGCCCAAGAGGGCAAGAGACAAGCTAAAGTGTCCACTCTCTTTGTCTTTAGAACGATGTGGTTAAGAAACCAAGAAGAGGTTATTTCTGCATAGGAACAGGAAACAGGAAGTGTGGATGAGGACCACAAACGTGAACAGAAAGCACTTTAGAAAGGCGGCGGCCACAGATTTTCTATTTGCTGTGCTTGCCTGTCTTGGCTCCAGTCATCCCTGCCACAATCAACAAGGTAGGAAAGGCCGTATGGTATTTTCTATTATTCCGGAAAGCATATAGTAGTATGGTAGATATGGCTACAATTTGACAGGAAAGTGCTATGTAGCAAACACAACTGCTGATGAAATGAAAGTAGCTGATTTCTCATCCTTTGGTATTAACAAAAAAGGCAAAGATAAAAAAAGGGAGTCTCAGATATACCATTCTGTGCCTGTCCTAATGTTCCTAAGGCATCATTGTAATTGACTTGGTTTCTCTCTGTGCTTTCTCTGGTGAGTAAACATATATTCATTATGTTCTAGACAATCTCCAGGAGGTCACACTGGTAACACTGAATGGTCCAAGCAATGATCTGGAGTGCCAGATTATTTTAGGGAACTTACGAGGGAGAGAAATCTTCGTTAAGTACCAATGCCATCCTCAGACAAACACCCTCTCTCCTCTTTCAGCCTGGAAATACCGCTGCTTTCACGATGTGTTATTGTCGTAGCCTCGGTTCCCCACCAAAGCAGGACTTGAATACAGGACTGCATTCAAGTCGTTTATTTTGGAAATGATCCCAGGAAACAGGAGCACAGTGAAGGCCTAGAGAGAATAAAGCAGAGAAGGAGAAGGCCAGTACCAAGGCACCTATGGAGTTGGACCCTCCCGTGGGCAACTATACTTGATCCTCCTGGGACCTGTGAGCCGCTGTCCAAAATGAGTCTCAGAGTGATACCTGAGGACCTCCCACCTGCCTGATGCCGAGACGGCTCCTGGAGGGGGCACTTTGGTGATTGACATGGGACGTCGATGCCTTAAGCTCTCCTTCCCTGACCTTCAGTTTCTCCGGCGCCCTTGCCTGGGATGTCTAGACGATCTTGCACTTGCCAGTCTTGCATGTCAGTCTAGAGAGGTGAGCAGATTAATGTCCTGTGGTGAAACTCTCAGTGAAAAGGAACCAGGAGCCAGTGGCTAAATGCTTCTTTCATCTCTTGAGCAGATAATTCTCAGACTCATTCTATCACTTCCTCATCGAATCAGACAATTCTGAGGCTCATTTTAGGCAACTCAGCTCCTCATAAGGCCCCATGGAATCAAGTTGCCCACAGTGAGGTTCAACTCCGTAAGATGCCTGACTTTTTCCCCTTCTCTGCTTTATTCTCGCTAGGCCTTCACTGCACCCCTGTTTCCTGGGATCACTTCCAAAGTAAACAACTTGAATACAGTTCTTTATTCAGGTTCTGCTTTGATGGGGAACCGAGGCTAAGACAATGTCACGTGATAAAAGAAACAGTATTTCCAGGCTGAAAGAGGATGGGGGCGTTCTCTCAGGATGGGATTAGTATTTAACACAGATTTCTCTTCCCCATCAGATCCCTAAATTTTGGGGTCCCGGAGGGCTTGGTTCTCAGCCCTCTTCTCTTCTTTATCTACACTTTCTGCTCAATCTCTGGCTCTACGGTTCTAACCACCATGTCTATCTTGAGGACCCCTCACATTGTGTCTTTAATCCTGACCTCTCCCCTGAAGGGACACTGGCATCATTTATCCAACTGCCTATATATCCTGTCCGTTTGTAATACGACGAGCATCTTTTCCTTCATTTGTACAAAATAAAACTCTTGCTTCCCTCCCAATATGCTATAAAAACACCGTCATGCCCCTAATCTTCCTCAAGGTGCTACCATCTCTCTATAGTCCAAACACATAAAATACTGAGTTCTCGATTCAGCTTTGGTCACACACTTGCCACGAGTTCTGTCAATTTCCTCTCCAGAAGAGATCTTAGGTTCACCCACTTATTTCCGCCTCCACTGCCATCACCCTTCTCTCCAGCAAAATCATTTTAGGTCAGGACCACCGACAAAGCCTTCTGAAATCAGTCTCTGTGCTGCAGGCAGAATGGCTTAAAGGAATACACATCACACTGCTTGTATCTTTCAAACTTTCCAGTGGCTCCCTAAGGCATGGAAGAACAACAGTCTATAACCTTCCCATGTTCCCAAGGCCCTGATACATTTTTTCTCCCGCTCCCTCATCCCCTGCTACAGCAGCCCCTTTCCATTCCTCCAAGAGCCCAGGTTCTTTCTCTCTTCAGTGTCTCCCGTTTCCTAAACCCTCTGCTTGCTTACTGGTGTGCTGCTCCCAGAAGGCGTGGCCCCTGTTCTCTAAGCCTTAACACCAATCTCTCCTGGAGGCTCCTGTTGTGAGCGTCTGTCTGAAAGAGAGCCCCCACTCTGGTTATTCTCTTATTCTTTGTTTTTTTTTTCCCTTCATAATTCTTTTCATAAACTTTATATTATGTCTTCAGTCATCTTCTATTTCCTTTTTATCTTCTCAAGGAGACGGTAAGCTCTCTGGGGGCAGGAATTGCAAGTGGATCTGGCACATTTGTGGAATATATTAATGGATAAGCTAATTATTTTGAGAAATTTCTCTGGATAAGTACATATAGGAATTTCTTCTTACCCACACTGAAACAAAGGGCCTAATGAACTTTGTCTAATATTTCCTGTCTCAATAATCCATAAATCTCTGTGTCTTTGGAACCCTAATGAGACCAAGAGATGAGAGTGAACAATTATATTTTTGTAGATGTGTGAAGACATTCTTATAAATCTTCATTTCTCATTTCGTATGGGTGGTTTTCAAGTAGGAAGCAAGACTTATGATTCATCCCTTAATAATCAAATTTATTGTGACTGATTGCATTTTTCAATAGTTTTTATCTAAAAGGAATGATTATGTCTAAGAAGCATGAAGTTTTAACAGGAGAGGAAAAGACTTCAATTCTATCAGTCTATGTTGTTTTTTTCATTACTAAAATGAGTTGGCTAACTTCTAACATAACCCTTCCACACACAGAATGAAATTCCTCATACTTCTCACATTCCCTTCTCCCAGCTGCACATAAATCTATTGTCTCCATTCCCTTAAAAGTATATATATCCAAAATTTCAATATGTTTTAGTTATAGAACCTCCTTTACTCTAGTTTCAGTTTTCATACCCATTACATCAGGGTGCAGGGTGCCAGCTTTCTAAACAGTCAGCAAGGGCTGGATTATTTGGTTCATTTTGGGGCACAGGGCCCTGTGTGCACATTGGTAGCCTTATTCTAAAATTTGGTAACAAATACTAGTGCCAGAGAGATCAACTGCTTTTCTATCTTTATGGTGAAAAAGATGAAACAAAGGTGAGTTCTGAGTTGATAAAATATTAATACCAAATACTTTAAATTATTTCTGAAAGCAATTATAAATGTATTTATTTCTGTATATCAAAGCTAACACTACATGCTCGCGCAATTTGCTTCTTGAAGAGATCTTATATTACAGCATCTTGTACCTTTCGGTAATTTAGGGTTTCCACATAGTGGAGTTTTCTTACAGAGAGGCACATGGCTACTACTTGTTATTTTCTTTCTTGGTATATCATAACTGTGTCATTATTGTTATCTTTAAGCAAAGATGACTGGTCTACAATGCATAGATTTGTTAATATATCTTGGTTGCCAAAATGATAAAATAATTTGATTTTATGCATCACTCCTGTTTTTCTTGTTATTCTTTAAGCATTGGGATGACTTTGAGATTTTATAGTACAGAGATATTCTGTAGTCTAACTTTAGGGAAAACTCATTACTTCCTTTGTAGTTACTCGGGAAGTATGAGAAGTACTTGCTCATTAATGCATCTTGTCTCAAATGACTTGAAGAGAACCAAGCAAAGGATGTGACGTATTTGGTCAGTGTGGTCCCTGTTTCCGCTGAATGACTTCTACCTTTGTCACCTCCTCCCACCTGTGCCCATGCTTAGTAATCAGATGCTCCTACCGTCAGTGCAGAGCGGTGCAGACCTCCCATACGGGCACAGGCAGGCAGCGTCTGTCTCGGAGTCAGGAACACAGGTGGCACTGTTCCACACGGGTTGTGTTCACAAGTTGCAAACTGGCATAGCTTGCCTGAGTGCGGCCGTGGACACTCACAGAACCAGGTTTCATTATTGCTGAGAAGGAAAAAGGGATGATAAAACCAGTGAGAAACGATTGGTCTTTTACACACACACACACACACACACACACACACACACACACACACACAAATGAAACTATAATTGCTGCTTGTCTAATAAGTGGAGGTTTTTCCTCCCTCTTTCTTTTTCTGTTTTTCAACTTTTAATATTTGTAGCTGTGAATTGTACACTGAAAGTAGATTAACAGCGTTATAGATTTCCTGAAGCCATGAATTTGAGTCTAAGCCATCTACTTTTATTTTTTATTTGTTTCACCTTCTACTCCACACTAGGTGCCTTTTCAGAGCTTCATTCAGTATGTGTGGTGTGGCCTCCATAAAGAGCTTAAAATGTTTCTTAGAAAACCTTTAGGCTTGAAGCTCAGAGAATTTCAAGCAGGCGGTAAGTTCCCTCCCCTGAGGACAAAGTGCTTCAAGAGCCACCCTAGGGGTATTTTGGAGAGAAAAGCTCTGGCGGGAGCTGTAATGAGTACATGACTCTCCAGGTTCCAATACCTTTTGGTGGTCCCAGGCTGAGAGCCTGGGAAAGCAGAGCCCAGGAAAGTGCCCCCTCTCACCTGCAGGGGAAGCCGCGCCAGAGGGCAAGCCGCTGGGAGGCTGATGCTTCTCTCTTCCCCGCATCTAGTCCCCCTTTTAAAGGAATAGTAGCTCCCGTTTTCTGTGCAGACTCACTGCTCTCCCGTTCTCAGGCCCCGCTGACTGGAGGGCAGACTCCAGTCCTGGCAGCAGCCAGTGACTGGGGCAGGCCGGGCGCAAGGGCCAAGCCCAGCGGCTGACTTGCTGCTGGGGTTGGCACACTGCTGGGCTCAGGTGGGACCTGCCCCTCCAGAGAGCCTGTCTGAGAATAATCACTACCACCTACTAGTGCAAATATAAGAGACTGGGGGACAGAGAAGGGTTATTGATATTACTCTGTAGACATATGAGCCGATACATGTTAGCCCCCTTTTAAGTTGTGAAGCCAGTTTGAGTTGGGGTTTTCTCACTGGCAGTTAAATGAATTCCATCTAATGTAGATCACCTTTCGTTCCCTTTTTTATTTCTCTTTATTACTGTAGTTCACATCCCTTGCCATATAGGGATTTTCAGGATTTTTTTTTTTTTGTCTGCTGATGTCTTATCTGCTAAATGTGACTGTTAGCTCTTTAGGGTGGTGCCAGGACCGTCCTGAAAATTAGGGTGCCAGCATCTTGTGTGGCCATGACTCAGCTTCCTAAGCTAGTGATAGATCTGGCCCAAACCAAGGACTTTTTCTCCTGTCCTCATCTTTTGGGTTTCTTGATACCTACCTTCCTTACATCTTTCAATTCCCTTAGTCCAGAATAAATTTGCTTGCAGGAAAGTATCAGATTCTTTTACATAATGAATCCCTGACTTTGACATCTGAAGAGGTTTCCCTTCCCCAAATGCCTGTATATACTTTTACATTAGTCCTCTGTGTCGATGGCATGAAACCCTGTGGAGAATGGTTTTGTACCAGACAGTGGGTAAAGCTAGTGTGAGTGGGGCATAAGACTTTGAGACCCTCAGATTGTGCTGACACTTAGATGATCTTGTAAGTGGTTGGTAATTTACTCATTTTATAACTTACATGGTACCTTGAATAGTGCTTTACACTAACAGACAGAGAAACTCCTAGAATTTCAGAGTTGGGAAAAAAGATCAATGTCACTAAGATGGTTATAAAGCATTCCAAACTGCTGTGTCTGGGCTACAGAACAATTCTGAGGGCCACTGAGCCAATACCATTTCTTCTTGCCTCAGAACAGTGGTGAAAGCCAAGCCAGACCACCTGGGAGGTATAGAGACAATTGCCCGTGTGACTTAAAATGTTAGTTAGGAGCTTAATGTTGGTTGGGGCTGTGCATAGATCTACTGTATCTTTGCTTTTATTCACCTAACTTGGCGTTAGAGCTCAGGATGAAGCATCTGTATTCTGGGAGAAAGTCTAGGAGTATAACACTTTTGAAAGCTGCATTCTGCGAAGACCACGTAGTCTTCTTATAGTAAAGGAGAAAGCTCAACGAATCTAAATACTGATTGCTTTATGTGTTTTAGTCATAGAGAGCTAACCAGGTTTGAAATGTGGGAAAGATGCTTTTATGTTGAAAACCAAGGAAAACACTAATTTGAATCATGTCCTATGGAGAAACCAAGCCTCTTTCCCTTTGTGCTTTCATCAGGTGTTGGGAGAAGCTGGTTGTTATAAACTCACGTGGAAATGACTACCCACGTGCATCTATACATCAGCAGGCAGTTAGAGCAGAGAGAGAAATAGAAATCAGTAAAAAACACTCCATGAAAGGGGACAATCACCTTATCTGGCTAACCAAGCGCAAGTGTCCAGAGCCCCCTGGCCCGTTTTGATATCTGTTAGCACTTCATTAGAAAGAGAGCTTTAGCCAACTGAGGTTTTGCCAGATGGTGGTGCCTTTCTGTATATCACTTCATATCATCCGTCTGCACTCCGAGATACTTCCTGGAGTACCAGCTATTGCATCAATAGTTATTAAAAAAAATCTATCTTTGCCACCAGCAGCATTACACCCAGGTTCAAAGATTTGTCCTATTCAGATCTTGCCAAAGATCCCATTGCTAACCCCCCACTTCTGCAAAAGCTAGGCAGTCCACTGTTTCTGCTGTCACTTAACTCATTTTGATGTCTCTCCAGCTCTTGACGCAAATGACAAGGCCCAGGAAACTGTGCCCCGAGGGTGAAGGGCATTCTGTAATAGCGAACTTTTGGAAACAGTGATTGAAACAATGTCACCCTCCTTAACCCAGTTTACTTTAAATACAGCATTGCTGTGAATTTATTGGGCATTGTTTAATTAGTAGGGGAGAATATATTCACATGCAATATATATTTTTTTCATTCAAGAACGTTTTAAAAGTCTTACCCTTTGCAGACCTGTGAACTAGATAGAAAACTGTTTTGCAAATCCTCCACTAATGAAGTCAAAGCATTTTTCAGAATTAAAAGTAGGTTTGGGAAAGAACCCAAATATTGGTGAAGATTTTCCCTGTACACCAGAACACTGTATTTCTTGCCAATTGCTGTTAACCAATATTGGCTGTGTACCCATGTCACAGACAGAGCCACGTGCCAGGGGCTAGGTAAATAAGGCTCCCTTCTGCTGCCTTTGGGGGAGACCGCACAAGTGGGCACGCTAATCTTTGTAAGACACAGCATAGGTTTATGACCAGGGTGTTTAGACAATAGCAAGGCTTTTAAGGCCTCCACTCTTTACTATGTGGATGCGAATGTCAGTAGCTCCTGAGGGCTGGTCTGCAGAGAATGTTACCACTGAATCTCCCAAGGGGCTTTTTTTCCTTAAAACAAGTTGTGTGTGTGTGTTCCTGGGACCCAGCTCTCTAAAACATCACTAAGGGAGAAGTTCAATTTGTAGTAGTACACATAAAGAGCTCACACACTGCAACAAACAAAAAGCAAATAAGCCAATTAAAAAATGGGCAGAGGAGCTGAATGGATACTTCTCCAAAGAAGAAATTCAGATGGCCAACAGACACATGAAAAGATGCTCCACATCGCTAATCATCAGAGAAATGCAAATTAAAACCACAATGAGATATCACCTCACACCAGTTAGGATGGCCAACATCCAAAGGACAAACAACAACAAACGCTGGTGAGGATGTGGAGAAAGGGGAACCCTTCTACACTGCTGATGGGAATATAAACTAGTTCAACCATTGTGGAAAGCAGTATGGAGGTTCCTCAAAAAACTAAAAATAGAAATACCATTTGTCTCAAGGGGCTTTTAAATGCAGGTTCCTGTTCTCCCCTTTGCCACTGAGATTCTGATTTAGGAAGTCCAGGGTGAGGTCTAAGACACTGTATTTTAAAAATGTTGTCAGGTGATCATTTTGCACAGCTTATTTTGAGTTTAAGGCAATTCCCCCAAGGCAAATTATTTTTTTACAAATTATTCCACCAGAGTAGAAACTCAGTGGGCATTAGTTGCTATCATGTCCCCAGCAGGATGCCAGGGTATTATAATTTTCTCTTTTCTGAGTTACATTTTGATTTTTGATTAGCATATATCTGAAAACACAATTATTTGTCCTCTAAAGAACAAAGATTAGGGGGTTTTATTTTACTAGTACCATATACGGTTTACTGCATGTACATTACACTTAACAACCGCATGCAGTAGGAAAAAATGCACTGCTATTTTAAAGCTTAGTTAAAAAAACCTCACCTTCCTAAGTGGATGAAACATCTGCACATTTTGGCTACAGCACATTCAGTTACAAGTCACAATATGGTTAGTATATCAAATGATTGTCATTAAGTTTCTTTGGGTATTACAAATTATCTTTAGAAAATTTAACTGATTAAAAAAAAATCAAAGATGCTGTCTTGAAAAGGATGTTCCCTGTGTACAGAACACAGCCAGATGCCTGAAAACCTTCTAGAACTAAAAGGACTCCTGCATGTATTAACTTCAAAAAAATAAATAACTCTTTCTGCACTCTCTGTATCTAACGGATCATCAGCGGATTTCAAAGTTGACCACATACAGTGTCAAGAGAGGGAGATTCTCAGCAGGAAAGTGTATCGAAGTGAATCCTTAGGAATAATGTCTCGAGATACTTCTAGAACATAAAATTACTTTTGGCAGAAATAACCCATCTCTAAGTATAGGCTCTTCTATTTATAGCACCCCAGCCTGGGCTTGAGAATGCAAATGAGATCCGGAGTAACTGGGGTTCAGGAGCAACTCTCATTCTGTTGTCATGCATTTCACAGCAACACGGTAAGAGTCTGCTCATCCGCAAAGCAGTACCTCCCCTCTCCCATCCCCTGAAATCGTCCTTAAACTTTTTGAACTCATTTCAAATGAATTGTCATCTGTGTGTGAAAATTTGCTCCAGTACCACAGAGAGTTTTTCCTTTGTCTCCAAGACAGAGCTGCCTCAAAGGACGTTATTTCTAGCAGTAAGGCATGCCATCATGTTTGACATTTTTTCATTTGTAACTTTTTCTTTTCAAAAGTATTTCACAGATGTGAAAAATAATAGAAAAAAAAAAGCAAAACCAAAATTGTCTTCAGGGGGCCCTAGAAAGTGACCTTGGAGAAACAGTCTGTGTAACTGTGTTTGGTCAGAGAGCCCAGGGAGAATGTCCTCCTGCTTCCGGAGCTTTTTTCTTAATATAAGAAGATATTATGAAAGGCAGGAATAGAGAAGATGAAAAGGACAAGATAATAATAAAAGTAATAGAATCACGTGTGAAGAAATAATACATACAACAGGGATAATTCAAGCCAATGTAAAGGTATTTTTGTTTCTTGTTCTAGGATCTGTCCAATTCAATCTCGTGGTGGACCTTTTATGAAGAAAATGAATATATGTTAGAATCTCTCTCTCTTTCCCATTCCCTTCCTCGTTTTCTCTCTCAGAGCCATGATTCACCCTACAAAGAGATTTTCATTGTTGAAGGATGACCAGACATTTTCTTCCCAGCAAGAGGTGTCTTTTGCATTTCTTATGTCTTGTGACCCACTAGTCCTTAAGAAATGGAGTTAAATATTTGCTTCCAAGGGAGGAGCCTCAGAAAATATCAAATTCCAAACAGGGAGCTAACATCATAAAGTGCCCATAACCTAAGCAAGTTAAATGAGATATGCATGAGAATGTGCCTAGAACGGTGCTTGGCATTGATCAGCTGCTCATTGTATGTTGGGAAAGGAGGTGCGCATAGATGACACATACATTAGTTGAGTATCAATCAGTTAAAGGTGGGATAAGAGCAATAGATGGGAATCGGGTGCAAAGAGAAGTGGTCTGGGAAAGAAGGATGAGGTGGAGGGCACTGATGAGTGAGAAAATAAAATGATGCAAAAATTACCTCTCCCTCCCCTGAAAATTAGGTCGTAAGGTCTTAAGATTAGACTTTGTGACCAACCAACAATTTCATAATAGATTTTTACACTGTGTTCATTGCAAAATGAACCAGCCTCTAGTCCACTGGCCTGTAAGGGCAATTTGGGCAGGGCTTTCTGTCACAGAATCAGTAAATGTGCTACTTATGTAGCTCTGGAGCTCAGGATAATTTCCTGGAAAGATAATGTGCCACGTTGGAGGCTATTTAAACTAGAAGAGTTGGTATAAGCTTTTAAAATGCTATTTTAACTCCTACTAAACAGAAACAGGAAAATTGTTAAACCTAGCCGACAATGTGCTACTTCACCTATCCTCCTGACCCCCGTAATACTCATGTACATACAATTTCCACCCAGCTCTTTCCATGGGGAATCCAACTGTTGTCAGGGAGGTGGAAACACAGCATGCAATGTTGATGGTTGTTCTTTTCTGATATTAAGAACTGTTTACCAAATTGCTGTGGGGGAAATTTTACTCCTCAAAGACATAAGGAATAGTTAATCACAACCGTCTGGAAAGATACACATTTACGAACAGTCCCAGGAAGTTTCACCTCCTCGGGAATCCTCACTGTGACTGATCAGCTCATGCCCAGCTGGCTTCTGAGCAAGACTCAGGTGTCCCAGTGGGGGACTTCCAGCATGTTTCGGTGGTACCCCCACGTGTGGCTTTCCGGTGAGTTCTGCTGGCTTTCAGTGGGTGGCTTCTCATGGAGTTTCACAGGCCCCCGGTGGGCAGAATTCTGGTAAGTTGGGCTGCAGCTCCGTGGTGAGTCCCTGACATTCCAGAGGGCGGCTGCCCATTGAGCTTCAGCAACGCCCGGCAGGCTGTCTCCTGGGTAAGGTTCTCCAGCACCCCAGTGGACAGCTTCCTCTTTCCCAGTCTGGCCTGCGGGAACTCAATGAACTTTTCTCCATCCAATGACCACACACTTCCCAGTGTGGTCTGAACACCAGCTGGTGCGTGTGTGTGTGTGTGTGTGTGTGTCCCACATATTCTTGAATATTCTTGAATATTCCTGCAGGGAAGAGTTGCTGCCTACATTCACTTTACCTGAACTCTCTGATGTATGCTTTACTCTTTTAGTAATTAATCCTTTTGTCAGCTAATAATTTTTTTGTATTTAACTTTCCTAAATCACTGTGCGGTTTCTGTCTCTTGGCTGGACCCTGAATTATATACAGAGAAACCAGTTGGGAAGAGATTATTAAAGAAATCTAAGCAGAAGTGTAGATAAGTCTAGTGAAAGTGGCCAGGGAGAGAAATGATTTGATAGCTGTTTAGAGGAAAAATATCATCTAACCTGATGATTCGTTTCTGGTTCAGATAACTGAGTAGATTTTGATGCCATTCTTGAAACTGAAGAATATAGATTTGGAAGTAGAGAGAGAATATAATGAACTAGTTTTTGTACATATATTATTTAAAGTATCTCTGGGTAGCCTATATGTTATGTGCTATCAAAAATGTTCTGAACTTAAAAATAATTTGGTTTTGATGAAAATTAAGAGAACCTATGGGTTACAATGCTAGCTGGTGGACCAGTTACTTACTGTATTAGTGAAATAAAAACATTTGCCCTCAAAGTATTTATCCTTTATACTTTTCTTATCACTGCCTGGAAAGATACCCAGGTGCTGGGAACATGGTAAGTCAAAGTTCTCTTGAAGCGTAAATGAATACATACTTTCTTTTATAAATACAATGAAATAAATATAAATGCATGACATAGCTGTTCTTCCTGCGGTTAGCTGGGTCGGCTTTCTGGGGACAGTTGCAAAGATGAGAGCTGAGCGTATGAGGTAGCGCTGACTGAACAGAGAGCATCCCAGCTAATTCTTCATGCAACTGTTGGTGGTGGTGGTGATGAAGATGATTATAAAATGAAACATCTGGGATGAGTGCCAGACAGGATGCCAGGACATGGGCAGCAGGGACGGTCCTAAGTCCACTGGGTTCGGTTCTTAGGATTTTCCTGCGTAGCCTCATTTTATGCTGAATGTATTAACTAAATGTAAAGAATTCCCACCTTCAATGAATTCTGAAGTAGAAAGGCTGTACTTTTATTTTAACTGCTGTATTACCTGGAAACTCATTTTATTAGGGTTCAAATGTACATGTATTTAGGACATCATCTTAGGGAAATATATTATGTTAAGCTGATAAATCTGACATACAGAGCTTAGAGAATTGAGAACAGCTCTCCTGAAAAAATAACTACTGATAATAAATCATTGCTTTGCTACTTCTGATAAAAGTGTGCCCCTCCCTTTTTTTCTTTCCTCTTTAATCCTGAAAGGGATAATTTGAGTTTTAAATATAAGAGGTTGAAAGTTGCTTCAGGCTTTTTCAATTAAAAGTTAAAGTCTTCAACGTCTTTGCACTGGAAAAGACTCAATCTCTTCTTGGAATCGGTTGACATGATGTTAAAATGGACTGTGCTATTTCTTTGAAAATGGTGTACAATAGCCAACCTTCATCAAAAGGTGTTTCGGCTGGAGGCAAGCTTCTCAGTTCAGTGACCTTATGGATGGTAAAGGATAGTTTTAAAAGACGTTTATACCTAGTTAACACTTTTTTTTTGGATACTCTATTAGATGTGACAATTTTCTTTTACAATAAATGGATAAAAAAGGAATAGTCAACTTTCCCTGCTGTTTCAATAGTTTCAATTAGTCTCTTTCCCCTCAATTGCTCTTTCAGATGGGCGAGATAAGATCTCACTATTTGGTGGGGATCATTTTAAGCCTCCTTTTCAGCAGTTTGTTATTTTTACAGCTCCAATGATTCACCATAAAATGCATCTCCATCTGCAGGAAGCAATTCCTAAATTGCTTCACTCAACAAAACCAAAAGTGCAGGGCTCACTGTAGCACAGAAATAGAACTGGCTTGGAGAGGGATTACCAACAGGGTTCAGAAAACCTTCGGAGACAGGTTACAGCACGAAGCAGATCTCTGGATGCCAGAGGCAACTTTCACTTTTATTTTTTGTGGTAAGAATCATTTGAAGTTTTGCTTCATTGATCTGAACTATTTCCTGGTAAAAAAGTTGTATTTCCTGATAACTAACAAAATCACATTTTTCATTCTTGCAAAAGCTCCACTCAGTTCAAACTGAATTAAAATTTTCTATGCAACTTAAAACTGCATTTGAATGGACACATATTTAAATGCCTTTTTATCAGAAGAGAAAAAGGGGGAAAATATTAAGTTTATTCATTAAAATCTTAACTTGCATTCATATCTGAATCCATCTCATTTAAAGTTAATCTTTTACGTCTCCCTCCGTGGCACTAGATGTGAAATATTAGCCTTCTGCATAGAGGAAGTTATTTCCACTACTTATAATAGTAGTATTTTTGAATTTTTGGAATAGCTTTTATTTACACTAAAGTATACAATGGGTTAGAAAATCTTGATTTATCTTAGTTGTTTTAAATCCAATTAAAGTAATATATAAACCCAAAATGCAGGTCAAGAGACAAAGAGTTGTTTGCTAGTTTAATCACATGTAGGAAGCTATTGCTAGCCTTGGGACTTGAGAGCCTAATTATTCTACAGGATTTTTAAAGACAGGGCACAATTTATCTTAACCCTATATTTGTCAGCATTTTCTTTTGATGTATCCTTTCACACTGGAAAGAAGAAATGTACTAGAACTTTTCATTGAAAGATCCTGAGCTACTTTCTACCACTGACATCTAAAATCAAGTTATCTCCTAAAAAAAACAAAAAGGAACTGGCTAATCTGGAAATAGTTTAGGAGTCGTTTATTATCAGATGAATTGTTAGTGAGTGTCCCAATTCCCCTAGGAAATCTCTAAGTATGAAGGTGTATGATAATATATAAAACAGACTATTTAAGGGACACTTGTTTTTTTTACAAAAGATATCACTCAAACCTCCAATAAATAGCTTCATACAACTATTTTTAAGGGATACACAATTTGCCTAAATCAAGATCATCACATCGTGTCTGGCTTTACACTGAAGTTCCTCGATGGTGTTTCATAAGCTTCCATGCATGGCGGAGGGGCAGGCCTTCCCCTCAAGCTGCCATACTTCAGCCCAGGCTAGTTCACTCTTACCTCCAATTACTCATTCATTCACTCACTCAGCAAACACTTAATGGGCTTGTTTATGTCAGGCACTGCTAGGTGCTGTAACACGGTGGTGAATGAAATAGACATTGTCCCATTTTGAATTGACCTTACAATCTGAATGGGGAGGTGGGAATAAAGCAATTGAATGTAAATTACAAATTATGTTAAGTGCTAAGAAAGAATCTCACATGGTGCTACAGGAGAGGACTCCAGGGGCCTTCGTTTAGATGGTGGTTGGGGAGAATTTTCAGTGGAATTAATAATTGAACTGACATATAAAAGATAAGGAATTGGCCTAGGTGAAGAATGGGGAGTGTATCAAACAGTGATCATGTATGAAGGACAAGATAGAAGAGAAAGCGTGACATCTTCCAGGGCTGCCAGAAATTCAGAAAAGGGAAGGAGATTTGATGAATTAGGCAGAGGCTAGATCATGCAAAGACGTGTCTGGTTTTGTAGCAAAATATATTCAACATTTAACTGAAATATAATTAGTGTGATGTGTTCCCCTATCAGTTGATAAGGCAATACTCTTAAAAAATTCCTACTATACATCATAACACAGTATTCACCATTCAGTGGATTCATTCAATAGTAATCAGCCACAACACTCCCTGGCGTTTAAAGCAATGGCTTTCCAGTACATTTGGAACAAAATTTCCCTTTTTACCATGGCACATAGGGCTGGAGATTAATTGGCCCCTGCTGCCCTCTCTGACTCACTTCTTCCCACTTAATCAATTCCTGTTTCACCAGTCCTCGATATGCCATGTCCACTCCCCTGGGCTCTGCTGACCTCAGATGTGGCTACACTGGACAGTTCCCTGGCAACTCAGGCCCACCACACCGACAACTTCTCACCATGAGAAGAGCGTCAATCATTTTTGCCTTGGACCCTGGACTTCTTACAGGCCCCTTCTATTCCTGCACAACATAGCCTGAAGGAGCAGAGTCAGTGGCCCAAGGGACAACCTCCAGCAGTGGAGGCTGCACTGCTTCTGCCTTTCACCCTTCAGGGGACCACTTTTTGCAGACCCTCTGTGTGCTCCTCGGGAGGTTCCTGAAGAACGGAGCCCCTATCGCCCAGAGCGGTACCTTCGTGACTTCCCTGTACGTGGGCTTTCTGCCTGCTCTGTCTCCCTGTCTCCAGTCCTCACCCTTTGCGATCACCTCCAGTAAGTTGCTTGTGATACAACCTTTGCTTTTGTGCGGACCTCAAACTATGGTCCTGATTGTTCTGTTTTGCAAACTTTCTGCATTTGCTCTGCTTGGAAACTTCTCCATTGGTATGATCTTTCCATGGCGGGTGCCTTCCATCATTAAGTTTTAGCTGAAATGTCTCCTGAGAGGAGAATTTCCTTGAATCTAACGTTTGTCTCTTTTCCTTACATTGCTTTTAATATGTTTATCAACTGATCATGTTCAAAATGTATCTATTTACTTTCTTATTAATTTAGTTGTTGGTCATTTACTGTCTACTACCCAGAATGTAAGCTCCCAGAGAGCAGAATCCTTACTACGCTATGAACAATTGTGTTCTTGTGAACACAATTCTAGAACAATGGTTGGCTTATAATGATTACCCAATAAATGTGTGTTGAAGGAATTAACCATGAAATTTAACATGTTTTCAAGGTGAGATAATAAACTGTAGACTGCCGTATTTTTCCTTTTAAGAACATATACCTGAAACACTGGACACGTTTTTACATTTAAGTTATCATTATTAATATTTAAGTTTCACTATTAATATAGTGAAAGATCAATATTTACTGCATATTCCTGGAGAGGAGGAGCCTTTCTTCTATAAAGATTTGTTTTTGAAAATATAACTTTGGTTAGTGGAGATTACACATTCATTTAAATTACCTTATCAGCTGTTATGCAAATGATCTCTCTTAAAGTCCCTGGTATTGGTCCTATGAAACATTCTGTTGGCAATGCGCAGCACTACCATTTTTATTACATTTGTATTTTCCTGTTCTTTCCATTTGGGGCTCATGCTAAATTACATGGCTAAATTAACACCAATTTAAGTGTAGTTTCTAAATGGAAGTCTAATAACCTCCGAAATCTTAGTCACAAATTATATGTTTTATGAATAGCAATTAAGCCTTTTTTTGTGGTGATTCATATATTTCACGAGGCACTGAAAGCCTAGGGCTGATTCAGGAGCGTCAGGGCGGACCTCAGCTGCTGGCCAAGCAGGCCTCTTCTTTTGTGATGTGGGTTGAGAGACTGGAAGTTCTCCAACCCAGAAATATCTGCCCATTGTCTTAGAGCTGCTCCATGAAAATCTATTCTCAGTGCTTCATTCTTTCTAGGTAGAGATCTAAACATTCTTCTCTTATTTTAAGGACTACTTCAATTCCACCTTCTCAATGATACTCAGGGTCAGAAATTATTTTTTCTTTGACACATTATGCCATTCACTTAGCCATTCTGACATTCCGTAAATATGAAGTCCTGACATGTGTCAGGCGCAGAATGGCCTTGTGGTAGACAGACAGGAAAGACATGACTGTTATCTTTTCAAGATTTTAGCTTAGATTGGTAGTTCTTAAGATTAGTTTTGCAACAGAATTGCCATGGGAGCTTGTCAAAAATATAGACCCATGGACGTGGGAATTAGGCATGTATATTTTTAACAGCTTCCCAGGTAATTATGATATACCTCCCTGGTGACCAGGTTTTCACTGTTTCACAGTATTTCCACTGCAAGGATCTGATCCACTTTGGGAGTAAAATGGGGATCTCTGTGTTGAGCTGAATCTCTTCAACTTTTTTTAGAAGTAAACACTGGTTATGATTGTACTCCTTGGGGGGAATATTCTTCCAATGTGAACGGCATATAGTTAATGTCAAATATTTGTTGAAGAGCAAATGAATAACTGACAGTCTTTTCGAACTGTGCTGTCTTCAGATGGAACATCTCTTATATGGCATGGCTTCGAGACCTGTAAAGGAACTTAACGCTGGCATCTGAGATTCTCAGTATCTAGGGTGAAAAAAGGAAATGCTTCTTGAAAATGTCTTGATTTAACAGTGTCTAAATAATCTATATACTTATTTTTAATTGAGCATAAGGAAAGAAATAGCTCTTTATTTACTGGCTTAAGTCATATAAGGACCATCTTAAACATGTTTTATTTCAAGGATATATTGTATTTTTTTGAGTACTTTTTTTTTTAAACTTTATTTTAAAATTTTGGTTAGTTTCATTTTTGTTTTCTTAACAAGTCTACTGTTTAATCTCTCAGGATTGAAAGAAAAACAATTATGAAGATTCTAAGGAATTAAACAACAAAGGAATGTCAAGGGACAGGCACAACTGCCCCATTCTCTGGGGTATAACTGCTATTCCAGTTTACACCTAGCTTCAAAACAAAACGATTTTTATGTTTTCTAAATGAAATAATGCACAACCACCATCTTCATCTGAGCTTCTTATAACTATTAAACACAAAAGCTTCATTGTAAGCTTGGTAAAAATCTTTCAACAGGAATGATGGCCAACCTTAGTATGTAGTGTGTACCTTACAGGACATGTTTTTTTTAAACAATCAACACAGTTATAATGCCATTAATGAAGTCCTCAATTTAGAATCTGGAACATTCTTCCATCAAGGGGGGAAGGGGGAAATTCAGTCCAATGAGTCTGTCTCAAGACCTTCATCTCTCGTTTGCTCCACTTGTATTCTCTTTTCAGTAACTGGATTAATGCTTTGAGCCCAAAATGAGATTTATTTTTTATTACTGTAGATTACATGTTGTTTGGCTGGGAATACAATACAGTAAACTTTATTTTGCATAATGCATTTCACACAAGCTGCATCTGAAATGCTTTACAGAGCAAAATGCTCGGTTTCCGTTTGTTCCTCGCTTGCGCTTTCTTTTTGCCACTTCTTTCTCATATTGGCCTCTCAGAATAGTCCTTCTATGAGCAGCCGGAAAACTTCTTGCAGCTTTTCTCTTCTTTTCACTATCCTGGTCATCTCCTTCCTCTTCAGAATCAGAGGTTGATGTAACTCCTGTTTTAGCTAAATTTTTCCTTTTTGATTCAACTTCTTTCTTTGCCTCTTTTTTGTCTGGCTCTTTTCTTGGCTTATCTTCTTCCTTCTGGCCTTCTTCATCCTTTTTAAGCTGCTTTTTAGGCTGTTTTTCCTCTTGCCCCTTTTTCTTAGTTTTGTCTTCTTCAGTAACCATGTCACTCTCTGAAGGGCAGGACTGTTTTACCATTTTGGGTCTGCCTCTCGGTTTGGGAATCTTGACTTCGGCAGCTGCAGGTCGTCCTCTTTTCGGACTCATTTTTAGGTTAACAGATGCTGTTGCTGTCGTCACTACTCCTGCCTCCTTGGTTTCTACTTGTTTTTCTGGCTTTCTCTTTCTTCCTCTTCTGGCAGCTTTTGGAGTGGTTATGTCAATTGCTGTAGTCACTCCTCATTGCTGGCTTGTTCTTCATGGTCAGTATCTTCCTCTGAAATACTTGTTTCTTTCTCCTCAACTTCAACATCAGATGATGCATTTGATTGTTTAGCTGATGCCTGTTGACTTGAAAATTTCACTTTTGGATCGTTATCTATCTCCCATAAACCTTCATTAAAGCCTTTTCGTTCGTTTGGTTTGCCGTACTTTTCCTTATTTTCTGAGTAAGGTAATACGTCCTTTGGGCCTAACAAAGCAGTTTCATGAGTTCCGAAAAAGAAAATGGGTAGTTTGTTTGTGGGTGGTTTTGCAGCTGCATCTGGAACTGCATCTACTCGAGCTGGCCAATGAGGATAGCCTTTCATCTTGGCGAAGATGAGGTCCCCAGGTTTGAAATTGTGAGTCATGTTTCAGGGGTGAGGTCGGGGGTCCGAAGCGCGGGGAGGAGGTGAGGCGGTGCAGATGGCCAGGGGATGCGGGAGGGAGGACGGAAGCCCAAACTCCCGGGGCAGTGGGAGGAGGAGGCTGCCTCGGGGTGCCCGACGCCCCTGCAGGGGCCGCAGGCGCTGGGGCTGCGGTGGCGGACCGGCCGCCTCTGCCCGCGTCCACGCAAGCCACCGGCGCCACCAGCTGCTGCAGAGGCGTCTCAACGGCTGCTGGTCGCAACCGCCGCCGCCGTCGCTGCGCTGCTCTTGACTACATTTTACAGATCAAAATTTGACATTTTAAGTTTGTATTTTAAGGTATTTTGTTTACAAAACAAAACCTATTTCCATTTTCTAGGTTAGCTAATATGAAATAAAATCACAATTGGAAATGCCAGTCTGTACAGACTATGCAAAAAGAGGAAAAAATGCATATATGTAGTTGCACACTAAGAAAATATTGAAATTACTACTTTAGATCACTGAGATAAATATATGGAAGATTCCAAGAATCTTTATAATAATTTCTGAAATTACTACATAGCACATTGTCAAAAGGATAAACTTCAGGAATTTGGTAATAAGGTGGTAATGAAATGATGAGGTATTAAAGTAGTTTCTGCTTTGACTTTTATTTTTTAATCCATTCTCTTTATTGATGTCTTATAACACTTCAGTCTATATATTGGCCTTTCATTCTGCCTGCCACCTGAACTGTGCCTATCACATATTTTTGGGAGATGGCTATAAATTATGAAAGGTTGAAAGTGCCCCTAAAAGCATTAAATCAAATGCTATACAACTGAGTGTTGACATTTTTCAAAAGTGCAAGAAGTGTGACAGCGAGAATTTCAGAGTGTTGAATATTACCATGGAAGGAACGTGAAGCTGGCAAAATTTAATCTGAATATAGAGACAACTTTTATATTTGGCATGAAAGGTTGATACTTTTGCTAATGGAATATAATTTAACAGTTAATTGTTTTTATTCTCCTTCAAATCAGACATTGGTCAGTGTCTGGCTCATTTATTACAATAAAATGCAAACAGTCCACCTAGAAACAAATTAAGCATCTATAAGATATTTATCTAAATATGTAAATACACTATCTTGTTCTAAGGAAATGTTAATACAGTTTTCTTTATGTTGAGCATGGAGCACCTAATAAGAATATTAAGCAACCCAAACTGAGAGGACCTTAACTGAAAAGGAAATTAAAGGTATTTTTGTTGGCTTTTGAAAAAAGAATAGGGGTATCGAGCATAAATATTTGAAGAAATGTCTTATTTAAAGTCTGGATAATATCATTTTTCCACAATCTCAATGATTTCATTTTGCTTCCATTGTTAATCAAATCAACTGACAGTGTATCAAGCTATTATAATATGAATTGTATTATAGTCTTCATGATTGCATGATATAAGAAAAAATGGAGGCATAATCATCAAATGAGCATTTTTGGTTTTAGGAGACATAAAAAAATCATTTAATTTAATGCCTGCTTTGTTTTAGAGATAAAGGAACTGAGAGCTATGAAGTCATCACTGCTAGTGAGCAACAGAGCAGGACCCAGCCACTGAATCCCCTACGAATAGGAGAAGTAACTCCGGGACACAGCTGGCTCTCCTGTCCCAGTTCCATGAATCTCCGTAAG
Organism: Manis javanica; assembly: GCF_040802235.1. Lineage (NCBI taxonomy): Eukaryota > Metazoa > Chordata > Mammalia > Pholidota > Manidae > Manis > Manis javanica. Next base: position 31,590,332 of record NC_133171.1, on the reverse strand, counting down.
TTCTGGCTGATCTCAAGGCTGATGTTGGGCTTTATCCATTCTGAGCTTAATCTTATTTTGCTCTCAGTCTGCCCAGCGTCTTTCACTAAGGTGCATCTACCAACCAGTTCACCACTTACAGAGTAAAGTCGAGTTGCCCCTGCTTGCCCTTACACACTTTTCAACCCCCTATTCAGCTATCCTGAACCCGACATTTGGTTCTTCTTTCAATGATGTATTGAGCCACATACAGTTTCTAGTCCCCATCCACACTTTTGTGCCTTTTTATGAGGTCTTCCCCCTGCTTAGCACACCCTTCCCCCAAATCTTCCTCTTCTTTACATAGGTAATTGTTACCTAATCTTCAAGAATCAGAACAGTTGTTGTTTTCAGAATGCTTTCCATAAACTTGATGGGCCTTTGGTTGGAAATCGGTTGCACGCGCGGGCTGTGTAAGAATGGGCCTTGAGCCTGGGACTCCTCCTTACCAAGAGATGGAGCCCCACAGCCTGAGCTGAGGGTTTCACCTTGAGTGAGAATATCTTTCCCTGTGAGAGCTCTTTTGTTCTACTTAAGCATGCATGTCAAAGGCCCTTAAGCAGACCCCTAGCTTTCAGTATTTCTGATTCCACAGGGGAGGAGCTGGGGTCCTTCTGTTGTAGCACCACAGAGGTACACGTAGGCCAACTGCATTCGGTCAGCTGCTGGAATGGGGGAGGGAGACTGCTTAGCAGTGAGAGGTGGATGTGCCCTAGTGGAGCTGATCTTGCTGTATCTCCTCTGTAGAGAAGGGTAAAGAAAGAGTAAGTAAAGTAGCGTTTCATCTGGTGCTTGCCCATGGTGTTTTCCTTGGTGATGCCTACACCAAGAAGCAATGGCAGGAGGAGTTTGGAGTCCTCCGCTGGTACTGGGAAGTGTTGCATACTACTCTGCTCTACACCCTCCAAGAACTTGGGCTAAGTGTCTGCATCACCCCAAAGCACTTTGTGCATATTTTTATATCGTATTTACCACATTACTGGGAAATGTGTCTTTCTGTCCAGCCATGTTGGAAGTTACTCAAAATACCAGTGCACTGGACTGGAAGAGGTGCCCTCAACAATTTCCTAAACTGTTCTCAGAGCTTTCATGACCCCAGCCATTTTGTACTTGATTATGAATCCCATTCGGGATCTTTCTCATGAGCACCAAGGTTTTATCACCACTGCACTTTCTGAGCAGTTCTTCTCTCATTATATATATCAGAGTAATTGAGTCATTTTTATTGATATTAAATATTGCATAAGTCATTTTATACCTAATTCTTATGTACTAAATACATGCATTTGTGCATATTTTCTCCACATACTCAACACATGCATCTGGTTGTCCAGTTACGTTTTTATAGACTATTTTTGAAAGCTATTTTAGGTTCATGTGTTGAGTATGTGGAGCAAATATCCACAAATAGATCTTCATAGCACAGATAGGGCCCCCAGCATCACTCCCCTCTCCAACACTCACAGGCATTCCCAGTCGTGTTGAGCGACACCAAACACTCAGCTTGGGGCGCAAGTACTTTATGATGGATCCTGCCTTCTCTGGCTTTCCTTTTTATTACTCCTTCAAAATCATAGGCTCCAGCTCCTAAAATACTTGCAGTTCCCCCAAACACTCCATGCTTATGCCTGTACCCAGAACACCCTGCCCGTCCTTCTAGTGCTTGGCTCATTCCTGTTCATGCTTCAGGACCCTTGCATGTCTTCTCTTCTGGGAAGCATTCCCGGATGCCTCCATGCGGGATTCCTTTATCAAATAACACTGACTACAGTGCATTCCATTTTAGATGTACTCATTTGTCTCCCTTGCTCAATCGTAACCATCACTCATACACGCCAACTATCCAGTATTTAGCAGAGTGTCTGGCCCATGGCAGGTGCTCTTGAATGCCTGTTGAATCAACAAATGGATTTCTTAGGGCTAAAGAGAGAATATTTGGTGACAGAAGGCTAGAGGGAGTAGCCTTTTAAAAAAATTTTGGCTGAAACCTAAATTTTAGGTAGTCTGGTGTCATGAGAATATTTTTCAGAGAGAAGGTGCCCATTTATTTATGTATTTTCAGTTGATATTGGCTATTCTTTTTCCTTTATGCAAAAATCAGAAAAGAACCAGATTGAGTTACATAGGTTGCTTTGCACCATTTGCAAACTCAAACTTGTGTCGTTTTTTTTTTCACCTGTTTGCTCCTTTCTGTCATGTTTTTGATGACACTGAACAGCCTGCAGGGTCATCCATGTTTCTTACTTCTTTTTATTTATTTATCTTTCCTTAGCACAGAATAACAACATTAATGAATGCATCGAGCTCCTTTAAATGTAAATGTTAGTATATTAAACTATACATAGTTTTTGGTGGCATCCTGCTGTGAAATGCCCTTGCTTCGTAATGAGTTTTATTATCTATCAGAACATAAGTGTAATGAGAGGTAGTCCCTGAGAAATCAAATTACTCTTAATTTCTCTTAATAGCAAACAAGAAAACGACACTTTTTATATAGCACACAACTTTTTTCTTATGCTCAGGTCTCAAACAGATCCTAAGAGTTGAGGCCACCACGCACATGTATAGCAGAGACGAGAGAGGCCCCAAGTCCCCCATCTACCCCTGGCTGGCAGAACCCATACACAGATGTGGAGATTATGTGAGAGAACCTGGTGGAAAGTGAAAAGCAGGGGAAGAGTTGAAAATGACCTAAAGGGTTCAATATTACCCCCAGCTTGCTTTAGATAATTTCCATCGGTCAGAAGAAGATGGAAGCTGCAGCAGCCTGTGCTGTTGGAGAACAAGCTCTGGGCGATCTTTGACTGACTGCTAAGCTACGCAAATACACGGACGATCTCCAGGAAGGCAAGATTAACAAAGAAATCAAGGAAAATAATAAGTGAACAGTAATGGGAGTAGCTGCACATTTTGGGGGAGACAATACTTTATAAACTTACTCTAGGCAAGTTTACTAAACTACCAAAGAACACAAAACAATAACCTCCAGGGAGAAAATAGAACCCAGAGTTGCTACAGTATGTTATCTAAAAAAGGCCAATATTTAAAACAAACAAACAAACAAACAAAACAAAACAGGTGTAAAAAAACGATGAGACATGCAAATAAATAAAATGTGACCTGTATTTAGGGAAAAAAGTAGTAAATAGAACCTCTCTCTGAGGGTCTTTGATGTTGGGTTTAAAATACAAAGAGTTAAAGTAGGTATTATAAAAAGCTCCAAAGAATTAAAGGAAACTATGTTTAAAGAATTAAGGGAAAGTATAATGATAATCACTCAGTGAATAGAAAATTCAGTAGAGATGGAAATTATTTTAAAAATAGAGAACCAAATGGAAATCCTGTAATTGAAAAGTTACACATACAATTATAATGACTGGAATGAAAAATTAACTAGAGGGGCTCAGCAGAAAACTTGAGATGCCAGAAATAATCAGTGAGCTTGAGGATATAGAAATTGCACAATGCAGAAGAACAGAGAAAACACAGAAGAAAAGTAAATAAATAAAATTTGAAAAGAAGAAGAACAACAAAAAAGGAACAGTCTCAGAGGCAAGTGGGACAGTATAATTCATACGCACACAGGTGTAATGAGCCCTAGAAGGAGAACAAATAGGAAAAGGGGGCAGGAAGATATCTGAAGAGAAAAAAAAGGCTAGAAGCTTCCCAAATTTTATGAAAAATATTAATTTAAATGTCCAAGAAGCTCAATGAATGTCAAGAAGGATAACCACAAAATTATCCACATCTAGAGACATAACAGTGTAACTGGGAAAGTCAAAGCCAAAGAGAAAACCTTGAAAATAGAGAAAAACAACTCATCAGATACAGGAACAATAATATGATTGTTAGCTAACTTCCTATCAGAGACAATGAGATCAGAAGGCACTATAATAAGATATTCACAATGTTAAAATAATAATAATAATAAAAAAAAACTGTCGACCAAGGATTCTACTCACGGAAATTCAAATATAAATAAATACACTATTTATATTTATTTACCATAAAAGAAGGCATTAAAGGAGAAACAGAGGAATAGTTCATCTATTGAAAGAGGAGGGTGATAGGAGCGTACAGCTAAAGATGCATGTTGCTTGGGGAGGTATGATGGCAGAAATATGTGGGAGTTCCCGTCTGATTGCTGCTATCAGAGTAAGATAGAATACGAGTAAGATATCAGATAAGCATTACATAGGGGAGGAAGTGCTAGATATTTGGGGAGAAAGTAGAAGTGTGGAATGTCACCTAGGCAAAGAGAGCAGGGAACGGAGCTGGCGAATGTGGTAGGAGTTTGGAGTTGCACTAAGATCTGCTGGAAATTGGTGATTGTGTGTTTGAAGTCGAGCCAGTCGTCATGGTCCTATGCTTTTCTCTGGATAAGCTCAGCTACACGGACATAGGTGAAAGAAAGGCAGGAAATTTGAGATTCTATGAAGGGAGTGAGTGTTCTCTTTAAGGATGGAATCTAAGCTGGATGTGAAAGAGAATGAGGACATGGCACGGGCATCAAGGTCACTGGGTCTGAGATCCAGGGTGTTTGTGGAACAACATGAGCAAAAGCATAGAAGCAGAAGTAAGTATGCATATGTAAAGAAAAGTAAGGAGTTAGACTGCCTGATGTGGCAGACAGGTAATAGGACATTTGTGAGACTAAAACTGGCTATGGAACCTGGATTCAACTGACATTTAGATACCCTCCGATCTATCTAAGAGCCTTTGCTGGTAGTGAAGCTGGGGACAGGAGTCAAGGCGGCCGCGTGCCCCGGTCAGTAGCGAGCCCAGCTGTACCGCGGAAGGCACCACGCTGAGGAGGGGAGCTCCACCTTCTCCCAGCCTGCGTGTGAGTCAAAGACCTTTCTGTGTCCTCCAACGCCTTGCAGCTCCTCATGTCTTAAGACTCTCCCTTTTGCTCTCTTCGTTCCAGCCCACCGGTCTCCCCAGTGTTACTCACACACACCAGACCGGCCGTGATCCTCCCTGATACCCCCAGCTCCTTTCAGTCCTGTGCAAATGCTGTCGTCTCAGTCTTCGTCTTCTCAGGCTGACTTGACCCTATTTAGAATGGAATACTCTCCCCCGGCCACCTGCTCCCTTCACGGCACCTCTCAGCCCCTTTGCCCCCTTCTTTTTTCTGTCCTAACCTTCCTACATTCCCAATAATCTATAGATTTAGTGTGTTCATGGCCTCTTTCCCACCGCTTAGAATGTAAGCTCCATGAAGACAGGGACTTTTTGTTCAGCACCTAGAACAGCACCCTAGACCCTAGCCACACTCCGTAAATACTGATGGAATGCATGTGAGAGGTGTCCTCCCAACAGCAATAGCCGCCAGCTGGGATAGATTAGGGTACAGGGATGACGCCCCTTCTTAGTCCCCCTCACTGACCATGTGAGGAGACACAGAACACTGCAGGACCTAAAATACTCTGGAAGGGTGGAATTAGACAAACTATTTTATTTATAACCCCAAGTTTCATCCCTTTTCTCACATACAGCCCATCCCTCCACCCCTTGCTCCCACAGTTTACCCTATGGTGAAGATAACTAGACCAGTATTGCGTCACTTCTATTGACTGTTTGATTTTCTGTAGTTTTTCTCATGCAATGTCTTTAACATACCAAAAGGGTCCTAACTATGGTAGCTGGGAGTGGGCCTGCATAGCTTAGACCTTTGCTCGCCTGGCCTGGGTTCTGGGCCCCCACTCCATGTTCTTGGCAACATACACAATGTGCAGCCTCTTCTTTCTTACCTTTTCTATTTTCTCTGAATGATTTCTTGACCCAGATTGTTTCCAGTAATTCGGCCTGAGATATTTATTTCCCATGTTTAGCATTATAATTGTAATAGATTCTCATTTCGACTTAGTATTTCTTTTCTACCTTCACACTGCATTCGCTTCTGCGACACTTAGCAACTAACTATCCAGCAATAGGACCCATGCCAACTAATTTCTAAGACCAGGAGTGTTAACATGAGGTCCAATGCAGCTGGAATCAGGCACACACAGCCTAGCGGAGCAGTGTCAGACTGAGGGCTATTCATCTTAGTCAGAAAAAAGAGGAAGGCTTTCAAAATCAATCCAGTGGTATGGAACATGGCGACCTTCTAATGACCTCCTGGGAGGTTGGCAAGAATGGACTGAGTGGGGAAGCTGACCGAACAGTCAGGCTGGAAAATGCAAACCTCCCATTCGCAGTTCTCATGGCAGGAATTGAGAAGTGTGTGCATGAAGCTGGGGGAGCTTCAGCCTCAGGTCCCCGCAGTTGCATAGGCCCCTCCGCGAGAAGCCACAGGTATTTTGTACTTGTAATTCTGAGTTATTTGTCTCAGAAGCCTCCCCAAGTTACAAAAGCTTCAGGGTCCCCCCAAATTTGGATCCTAGACAACTTAGGTCTATTCCTAGAAAGAAGCATAATTTCAATGGGACAAATCGGACAAATTGCACAGGCCTCTTTTGGATATGTGGTAAAATACGATTTGTCATTTTAAGCATTGAAGTGTACAATTCAGTGGCATTTAGTACATTCACGATGTTTTGCAACCATCACCACCAGCTGGTTCTAGAACATTTTTATCACCCGAGGAAATGCCGTGCCCAGTAAGCAGTCACTCCTGATTTCCATTGTCTCCTGACCTTACCATCCTAATCTGCTTCCTACTTCCATGGAATTGCCTGGTCTGGATATTTTATAAAAGTGGAATCATACAATGTGTGGCCTTTTATGTCTGTGTCTCACTTCTTTCACTTAGCATAATGTTTTCAAGTTTCATTCATGTTGTAGCAAGTATCAGTATTTCATGCAATTTCATGTGGAATGGCCTTTTAAATAAAGACAGTGTTAGAGAGAATGTGCCAATGGAATAAGAGAATTCCTAGAGTAAAATGGGACAGAATGACTCAACTGCCATGGGCAGAACTTTTCATATTACTGCATAGCATTCAAGTCTCTAACCCAGTCGACTAGATTCCACCTGTCTGTTCTAGCCTTTAGGCTGATTTCAGTCAAATGATCTTGACTTCCTCATAAGCCTTTCTTGACTCATATCTATTCTACTCAGAAATAATTCTGCTGCCACTTGCCTGTTCTGCGCTCAGCCTCTCTGCCTGACCCCAATTACTGCCTTTCTCGTCTGGGTTAGCATCCAAATTGCCCACTGAAGTTCCAGAGAAAAAAACTATTTTCTCCTGATTTTAGTGAGAACATTTGAAAATAACCTGTTCTCTGCTGAATCCCTGCAGCTCACTCGAATGTCTGCTTTAAGATTTAAAAAGTTATGCATGCTACCTACAGGCGAAAAATAACTGCCAGGGTCAGTACTGTTATCACTATGCTGCCAATCTCTAATTTGCCATAAAGTATTGGGAGAAGTTTTGAGTAAGAGAGAGTCTATGTAAACAAAATTATATCCAATTTTTCCTGTTATGAGACAAAATTACCTTACATACTATAAAATACCTTGCAGTTTTCAGCAATTTATTTAGCATTTTGTTGACTCTATTTTTAGCCTACTGCACTGCAAAGTTGAAAGACCTTTTGTGTTTTATCTTAGGTGCCATACACAAATTGCTGTGCTCATTGTGTAAACAACTCCCACAGAAGGAAGTCTGCTGCATTTATAATAGGACAGCCTGTTAGCATTTTGCTTGATTTTCTTCACATTTTGCTTCTTATCTCTGCCCATGACTAAGTCCATTCTCAGTAAGAGGTTAGTATGATCTTCACATTTATTCAAACCCAGAAGTCTCTAAATAATACTTTTTAGGCTTTGGATGCAAATGGTGGCCTATTTTGTCTTCTGTCTCAGGGCTTTAGTATTCTGTATTTGAACCTTGCTGAATGCTTCTGAAAAGCTTTTAGTTCTAATGTTATATTTTAACCTTATTTAATTTCATAACATTTCACTTATACCTAGCTTAGAAAGTCTCCTGTCTTGGTTGGGTAAAGGAGGTATGATAATAAAATCAGCCTTTGCCTGTCTAGCTCATGCATTCTCAACAAAGCAATATTGTCCCCAAGAGGAGAAAACTGTTTCTCTGGGGTCACAGAAAACCTTACTCTCTTTATGTCTAAAGCACAGACATGGATGCACCACATCAACAGACTGATGGCAGATCCATGGCATTGAAATGTCATGAGAGGGGCAGTTAGGAAAGCAATGTCTAAAATAGCACTGTAGGGGGCGATAATGAGAACGGAGGACTGAGAAACCCTGGGCTGGCTCTTCCACGTTTAATAGCGCATTGCTATTCCGCTCCCTTCAGCAGGAAAGGCCAAGTCACACAGCACGCACGTGGCAGGTCCATGCCCGGACCCTGGTGTTCTCTCTGCACATTTGTGCTCCTCTAACTGTGGCATCTTGACGTGGGCGGGGCTTGATGGGCCCTTGTCGGGAAGAAACACCTTCCTTGTTAGGACTGGTTCATAAATTAACAGAATGTTTGGTCCCCCAACTTGATACATTTATCCAGTTTCCCCTCTCTGTCCAGTGTGTGTGAAACCTATACCACTTCCTTGTCCTAAGGGGGTGCCCACCACCCTGCAGGCTGTGGGTGAGGAAAGGTGGTGGCTCAGGTGGGGGTGGGTGGGAACTGTTTCCGGTCCCCGTGATCCAAATCACATTCGGTCTGCAGAGCCAGGGATTCCCTAAGCTTTGAGGTTCATCCATTTTTGTCTGCTTTCCATCTTCCTTCCCCTCAAGACCTACCAGGTCAGCTTCTAACATTAGTAGTCTGGTTCCAAGAGCCCAGAGGAACTGCTCCTCTCTGGACAGGCTTACCTGGGAGATTTTTTATTATTATTACTATATCGGCTTTCCCTGGGAGATACGATTATTGCTGACCATCATCTGAGCTTGGAGCAAGCCAGAGCCACTGATCACAGACCACCACAACGCAAATAATAACTATGAAAAACCGAAACATTGTGCGGAGTACCGAAACCCGACAGAGAGGCGTGAAGTGAGCAAATGATGTTTGAAAAATGGCACCGACTTGCTCAGCACAGGGCTGCCACAAACCTTCAATCTGCAAATAACAGTAGTGGCAAAGCGCAGTAAAATGAGGCCTGTATTCCTCTTTACCATGTTCCAAATACCTCTAAATATCTACTCCCAAAGTAACTTCGATATATTAGAGCAAAAACATTCATTTTTTAAAAAGCCGTTGTTCTTCAACCTGCACATCAGTAGCATCAATGCTGACCTCACTCCTCAATGCAGGGCAGACAAAGGGGCAGGAAAAGACATTTCTTGGAATGAAAGAAAAGTTCTCTTTCACATAATTTCCTAGCAAACGAGGGATTGTTCCAAGGGACTTGTGGGATCTTTGAATTCCATGGTTATTTTGGGAAGACGAAGGAGAATATAAAGCACAAACATCTGGTTACCGGCTGTGCTTGCAGTGTAAAATGTGAGGTGGGACATGGAGGAAAGGAGTGTGGAAAGAGGCTACATATAGGAGGTGAGACGTATGGATTTTATCTAGCGGTCAGTGGTTCTTGAAATGCCCTCTGTGTAGCCTTCTGGCTTCTGGGGAGAGTCCCTTAGATAATTCCCTCAGCGGGCGCGGAGGAGGAGCCACATATGGGATTCTAGTGCATCTTATAGAGGGGTTTGGCTTGCGCCAGGTTCCCTCCCTATTTCCCTTCCTTCCTTCCCCTCTTTCTCTCTCAGTCCCTTTCATCACCTATCATCTCTATCATCTACCTATCAATCATTTATCTATCCTTAATTTACTGGTCTTCTACATAAGAATATCTTCGAAGAAGAAATCTCTGACTTGTCAAGCCCAGGGGATCACCTGGCTAACGTGTTCAGCAGGACTCCGGATGCAGTAGTATGCCAGCGCCAGTGGTGTGTTGGACCTGGTTCAGACCAACTCACCAGGGCTGACTGCTAAACTTCAGGAATTTGGGGAACTGGTTGATATCAGTTAGGTAGCTTGAAATTGATGTGAAACTTCAATTCATGAAGCTTTAATTCACAGTTGGGTTATTAAACCAGTGACATCAGCCGTGTCCTCCCTTTCTTGCAGAGAGTTGGTTTTTAAGTGTTACTAGCACACCACGGCTAGGTCTCAAACTTCAGTGCACATTAGGATTATCTGGGGAGGTGTAAAAACTCTAGTGGCTGGGCACCATCTCTAGAAGTTTCAATTAAACTGGTAGGAGATGTCATCTGGGCTTTTGGACTATGACAGTGTCCTCAGAAAGAGCTCCAGGGGGCACCACTGTTTAAGGTGTGGGTCAAAGAGCAGGAGGACCTTACAAAGGCCAAGAAGTGGGAGAAACAGAGAGAGTGTTACAGAAACCAAGGAATTACAGAGTTTTCAGCTACATAAGGCAGAATTAGACAATGGCAGGAATGTTTTGCTCCCTATAAAAACTTTCTAACCATTAAGACTTTCTCAGTCCCTTTCAGAGGAAACCTGGAATCTGGATGACTGTCAGTGTTGTTGAAAGCAGCCCTCACTGAAGGGGAAAGTGGGCTTGACAAAGAATTGTTAGACTATAGGGATGCTGAATTTAATGTCTATCCAGTCAGATGCATGAGATTCTGATTTGTGACAGAATCCTGTGGACAAAACGATCTTTCTGAAAAATAATAATAATAATAATAATGGAAAAAATAACCATTCAAATCTTTAGGACTCCATGCCCTAGCTCTTGATAAATATATACCTTGTCCAAATGGCCACCAGTTTAGCCTTTTTTCCTTTGGTTCAATGTAGAAACAGTAGTTTCTACAGCTTTGTTGTTTTATAGTTGGTGTTACTGTCATTATTGTTACGTTTTTAGTTCTTATCACACAGAAGTTGTTTTAGCTGGATATCAGGACTAAAATTCTTTTAAAGGTTGCTGATGACTTAGATAGTTGTGAATGGCAATGAATTATTTTAATATTTGGCACAGATCATTTCCATTTCCAATGTGTCCATCTTCTAATACATTTCCAAAAAGTGGAGATTTCCAAGAGAATGAGATAAAATACTTACATGTTTAGATTCTTTAAAGATTTTTTCCTGCTACTATTTTGTACATTTGTTTGATTTAAGAGCTTCCCATTATGGCACGATTATCTCAGATGGCAGTTGTTAATTACTCAACATTAACTGGAGTGAAAAAATAAAGATATTTCTCAGCATGACTTCCACTCATGGCAAGTTACTTGGTTCGGGTTTCATTGGTTAAAAAAAAAAGCCCTAATGTAAATGCATCTGCGTACATTTCAATCTCAGTCACTTTCCCAACAAATCAGCATCATCAGCTCCATTAGTGGTTGAAGCTGATAAAAATCTGGGGCTGATTTCCTGCTGCTTAGTCTCTTTAAGTGTCAGAAGTAATATATTCTGTGTTACAAAAGTCCCAGAGGTGTACATTGTCTGCCGCTTCCAACACTGCTATAACTTATTCTGCAGGATGAACACCTGCCCTTACACTCGTTAAAAATTGCTTTTAAAAATAGGAAATTGAATTAAAAACAAACTAATAAGTGAACAGCCTGACATGGGCAAACTGCCAAGAACAGACTTGTTCTGTACTCAGAATGCCCACTGACATTGGATTTGGCTTGGCTTTTATTTATATTAATTTCCACTTATGTATTTGTTTATTTGGTCTTTTACATCATCAGTGATAACCCTTGCGCAATAAAAGCAAAAATTATCAGAACTTTGGGCAATATGACCGTGAGTTATTCCTTGCAAGTTATTATGGTTGCCTTTTTTCTATCTTCATCTGAAGATATAGTCTGGCATTGATTCACATTTTTTTAGATTAAATAAAATATTACTTTTCCTTTGGAAATTTTTTTATAATTCATTGCACTAATTGGAGATACCACAGTGGGTTTTTTTTTTTACAACTCCAAGTTTGGAAATAAGTCACACAGTAGCTGCTGAGAAGAACACAGACTGAACGGTGTACACTTGGCTAGCTATGTTCATTCCTAGCAATCTTAGCTTTAACAAGTATTTATTAAGCATCTACTGTAAACTGGGTGTGTGCAAAGATGAATAAAATATATGCACTGTCCTTAAGGAGTTAATAGTTTTGTGGAGAAGGCAGATGTACACTAATAATTACAATGAACACAATCATAAAGATATTCAGGAAGACCAAGGTTTAGTTAGTTACTTTTTGCCAATACTAATGAAAATCCAAGAAGTCCTAGGGTAGGGTTTGTCTCTCTTGTGATTTGCAAAGTTTTAGAGAAGAAGGGAGAGAGAGAAAGGGAGGGAGAGAGAAGGAGCAAGAACACTGGCAACAGCCTTGCACTTAGTATTTCTGACCATTTTATGCCTCTTCCAACACCTGGATAGTGAGCACTCTTTCTGTCCTAGGACTTTTGATGGGCTAGTCTCATGGCATCATTTAGTATTCAAGGTTCCAGGCCAGGGCTGTCCAATATATATATATACATATATACTCAGAGCCACAGAGGAAATTAAAAAATACCCAGAAGCCACAGAATAAAAAATAAGAAGAAACAGGTGAAATTAATTTTAATAATTATCTCCAAAACAGTATCACTTCAAAGCGTGATCAAGAGAGAAAACCTTGTTTATGAGCAATTTATTTCATAAAAAAACCCCACGTGTATTTTGCACTTCCAGCACCAGTCCCTTTGGGGTGCCTGCCTCCTTGCCAGCGCTGGGCAACTGCTGGAGGCTGGAGGCGGCTGTGGGGGTTGGCACAGCCCTAAACACCTAGGGCTGTAGGGCTCCCCTTTATCTACTCAATCCTTTGTGTGTATATGAATCTTGACAACGTATTAGACAGTTGTTCTCAGGTGGAACCAAGGAAAGTCATATTTTTGTATTCCCTCAGGGGAACCAGATAGGAACTCTCTGGGAGTTATAGATGGCTCAATTGTTTTAGCTTGAAATTCTTGCAAACACTGGGGAATTTTCCTATTTCCTTTTCCAAATCATAATATTGCTCCAGGGGCTTGGATGTGAGGGAAGGAAGAAAACTGGCATGTGAACCATTTTATATATATATATATATATATTATATGCATATATAAAAAATTTATATATATATACCATATAATATGTAGAAAATACACAGTTTTACTGTGATGTAATTTGTATACATACAACAAAATTCACTCATTTAAGGTATGCAATTAGTATCTTTACAGAGCTGTGCAACCATCACCACAATCCAATTTTAGAACCCTGTCATTACCTGAAATAGAAACCCCATGCCCATTAGCACTCATTACCTACTCTCCCCCACCCCCAGTCCTAGGTAAACACTCATCTATCTGCTGTCTCTATAGATTTGCTAGTCAGGATAGTTCATGGAAGTGGAACCATGCAATATGTGGCCATTGGACTGGCATCTTTCATTTAATATTATGTTTACAAAGTCTATCCTTTTGTAGCATTATAGCAGTCGTCCATTCCTTTTTAATGGCTAAATAATATTCCATCGCACAGATGCATTTTTTTCTTCATGCATTCATCAGCTGATGGACTTTTGGGTCATTCTCATTTTTTTTGGCTACTATGACTAATACAGCCATGAATGTTCATGTACAAGTTTTTGTGTGGACATACATTTTCATTTCTTTTGGGTCTAAACCTAGTAGTGGAAACTGTTCTCCAGACCAGCTGCATCATTTTACAGCCCCATAAGCAAAGTATGAAGGTTCCACTTTCTCTACATCCTTGCCTCCACTTGTTATTACCTGTCTTTTTGATTATAGCCTTCCTAGTGGGTGTGAAATGTTATATCATGTAGTTTTGGTCTTCATTTCCTTAATATTAATGATGTTGAGCATTTTTTATGTGCTTATTGGCCAGTTTTGTATCTTTGGAGAACTTAGTGTTCAAATTCTTTGCCCATTTTTAGTGGGACAACTCCTCTTTTTATTGTTGAGTCATCAGAGTTCTTTATATATTCTGCCTCTGAATTCCTTATCAGACATATGACCTGTAACATACTTTCTCCCGTTCTATAGCTTATCTTTTCATTTCCTTGGTGATGTCCTATGAAGTATAAAGTTCTTGATCTTGAGGAAGTGCAAGTTATTTTTTTTCTCGTTATTTTTGCTCTTGGTATTATAGCACGCATGATGTTTTCAGCACTGTTGTGAACAAACCAGGCAGGGCCTCTCTTTCCATGCTGCTGATAGAGAAGAAAAGCAGTTACATAAGCAGTGAGAGTAAAGCAAGAAAGGCTGGGGTCACGGGGCTGCGGCTTCACGCGCTCAGAGCGACCAACGTCGGCTCTTGGCGGTGAGAGGCCAGAACAAGTGTTAGAAGCAACAGTTTGAAAACCAACGGATCGAGAAGTATTATTGAGCAGGAAGGGAAAAAAAGAACCCAGGCATGTTTACTATTCATGGATGCCATTTTTAAAATATTTTGTGATGAAATTCTCAGATTTTTTGATAAAGGGCGGAGTGCCACGTCTTGAGTGTTTGTGTGTTAGGAGAGTAGACTCCAGGGTCCTGCAGCCTATCTTAGGCCATCCTCCTAAAGGTCAGGTCTGGTCTGGCTGAGCGGAGATGCGCTGGCCGGTAGAGGCTGCTGACTGATAGAATGGAAGATAAAAGTCTTGGAAGGACAAAGCTACGTAATCAGCTTGCCGTGTAGTTCAGTTTTTAATACCTAGACCAAATCCAACTGCAAACAACCTCTCTATTCAGAAAAATAGAGTGTTCAGGAGGAGTCTTCTGAAGGCTTTGCAGTTCCTTCTGCCCATGCTGATGAGGATGAGACCAGGAGGAGGAACAGCGGGGTCACCTCCAGCTTTCGCACTTGACCACTTCAGTTCTCACCTTTCCTTTTGCATTTTAAAGTCTGTTTAGCTAAGTGTATAACTTACCATGAACACTGGGCAAAATTGTAGATAAAATGTTTAAAAAATTACTGCATGTACCAAATGTCAAATGGCAGGAATTGAAATTAAAACAGACGTAGAAAAGGCAATAAAGGTAAAATCAATAAAGTTGATTTCACAAAAGGCTGAGTTACACAGCTTTTATGACGAGCCCAATTTTTAGAGAAGACAGAACCCTGGGGATGTATTCTTCCATTGGCGGGCATGCCTCACTCCTATTTACTTTAATGAGACTTATCAGTGGGAAACAAGAGAAAAATAAATTCTCCAGCTCTCCTTTCCTATCACTTCCTCCAAAGCCCTTAACAAAGCACATGCCATGTGTTAGTTCTGGGTGCTGTTCAGATAAGACACTTGGCAAAGGAAGCATTCAGAATTCTGCACAGCCCTCTTTGTGCATATTGTAAAGCAGATCTAGTTAATACATGAGCAGTTCTTCTCTGCACTGGAGTGTCTTTATTCCAGGCTGTGCAGGTTTAAGAATTACCTCAAGGCAATTCGTAATGCAGGTGATTTCGACAACTAAGTGCAAATGCAAATAATATACTGTTATACAAGTAAGACTGATGATGAAAATTACCAGGTAACATTTACAGGCTTCGTGCCATCCTTTGCAATCTGGTGTTACATAATGTCATGAGATTTTTGTGATTTATTTGAACAAGCAGCATTACTAAAATATTTTCTGGTTGGTTGCTATATAAAAGGAAAATGGTCTCCTAAAATCTAGGATGGTCTGTTAATATGAATACACTGATTGTAACTTTGAGTATTGTGTGGTGCACCTATTTAATGCAGTAATTCCTCTTGCTTCTTTGACCCACTAGTTCAGTTCAACAAATGAACATTGCATGTCTACCAAAGAGCACAGACACTGTGCTAACTGCTAAGATGCAAATGGAACATGATCCTGAACGTGTTTCAGTGGTGCTGGCTGGGCAGGCAATAGGAAGCTCACCTACAGATCTGTGTGGTCTGTAGCCAAGCCACACAGTGTCAGTCAAGTCTTCAGGAGATGACTTGCAGCCAAGTCTTAAAGTCTAAGGTAGAATTTGCCAGGTGGCAGGAAGGGTCTCAAAGCCAGAGGACTCACTTCAATTACTGTTAAGTGCTGCCTATCATTTTTATCTAAATAGTACTTTTGGAAGAAATAAGCAAAGCATATCTTCTCTATTCTCTTTGTTCTGTAATCATACAGAAGCTTTCAGAAGGGGCTGCTTCCATCAGTCCAGTCCATTTCATCAGAATTTGTAGAGAACCTTCTGTGAGCTTGCACTAGGCTTACATTCAAGGCTGCTGGGCCCTTAGGGCTATCACCACACTTAACTTTAGGGGGGTACTTTCTTCAAAGCTGTGCTCCGTGACTGTTTTGCTAGTCCAAGAAGACTAGGGCAGGGGAAGAAGTCAATGTGAAGGGAAAGTTGCAGCTCAGGCCAGCAACCACGGTCCCCCCGAAAGGTAGCAGTGAAGGTGCTGGGGGAGGTGGAGGGAGGCCAGATGGGAAGATCACAGGAGGAGTGGTGAGCAGCGGGGGGCGTGTGGAGGAGGCTCAGAGGTGGCGGAAGAAGGAGGGGAGAGAGCGAAGACATTTTTGTCCAGCATGGGAGGTTGCTTTAACTCAAGTCCATAGGATTGAAATACTATGTTCCAGATTTTAATGGAAAAACCCCACACATCCTATTCCAACTGGATAAAGGTATAATTTCTAGTCCTCTTTGTATTTAATTCAATTGTGATTTTACTGCCGATTTTCTTTGATGCCACACTCCAGACGAGAGGGATTAGAGTATAGGCGTGATGTTTTACTCAATCCCACAGACTCGATCTAATCTTGGAGGCCAGCTGTGTGAGGGGGACAGGTAGAAGGTCTGACAGTGCACAGCTGGGCCCAGTCAGGGCCTGCGTCCTGGGATGCGCCCGTGAGGTGACGTGAATGTGGCAGAGCCACAGTGGCTACTGATGCTCATCTTCACACTTTTCCACGGTGCCACGCATGTGTTCGCTCTGCATCTAGCTCGGGGGGTCCAGGGTGCCTTTCCCATAATTCCCAGCACGCTACATCCCATCCTCTTTGTGTGGCTGGGGTGCCACAGTCCACTGGAACATGTGGTCACCCACCTGTCTCTAAACATACGGCGCTTGGCACTGAGCGCACAGGGCAGATCAATTCGCTGTCAGTTCGTTTGTGGAATCCTTTGGCAAACCTGAGCCTGTTTTGTTCTTTGTTACCAATGAACTGAAGAAGACAAGTATATTGATCTACATCTAAACCTGTACCTCTCTATCTACCTACTTGCCTATCTAGGCAGATTTTCATGTGTGTGTGTGTGTATAAAATCACTACTGGGTTTAGTAAAATATGGAATCACTATAGATTTGATTAGTAACATTCCAAAGCGGTCCATTTTCTTATAGAAAGAGCGTTTTTAGATGCTAAAGGTAAGGGATTTAAAGATATGGGACGGGCGGCTCACTGTCCTTTCCAGCCCCTTGGAATTAATTAGCTTTAACTGTCACAGAGTGTTAACAACTCTTAAACTTCTTCAGATCTAGGGAGAAAGGATAGGTAGGCGTGTCCTCAAAGAAGGGCCATGCTTTAGTGAGTTTAAATAAAAATTAAATTTCTCAGAACTTGCTTGCAAATTGTCTTTTCATAAGAGGCATCATTGATTGCGCTCATTGTGGGAAAATCTATCAAAATTGGTGGAGTGAAATTTTTTTTTTTTTTTTTTTAGGAGAGCAAGGCAGAGGCTTTTATTTAGAGAGAAAGGAAGAGGACAGAGCTCCTGGCTCCAGCCAGGAGGGGACAAGAGAGCCCCAAGGAGTGAAATTTTGAGATAGGGATTTTGTAAAGGAAATCTTTCTGTTAACCTGGCGTAGGTCATTTTACAACACTAGCTCTGACAGCTAATGAAAAAACAGGATGGCCGGTGGAAAGCACCCAGAATTGGGCACTGGCCGACCGAATTTCTGCTCCTGTCTTGACAAAGAGCTGGCTCTATAATTTTGAACAAGTCATTTTATCCCTCAGTGTCCTCATCTGTTAAAAAAAAAGAAAAAAAAAAAGGAGCAATACTTGAATGGTGTCTGGGATTCCTTTGAGCTCTTACACTTTATAAATGTGTTTGCCAATGCGTTGTAAGTTTGCTAACTTTAATATATTGGTGTGAAAGATTCTCTGTAGGCTTTTAGAGAATGCTGCTAAACGTGCTTATGAACCTTCTAATGATAAGCAAATATAGTTACTAACATCGTTTTTCCAGTGTGCTGTTTTCATTCCTTCAGCACAGAAAACAAAATACTGTGCTTTTTAAATAAAAAGACAAACAAAAGAAACAAAATCCATATGCTGTATAAACCAAGATTCCTTTTCATAACATTTATGCAAATAGGTCGTTTTTAAAACCTGCTATACTAGCAATGGTACACTAGGTGGAAGCAAAGAGTCAGCTAACATGCTGAAAGGTTAGGAAAAGGTATTTCCTGGGCTAAATGAACCATTTTCTGGAGAGCAAAGGTCACTGAAATTATAGGTTACATCCATTTTTAAACGATGCTGACTAGAAAAGAAAAACAGCAAATAACATTACTTATTTCAGCCATTGAAATAATACTGAAGCAGACCATCGTTTTTATATACTGTGGTTGATAGTGTAAGAAATTAAATATTGAATCATTTCCTATAATTTCTGATATTTAATTGATCAGTAAGCATTATACCACAACCAGTCTTATGGTGCTGTACATAGGCCTCTTTTTTTCAAACGTTCACAGAGATAAAAAATGATAAATCGAAAATACATCTCTGGATTGTATATTATTTGAGTACAGTGATGGGAAATTTATCTTATCGCATACAATTTTATATGTCACTTCTTTTAAGAATTGTATTTCTTCTCCTTTTTAAAAAATTTACTGGGTCTTACAGTTTCTAAAATGTGAAATGATGTGATGATTTCCACGTTTAGGCTTGCAGCAAGTCAAAACTCAGTTTAGTCCCATAGTCTTTATGCAAAGTGTATCACTTAGAGCTATTCTTGGAATGAACTGCACTGCAAAGGAAAAGCCTTTTATTCTATTCAAACTTTATTTGAAGTTTGGGTAGTCAGTAAATCACAAGTGATACATTCTGTGCAACAATAATTTCTACACAGTGTTTCAGATAAAACCTGTCACTTGGAGTACAAGATGGCCCTGTCTGTGAAACACCTGGGTAATAAATACAAGGTATACTAACAATGACGTAATGGTGGTGAAACTGTAACTAGGAAAGAGAATGGCATTCAGAGAACCCTTTCCTGGCTGCCATCAGGAAAAGCAGCCCTTAAACAGCCTTAGTAACCGGGGGCAATCGTTGAATCTCTGTCGGGGCACAGATTTCTGATCTGTAAAATGTGAAGGCAAGATGGGAAAATCTCTAAATTCCGGTGACTACTTACTAAGATGCTATAACACTTGTTTCACGAAGACCAAGTTAGAATGAACAAGCTAGATCTCCTGAATTAGAGTTTATGCACTTAGCTTTGCGTATTTCACACTTTGGTCCAAAATAGAGAAGTGAAAATGGGAAGCTTACTTAGAGCTACTCTTGGGAAATAAATGACATACATGAAGAGATTTGGAGTCATCTATTCTCTGGTTATTGCTTGTTGAATTGAAAAGTGAACTTTTCTTCTGTCACCTACCACTACCCAGCAATGCTGATAGAGGACCTAAGGGTAAAGCAAGATGGTCCATATGTACATTTCAATTGACAACATTAGATGCTCAGGGCAGACAAGTTTATGTGTTGGATATCTTTGGGCAACCTAATCTTCAGCCTCAATGGCATATCTGTATAACGAAGATATCAATGATTTAAGGAGTCCTGAGGGTTAAAGAGAAGATGCAAACATTCACTAATAAAATTTCTGGGCAGTGCGGTCAAATACGTCTGAGAAGAAGTATGTTTCTAGGCAAAATTAGCAACTCTGCTATTTGCTCAGGTTTTTCAGGTCTAAATGTCATCGGTCCTGCTCATTAGCAAGAACAAAAAAAATAGAAGGAAAATATAATGTCATATTCAAGAAAATGAGTACATTTTACTCATCCTAGGCAACAGATAATTCTGAATATTCTTACATGAAAAGTCAACAAATTTGATTCTTTTGATTGGCTTATATAAAATGGAAGTTGTGGTACTTTCATTTGGTATTCAATTACTTCTAGTATCTCTGTCATTGTACTTTATCTGCATGGATCATCCTCCCAGCACGGGCTTGTTCAACAGGCACATAATTCTTTAAGCTCCCCTTGACCGTCACCTTTTAAGATGTCTAGTTAAATTCTCTGGAAATTGGGAGTTAATCTAGTCAATCATGTCCTTAACTTTCAATCACTCCAGAAAAAAAGTCACAGAATTAAAGAATCCTTACCCCGTGCTCTGACAGGCTGTACAAAGGGAACAATTTGACTTTTCTACTTAGACTATAATGGCCTAGCAGGAAAGGCCGTTAGCATTCTTATTTTTTGTGCAGTTGTTCACCTCATAGCATACTGCATGGAAAAGTTAAATATTAATACCACCTGGGACTTTCACGGTGCATTTAACGGGCTCAGCGTGTCTTCTGTCTAGTCTCTGAGAACTGCAGTATCTCGACACCACACGGAAAGGTGGTTTCCTCTTTCTCCATAATATGAAAGGCAGGAGGTGAGGGGACGGGGCGAGTAATCAGCAGAGGTAACTAGACTGAGGACGGGGGTCACATTTTGACGGCTAGCAAAGAAGTTAAATCACAGCTTTGTGAGTCGGCACTGACGCCTCTGATGGTAATGACAGTCACATCACGCATATTGTGGAGTGCGTAAGGGGGCTTCTACTTGTAACGCTTCCTGAAGCAACAAACACTTAAAACATAAGGAAGTTATTTGCTGATGACATTATCATTATGTGCAAATTGACAGTGATAATGATGACTTCCATTTGGGCAGAGGCGGTACTGTATACTTTCTAATTAGCTCAAATCTGAACAGAAATAAGATTTCAATGAATATTTGTGGATTTGTTCAAAAAGCTTTAAACATAAATAGTACTTTGCTTCATTTCACAACAGCTGTGAGAAAGAATGGGTAGGTGTCCCCATGCCAGAGCTCAGGACTTCTAACATGGGCTCATATGCTCTTTGCATTAAGGCAGATTCAAGGCAATAATCTACTCATCATTATATCACAAACCATGCCCAGAGCACCTGACAGGCTTTGAAGATTTGTTATTACTTTGCCTTATGGAAGCGTAAAAAGTCACGATCATAAAACAATTAGTGATTCTGCTGATCTGGAAACATTGTCATTTGAATTAAGATGGATTTTCCTCCTTCATTCCCCCTGCAGGCTGAGTGTGGTCAAGCTGAATGTTTTGAGATGGCATTTCTTAGACATTCCTTCAATATTCTCTATCCCTCCCGAGGCCAGAAATGCCCAGTAGTTCCGTAACTTTAATTCTGACGTATTATCAATGTGTCAAAACGGAAACCAGTGGCTGCAGAATCTCTGACAGAAGATATTGTTAAGCAGAAGTGAGGATGCTGGGATGGGTGCTGGGTGGGGGACATATCAAGCCACTGACTGGGCACAGGATGGCTGTGTTGGGTCATGGAGGTAGCAGTGAAGATCTTTACTTCTGGACAGGACTGTTCAGATCATCTTCACACATGAACTTAAAAGAAAATATATGAATTGCAACAGTTATAATAAACTGTCTGGACTTTCTTTTGATGCTCCAACTAGTTTCTCTACTGTCAATTAAAGTCTTGGGCATTTTCCACTGATGTAGGAAACAGTGTTTTAATTAAGGAAAACAGTGGCATAATGGAAAAGAGCCCAGGTCTCTGGTGAGCCCATAAGCTGAGGAGGGTCACCTACTCTCCCTGTGTCTTTTTCTCAACTCTACAATGTGGAGAATAAGAATGCAGCAGTTGAGAAGATCAATTGTTTGGATGTGCATGAAATGTTTTGAAAATTTGAACTGCCCGACGATGCTGGCTCATAAAGTAACTTTTATTATTAGCAGAAAGAGGAGGTTTGCATTGGTTTTTGGCTGAGCATGCTGCATGCCTCTCCTGTAAAGCCAGCTGCCTGTAGGTTGAGTTTTATGTCCATCTGAGAAAAAGGTGGGATACACTCTGACTTCACTCTCCACCTTGCTGAGGATTGCCCTTGAAAATAAGCTCCGTGAGAGCAGGCATTCTGATGTGTTTTGTTCATAGGTATGTCCAAAGTGCCTAGGATAGTACCAGGCACACAACCTGTGTTCAGTGACTATTCATCAAAGGACTGAAGGATCTGAAGGAGGGAGGCATAGGCATCAACTGTGGCTCAACTTCTAACTGCATGTCTGCGGGTGTGGAAGGGAATTGGGGAGGGCTTGGTGGTGGGGTATTCCTCAGATATAGTCCATCTCACCGGAGCAGGTAAACATTTTACCTTCTGACTTTGAATTTGGGGTCAGGTGGCATCTGTTTAAGGATAAATTTCTTCCTGATATTTCAATTCAAGTCCCACAAGTTCTGGTTGCTTCTGGATCAACACATCAGTGCACTCTGCCCAAGGACGCCCTGTCCCGCCCGGGAAGTCTCACAGAGACACAATGAGCAACACCCACCTGGGAGGCCAGCACATTCAAGGCATCACTAACGGGATTCAAGAGCGAGGGCTGACCATACAATCAGTCTTTAAATGAAGAGTTTCTTGTGTCAGAGCTAAATCCAGTCAGAGAAGCAAGAGGCGGTTTTACCGTGAGTGCATCGTGAGTGCATCAGTAGTGATTGGAGGCTGGCTGAAACGATCGAACATCCAGTTTCTATTGAGTTTTGGGAGGATGTTGCCTGGATTTATCTAGGGAGGCAGAGTGGGTCAAATGGGATCCACAAGTGAGTCATCAATAATGTTTACTGATTTGCTATTTAAGGAATTTTAATGGAAAGGAAGTCAGATGAAATGAACTGTTTCTAATCTGATTTCACTGCGTTAAGCTAAGCCCTTCTTTACTAAACTAAAGCCCGGGGAATCTAACAAAAACAAAACAGTCGCCATCCGTAGACTGTAGGAAAACTGCCGCCTGCAGGTGTGTGTCAACGCTAATGCCCTTGGTGTTCTTGCTTCCCACGTGCCTCAGGACGCAGAGAGCTGTTCTGTGCAGCTGGAAGGTGACTGAGGGATCTTCCTCTCCCCTTAGGTCAAGGAGGATAACATCTCATGATTGGATTTGCCATTGAAAAGGATGAGCATACCTCTGATCTCTTAGAAACATTTGGTCACTAAACCCAACATTTTGTACAAATAAATTGACGATGATGTCAGCATGACTTGGAGTCCTGAAATCACGGAGTGCACCAGTAGGATACTCCCTCAACTGTTTGGAAAGGAAGGGTTCTGTCACCTACTATTACTATTAATATTTTTGTTCTGTTTAATATTTTACTAAAGCAACATACGCTCAGGGTAAAATTTTAAATAGAATGGAAGGACTTATAAAGAAAGCTGGTTCCATTCTTTCCCACGCTTGGGTTCATTTCCCAGAGAGAGCAGCTTTTTCTGTGTTTTTAGTTCTTCTGGTCTTTTTTTCTCATTGTTATGATTATGGTGCTTTTTCTTGGTTAATCAAATTCAGACACGATCTATTAATTCTCAGCTAGGAAGGAGTTTAGTTAATTTAAGCTATTCTTTCCCAATGTTTGTGCCTCCTACTTGATTTATCTTACTAGTTATCTTTAAACCATTATATTATATACCTAAATTTGTTTGTTTACATACCTAGTTTACCCAGTATTTCTTGCCTTCCTGCTCTGCTAGATCAGAGTAATAGCTCTTTGCCCCCTTTGCTCACTGTCCTCATTGCCAGCTCCTGTCTGCTGTCAGCTCCACCTCTATTTTAAAAGTATCAAGATCAATCACATTTGCATTGTGTTGTAACCATATTTCAGTTTTACATGTTTTACTGATAGGCGACTTCTAAAAATTGGGAACCGATAAACACTCATTACATCACCACAATTTAAATGTGTTCCTGCATAGATTAGTCCCCTCATAGTTCATTCTATGGAGGTCCAGTTTCAGAATCTCTGCTCAAACTATCAAAGGGATCTTTGCGACTCAAAACAACGAACAGATTGCTTTTTCAATAATTGTTTTTTTAATCTAATGGCCAAGGTAACGTTCCTGTTAGCAATCCTCAGCAGGGGAGGAGTGGGTAGTCTTAGTTCCTAGGCACCTCAGAGAGGGTGCTGCCCCCCACACTGCAACCTCCATTTCCTTGTGTCGTCACGTAATTTCTTTTTCTTTCTTGCTGTCTCAGAGAGTGTTTCTCCTTTACCTTGCCAGCCATACCAAAGGTATTCACCTAACTGATTATATTTGATGAGTGAAAGGTTATGCTTTTAATTATTCACCTGAGGCGAGGGGCATGACTGGGCCCCCCAAGATCAGCTTCCATAAGGAGGAAGTGTTGCCAGTGTAAAGCTGGGAGTCTTCACTCTCACCCTTATCAGTAGAGGAATCTGCTTCCCCAGCTGGCTGCCCTTCGCCTCCTCACTGGGCCGCCCTGTACACCGGTTTCTGTGGCCTCTGTCCTACCAAATCTGCTTCCTAGAGTCACAGACAAATTCTTAAGACCCAAACAACTCTCCCCACTTCTCCCCATCTCGCGGTTCTGCACCATCCAGGATTGCTGCCCACAGCCTCTTCTTAATATTTTATCAAAGCAACATACGCTCAGGGTAAAATTTTAAATAGAATGGAAGGACTTACCAATGAACAAACACATTCCTTCCCTGTGTTTGTGACACTGGCCTCATCGGGTCCTGTGGTCTTATAACAAAATCCCAAAGGCTGGGCAACTCAAACAACAGAAATGCACTTCCCATTGTCGTGGAAGACGGCGTGACCAGGGCTGGCCTGTGGTGGGGGCTCTGCCCCTAGTGTGCGGGTGGCCGCCTCGCACTGTCTTCGTATGGCAGAGAAGGAGAGAGCCTCTCTCTCGCGTCTCTCCTGATAATGGCGCTAATCCCACCAGTGAGTGCCCCACCCTCGTGATCTAATCACGTCCCAAGGCACCATCACCAAATACCATCCACTGGGGTTTAGGGTTTCAACATCTGAGACCTGGGGAGATGTGAACATTCAGTCCGGAGCACGTACCTCCCTCTGATGGGCTCTTTCTTCTTTTCTCCTTTTTCCAAATTGCTCTGCTACCCACTCTGCTCCCTTCTTCCAGTGGTCATTTTTCCATAAAATGCCTGCTTGCTCTGCGCCCCTCTCTTTCTGCTTCCTTTCAGCGATCACATGGCTCGATCTTAAGTTCTACGTAGTGGCCCTCACGTCTATGAGTTCGCCATTGTTCGCACCTGTGCGTGTTTCTGGATAACGCCATTTGATGTTCACCAGGGCCCTGAGGACGACATGGCCCAAGTGGAGCCCGTCCTCTTCCCCCTGCTTCCTGCAATGATCCCAGCTTTCTAGTCGAGACCCAGGAATCATTCTGTACCCCTTCCCTCGGCTCCCTGCCTTCTGTGGCTTTTCCAGTCCTGGTCTAGCCCCTCTTGATGTTCTTTTTCCTCCTTTCTATATAACAAGTGCTGCTTTGCTTTCTTAGTTCTGAATCTAAGAAAAATTCTGGTGTAGAGGGTCGAATGCTCTATATGAAGGCTTGAGAGAGAGACAGAGTATAATATCCTGTGAAACAATGAGCAGTCTTACCTTAATCATCACTACCTACCTGCTTTTTCCTTGGCCTCTTTCAGAAGCACAATGCCACACCCCTTCCTTACTCAAAAATACACATTTCCCCCATCACCTAATTAATAAAATCCAACACCTAGACTAGTGTTTACAACTACTTAATTGGGGACCAATAAACACTCATTACATCACTACCATATTTAAACCTTATGTTCTACGACACATGGAACAAATATTTTTTCAGTAGTCTGTCTGTCTGGCTTTCCCATCCCAGCTCCTCACCTGGAATGGAAGCTTCCCAAAGCAGGAATTTTTCTGCCTTGGGCACTGCCGTACATTCTGTGCTTAGTGCAGGGCCTGTACATAGTATGTTCTCAGTATGTGTTAACAAATGAGTGAATTATAATGAACAGACAGTTCTGTCTGCATTTTATGCCTTGTGACTTCTGATCTCCTTGCCTTTCCAGGCAGCACTCACATTTATTGAGTGCTTACTGGATGGACTACATGTGTTCCCCTAACATTCATATGTTGAAGCTATAACCCACTCCTCCAGGTACCCCAGAAGATGACTGTACTTGGAGATAGAGCTTTTAAAAGGGTGATAAAAGGGGGGTTGTGAGGGTGGGCCCTAATCCAATCTGAATGGTATCCTCACAAAGAAGACAGTTGGAAGCACAAGAAATGATACACCAGGGATCTGTGTGCATGAAAGAAGGGCCTTGTGAAGACCTAAAGAGGAAGCGGACATCTGCAAGCCGGGGGGAGGCCCCAGGAGAAACCCAACTTGAAGGTAACTTAATCTTGGATTTCTAGCTTTCAAAAGGGTGAGAAAATTAATTTCACTTGTTGAAGCCACCCAGGCTGTGGTATTTCATTATGACAGCCCTTACAAACTAATACATTTAGTATGGTCAGATACTCTGTTCAGGCCTCTACAGGTAATGCTAGCAGGAATCCTGCGATACAGATATTTGTATGATTTCCATTTCACAGAGAAATGAAAGCATTGAGATGTTAATTAACTTCCTTGTGGTCACACAGCCAGGATTTGGAATGTACACACCTGGACTTCTGTTGTTCCTTCTGCATGGGACACCTTTCCCCTCATTTCTGAACATCCAAACATTACTTGTCTATAAAGCCAGAGAAGTGTCCTCTCACTGAATTCCTGTCCTTTGCTCTGAACTTGCTTTCTAATAATTGTTCTTCTGCCTTATTTTCAGCTCAAACCTTGTTCTAAGGGCCTGCCAGGAACCAGCCTGGCTCTCCAGGACCAGGGCTCTGCATTATTCATCGCAGTCTTTGACATTAAACTTGGACCCCTTCTGGGACAAGAGTCTGTCCACAGATCTGCAGCCTGGCTGCCGGCTGACAGGTGTCCCTGGGGATAAGCACACACCAGCTGACGTGCGCTTATGAATTCACTTGTCTCCGAATTCCATGTGGCTATTCTGTTAGATACGCAGGAATCCCTGATAGCTAGCTGGGCATTGATGACATCCCTGGATCACCATTGTTTATATTGCCATATAGCTGTCATATACAGTGTTCAGTGTTCTACCTTGTTTTATGCATTTTTCCCCAGAATCAGAAGCTGAATCTCTCCTAAAGTCCCAGGTTTACCAGGAATAGTTAGTTCTGTTTCCATGCTTCTGCTTATCTTAGCAGTGATGACTGTTCAGCAGGGACTATCCAGGCATGACTTGTGATGGACAATCCTTAGATTATGGTCAATGATCTGCACTTTCATTCGTACATGTATTCGTTTGATCTTTCACTTACTCATCTGACGGAGAACTTTTTATATTCCAGGCATAATACCAGATGTGCCAGTTTGAGTCCGTTTCTCTCATACTAAAAACAACGACAAGCTTTTGATGCTATTAGCAGCCTATAAAACATCTTCCCCAAAGCAACCTACACTAACATGTAATTTCAAGACATGTTCCTGATGAGATTCAGGTGTCTTCCTACATGTCACAGGAAGCAATCTGAAATGAAATCCATGGAAAATAAGCTGGAGATGGGGAAACTGTAACATGTCATGAGGACACGTTAAATGAAGGAAAGGGATGGTATAAATGCTAAGGGACATCAGAAATTTCTGAGGATCTGGAAGGAATGCTGAAATAGCAACACTGTTGGACAGGATTAGCTTAGTGCCACTTCAGGTCTGCCCATGAGAGAGAAATGCCGGCCACTACCACAGTGTTAGCAAAGGATGGCATTTTAATAGAATGATTAGTCTGGCTTGGCAAATATTTTTGAGGACCCACTGCATGCCAGAAAACTGGAAGACAAAAGTGAATCAGACCCTGTACCCTGCCTGCAGGTTGTGAAGAGAACAGACACAGGACACCCTGACCCTCCTGGGACAGAGCAGGGCTGGTGCGGCTGTTAGCGGCATTAAGGGCGCCAGTATGACAGGTTCCAGCAGACACTGTAAGACCCAAACTTCCTATTCTCCTCTTCTAACAAAAAGAAACACTGTACACTTCCTAGAATGCTGCCTTAGGGGGGGGAACAAAAAGCAGGAAATAGAGATTACTACATTTTGATGAGTGAGAGGGGAACTCTATTGGATATTTTATATTTTCCTCTCCTAATCAACTCATCTTCCTCCACCCTTCCCTCTGCCCTGAAAGGCTATATGAGCACGTCCATCAGACGTCCTTACCCTTGGGCCAATGGGGATCCCCACAGGGAGATCAAAACAAAGGAAGAAAAGAAGTTAGAATGGGTCCCTGGTGCCTCTCTCGCTGGCCATGTCGGACTGGCTATAGCTCTCAACTGGAACCTGCCTCTTTCCACTTAGAGCTCTTTCCTTCTGGACCCAAACAGCAGCCTCGCCCCTGCCTCGCTTTGGCCTGAGGGTGGTAACAACTTGGTTCTTACCGTCCCTGGGCTCCGCACATTCATTACGGCTCCCCTACAACCCGGTCATTTCTTCGTAAATAGTTCACTTCACTGGATCATCCCAGGTGGAGGGTGCACCTGCTTTCTGCTTGCAGCTCTCACTTGATTCACAAACCAATCTAAAGAGCCAATGAGGGGCAGGATACAGGCTGAAGCCTGAGCCTAATGATCGGGCAATGTGGAGAAGGAGTCTAGAAAGACAAGGAGTCCTAATGCTTAAGCGCCGAGTAGGTCCCCACAGGACCTGTGTAGGCTGTGCTGTATTTGGGAGCCTGGCACCTGAGAGACCACTCTTCATGGGCCTGAAAACCGACCACGCCACTGTTGTGTGTACCTGGGGCTGCAGTGTAATTTCAAATCCCACTGAGCAAAAGCTATCAGTGTTCGGGCTCTTTCACAGGCCTGGGGCTGACTTAAGCCCTTAAACAGGGCACTGCAAATGGCATCAACTTTCAGAAAAAGGTGCAGGCAGGGGAAGGCAGGCAAGGCCTCAGCTTGGTCAGAATAACCTTAATTCCATTTAACTTCCTTTTCAAAAGTTCCCATATTCAGCAAACCACTTTCTGAATTTAAGCACATTTCCACTGTATTTCTATTGGGAACAGGATGCACTGCCTAGCTGATGAAACTTTTACCATCTAATGGGGATTTTATTTCCCACAACAAAATAATGAGGTAGAAATTCAATTGATAAATCAATCCTAGGCATTTAGATTTCTCAATCAACTGATTGTCCCAGCCAACGAGTAACCTCGCAGTAGAAGGGACCCAGGAGACTTGTCTAACTAGAAAGCCTCTCCGCCTCTTTCAGGAAGGCTGAGCATTTAGAGCTGCCAGTGGAGTAGTGAGGGTGGGACCCAGCCACAGTCTAATTCCCAGGCTTGGGACGCAGTCCACCACTGTCCGTGATGCAACGTTAAAATAACTAGGTTTTGATAAGGTTTCAGGATTGTTAGGGCTGAGCTCACACATGAATGTGCTCCGGGTGCTAAGAAAACAAGCCTGCATCGAGTTACCACCAAAGGCCAGGTGGGACCAAATGGTTTTAACATTTAAGAATTCCATTAGTCAACTCGGCCATCCATTGAGGCAGCCCTGATGGTCATGGACGAACCAAAGTTATTTTCTAAATACATTCTCTAAGGCAGCTGAAGCTTGATAGAAATATGAACTGGGGTTTAATGCTTTTGGTTGAAAGAGTGAAGGTGAGGAATCAAGTGATGGCAACATAAACCACTGACTTTATTTCCTTTAATTTTTCACCAGTGTATCATGGATGATTCATTTAGCCTGACCTGTACCATTTGTGAATTAACACATCTATTTTAACCAAAAACCATAGCAGGATGAGTTGGACATATAAAAATATTTGAGACGTTTAGCAAGTGGGTCCAATCAGAAAAAGCCTAATGTGTAAGACACATGCATGTGCCCAGGAGTCCTGAATTGGATGAGCACATATTTTACAAAGAACTGGACAGTTTGGCCCTTGTTTTATCAAGGGTCAGAAGCACAAAAGTGAACCAAATAACAGAAATCAAAAGGCAAACACTGACACCGGAAGCTCATAAGAGTTAGCACGAAACACATTCTTAAAAGTCATTACACAGTTTTGAAAAGAAATTCAAGCTGTGGGGACTGAGCTCTGGGATCAGAACAATAAGCTCTGTGGATCGGAACAGAGGCTTTCTAAAAGAAATGTCTAGTTTTGAAGAATACTTTTTCCAGACAAGCTTCTTTGTGAGAGGATTTTTTTTTTTTGACAAACATGCCTATTTTTGACTCGGCTCAGAAATGAAATATTTCAAAAGCCCTTTCAAGCTCAACATCCCTAAAATTACTCCTTCAAAGTTACACTTTAAGGGGTACTAGTGAGATTAAGAGGAATACCAAGTTTGTGAAATTCTTCATGATAAAGAACCACAAAAATCCCCACCACCTTCCTTATTTCCTTTAGTGTTTTAAACCAATATATATATATAAATATATATAAATCATTTGGAAAAGATGGCAATATTGGCAGAGGTGGGAAAGTGTTTCAAAGCTCTATTTTGACCAAAAAAAAAAAAAAAGCATAAGACAAGACTGTCTTTTCCAAGTTTAAGAGTTTTAAAATGAGTTTTTGTGAGTAATAGTTCTACAAGTTTTGTTTTCGGAAATAAGATCACAGTTTTCCATAATACATGACAGTGTTTGCCAAAAATCATCTCCAAATAAAAATATTTTCTGAAGAAATTGAATCAAACTCAGAATTAATTTGCTTAGGTAGCCCCTGACGGTCTTCTCTGTGCATCCCACTGAGACTTGATCATTCTGATCACAGCTGTGGTTGGTCTGATTTTCATCGTGTGCCAAAAGGCCACGTGAGGTACATCAGTGAGTCAGTCACAGAATATTTTGTCCAGTTGGACTGTGTGTGGAAATACAAAGAGATCTGCAAAGATATGTATTCACATGTATCTGTGAACTTGAACATCATATCTGAGAGAAAATATTTTTTCTTGATAAAAAGATATATGCAGACAAATAAGGTGATTTTGAACAATTCAGTTTCAAAGTTCAAATTTGAAAGTATGAATTAGACAAAAAAAATGGTATTTTGTTTTAAAGAATGATGTTTAAAGTGGTCCAAGCTTGTCCTATTTTGGAAGGGTGTCCCTCCCTGCTAATTCTCAGGGGGTACTGTTCTTAGTTCTCTACAGCACTTCATGTTCTCCAGAGAGCCACCTAACCAAATCACCATTCTGCCCACAGATGGTCTACAGGTGGGTATTGCCCATCAGGTTCCCTTTGGTGGTGAGGGACACCAACCCAGGCTGGCCAGTCAGATCTCCACGGCGATACTATACTAATGCTTCCATGAGAGGCGTCCTTACGTTTGATAAGTGGATACAGGAAGAGACGCTTTTTTTTTTCTTTTGGTCCCGGACCATATGCTGTGAAGCCCATGTAGCAGGAATGCCAACAGTCTTCTTTTCTAGCTGCCTGAACAAAATGCTTCCCAATGAAGCCAGAAAGACAAACAAAACCAAGAGGGAGAGGGATGTAGAGCCAGGACCCCAGGATGCTGGAAGCCTTGGGCTTTCTAATGAGAGACAAACAAGGATAATCCTGGCTAATCCAACAAATAAGCAATAGAAAAAGCTAGAAGGGAAGTAATTTGCAGCAAATTATAAGACAGCACATCTTGTTTGCCACATGTGGCAAAAATGGGCTTTCTCGGAGTCCTCACGTATTTAACAAGAGAGCAAATAAGAATTCTTGCATTAATATATCTTAAAGATACTGTTCCTTTGACAAAATCTGTTTTTGGTTGACATGCTTCAGTCTACTAGCTAATTTATAAGGATATTAAAAGAGCTACATTTACATATCAAAAGCATGTTCACCTTAGTAAAAAAATACAGCATTAATGACTCAAGTTTTCCATTACATGGAAGCAAATTCACTGGACTGAATTATTTAATGCCACTTAGTATTATACAGCCATGTAGATAGGCAGTTTTAGGTAAAGATCAGAAATATAGGAAGTTAATAGCAAAAGCTTTAGAGTAATCCATCTGAAATACATGCAAATACACTTAATTATTGTACATTACAAATACACATATTACAAGTTCAAATTCATAGTCAATAAAGCAAGGAAAATTAAATTGCACAAAGAAACTTGGACATAATTGGACATTCACAGTAAGACATACTTGGCTCTCAGGCTGACTACGTGCTAGATCAGTTTGCCTTTTCTGATTGGATTGAATAGTAGCTCATTTCCATCAAAGTGTTTGTCTGAACTAATTTTTTGAGTTGACACATTAAGTCAGGTGAACTGGTTTATATAGGTAACCACCCCCTCCGTGACTCAGAATACCAGACCAATTAGATATACTCAAATGGCTTTGGGAGTATTTGCAGCAAGTGTCCTTTGGAAATGAACCCAGGCATGGAACCTGGAGCCTTTGGCGTTGAGTATGTCACTCTGCCAGCCATTCAGAGTTCTCTTTATAATTTGAATTTAACTGCAGTTCAATTCAAGAAATGCAGAATTTCACAGTTGCAAGAGACCATAAAATACCTACTTCTCCTAGCAATTCTACAAGTGAAAACTCATTGGGGCTCTAATGCACATGTCCAAGGATTTAAGTGGCCGACTGAGGACAGGGCATGATCTTCAGAGGCCTAGACCAATGCTTCTACTGGAAAGCCATTCCTTAGTTGCTTTGCAAACAATTTGGCACTTTCCATTGTATGATTTGGCTTTATGCTTGATTTTATGTCTGAAAATAATATCATAAATATGGACCAGATACTCAAATGAACTGAATGGATATTTTTCAGTATGTATTTGTTATAGTAAGTAATCAAAAAGTTAATACTATTGAACAATACTAGTTCTCAATATGAGTTTTGTTTATGTGAAGTAATAAGAATATTTTATATATATAAAATTATACTAATGTCTTTTAGATTCTTTAGTATGAAATATTGCTAATCATTCTTCCTGGTAATCTTATTAGTTTTCATTAAGTCCTCTTTATTTATGTAGATCTTTGGCAACATTTTGTATGTTTACTTATTTGTTTTTCAATTGACCCATCAAGTAAGGTGAACTGATTTGTGCAAGTAAATACCACTTCAGTAACGTAGTAAACATAGCAAAATGTATTATATTGAATAAAGGGTTTTGCGTAAAATCCTAAATAATAGTCTAGTTGTCTGTGTCACCATTCTTTTAGGCTACAGAGAGAGTCTTCTGTTGTCCAAAATGAAATATCTTTTTAGAAACTGTAAAGCAACAGACCTTTAAGCGTTCTGGGTAAAAGTGTCCGTGATGGAATGCTAAGTGTGCCCCGTAGGCTTTATTTTATTAAAACCATGACATATAAATTCATGATTTGGGAAATCCTTATTTTGTAAGGTGAGGGAAATGGTTCTCTGCAACATAATTTTTAAGGAAAATATATTGAGTCGGAACAAAATATCACAATAAAATTAGTGTATTTTAGCAGCTGAGAGCTTGCTCATAGAACTACATGGGTTTAAATCTTAGTTCCCAACTTCTCTAACTTATGTGATCTTGGCAAAAATATTGAAACATATTGTATTTCAGTTTTCTTATCTAAAATAATGGAGATAATAAGCAGTTCTTATCTTAAAGACTTGTTGCAACAACTGAGAAAACTAATACATGAAAAGCACTAAGAAATGCTCAACTTAATAAATATTAGGTGTTTTTAGGAAAAACAGAAAATTACTGTATATATTACCCTTTAAAAATGATGCATAATTTTGCTATTAACTTGTATTTTGATACATTTCTATTGACTTGTTTGAAGAGGAAGCGATATCGTTTACAGAACAATGATTTTTCTAGTTATAAAAGGATCTGGAGTGATGTCACCAAGATGATAACATAGGTCATTCCTGACTCTTCTCTCCATCCCAGGAACAATGAGCAACTGCTCAAGAAAAGGACACCATTGAGAGAATCCTAGGACATGAAAGTGAGGCTGAAGCAGCCCCTTGTGCCTCAGAGACACATTAGAAGGATAAAAGGAGTGGCTACAGGGTGACCACATTGCCCCTCCCCCGGGCCAGTGCAACACCACATGGAAAGGTTTGCCCTGAGCCTCCAGGTCCTCTGGTGGAAAAGGAAAACCCAGGGCACAGTCAGCCTTGTGCATTTACTTTGTGGGCATCCCTACTCTGATTTTGCACCAAGGGACTTACAGGGGAATCTGTAATCTGTGGGGTTTAGTTCATAGCTACAGGGCTCAGTGTACAGACTGAGTTCAGACCTCTGGTGCTCAGGCAATAATCCCCACCAGCAGTTTTGCTCAACTGCAGAACTAAGTTGGGGGCATGCTCTGACCAAGGAATTTGGTGGGGTGCAGGTCTGTCTGATTTGGATCCCTGAACAAGAAGTTTTGCTGGCCCAAAAACCTGGTTTTCCCACACCCAAGAAAGGTTCCGAGTCACAGCCCAACCCATGCTATAGGAAGGTCTTTGAGTAGAAGTAAAAGACTGTGTACTAACATCATAAAAACACAAAAAGGTAGCATAAATCCAATCGCTGATATATAGTCATAGTTAGATTATGCAATATGGTAATAGTGATACCTAACTCACAACTTTAATTTACAAGTTAAAAAAAGAAATGCATTTAGCAAAAAATAACCATAAGTACAATAATCTGTTATCAGTTATACTATATTAAAAAAACATGTAAATTGAAAGAGCAATCACCTAAAATGTGAGAAGTACAAGTGCAAGATATATGAATTCTATTGAAATTAAGTTATCAGTTTAAAATAGGGTGTTATAAGTTTAAGATATTTTATGTAAGTCTCATGTTAACCACAAGGGAAAATCTTGTAGTAATTACACAAAAGAACATGATAAAGAAGTCAAAGCATACTGATAAAAGACA
This sequence comes from Manis javanica, assembly GCF_040802235.1. Taxonomy (NCBI): domain Eukaryota; kingdom Metazoa; phylum Chordata; class Mammalia; order Pholidota; family Manidae; genus Manis; species Manis javanica. The sequence goes on along the minus strand of NC_133171.1, from coordinate 31,555,399 downwards.
TCAAAACACATACTAAAAGGCAGAAAGATAAGAAACAAAGAATGGATCTACAAAATAACAGAAAACAATGAATAAAATGGCAACAGTATTAAGTCCTGACCTATCAAAAACTACTTTAAACATAAACAGATTAAATTTTTCAATCGAAAGAAGACATAGAATGGCTGGATGACAAAACAAGATCCAGCAATATGTTGCCTACAAGAGACTTACTGTAGCCTTAGTGACATACATAGATTGAGAGTGAAGGGATGGGAAAAAGTTATTGCATGCAAATTGTAACCAATAAAAGCAGGGATAGCAACACTTTTATCAGACAAAACAGATGTTAAAGTAAATATGGCAAAAAGAGACAAAGAAGGTCATTATATAATGATATAATGATACATCAAGAAGATATAATAATTATAAATTTTAGGCACCCACCATCAGAGACCTGAAACACATAAAGCAAAAACTAACAGAACTGAGAGAAGAAATAAACAGTAACCCATAACAGTTGTGGATTTAAATGCTTCACCTGAAACAACAGATAGATCATCCAGACAGAGAATCAATAAGGAAAGAGTAGATCTGAACAACACTATAGATCAAATGGACCTGAAAGACATATACAGAACATTCTACCCAACAAAGCGGAATACATAGTCTTCTCAAGTACATAGGGAACATTTTCTAGGATAGACCACATGTTAGGTCACAAAATAAGCCTTAACAAATTCAAGAAGAAGATTAAAATCATACCAAATATATTCTCTGACCACAGTGGCAAGAAACTAGAAATCAGTAACAACAGAAAGACTGGAAAATTCATGAATACATGGAAATTAAGCAACATTCTCCCGAACAACCCATAAATCAAAGAAGAAATTAGTGGGGAAATAAAAAAGTTTCTTGGGATAAATGAAAATGGAAATGAACACACTAGAACTTATGGAAAGCAGAAAAAGCAGTTCTAAGAGGGAAGTTCATAGCAATAAACACATACATTATCCAATGGGTAAAAGACTTAAATGTAAGACCTGAAAACTCTTAGAAGAAATATAGGAATGAAGCTCCTTAACATGGTTCTTGGTAATGAATTTTGGATAAGCTGCCTAAAGCACAAGTAACAAAACACGTGGGACTTCATGAAACCAATAAGCTTCTGCACAGCAAAAGAAACCATCAACAATATATCTGGTATATCTGATAAGGGGTTAATACCAAAACATATAAAGAACATGTACAACTCAATAACAGAAAAGCAACCCAATTAAAAAATGGGCAAAGGACTTGAATAGACATTTCTCCAAAGAAGATAAATGAAAGGACAACAGATACATGGAAAGATGCTCAATATCACTAGTTGCTATGGAATGCAAATTAAACTCACAAGGAAATATCACATCATAGTGGTGAAAATGGCCATTATCAAAAAGAGATAACAAATGCTGTTGTGAATGTGGAGAAAAATGAACCCTTGTGCATTATTGGCAGAATTGTAAAATGGTGCAACCACTATAGAAAACAATATGGAGGATCCTCAAAAATTAAAAACAGTACTACCATATGACCTAGCAATTCCACTGCTGGGAATGTATCTAAAGGTAATGAAAACATTACCTTGAAAAGACACCTGCACTTCTGTGTTCATAACAGCATTATTTACAAAAGCCAAGACGTGGAAACAACCTAGTTGTCTTTCAAGGAATGAATGGATAAAGAATTTGTGATACATATTTACAATGGAATATTATTCAGCCATGAAAAAATGAGGAGACTCTCCTATTTGCAACAGCATGGATGGACCCTGAAGACATTATGCTACATGAAATAAGGCAGACAGAGAAAGACAAATACTGTATGATCTCACTTACATGTGGAATCAAAAGAATAAAGGAACAAGGAAAAGTAACTTAGGAAAAAAGAGATCAAATTTGTGATTACCAGAGACAGGGGATGAGGGAAGGGGGAACTGGAGGAAGGTGGTCAAAAGGTACAAACTTCCAGTTATAAGATAAATAAGTTTAAGGGATGTAATGTGCACCTGATGGCTGTGATTCCTGTAGGCTATATAGGAACATTGTTAAGAGAGTAAATCATAAGAGCTCTCATCACAAAGATAAAGCTTTTTTTCCTTTCTTTTCTTCTTTTTTTTAAAAAAATTATATCTACATGGATGTTATCTGAAGGTATTGCAATCATTTCACAATATATGTCAATCAAACCATCATGCTGTACCCCTTTAAACTTCTACAGTAATTATGTAAAAAAATGATTTCTCAATAAAACAGGAAAAAAAGGATCTGTAATTTGCTTATGATTAGGGAGGTACATGTGTGATTGGTCTGTTCATCTTACCCCAATGCTTTTGAGATTTGCTTGAGTGACTCAAAGCTCTAAGCTCTTGCCTTTTCTTATTATTGTGATCAACTCTTTTCTGAATACCAGTAAAATCAGTGGTAAAGATGTTAGAAATTTATATAGCAAGCAGGAATATTGTCATAACAGCATAATAAACAATTAACCAGGAAAAATGCCCTCTGACAGAAAGCTCTCCTTGATTATGTTTTACGTTAAGCTCTTCTGTTTTATGATATTGATTAAACGGTTCTTTTCTATTGAATCATTGTAGAGAAAACAGCTGTTTCATACTGAGGGTCATGACATGTTATTGTTTATTTAGTCCAATATAGCAAAGTTTTCAATAGATTCTTATGTAGAATGCTCATTTGAAAGTGCAGCTTTTTGTTCACATCAAATTCTCATGAGGCTTTATTAAGATGGAGTGTTAAATGCAGTACTAATGGCTCGGAAGTAAAAATGCACTGAATGAAATGATGCAAACAATGCATCAAGCGTTTGATTAAAACAATGTTAAATACACATACACAGCCCAAAGACTTAAGAAGATGGGAAAGGTCTTGTTTTTATATTGGTTCAGAGCTTCCAGGCTTTTCCTATCATGATTAATCATACTTGGCTGCATTGAACACTTGTGCTCTGTCATTTCTTTGCAGTAGCTGCCATTGTGTGAAGATGGATGAGCTTTTTTCCTTTCTCTTCTCTCAAAAGATGAATTCTCAATTTCAGTCGCTCCTTATAGCATGTGCACTTATCTTTGCCTTCCATGTACTGAAGGAGAACTTGCTTCTCTATTTCTTTGTCTCCCAGAAATGTGAGACAAGTACCTTTCCCTCTATCCTGTAGCTTCTCTTTGCATTGCCAACCACACTGACACCTGCCTTCAGTAGCAAGCTAGTGACCCCATGGACACGTAGTCGCTGAACAAGGTACTGATATCTCTCCTTCCCTCCTTCCACCTTCTCATTCTCTCCCATTCTCCCTCATTCCCTACTTCCTTTCTCCTTTATCACTTTTAAAAGACTAAATTTGAATCAAACTTTCGCTCAAAACCATTCTATTAACTTAACTTCAGAGAGAAGAGTGCATAATTTTCAAGGGACTAGGTTTAAGTTCTTTACTGCCTTAAAGAAGCAATCTCTTTGCATGTGGGCATTTAAGTAGTATTCCATAATTCCTAATATATATATATATATATATATATGGAAAATTAAGAACCCATCAATGTACAATTTAAAAACCAGATGCAGGCAAACATGGTTCTGTTAGGAGAAAAGACGAGAATAGGAAAATGTTCATGTCTTACACATTTCATTAACCCCATTCATTGCCTTTAGGGTATAATTTAAACTCATTAGTCTAGCTTCTTGCCTATCTCAACTCTTACCATTCTCCTGCAAGTATCCTGCATTCTATCCATACTGATTTCTTTGGAATTCCTTAAACTTTCTAGATTATCTTCCTTACATACTTTTATACATGAAACTTCTTTTTAAAGGTAACTTTTTAATTTGTTACATAGTTCAGTGGGCCATTCCTTTAGGAAGATGTTCTTTATTCCCATTCTCAGGCTAGGTTAAGTTCCTCCTATTGCTCATATCTTATGCATATTTTTTTCACTGCCCTTTTATTCCCTCTTTCATTCATTCATTCATAGAAAAACTATTTATTGTTTGCTTAATGGATGACCTTTATATAATTGCTGAGATGCCTCTCATCCACTAGAGTGTGACCTCTGGAGCTAAGAGACATACAGTTGATTCTCATTATTTCTGGTACTTATGTCCTATAAAGTTGTTGAGAACACTAAATACTGAACTATTGCTCCGAGGGGAAACACAGGGTTAGGTTCCTGTAAACCTCTGGTCAGAATATTTTTATCAACCAAATTGCCATTTGCATTAAACAGATTCATCTGTCAATGTCCTTATAAAACAAGCCAGTCTCATCAGTACTGAAAACCTGCTCTTCCACATGACCCCTTTTCTGTATGACACTTAGTGGGTCTTCTAAAAATTGTCCCACAGCCTCCTGATCCGCAAAACCTGTTTTGCCTGCAAGTTTAACATTTTCCACACATACCACCTTTTGAAATGGGCAAACCGCCCAGCCCTAGCAGAGAACAGGTGAACGTTTTCCTGACCTGGATAATGTTACTGATTATTTTTGGCTTTCAGTCTTTCCAGGATGTTCTTCTCTACATTTTTTTATTGGTTATCTCAATATATGTAAATCAAACCATCCACAAATGTAGTTGCTTTTCCAGCTTTTTCACAGCTGTATTGTGCACTATAGATGTTACTTCAGCCCTTTCTAGAGTGGCCTTGCACACAGATCAGTGAATTTCCCTTTCCTTTTTGTGGATGTACCATATTGTTCATCCATTAACATTGAAACAGCCAACAGCACTATAAATTCGTGGCCGAACAAAACTTATCTAACTCATGACCTTCTTGCACTTATGAACACTAGACAGGACAATAGCACTACCCTTGAGGGTCGTTTTTAAACAGTCAAATCACCAACAGAAAGCAAAAAATGTGGCACCACATTGACCACAGAAAAGACACTCGTTTCTATTATGAGGCTAAACAAGAAGGCGGGGTACCATTCCATCTTGTCTAGCTGTCAGCTAAGTGTGTACACCAGGTAACTCAAATTTTTCACCACTTTGTACTAGTTGGTGAATGACTGTGAATAGCTGCAAAGTGCCACCTGAATTGATTTTGGGGGTTGCAAATTAATTTTATTGAGTAGTTGCATTTTCAAAATACAGAATCTATGAATAATGAGGATCAATGCTATTTCTTTTCTACTAAATAATAGGAGTTCAATAAATGTTTGCTGACAGGATGAAGAGTGCATGCTATAGGCAAAGCTATTTCTCAAGTATCAGTGAATTAAAATTACTTATTAAACTATAGATTTGACAATTTTTTTATACTAAAAGTCCAAAATTTAAAGAAAAATCTTGTATGCATACTGTATATATCATGCTCTCACAATATTCTCAAGTGCTTTCTTCAAGGCATACTCAAACCAATATTCACTTCATACAGTACTAGGAGGATTTTTATTCTATATATCTATAAATGTTGATCATTTTCAAAAGAAAAGCAACTACCCACTCTCGAGTATTGTTCTCTCAAGTGCAAGCTATCAAAAAGTAGTTTTTAATAAAGAAACAAAGTCAGTTGAAGGCCATCATATCACAACTTGCATTTACCATAAAAGATAAATATGACATATGGAGAGACAATTCTTTATGTGTGATAATGCTAACTTTTACCCAGAAGTCAGTGCAACCCACTGAGGCACATAAACTTGGGGTTGAATTTCAATTAGCAGAGATTTTGAATGGCCCGCACTTACCCTCTTGCTTATTTCTCTTAAGGACCTTTCAAAATGTTAATAGATCTAGTGATGTGGTCTATAAGCACGGCTAAAGGTCAACCTAATGTGCTGAAGTGGGGAATCCAATCTGCCATCACCACCAAATGATATAATTCATGCATTTATTTAGTGAACAAATATTCATTGATTATTGATGGATATTCATTTAAAACATTCCAGGCCTGTGTTATGTGCTAGGAATAAATCGTGAATAAAGCAGGTATGGATACATCCCCATGGAATGAGTAGTGTATCAGAAAAAGCATACAGTCAAGTAAAAAGAAAAATAATATAAATACATATTGTGAAGGTTACCATACAGAGAGAACATCTATTGAAGGGAGAAAATAACAGTTGTAGTGGGGTGGGGGCATATATGTTAGATGGGGTTCTTTAAGACCTTCATTAGGAAAGACATTCTTGAATTGAAAGTTTACAAAGAAAAGATCTTCCTATGTGAAGAGCAGTGGGAAGCCTACTACAGGCACGGGGCACATGAGGGGAAAGGTCCTGAGATTGCCATGAACTTGCTTTGCTTCAAGACCTGCTGAAGCCATGGCGAGCAGAGAGCTCCTGGAGATTTGGCCATTGGCAGACCACACAGGGCCTTGCAGGACAGGGAAAGAGGCTTGTAATCTATTCTATGTTTGGAAGCCACTAGAGAGTATTGGAAAAGGGAGGCATCATTATCTGCACTGCACTTTAAAGAGACCATTTAGGTTCCTGGATGGATTCCTGGTGGAGGGCAACTTAGGAGTCAGCGAGACTACTTAGGAGCTGTTGCAGTAGTTAAGGGAGGAGAAGGTGGTGACCTTGATTTGGTTCATGGCAGTGGAGGTAGAGAAGAGTGTGTGGACTTCTGTTATATATGACGGTTACATCAAATGGACTTACTGCTGGACTACTGAGGGGGTGAGAGAAAGAGACAGAATGGAGATTTACTCCTAGATTTCTGGCTTGGTGAGCTGGGAAAATGGTGCTGCCAGGCTCTAAAGAGGGAAGACTGCATGTTTGCCTTGGAGACACCCAACAAGAGTTGACAGTTGGCTCATACAATAGGGTGATTAAAATGGGCATTACAAGCAGAGAGGTGACTTTTGAAGTGTAGGCATGGAGGGGATCATCTTTGGAGAGAAAGTAGGACATAATGAAAAGTACCTTGGGGAGAACTTCACTGCTTAACAGAGAAGCAGCATCTCACATGCTCATGAAAAGCTTAGACAGAGATATGACAAGCAGTAAGATGTGAGGAAAAGAATGTTTCCGATTCAGTTAATTGCTTGGGGACCTGAAATTGGGCTCTAGCCTCACCTTTACCCAGAACTAGTGAGAAGCAATGTATTCTAACAGAAGAATCCTCTAATTTGGAACCATGTAAATCTGGGCTCAGATCTCAAGGTGGGAATTTACTGGCCAAGGGCAAGTCTCCCCAGCTTCCTTAATCTTCTGAACTCCAGGTTTTACTGTAGGATTGTTATAAGAGGTAGATACAATAAAGATAAATCCCTTACTATGGTGTTTAGCACATAATACACCCTAATTTTAAACTGTAGGTGCATAAATAATGTTACAATGATTTAAGAAACAAACTTTAAATTTCTAATTAAAAAATTTGTTACTAAGATATGCTTTATGAAGCTTAAGTACATTAATATTGTGAGGATGGGGCAAAGCCAGGAATTCCATCTCAGCATCGGTTTTGCTGGTTTGGATTAGCTATTAATAAAAATATAGCTTAGATTTGTTCGAGTGCTTTCCATGTGCTCAACACCATGCTGAGCAGTTTAAATATATTAACTCATTTAATCCAGGCAGCAGCCCTACGAGGCATGTAATGTATCATTCCATTTCACTTGAGAGAAAAATGTAATCAATAAATTAAACAATTTGGCCCCCAAACCACCCAGGTGGAGGTGTGTAGCTAGTATCTTCTACTTCTTTGATGATCTCCAATGTTACTTCATAAATATCTCCCTGTGTACTCTCTTATTTTTTTTCAAATCAACATTTAGACTTGCAAAAATGTAATAAAGACATGTTTGAAAAATCAAGAACACCAAGCATTGTAGGTGATGGGGTTCAGAACAAATCTCTCCCAAAATGTGCCATTTTGCCAGTGGACTATTTTGAGCTGAAGGCAATCAAGATCCTGAAAGCTCAAGAGAAGCCTCTTGTCCTCCCTCAACTACCTAGAAAGATCTAAATAGGGGTCTTTCCCAAAATAAGGGTCATGACCAGTGAAGGGGCCAAGGGCGGCCATGCCAAGATGAGCCATTGGGACATGCAGATTTTTTGAGCTGAAAACCATCAAGGGCCCAAAGACTCAGAGAGGTACTTTGATCTTCCCCCTCTCCCCAGCAACTTCATACCAAGAATTCCAATGGAAGAACCACCCAAGGAGGGCTTTCACCAGACTAGGTTCTGATGTAAACTCAGAGTTGAGTTTAGGGAGGGATGTGACAAGTCTATTAAAATTCCTCTCTGTGTCCCATCAAGTATTTTGTTTACCAAACATTTACTCTTTTCATATCCCCATGAACTATTTCCCTTTTCCTCTGAAGTCTCAGACCGTTACCCCTTTTCCCTGGTTCAGGGTGACATATGTACCTCATTCTCTTCATCTTTGGACCCCATGTCTACAGTTTCCCGGTATGTAGGTGATTCAACTTTTCTTTTCTTTTCTCCTGTTAATGTGTCTCATGTCAGTTTGATTCTTAGATTGGCTAGAACCTCAAGGGGTAGAAGACATTTCTTCCTTCCCAACACCAGAGATAAATGTTATCTGAGTGGCCTATCTGTGAGGCAGGGCGAACATCTAGTTACCACACATCTGCTCTTATCACCCTGTGAGCTGGCCTCCTCGGGACCCTCTGAAGCCCCAGGCCCCAGCCCATTCCTTAGCACAGGATGGCATATTTACCTTATTTTCCTTTTCTGTCTTTGCACCTCTCATGTTTGTGGTGTTCACATATGTACAAAAATAAATTTTATTTCCTACTGTTAATCTGTCTCACATCAATTTGTTTCTTAGATCAGTGAGAAGAACCATGAAAGGTAGGGGAAAATTTTTCCTCCCTAACATAGCAAAGGCACATGAACTTCTATTTCATGAAAGGAAGTAAGTGATTAGGTGGACTGAAAAATAAGTGCAAGGATACTCCATACAAGGAGGAAAAAAGTTCAATTAATTGCACCCTGAGAAATAGGGGAAAGAAACTCTGAGACACTTCAAATATGACCCCAGGAAAGATACTGGGATGTGACTTCATGAAATAATAACACAGGAATGGCATTACTTTCTGCTCCTGGTGCAGCCTGTTCACAGGATGCAGAGACGGGATATCAGGCTCTGGGCGAGGAGACAATGGCTGGCATGAGGCTTGTCACAGACTCAGAGGGTACCTGACAGCTCACTGTGGTTAAGAGGACATTTTTACAAGAAGAAAATGGCTTAAATATACTATTGGAGAATCTGTGTTTCCAGTAGCTCTCATTTCACTCAAATTGCATAAACTTCAAGCACAGCTAATTACCAATGGTAGGGAAATATTCATTTCTTGCGTCTGATACCTGTGAGACCTGTGCTCTGCGACCCGTGGGTCTGTAGTGTGGACTCCCGGTTCACCTTTCTTGCTACTGGCAGGCATTTCCAAAGTCTTATCTCCCACCTGTAGGTGGCAGTAAGTCACCACTGTTTCTGCTACTCTGCCCAGTGGAAGGAAGATTAAATTCAGTTTAAAGAAACAGAATATAAAGATAATACTGTTCTACCTTTGGGCCAGTATAAAAAAAACAATACTTCTCAGGTTTTTTCCATGGAAGTTTGATTCCTTTCCCCATTTCAATTTGAGGTAAAATTGAAGCACTTATGTATTCTCAGCGGACTCTCTTTGGCTGCTTGGCTGGAATGAACTTATGTTCACATCAGACTAAACACATCTAGAACAAGAGAGTATAGGGTTTTGTGTGGATCAGCGGCTCAAGAAACCAGCTGTCTCTTAAGGTGATGGGTCCGAGCAAGATTAGCTCAGATCTTAAAGCCTGCTTTCTATTTAGATTAGACCCTGGCATTTTTCTTTCAAGTATATGTATATAGTACTTCAAATAATTATGTTTCCAGTCCCACAATAAAAAGAGATTGCTCTCTAGATGACTTGCTGATTTCCATCTTCAATGTTTAAAAGACACAAAAACGACCACACAAAAGAGAAGATGATTGTTGACTTGCAGTTCTCCTCTGCATTGTCTTCTGCCCCGTGGTTGTTCACATGCAAAGCGTGTCTCCTTACAGATGGAATCCTCCAGTCCTGGCTGTTAAGGGAAGCACAGCAGGACCCAGCGAGGATTTGTTGCAGCTGAAAACCGACTTTATAATTTAGCTCCGAGTCTCGCAGCAGCGTCAGTCACACTATAAATCAGAACACTGGATCCACAAATGTAAGGCAAATAGAGTGAAACATGAATTTCCCCCCGCATTCTTCTCCTCTTGTTGGAACAATTAAAACAACAACCAGCTCCTTTATTGCTTGTGATTTAGCAGTTAGCCAAGGAAAGTGACAATTTCAGGCTGCAGTGGACAGAGTCGTAGAAAAAACAAAACACAGCCAGTAAGGTGAGGCGACTGCTGTCACACTGAGCCAGCAGAGAGTGCCAGGTTTCTAAAATAAAGACAATCTTCCTACCACGGTGAATACTTTGTACTTTTGTTTAGCTTCACTTTATGGACCTTTCCTATTGGAGAAAGCCAGCTTATACTTCTATTATCTGTTACTGGCTTCCTTTAAAAACATTAACTGAAGTCTTAGATTCAGTGGGCTATTCTTATTTTTTTAAATAGCTGGGGGATATTTACTTAACATAACCTTGCTTGTATAGCTGAATGCTTCTGGCCTAGGAGACTCTTTCTATTTACGCATTTACTATGTATAGGATAAGGTTCTGACTTGTACAAGACAGCCTACTGTGTATAAGTTTTGCTCCTCACGAGTTGAGAAGGCAGGGATTCTGTGGTATTCCAGTCTTTGCTGCAGCAACTGGCTTGTAGCAGAAGAAAAGACAGTATGATACTGAGGTGTTACAATGTAGGATTTTCTACATCAACATTCTCAATCGAATAGATAACATTTCTGCATTGTTGTAGTTCTTATTTTTAGGTGATTTGTTTTCCATTTTAACAGAATGGTTGAAAAATTCAAAACACATTTTATTTTTGATTAGCAGGAAAGGCCTAACCCTTTAACAAGTAACCAGGTACCAAATTATTCTTTCATAAGGTCAACTGGTAATATAATGGGTCTGCAGGGCAATGGGTAACAACCACCTCATGACTAAGGCCCTCTATTCATTCCGCTGCATAAATGATTTCCTTGTGGAGGTGAAAATGGCGGCTGTGTTATTAGCATTGAGTGACCTGACTTCAATAAAAAACATCAACAGCTTCACTGTTTAGCTTTTAGACCTGCCTTGGTACTTGTAATTCTGGAGGAATAGCTGGAATCTTCTCATAACCAGGAGCTGGACAGAAGGAATAAGTTTAACCCAGAAGACAGAGCCTGTAACCGAGCATGTAATGTGCACCATGTGAAAAGGATCATGTGGGTTTAGCAAAACATCACTGAAAACATATGTGGTGTAGGACTGAGCGACTTGGGCTAAAATCCCAGCCAAGTATGCCACTTATTCTGTGAACCTGAACAAGCTGTTGAACCTCTCTGAACTGCGTTTCCTTGTTTTGTAAAACAGGGGCTGTAATGCCTACTCAAAAAAGGTATATCAACTGAGATAAAATGTTCAGTACCATTTGTAAAACATAGTAAAGCACTTAAAAAGTGGTAGCTGCCCCAAACGACAGCGGGAACAGTAAGTTATTTCTGCAGAACAGTCTACAGGATGCTCCAGAGGGTGGGCGTGTGAAGTAGCGGCTGAGTAGATTACCCGAGCTTCAAGGTCACTGGTGGGACCTTGGGGACATTGTTTAACCTATCTGTGCTTTATTTTTGGCATTTAGATAACCGAGGTAAACACAGCATGGACCTTACAGCATTATTGCAATGATTAATTGAGATGATGCATAGATGGTAATTAGGGCAGTGTGAGCAACTAGTGGCATTAGCTATTTTTATTATTACCGACCTCTTCCTAGGGTGCTATTTAGAAAGAGAATAGAGGTGGCCCATGTGGTGCTGAAGGACAATAGAATATGTCTTAAAAACTCTGGTATAGTCACATACTAGGATTTCCCTGGAGGGAGAGGGGCAGTGCCTCAGTGACTTGGGTGATGCTACCGAAGGATCACAGGAATTTACCTTGTTCTGAATATTTGCTTCATAAGCATGGATGTGAGTCTGACACAAGTGAATATTGAGCAAAAGGCTGGAGATTTTGTTTGGACTTTTGATCAACTCACCTTGTTCCAATAGGTTCTGAATCACTCACTATTTAAATAAATCAGTGAATATTTTGGAAACGTGGCAAGTCTATAATTAATCCCCATGGGATGTACAGAAGCCGCTTGTTCAACTCAAGAAGTCCTCACATCCTCCCTTGTTCCAAAATCCTGTGCCTACATCATAAAATGTCTTTGCACATGGGTGGCGCTTCGCAGCGTAGAGCAGTTCCACACCCGTGGTTTTATTTCAGCCCTTTATGGCTCCGGGGAGTTGGCCCCGTGGGCCTCGGTATCTTCTCCATCTTACGGGCCAGAAATGTGGGAGGTTAAATGACTTGCCCCAAATCAAGTAGCTTTAAGCAGCAGAGTAAGTTAAAGAAGCTACATGGCATTTTTTTCATAAGGTTGACTGCTGCTTAGTTTCAGGTTGTACAAGACGACTGTCATGGTGTCATTGCAGTTACTCTCATGTCATGACTGTTTTTTTATTCTGCTTTCACTGATTATTATCAAAGGGGACCATTCTAACACGGAGACGCGTGTGTCTTCTGTACCCACCCTCTGTGTGTCTGTCTGCTCTGTGGGCTATTTCAATTTGACATTTCTTTGCTTTATCTCAGAATATTCTCTGGGAAAGAGTCACAGAGATACCAGAAAAAATATTAGGGATGCAAAGATGAGAAGAGAGCGTTAGTTTAAAATGCAGATGAGTAGCTCACACCGTCATAGTCCCAAGGACAAATGAAATTCTTTGTTTTTGTTGTCTCACTTATGGCTTCTTGTCTGCAAAACAACAGAAGAAGCACAGCTGGATTTGCAGGGGCGTCTGATGGGGGAAAAGGCAGGGTTGTGTATGGAAGCATTTTTTTTTCCTTATCCTAAAAAGTGAACTAAAAAAATAAAAGCCTCTACAGAATTGAGATTGGAGCCGGAAAAGCAAGTGTGGGAAGAAGTACAACCTTTGATGTCAAGTTGATTTCTCATACTTTTGTGGTCCAATTTCAGTTTGAATATTAGCTATGAGATCTGCAGTCCCCTGTTCTACGTGGCTGGCAAGGTGAAGGCAGAATATTTCAGGGGTTTCTCAGAGCTCTAATAAAAATCTCTCCTGCCAGATGACCCCTGATAAACTTCAGTCTCCCTTTCAGTAAAAAGCTCCTCAAGACGGGCTCAGACAGGCTGCTGTTCACCGCTGTTTATTACGTCTCCAGTCAGCCATGTTAGGCAGATGAGAAATTTCACTGGAGTTTTTCCTTCCTTGGCTGTTTTAGATGTTTTAGTCAGTAATGCAAATTGAACAGGAGAAGAACTTGGTAGGAGTATGTGAAAGTTAAGGCTGTATTACATTAAATGTGCTTCTGGTTGTATATAGGCAAGATGTAATATTCACCTAATGGTGTAATATATCAAAATTGAGCTTGCCAAGAAGGTGCACAGCATGACGCTTATAGGCTCCCTGCTACTTGGGTTTATGTCACACTTATGCTTCTGGTTTCATAGTGATATGTTTTTCAATAGTACACCAATATATATAGTTCTGGATTCCAGCACTTATACACCTTGTTGTTGTGTCCTCAATCTCCTTAAACTTCTTGAGTATAGAGTTTATGACTTATTTATTGTGCTGTTTTTATGCCTTGGAAAATGACTAGTTTATGGAAGGCGCTCTCTCCCTATTTGCTTGCTGAACTGACCTGAAGATGAATGTCTCCTTGTCAAGGAAGAATTTCAGAATACACATCCATGAAAATCAGAGAAACGCACCTTCCAGGGAGTTCTAACCTGGCTTTGACAAGTTTGCATATTAAAGGAGAGAGCATGAGAAAATTTTGTGTATTTCACTTCTATCCTTAAATAATCTCATACAATACTATGAAGATCTGTTTTGTTCTCTAAGCGTACATCATTATGATAGAAAACAAAGACTGAAGCTAAACAAAGATCCGAGGATCAACAATAAGTGGAAAACCACGTGTGTCACACCATTATTGGCTCAGTATATCTGCAGCCGTCACTCCGAGCGTGCGGGGCTTGGACATCAACAGTGTCTTTGGGAACCCCTGTCCCTCAGTCCTACAGAATTTGTAGGGCTGGGTTCACAATGAACATGCAGAGTCCCGAGGTCAAACAGCAGGAGCAGAGCTTTTACTGTCTTCAGGCGCCTCCCTCTTTCCAGCTGTCATCCTGTTCTTCCTATATGATGCTGTGCCAGCTGGGCCACGAGGACACTCACACAGAGAGGCAAGGCCTGCCCGGGCACCTGGGCCTTGCCCCGGGTCCGGCTCATGGGGCGCACTGTGTACGTGCCTCTGACTGTCCCTGTGCCCATGCCCGGGCCCCTGCTGGGCATGGAGTGGAGTGGGGGGGACGTGCCAGCGGTCCCTGGGTGGGGGCTGGGAAGCAGGTGATTGAGAACTTTCCCTGGAGAGATGGGGAGATGGTGGGGCTGCAGGCCTCCAAGGCCTGGGCACATGCTTCATCGTCTCTTCTTTCTTTACTTACAAAAGTCAAAATCAAAGATGATATATTAAGAATCTCCAGACAGCAGCACTGGAGCATTAAGCCTCTATTTCAGGCCCTATCGAGCACGATCCGCTGGCCACCGCGCCGCTTCACACCCACGCGGCTCTGGTCCTCGGCGCAGATGATCGGTGGGGCGGTGGAGCACGTCTTGCTGTGGGAGGGAGGTTTTCCCTCTCTCCTCAATCCAGAGGCATTGCCTTTCTCCTCCGCTGTGACTGTTTCCTCCCTTGGGCTTCATTTTAATCTACTTTCTTTTTATAAAGATGAGGGAAAGGAAAGTGAGCAAGCAGTTTGGATCAAGTATAATTTATCCCAGTTAAACTGTGACTCTCCTGCAAATATAATATGAATGCCTGTCAAGGTTTTATTTAACTCAGTAATTAAGGAGGGAATCAGTACGATGTCCAACTCATTTGGAGAATATTTGAGAATATTAAGATCAGATCGCTTGATTAGATGTAAAACTGGGTAATGTCCAACAGGGCAATCAACTAACATTTAGGGTAATTTTTACTAAAAAGATAACATTCTTATCTCTTTCTGACCAAAATCTACACGTTAATCTCTGCCCCTACATTGTAAAAGAGGCCAGACAATAGAAAGTCAAGCCCAACATTGGAGAACTACACTCAGAGAGCAGCCAGTCAATCTCTTTTGACAGATGATTTATCTGTCAATGTGATTTGCCTCACCGTAGCATTCTCAGGATTTTTACTCCATCTAATCATGATATTAAAAGATTTTCTCAGTTGCCTTCCATATGTACAGAAATAGATGTTTAATATACATGCAATGTAGTGTATAAGAAAATATTTCTTGATATATTTAAGTCAGCATGCATTTAGATTTTCCTTAGCATTTAAACTAGATGATACACTTCTAGACTACAAACAATAGGACTGGAAGGACCTTTATTTAGATGCTTAGGTATTTAGAATTAGGAAGGTCTGGGTGATCGTCAGTCTAAGGAAAAAAGAAGCTTAGGAAGGATATGTGCCCACATCACATGGAAGAGCAGATGTGAGACTTGAACCTCAGAGTCTAACATTGCTCTGGCCCAAGGGGGAGGTCCCCAGGGGTTCTGAGTCCCACCACATTTGGAGAGCAAGTTCCATTCATGCCTAAGCCCCTGTACAAGGTCCACAGTGTTTTACTGTCTGTTCAAGGGAAATTTCAAGCATCTAGGACTCCTGAATAAGATAGTGGGTAGTCCACATTCAAGACCATCTAGGCACTGAGTCCCTTCACTGTCCTGGTCCTGAGACAAAGGTCCTTCTTTTTAGGAGCACATGAATTTGCAGAATGAATCTCTGTTCTTTTGACCCTTTTCCTCTCCACCATCCCTTCCCCAGCCCAGTCCTCTCCTTGGGGGCAGAACATGTCACTCTGCAATCACGGATATAAATATTGGTGGCTCACATTTAGGACTAAAACAATTTCAAGGCTTTAATTTCTGTTTCTGTGTGAATGGGTAGATTGCAGAAGGCAAGAAAAAAACCTAGAGCATTAGTGAGAGAGCAAAGGGGAGGAAATTAGATATTTACATATAGCCTTACTATATAGGTCTAATGCCCAGATAATTTCCTACCTCAACACTAAACTCTAAGAGTTAGGCATGATTTTCTGTCAGTTCTACTGAACTTAAACCATATTTGCTTTAAATCCTATTAATCTAGGATGGAAGAAAGAAAACTGCCTACGTTGGAGCCCATGGCAAGTTAAATCAGGTTGAAGAAAAAATTCTTGGTATTGAAGCAAATAAAATTCAACATATATCCCCAATTGTTGTACGGTCTTCTACTTTGGAAGTCTTTTAAAGTACAAAAAATTCCACTCATTGGACCTTGTCTGTGTAGTCTGGTGCAGAATTTCCTAACACTGTTGCTGAGAAAGAGAGAGCTCTGGGGGATGTTCCTAGGTAGTCTTGGAAAAATATTCTTTTGGGTGGAATAAGTCTAGAATCTTCTATTAAGCAGAGTTAAGTGGGTTATTTTTCATAGGAATTCTTTAACATATTGGAATACATTGTAAAACTCCAAGAGGGGAAGAGGGCATGTGATTTTTATGAATTTGTCTTAGAACAATTTGCCCCCTCCTATCTTTCTGTCTGAGGAATGCTTATTAGTATACCTTGAAAAATAATTTCAGAAATTCCAGTCTAGTTTAACTCCCTCTTTACACAAAGTGATGAAAGTGAAGTTCAGAAATGATTAGTGGCATATTAAGAGTAAGAACAGACCTCCTGTTTGTTAGACTGGCCCCCAACAATGAATCTTTATATATAATCGATATATAATCTTTATGTATTGTCTAGTCCTTCCATATAGTGCCCAAATCAGAGAACTGCTGAAAGTAGTTACCAAATCACTTAGTTTGGACAACTCACTTCTTTCGTGTGATGGAGCAAATAGTTGATTTATATTGCAAAGCTTAGGAGAGGAAGTATTAACTTAAAGTGTAGAGACTGTGATTTATCCTGCCTGTATTATCAGTGTTGATGTGAACAAATCTCTTAACTCATTTACACCCCATTTTCCCACTTGTGAGGTAGAAATCTAGACCTATGTTTCAAAGATATTTTAAGTATTAATGTTATTTGAAGATAAAATCACTCCAGAACAAGGCCACTATGTCACTTTCCAAAATAAAGGGAGCCCTTGGTAATTGTTAGGTCAGTGGCAATCTGCAGTGTATCTTGTACTTACTTGAAGCCACTTTTGCGTTTTAGTGTCAATAAACAGTAATCAAATATATTTTCTAGTGTTTTTCCATCTAGGTTTTATACTCGCAAGTCTTTAGCAAGCTTTACTTTTGGCTCCAAAACACTTGAAGTTTAGGTAAGCAGGTGGTAACAATTTTTACTTCATTTTCCTAGAATGAACGGGTAAGCAATTTTCCTAAGGTCCATAATATGCCAGCAAATGGGACAGGAACAAATTGTAAGACTTGAAAACTTTTAGTTTGTGGCTGAACTAAAAGGGCTGGTTTGTATCCTTCTTGAGTTAATGATTCAAACTAAGTCAGGGGATTCTGGATATCTTGCATTATATTCCAGTTTTAGCTTTGCTCTGTTTTCACTGTGTTTGTCAAAGTTTCTGAAAAACTTTAAGAGTGGCATGTTTAATTGCATTTAAAAATCCTAATGATGAACGCAATTTACCAGTTCTGTGTGTGTGTGTGTGTGTGTGTGTATGAATGCAATCTGTAAGTGGTAGGCCATGTAGATTTAGAACAAGAATAAATACTTGTGGTTACAAAACAGGTTTTAACACATAATGTCCTACTAAAAAAACCCATGAATCAATCGTTTTTAAAGGGAAGCAAGGAAAAGAAAACATATTAGCAGCTTATATTTTGCTTGCTTGTTCTTTGAAGGAGAGAGAGAAAAAAAATGTTAGTATTCTATAAGAAAAGGGGAAAGATAGTTTTCAGATGGGATTTAAGCCAGAGAGGTCTCTTATGCCCAGGAAGATCAATCAGGGTAAATGAGTTCTCCATGTATTATTACCTGAGGGTAAAGAAAATTGAAGATGAGATTTTTCCCCCTTACTTGTTTGACCTTGCTGCATAAATATGATGTAAAAAATGTGTGGAATTTGACAGTGGTCTTTCCCATTAGTCAAACCCTGAAACACTGAACTCTGCGACTTTTCAAATTTTGTGTAATGCTGCAATTTCTTCCATGTTTAATCATATTTGTTCTCATTTAAATATAATTGTATTTGCAATCATGACTTCAATGAACCTCTGATTTGCAGAGGACCTAAATGCTTTCTGCTCCGGAAAAACAAATGCCCAACCCTTGTTGCTGCACTCAAGGATGGCAGTAATAAAAGTGGTTAGAAAATCAATTTCAACTGCATTTGTACTTACCAAGGGCCCTGTGACACTGACATTGGTAAGAGTTATGTTTTCCAAATATGTGATCCCCTTTTATAAGCAACTAAAAACCCTGCAGCTTCAGTCATGTTTCCAGGCAAGAATAAATGACCCCACACATCAATCCATTTTCATGACACCTGCCACTTGTAGAATGGGCAGGGGGGGAGGGGAGGAAGAAAGGAGATAAAGTAGATAAGCGACCAGGCTGCAAAATCTAGGGTGTTTTAACCTAAGATCGTACTTCATGTGTATACATGAAAAAACACATTTTATTCCACGAGTCTCAATATTTTATGAACATGAAGTTATCATAAGCAAAAGGTAGGTAGAGAAAGATACCATGTCTTATTCTTGTAAATCCTGCACTCAACACACTACTTAACACCAAAGAGGTGGTCTGCAAATGCTGGTGGCATGAAAGAAGAAGCAGATGGATGGACTTAAAGATGCAGGATGGTCATATGCTCTTTCAGTGTCGTACGAGAGCACCGTGAAACAGGCCTGCTCAAAGGTCATGTGACCCTCTGCTGGAATGCACTTTCATTCGGCTCGCTGTTTGTGATTGATGAGGCCCAGTCTCTGTGAACTTCCATGCTAGCATGTAGATTTTTGTCTGATGGAGATATAAGATATCTGATTGATAGAAATTGGTTGAAAAGAAAACCACAAAAATTACATTTTCGTTCCCCTGTAGGATACTAACCAGTTTTGCCTGTAACCCAGCAATCTTATTTCAGCATTCATTCAGTGCCTGTACGTGCTCAGTCTCTCGAATTCGCTTTGAGGCGGCCTTACCATCATGCTGGTGCCTTCATTAATGAGAGAAATAAATCTCTGGCATGTGTTTATTATATCCTTGTATGAAAGTCAGGTCTATAACTTTTTGAAAATTGACCTTTGACACTGGGCTTGCGATACGTAGCCAGGATCCTGCTTAAGAGGACAGCCAAACGGGCAGAGGCGAGTCTAGATTTTTTGTGGGGCCCACAGCTTATGTAATATTTGATCCTTTATAACAAGAAGGATTTGAAGGTACATGTACAAGCGGTGTGTATAAGTGAATATTTATTTTCAATGAGAAAAGACATCACAGCAAATTACAAGGAAACTTGGAGATTCAGGCCTCTTTCTTGGAAACCTCTTGAGGTTCTCCACAGGAAATGTGAACACAGAAATTCTTCCTAATTGCAACCTGGTTTCCCCTCTGAAGGAGAACCTGAATAATTCACTGTGATTCCTAGCAATTCCCGGGTCTCAGAAGGACATGTGGGAGGGTGGAGACCTCTTAAGCCTCATTAGTTCCGAGTAAACCAGCTCTCTCACTAGGAGAGGCGACACCAGCAGGTAGGGATTCGTTGAGGAGAAGGCTGAGAGAAGCCAGCCAGAGAACTTTCTCTGCCTCAGGCAGCTGGGACTTGGAGTGGCCCCTTGCGCAGGGCTTGGTGAAGACTCATGCGTGTGTCAAAAAGCTCCAGCACTGAGCTCCTGTTGCACGGAGGACATACAGAGCTGTAACGGCACCAGCTTTTAAGTTTTTTTTTTTTAAGAAAATTTTTGAATCTTTTTCAGTCAAATCCCTCCTGCTCCAAGATAGCCTCAAATCTGGAGAAACTAGAAGCAGAGGAGAGAGAGGCTTCAGGAAGAATACAGTGTGTTCCTTCTCCATTCAGGTTCCGACTGGGTGAAGGACTGGTGGCCACTGAACTGGACATGAGATAGAACTTTCAAACAGGAGTCAGCTGAGCCAGATGCTCTTAATAAGTGAACATGAATACAAGGCTCTGGCACCTGCATGATATTCCACCAAGGGAAAGTAGAGAGAGACCCTACAGAGCATGTTTGACCTCAGAAGAAAAATACAACTTTTTATAGTTGTACCCCGTAAAGTTTAAGCCACTTTTAATGAATGGAATACATATAGATAATAGCCTTAATTGCTCAATTAATTAACATCATGAGAAAAATGGAGAAAAGCATATATACTTCTAGATTTTTACCTGAAACCTGTTGGATATTTTCCCCTCTTCCCTTTGTTTCTAGCAACAGGGGCTGCCTGCAGCTGAGATGTTTGGGTGCTCAGTTACAAACTTATTTAGCTGTGTCTAATTTAACCAAATACGAATTAGTCCTTTAGTACAAGAGACACTTAAGGACTTAGTATGATTTCAAGGATGTTGACGGCAGACAGAAAGTAGAGCACCTGAGAAGAAAGGTGAAATATTTGAGATGTTAGTCTAAATGTGTGGTGAGGACTAACTGATCTGAAATAGGATCTCTTTGTCTTGTATTCAGAAGACTAGGGTAGACTTCTGAGCCAGAGGAGGGGTAATCTGGCCTGGATACGGAGTAACAACCAAATGATCTCAGCAGGTGGTGCCTAGCCACATTCCGCCGGGAAATGGCAAGACAAATGGACATTTTGTGGGGGTTGTCACTCATTACAGAACTGATGGCAAAGCTAAGACACGATATCCTGGTTCTTTGTACTCTGTCATGGTTGTTACTTTGGCAATTTCAAATTCAATTTATGGCTCCTATCTCATTTTGAAGTGCTAAATGATTTGAAAACTAAATACTTCAGAAATGATATAAACTGACCTCTTTTTATCAATGTCAAAAAGATGTCTATGAAATGAAATAATAGTGAGAAATGGATTGAAAACAAAGGAGGAAAGAAACCAACCTTCACTTCTATTCACCTGGGACTCTGTGAATGGTGCAAGTTCCCTAACATTAAGAACTACATACTTTTTTTTTTTTTTGAGGTTGCTTGTTACAGTTAATTTTATGTGTCAACTTTCCTGGGCCCCAGGATGCCCAGATAGATGGTTGAAAATTAATTCTGTGTGAATCTGCAAAGGTGTTTCTAGAAAAAAGGAGTATTTGAATTGGTAGAATTGAGTAGAGCAGGTGACCCTTCTCAGTGTGAATGAGCATCTTTCAATCCTTTGAGGGTCTGGATGGAACAGAAAGTAGAGAAAGACTGAATCCCCTTCTGCCCGACCACTGAGCTGTGATGTCAGTCTTTGGTCATCCGAGACCCTCATTCTCAGGCCTGCAGACTTACACTGGAATCTACACCACTGGCTTTGCTGGCTCTCCAGCTTGCAGGTGGCAGGTCAGGGCATGTCTCAGCCTCCGCAATGACATGAGCCAATAGTTTATAGTGTCTCTACCTATCTATATATAATGTTGTTTAATATGGAAAAATTAAATTGAGTTGGATTTTTCCTGGTCAATGAACTGAACAGAACTATTCTATGTGTTGCTCTAGTGGTCTGCAAACTATGGCCCTTGTGCCAGATCCTGTCAGTCACCTATTTCTTAAGTAAAGTTTTCCCTGAACACAATCATTTCCATTTATTTTTCGTATTGTCGATGGCTGCTTTGGTGTTACAACAGCAGAGTTGAATAGTTGCCATGCAAAGTCTAAAATATTTGCTATCTGGCCTTTTTCATAAAAAGTTTGCTGACCTCTGCCCTAACACATGGTGGATGGCACTGGTTAGTGGAATACAAGCTATGAGAACAATTAGAGGCACAGACAACACATTCATTCATACATGGGAATTATTGACTTGCATTGCATGATAAAATACATTAGCTCCTGGGAAACTTAAGACCAAGTCTAAAATTCGTGTCTCAGTAATTATTATAACGTCAATGACGTAAGTTAAGTTCTTAGGGCAGTGGTTGTATAGCATATATTCCCAAACCTGGTGCTCCTTGTTAATTATTGTTTAACCTATTTTAAAACATCTGGCATGGAAAGGAGAAAGTAATTTAAATATTATCTGTTTAATTTGCTAACCTTCCTATGCCCTTTTAGAAACAGCTTGTTCAAAGTCCATTGAGATTTAGATACTTAGAATAACCCTTCTGTATCACTTTTCTAAACTGAATTTCACTACTTGCAGTTTGGATTTCTCTGAAATGAACAACCACAGGGGTTTGAACATTCTAGTACAGATTTATAACAAAATGAAAAAAGGTTGGATACTGTCCAGAAACGTGAGGGTACTCAAAGCAGAATGACATTTGCGTAAAGCTGCTGAAGTAAAGCTCCCTTAATACTGTCCAACATGAAATTTGTCTTTTTCATAAGCAGATTACCTTCATAGACAAGGTAGGAACAGCCCTTAATAAAAGTGAATCCTATCAACCCTGATATTCAATTTAGTGATGCTTTTGTTTATAAATAGCTATGTAACTCTTTTTTATTTTGTGAACCCAGCATGTAGCTTCTGGTGCCGCACCTGTGTCTACTTACTCTTGTTTCGAGCACACTTCTGTAAAGGCATCTCTTGTTAAACCACTATTATTCTTTACAGGTTGGGAAAAGTGGGCATGCATTCCCAGGCGATGGGGATTAGAATGCTCAAATGTGTGCATGTATGTTTGTAGACTGAACAATTTCTCCCTGCCCTGGGTTCTATGTGCCTCATTAGCAGGCCTTCCCCAACCTTCAGATGAGGGTCCCTGGACTAGAGCAGTTACACTGTGGTGAGAAATCATTTGCTTTTTCAAGTAGAAACATCATGAAAGCATGCTATCATAGTAAAATATTAGTGTCCGTCTTGAGACAGGAAAGCAGAGAGGTAAAAGAGCTTTCTTATTGTCTTTGTAATGAGAACATATTTAATTCTGAACACAGATGGTCTACTGCTTTGACAATAAAATAATAAAATTTGCAGATCTAAAAAGATTTCCATCAGGTCACTTTGTCTATTCCCTTTGGATCCAGAAATGCTAAATATTTGTATATCTTATTTAAATTACTCTGCTATTTCTGTCTTAATTCTAATCTTCCCTTCTGGGAAAATAAGAGAAAAGAGGAGGGGAGTGTAAAGTTGGCCTGGATATGCTCAGGGGGTCAAGTCAGACAACACAGACGGTGAGAATGGTTGGAAGAGAATTTGGAAAGATCCATTTTATGAAGAAAGGAACCTTTGACTTTGGCCATGAGCACAGACAGGAGATGAGTTGCCAAAGGTGTTCAGCCAGTTCAGATCATTAAGCCAAGTCAGGACGGGGCTCAGTAGCAGCGGGTTTCTCTAGGCTCCTTGGATGGAAAACTTTACCCACCTCAGTATACTCTAAGTGTGAGTGTGTGTCTGCTGGGCGCAAGGTGCTGGCCACAGCGGTTCTTTATTTTCTACTGCTTTGATCCCATGGCCTCATTCGGAGTTTCCTTCAGTGCATATTCTGGTTCTTTTGAGTTAATGCACAGAGTGCTGGAATGCTCTTTATGGTCAGGCATTGGTGTTTTAGACAGAACAGGTGAGAGTGAAAAAAACATTCTTATTCTGATGACTTTCTTTGCAGTCTTCTAGCTACCTGCACTCTTCTTGGTTTAAACTTTTGACTTCCTAGAGGCTGTTCTTACATTCCTTCTAAGAAGTCTATTTTTCTTGTTGTGCTGGAACTGGCCACCTCTGGTGTGTTACAATGTTGGTCCACACAGGGAGATGCTAAAAAGGAAGCTGTATCTGCCATGGGCCAGCATATCCTGGATGCAATAATGCCGAGGGTTGTACGAAGGAGTTCAGAATTGGCAATCAGATAGAAATCATGTGGCTCATAGGATGTGAAGACATGTTTTATTTGCTGGGTACCCAGCTGGCAAGTCTCCATCTGGCTAGAAATAAAAAGGCACACACAGGTCTGGAAGACATTAAATAATGCATGCCAAAAGCAGTTGACCTTTGAGTGGATTTCTCTGGAGAAGAGGTTGACAGGTTCAGAGATTGAGAAATGGATATGGAAGGCCAGAATAATGTATGTGACAGAAGACAGATACTTTTTTTTGTGATAAAATTCACCCTAAAGCTTGAAGAGCTGATAAAGTTTCTGTACAAGAGTGAAAACTCCTTGTGTACAGGATGGTGTCTTGAACACTCATCTTTGTTTCAAATACTCCTTGGCTCTTAGTTGGCCCTCAGGCAATGTTTGCTGAAATAAATCTAAGAGAATGAACATACAAAGTATAAATAAAACTAGGACTGCTTCTATCTATCTTACTAGGATGATGGTCTACTTTTATTTTCAAATATGTAGAAAATAGCTAAGATTGGAAGTAATGTGAGGTTCTTTAATTTAGAAGAATAAGAGGTTAATTTTATTTAACACAAACTTGGCTTACAATATCTCAGGTAGTTAATATTCTAAAGAAAAACTACTTTTTCTCACCTACTTCTCCTAGTTGGTGATGTCAAGTACTTAAGCAGAAAATTAGAGCATATTTGTTTTTTATTGCTGCATAAAAAAATTGTGACAAAATTAGCAGCTTCAAACAACACACATTTATTATCCCGTTGTTTCTGTATGTTTAGAGTATGGGCAAGGTTTCATTCGGTCCTCTGTATAAGGAGCTCACAAGCTTAAGTCAAGGTGTTAGCCAGGCTGGGGTCTCATCTTCCCCTACCTGGGGAAGGACCTGATCCCAAGTTCCTGTAGTTGGTAAAATTTGGTTTCTTTCAGTAGTAGAACTGAGGGTTTCAATATTTGCTGGCTGTTGGCCAGTGGCCACCCTCAGGTCCTCTCTGGTTGTCAGCTGGAGCCTTTTCACATGAACATTTCCCAAACTGCTACATGCTTTATCAAAGCCAGCAAGAGAGAGTGTCCTTGCCAGACGTAGCTCACAATCCCATGTAGTGTAATCATGACCTAACATCTCCTCACCCTCGTGTATTTATTATTCTGTTGGTTAAAGGACAGTCTCGGGCCTTATCCACACTTACAGGGATCATGGTGGCTATGACAGAGTCTGTTCTCTGCACATGGAAGGGAGTAAACACAGTTCCTGTTTCTCCTATAATTCTATCGATGGTAAAGCTTCACTGACAATACTTACCTAGGTGAAATGACACAAATACTTCAGACATTAGAAAGTCAGGAGAAGCATTTTTCCTGTTTCTATCTCACTTAATTAGGCAAAAATGCATTTTTTGAAGGGTTTTGAAGGTTGCCTAGCTGGATAATTCTTACGTGATTATGATTTTAAAAATAATTGCTATTCATGGGTTCATTATAACACTGAATACTTACTAAGTAAAGCCTTGATTTTGTTTCCTTCAGAAAAGACACTGTAACCAAGAAAGTCATCTTTGCTCTTAGCCTCAAAATTTAAAACTTTAAAATTTTGTTACACTTCTCCTGTATGAAACAGGTCTATATTACTACTGGTATTTTACAAATGTGTAAATCAAGTCATAGTCCTAGACACAGTTGTAGCAAGGGTTTTAGAAACCCTATGAGCTGGTATCTTCGTTTTCCACTAAACCATGTTTTTCTCTTAAAATTTATTACGGTCAGTCTGTGATTGTCTGGTAAATATATCACCTTGGCTTTATCACACCTGTCCGTTCCTCTGTTCCTTGAATCTGCCATTTGGTCCCCCTCCCCGCTCTTTCCATTTTCTACTCCAGTGATTACTACTGTCAGAATCCTTCTCTGCCTATACTACTGTTTTGATAGAATTTTTCTCTTTCCCACACTATGCATACAGATGTTTACTTTCATGGAGTTATTAACTACTTGATAGCTTGTCCCTTAGAAACACTGAGGTGAATTAAGATATTCCCTGTGAGCTTTGGTCAATTTTCCCTTAACTTGAGTTATTATAATCTGTACGTTTTTAGCTTCTACTCTGTCATTATTTATAGCCCTGAAATAAAGATTTCCAAGAAGACTGAAGAAATTTGGGAATATGTTCTACTGTCCAGATGAGACTCCCTCAGGGTTAATTCACTTATGACATTTTAGGAGAGCAAAAAGTAATTTTAATTAAGATCTTAAGTTTGTAAGCATGACAAATCTTTGCTTCAAGGAGGGAAAGCAAATAACTTTTTCTCTCCTTGAAGCAAAGATTCAAATAAAAAAGAAGAAATAGATATAGGGATTTTTTCTTAATCTTTACTCTTAGAGATCTAAGTAGATCTTTTAATGAAGATGAAGCAAAAACGAACACAATAAAAAAAGCATCAAAAACCATTATCAATGAATAACAATCTCTCATTCATATTTTTAAAAGACAGAACACCTTGGTAAAATTACACTGGGATTCATTTGAAATTGACAAAATCAGGCTCACTTACCTAGTTATTTTCAGAGGTCAGGAATTTCTTGACACTGGAGCCACAATATATAAATTTCTCTGAGCAAACAAGTACCTACCACATGTGTGCATCGCCTAAGTGATGTATACAAAAATTTGAAAGTTCCAGAGCTTTCTTTTCCATTGCCTAGATGACAATGATGCTGCTTTTTGTTGTTTTAAGACTTTGGACTCATGCAATATAGGTTGAAAATCAGGAGGCTAATACTCACCCGATACAGGTGCCATTGTTGTGGCATGGGTGATGGACACACCAAGGGACATGGCAGTTCTCAATGTTCTTTCCATGCAGAGCTTCACCAATGATGAGGAATTCTTTGTTGTTTATATGAAATTCTTTAATGCAGCCCTTGAACCCGTAAATGGGGCCTGCATTCTTATGGATCTTAACATTTGAAGGAATATGGCCAAGGAACATTGACTCAAAATGTACCTAAGGGAAAAATAACAACAATTTTGTATAAGGTTCTGTCAGATTCTATGGGAAAGACCTAAGATGTTTGCTCTGTAATTGCATGCTTTAATGTGGTTTTCTGTGTAAAACAGGTTGCAACTGTTGCTTAGTTTTCTCACCTCTACTAGGTTGTCAGATAAGTTACTTTTGAATAGGGCCCTTAGTTCACATTTCTTTCTCATCTCCCACAATGCCTAATAAAATTTAGTTAAAAAAGTGGGCATTCAACAATACTTGCTGAGGGTGACTTTGAAATGTACTTTGGAGCTCAAGTATTTGCATTTCAGTGTGAACAGTACCAGATCAGAACTGATAAAGAAAATGAAGTCTTGTGAATTTACTGTTAGGAATTGAAATGTGTCCACCCAAATTCAGATTTTGGACTCCTAACACCCAGTATCTCAGAATGTGGCCTCATTTGGAAATAGAGCTTACACTCTTTGCCCAGGATGATGGTTCAGTCACTTATATGATGTAAACTGTTCCTTGATCCCTCCTTTCCCACCTTCAGCAACATACATAAATTGAACTCTCATTATTTAGATGTATACCAAATGCAACTCTCCTCAATAGAAATTTCTGAGCTATAATTGAAGTCTGGATGAACTGGAAATAAGACCCTGAGCTGCTTCAGGGCTGTTGGGTGCATGACAGGTGGAAGCAGCAGCATTTTTTTTTTTTGAGAGGGCATCTCTCATATTTATTGATCAAATGGTTGTTAACAACAATAAAATTCTGTATAGGGGGGTCAATGCTCAATGCACAATCATTAATCCATCTCAAGCCTAATTCTCGTCAGTCTCCAATCTTCTGAAGCATAATGAACAAGTTCTTACATGGTGAACGAATTCTTACATAGTGAATAAGTTCTTACATGGTGAACAGTACAAGGGCAGTCATCACAGAAACTTTCGGTTTTGATCATGCATAATGAACTATAAACAATCAGGTCAAATATGAATATTCGTTTGATTTTTATACTTGATTTATATGTGGATCCCACATTTCTCCCTTTATTATTATTATTTTTATTTTTAATAAAATGCTGAAGTGGTAGGTAGATGCAAGATAAAGGTAGAAAGCATAGTTTAGTGTTGTAAGAGAGCAATTGTAGATGATCAGGTGTGTGCCTGTAGACTATGTGCTAATCCAAGCTAGACAAGGGCAATAAAACATCCACGGATGCAGAAGCTTTCTCTCAACACAGGGGGGGGGGGTGAGGTTCTAAGCTCCACCACTGTTGTTCCCCAATTTCTCACCTGATGGCCCCCCTGCGACTGTGCCTGTCTTAGGTTGTTCCTCCCTTGAGGAATCTTACCCATCTCTGGCTAACCAGTCATCTTCCAGGGCCATACAGGGAAATGTAAAGTTGGTAAGTGAGAGAGAAGCTATATTGTTTGAAAAGGTTAGCTTTTTACTTCTTTGCAGATTTATGCCCTGTGGCTTCTATGCCCAGCACTTGTCTCGAGGTATCTTTACCACCTGGAGGAATTATGATACTTGGTAAATTCGATATGAGGCACGAATTCTATTTAAGGGTTGTAATTAGGAAGGAAAAAGAAAAGCTACAGAGGTAGCATATGGAAGAAAACATGGGAGGATTGATTATTTCTTTGACATATCTTCTTGTAGAGTACCTTAAGTATGTATAGGTTTTAAACTACTAACTAACTTGCACACACATATTAACATAATAGGAATACGGTGACATAAACAAAGCAAATCTATAATTACCATCCATCTCCAGTGAAGCCAAGAAAACCAGTTAGGCACCCTAGGCATTTGTGAGAATTTGTCTATGATATGATGGATATTGTCCAACTGTACTTGAACAGTCTGAGAGAAATCAGACAAATTAAAGCAACCCATTTCTGGGATCTGTTCACATCCCATATGTTCTTTTAACCGTAGATAGTCTATAGTCCCAAGATTTTGGAGTGCTACAACTTGCACCCCTCCCAACTCCTGATTGAGTTCCAACAGTACAGATCCAGTCAAATTCATTGTCTCACTGTATGCACATGCCAGCCTAGACATCTCCCTCCTCATTCCTATGGCAAGTCCAGGAGACGGTGGGGTGGACGCAGCCACAACCGCAGCATCGCCCGGATCCCTGTGGAGGCTTTTTGATGATCATCCCCTGGCACGAGTCCTCCAGAGAGTGCTGATGCCAGAAGCCCCTCCTCATATCGTATCTTAGTTCATTTTCTGGGTAGCCAAGCTAGGCCTTGATCTTCAAGCAGCAGCATTTTTGTGCAGTTTACATCCCTGATGTCCTCATCCCCAAAACATATTCACACACTCCAAGCTGATGGCCAAGTATTTAAATCGGTATTACAGACACATTAAAGTGGAAAGCTGTCATCGAAAGAATTAAAAAACTAGAGCCAAATAATTAAGTTAGAACTCTAGGGGGAAGAAAAGATGGGGGATGCCCAATAATAGCACTTAATATTTATACAAAATATGTTCTGGCTTGATATAAATGTATATTTTAGAGAACAGAAGCATGTTTAATTCTAGGGACACCAAAATATCGCCATGGCCCGTAATAGACGGAGCTAACTCTATTATTTGAACTCTTGTTCTTTTTTAGTGACTCAGATTCTGTTCCTAAGGGCGTTTGTTAGTTTTTTCTTTTCTGAGTGTCTCATACAGGATTCGGACCTATAGTCACCCAGAGGATGCCCATCTTTGGGTGTAGTCGGGTGGGAGCTTTAAGGTGTATTAACAGAGCCCTCACGCTGCATGGGAGTACGTCTGTGTTTTCATGTCCTTCCTAACATGCTAAGTCCATTTATACTAACTACTCACAAACTGTTAGCAGAGCTCTTCTATCACCTAAGATAAGTGACTCACTACTACTGCAATCTGGGACCTGTCATGAACCTGCAGACTCAGTGAGTCCAAGGCCATGACCTTCTCTCACCCCTCAGATCTCTGAGGTCTCTGGGCATTGATCACACACCTGGGACAGCACACTTCTCTCACTGCTTTGACAAGTGTGCTGTTTTAGCACAAAAGCGATAGAGGATGGAAGAATATCCTTTTCTCTGTCAGCAGTAGGCAGATCGGGGGGAAGTCTAGAGAGCTGCCTATGATTTACTAGACCATCAGAAAACACCCAAACAATGGAAATAGATGGCTCCTCTATTTCTTCTGATCTGTGGTCCAAGCTTAGTTGGAGCCCTGAAATGCCTCAAAAAGCTGCTGCCACTGACTGCACATAGATAATCATTAAAATGGTTGACTTCCTCTATCCCCAGACTCTCAATTATCCAAGAGCTGTCTTTGTGTGTATAATCATTCCTAAGGAGACAAGTCTTTAAAATAAGTCTTTTCTAATAACTCCTTGTGAATCAGACTATGGAGAATCGAGTCTGACATCCAGATATGATCTTACAAGATAAAACCACAGAGAACAGACATGGACAATGAAGGCGGAATCATCACGGTAATGAGAAATATGAATGGTGACCGAGGGAGAAGGACTCCGCACCTGTGAGAGTGAAGTGAGCTTCCCTCTCCTCTCACAGTTTCTCTTTACAGGAAGAATAGACTTGCATTTTTTTTTTTGGTAATATGTTGAGTAAAATAAGAAGATTGGCAAAAGGGAACAAACTTCTAAAAACTGGGGGTGGTGGGGTGCAGGTGGATAAGAAGTTGCTTTATCTGTGTTTTGTTCTGTTTTAAATTAAATTCAGGTAAGGAGTACTACATACCTTTCTGTAAGGATATCTTTATTCAGTGTTCAGTTTTGTTTTACAGCTTCTAATCTGTCTGGAGTTAAATAACTTTTTTGTTAACATAAAGGTAGCTGCAAATGTACTTTTTGCTTGAGATGAACTATCAGAGTATAATTGTCCTTATCCAAGAATGATGGCTTGCAAGTGGAATTGACTGGCTTTTGTCTCAATGTTGGTACCAAATTTTTGTTTTTACTATTATCTGAATTGTATGCTGACATATTCAGAATGAGACACATTGAATCTTGGAATAAAGGTGGATAAGAGATGTTGGGTAAAGTGTTTGGGAAAACGGATTTATTTAAACAACTTTTCACATGTGATTGCCTTAAATTCTTAAAAAAGTATTTAGAGACATTAAATGAAAGGGGATCAAAAGGCAAAGCTGGTATGTATCCAATCCCTCCATCCTTTTGCAGTTAAAAGGTCTTCCCTACTCCCACCCTCCCTTCTTCCCCTACAGAGTGAGAATCCATGAGCGTACAGTCTCTTTTAAATGAATTTTTATCCCTTTTTAGGGTAGGGCTTCCAACACAGTCATCTTGGGATTCTCTCAGAGTCCATAGCATCTTGCAAAGAGGAGGTTTGTTATGTATGACCTGAGTCACGAAACTCAGTCTTACTCTCCTTCAGTTCCCTGCTTGTGTTTTAGGTTTTCTCTCCTACTTTCTGCTGCCCTAGAACCTTGTTAGTCTGCCAGATTCAGCATCTGGGAAGTCTTCACTGGATACCACCCAAGAAGGAATATGAATAGAGTTTTATGTACCTCTTTATACAGAAGTTCTTGAATTTCTTTTAAGAATAATAACAAGTAATTCATACAAAGAGTTTTTTAAAAAATTGATATCTAGCAGTGAAATCCTAATTGATCCCATGCTTCACAGTTAAATCTTTGATTCTTAAGGCTTTCTAGGCTAGGGAGTGTTCTCCAAACCATATCTTCTCATCATGTTGGAGGAAGAACTGACTGTAGTGAAGCCATCAGTGAATCGAGTTGTTACCGTGTAAGTGCAGTGATATGGGAAAATGGAAATGTGGGATTATTCTTGCCTATTTGGAAATCAAATGTACTCTGGGGAAATAAATCATAAAGAAATTAAATAGTTAGAAAAATAACAGCATACCAGATGGCAGATTAGGAAGCCACAGATACCCCTTTGAAAGGAGACACTGATTTAACAGCAGTAAACAGACCCAGCCCCTTGTGAGAAATACGCAGATTCAGTAAAGAGGCACTTGTACCCCAGTGGAAGCAGATGTGCTGAGGCTGGCAGGGAAATCTGAAGCTTGCTCACCACAGCCCTCTTCCAGACTCAAATGAGGCATGATTGACAGAAAACTCCCAGCTCCCAGTTTTTCCCTGGGAAGGAAACCAGAACACTGTGACACATATCCTGTGTGCAGACTTCTCGGGCGTTACCCCAGGGAGTCGTTTCTGTCTTTCCCGAATCTAAGCGCTGAAAGGAAGGTGTGCCAGGCTGGGAGGCCCTGAGAACAAAGGCGGAGGTTTGGACTCGCGCATATTCACTCACAAGGGATGTGCCCCTAGCTCTGCGGGAAAGGCTGGGCAAAGCCCTTCAACTCCTGACTTCCCCTAGGACAGAAAGAGTAACAAGTGTGCATCCAAAATAATGGATTTTTCAGGAGGGCTGCCTGAGGAATGGGTCTCTGTCTTCTCTTTCTTGGAGCACCGGTGGCACCGGGCACACTCTAGATGCCCGAGAGTCCCTGGAACTAAAGGAGGCTGGGTGGCGTGTTGCTGTTCCAGAGGATAGAGGCTGATGCAGCTCGGTGGTCCCCTCCTGGGGTGGGGGCAAGTGGGAGGGATAGAGAAGAGTGGAGCATGCTTCCAATATTCCGGCTTTTCCAGTGTTCTGGGCTTACTGAGGGACTGGTTTCTATGTTGCCCGACGTGGAGCTATGACACAACCCACCTACCTAGAAACTCTGGAGATGCTGAGAACAAAAGATTGCTGTGTGGCTTGCAGCAGCTCCCGTACTGCAGACACCAGAGAGCAAAAGATTATGAACATCTGAAAAAGACTGGCAAAGGAGGTAAATAATCTGTACACAGAAAACTACAAAATGCTGCTGAAAGAAATTAAAGGAGACTAACCTGTGTTCATGGATCAGAAGACTTAATATTGTTAAAAGTCTGTACTACCTAAAGTGATCTATAGATTTAAGGTAATTCCCTATCACTATAATGTACTCCCTATCAGAATGCTAATTATATTTTTTAAAGAAATGGAAAAAGTCATCTTTAAATTCATATGGAGCCACAAAGGACCTCAAATAGCCAAAACAATATTGAAAAAGAAAAACAGAGCCGTTGGCATCATGCTTCCTAACTTCAAAGTACAGTATAAAGCCACAGTAATAAAAACTCACTGCATATAGATCACATGTATACCAATGGAACATAATAGAGAGCCCAGAAATAAGCTGGTGCATATACTATCCAACGATCCTTGATGAAAGGGCCAACCTACACAACGGGGAAAGTTTAGCCTTTTCAACAAATGGATCTGGGAAATCTGGATATCCAATTGCAAAAGAATGAAGTAGGACCCATATACTATACACAAAAATTAACTCAAAATTGATTAAAAATATAAATGTAAGACCTGAAATTATACAACTTGGAGAAGAAAACACAGAAGAAAAGCTTCATAACATTAGTTTTGGCAATGATTTTTTGGATAAGACAACAAGAACATAAGCAACAAAAGCAAAAATAGATGAGTGGGGCTACATCAAACCAAAAAGCTTCTGCGCAGCAAAGGAAACTATCAATGAAATGAAAAGGCAATCTACAGGAGAAAGTATTTGCAAACTATGTATGTGGTAAGGAGTTACTACCCAAAATATATAATGAACTATCACTCAACAGCATAAAACAAAAACCTGATTAAAAAACGTGCAAAGGACTAGAATAGGCATTTCTCTAAAGAAGATGTACTATGGCCAAAGGTACATGAAAAGATGCTCAACATCACCAATTATCAGGGAAATGCATAATCAAAATCATAATGAGAAACCACCTCACATCTGTTAGAGTGTTCATTAAAAAAACAAAACAAAACAGAAAATAACAAGTGTTGACAAGGATGAGAAGAATTTGGAAACTTTGTGCATAGTTAGTGTACAATTGTGCCGCTGCTGTGGATAACAGCATGAAGGTTCAAAAAGTTGAAACTAGACCTATCGTATGATCCAGAAATGCCACTTCTGGGTGTTTATTCAAAAGAACTGAAAACAGAATCTTGAAGAAATATTTGTACTTTTTTGTTCATTGCACATTATTCACAAGAGCCAACAGGTAGAAACAATCTAAATGCCTATAAATGGAAATAGGAAATGTGGTACATACATGCAGTGGAATATCATTCAGTCTCATAAAAGAAGGGAATCTTATTAAATGCTACAGTATGAAAGAATCTTGAGGACATTATTCTAAGTTAAACGTGCCAGTCACAGGAAGGCAGATACAACATGATTCCACTTACATGAGGTATCTAACATAGCCATATTCAGAAGCTGAGAGAATGGCGGTCGCCATTGGCTGGTGGGAGAGGAGAATGGGGAGCTGTTGTTAAATGGGTGTAGAGTTTCAGTCATGCAAGGGCGAAAAGGTCCACAGATCTGCTGTAAAACAGTGCACCTGTAGTGAACAGTGTCGCCCTGTGCACTTAATTTGTTAAGAGGATAGAGCTCATGTTACGTGTTTTTTATCACCATAAAAAAAGAAAATAATAGTACACAATAAAGTGTGAATTACATGAATGAGGTAATATTTGCAATAGAATGATTAAGGAAAATCTCCATTTAAGATGTGAGGCAGCAGTTTTGGTCAAAAGCCTGGGCTCTCTAATGAAAATGTCTGGATTTCAATCCCTGAGTTATTATTATTGGTAATGGTATTAAAGACAGATTTTTTTTTACTGCTTATTTTCAAAATTACCAAAAAAATAGAGCTCCCTCCCAGTTAATGTAAGTATTTTTCACTTATCCAATCTATATATTACTTTGAGATTTAATTCTCTTGGCTTTGGTCTGGCTTTGTTTTATATGTTTATGCTCTGAAAAGTACCACTTTGTACACGATGATTGTATATATTCAATCCCTACTAGATTATAATGAGCAGAGGCTGTTGTAAAATTAAGTGGCTTCAGCTCCCAAAATCCTCAGTGCTTATATCGTTACTTAAAAAATTCCCATCATCCATTCACTGTAATAACAGATGAAATGGGAGTAGCAAAAGGTGTAATTCACAACAAGGCACTGGAGGCCATCTCCACTGGCTATCCTGTTCTATTCCACGACTCCAGGACTGGGGTCTAGTCGGAGAGAATCCCATGCCAAACAGCCTCCACGAGGTGGGGTGAGCTGAGCTTTGGGTTAACCACTTGAGAAGGCAGCAGTGAATCACTCAAACTTTGGAGAGCTTGAGTTGGGATGAACACCAGAAGGCGCAGAGCTGTAAAAACGTTTGGAGAGCCTAAGTGCGTGCTGTCTTGACCACCCTAAAACTGTCCAGATGATTTTCAATTTAAATTGTAAATTCTTTTCCCATGTGTTAGTCTGTGTGGGCATGTGATTTACTTTGGGCATTCTGATCAGTTATTTCATTCAACTTGTCCTAAAGGGTCAATCAAGAGATGGAGTTTTCACAAAAGCTACAAATATATATAACCTATTTATCATTTTTAACAAAAGACATTTATTGAGCACTTGTTGGATTCTATTTATTACATATGTGGCTCATTAATGACTATGTTGAAAGCATATTGTTGTTATTCATAAGAAAACATGGAACTTTCATTATAAAATAAATAATGGATAATGTTAAGAAATTAATGGAGATAAAACCATACTGCTTTACATTGGATTTTTCACAAAACATTAAGTGTCTCATATATTTTTTCACTGTTTGAAAATTCCATGTCTTGAATCTAAGTCTTTGTTCATCTTGGGCTCTAACATGACTTTGTAAAACATAAAAACCAATTTTATTCCTACCCTAACAATCCACTTGACAGTTTGGAATCTGCAGCAGCAGGTTTGTGAAAGAAGAAAAAAGGGTTGGGTGTCTGAAAACTGGGTATCAAATGTCTTTCCCTGTGACTGTGAAGTTTTGGACGCCTGATCCGCAGTTTCCTCAGGCTCCTGGGAGGCTACCATTCCTCCTTTGGAGGGCGCTTGAGAAGATCAGTTGAGGTAATTACATGGCCATCATTTGGAAAAATGTAATGTGCTTCTGCAAATGTTAGACATTCTTATGAGCTTCTTTTGTATGCGTGCATACACTCAACAAGAGAAAAAAAACTGCATAGAAAAAATGGAAATAAAATGAGATTTCCCCTTCATTAGGGCACTACACACTGCCAGCTTTAATGTGTCCCCAAATTAGCACTTTGGAGCTCTAATTATACAGATTAACTCTCCACAATGATCAAATGAACCAGGAATTCTTTATCTTAAATGTATTGCTAAGAAATCATACTAAGAAGCATGCAAAGAACCATATCATTAAAATTAAAAGAATTCAGCAAACTGCCTCATCTCTGGAGGGACAAACATCTCTTCTTTCAATTTAGCACCATTTGATGTTTCTAAGAAAAATTTCCTGGCCAAAAAACTGAGAAGGGTCTTTTTAACAGCATAGAACAAGCACTACCATAGCCTATATAAACATATAAGTTTTAAAGCACTGTTTTGTGGCTTGCTAGTATTTCCTCATTCCTGAGCTTTTTAAATAAAATCAATCATAATATATTGTACACAAAATGTGAGAGGAAAATACATTTCTTGTTAAATTTAATAAAACTTTTACAGTGACAGGCAGCATTAAATATACTTAATTATACCTAAAGTATCAGAGATGAATATTCTGATGCTTTGTTGAGAGCTTTTACAAGGAATATGCTCAATAAAGAAACATGACTAATGCCTAGTCACTTAAAAATAAATACTTATTTGAAATATTGAAGGCACAGTTAATAATAATAGTGTGTATTTATATATCTACCTGAGAGATGTGGGCTATCTCTGTGTCTGTCTTCTGCATTGGGGGGCTTCCATTTGCAGTCATTTCAACCATACAGGCAACCCCAGGGCTGCCACCGGGCACTGTGTAGCTAGAAATAAAACAGAAGAGGTCATTACTGAATGCATTATTGGAAAGAACAGGGCAACTTCACACATGGATACCAAGTACTTCTTCAGTAAGAGCGGTACAATCATCCTGAAATACAGCCTCAACCAAGTGTGGACATTTTAGGATAGATGAAAAGTATATTTCTTTTCTACCACTGCATTTTATTTTCCTTCTCTCCTCCTGTCTTTAAATCAGGACTTGAAATGCCTTCAGAAAAGCTAAACTCCCACAAAACACAAAGAGCTCCGTGTAAGTAGGTATTGATAAATTTTAAGTGCTAACCGTGGTTGACATATGGTCCCACTCATGTAGGAGATT
Source organism: Manis javanica (assembly GCF_040802235.1). Taxonomy (NCBI): domain Eukaryota; kingdom Metazoa; phylum Chordata; class Mammalia; order Pholidota; family Manidae; genus Manis; species Manis javanica. Next base: position 31,518,072 of record NC_133171.1, on the reverse strand, counting down.
GTTGGACAAGTAACATCAATGTTAAATGATGCTAAACTCCCTAGGTAGAAATTTTCCCTCCCTGGCCTACAGGGGAAAAAGAAATGGAATAAGAAATGAAAGGCTGCATACCCCTGAGCAGTGAGATTACACTGCGATACAGTTATCAGCGCTCAGAAAGCTTGCTGCTCATGTACCTGCTGTTACGGAGGCTCAGAGATAAAGCGAAGTGTTAGGGTATGGGAATTTGGAGAATGAATGGCTGGAATGGTCAACACACAGTTGAAAATTTATCGGAGTTTACAGAATGATACCATCAGATGAAAAGGTGTACATGCTAAAGTGTCTGACGTACTTTTTCAATAGAATTTAAAAAACAATTCATATATCACCCTGTCACTTGCCATTGGTAATCACAGCAACTTGTGTTGTTATGAAGTCTATTCCGTAGAGATATCTGAAATACATTTATTAATATTAACAGTGGCTATGTCTGCATGCTGGAAGTATGAGTGGTTTGAATTTTCTGAATTTTGGACAATGAACACACTTAATTTTTATTTTTAATTTTGACCAACCACCCCATTTCACCCAGGGCTGAAAGGTTTTCCAGGACGAAAGGACTCCCCAGTGCTATCCCCAGGGAGGATCCCGGGAAATCGGGATCTGTTTGTAGTTCTGTTAGGTGGGAAGAGAGCCGTTAGCGGGAGGAGAGGTCAGCCGACTACAGGGGTCTCTAGCGGTCAGAAGCACAAGAGGAAATCAACCCACAAGGGACAATCTAATCCAGATCCTAACCGGGCATGCGCTAAAGCTAACCTAAATAACATAGCTTCATTGTAACATCCTTAGCATAAATCTACATTGCCATTCACACCCCCTTGGCCGGCAATCAGAGAGAATTCTGGGAACATGCACCGGTAGTAGACTGACTTACGTAACTGCTGAGTTGTCAATCAGCGCCTGCTAGCATAGATCGCCCGGCCCAAAGCCCCTGGCAAACCACATAAAAGAAGCCCTCCCTGAACGCCGGGGAGGGGTGGGGGTGCTGCTGGACGTTAGGTCAGGCTGCTCCGTTGCAGAGCAGAATACACCTGTTTGCTCCCTCAACTTTGGTTTCACTCTGCCTGACTTTCTGTCACACTGAACCAAACACTTTTCAACAATTCTTTTAAAATAAGTAAGTCAGTTTTGTTTAACAATCACTAGTTAAATCATTTATCTATATTTTTTTCTTAAAATTAACTTTGGAGACTAAGTTTGGGCAGCTGGTCCTCTCCCCTCCCTTACCTAGAAATACAAATCAGACGGTCGTCCTTCAGCACATCCTCCTGCTACTTCTCTGGCTTCTGCTCTAGTTTCCCGAGGTCATCTCTAATTCTGTTCAGGTCACTGTTGAGAATTCTTAAATTCTCGGAAGAACCCCTATCCAGCTGTCCTGTTGGTGGGAACCGTATATTGTAGGAATATATGAAGCACATGGGCCCTCACAGTTGATGGGGACCGGGAGACCTGCGCGCGTGTATACTGGAGACGCAGGAGCTGCTCCCAGGGGCTGTACCTGTCCTTCCTGAGAAACACTACGATCTTTTTTTTTTTTTTGCTTGTTTCATTCGGAGCTTGTGAAACATCTAACCCTGACCTGCAGCTGTAACAAAGCAAGCCCCTCTACTGTGTGCTTTCTGTTACTCCTGCCTTGACTCCTTGAAGACGCCGCCACCAAATGGTTGAGTCTATTACCTGCTTAGCCTAGGAGGTACTGTTTTCGAAATTGGTACTCTAATTCCATCAGAGAGTTTTCCACATGCAGATCCTTATCATGTCCCATTTTTTTAACATCTCACATTTGCTTACACACCAAATTGTCACAAGAAACAAACAAAAATGCTCTATAAACAAATTAAACAGTATGCCACATAGATCATTTGAGGAAAAATCCAAGTACCCATCCCTATGCTTCTTAAGTACTGCCGAGGCCAGCCCAGTCTAACGGTATAAAGACTCAAGGACTCGTATTGTGAGATAATCCATTGCCTGGCTGAGTGATCTTAGGCAAACCACTTAACCTTTCTTCCCTGAAGTGTGATTATCCACAGAAGGGAGATAATCATTCTTAGCTTATAAATGGTTAGTGAGAATCACATTATTTAATGTACATAAATCATTCAGTGCTAATATTAAAATCCAAAGTTAAAGCAATTATTTGCTGACTAGACAGGGATCTCTAAAGAGATTTTTATGAAAATAAATTACACAGTCAAGTTGAAGTGTTCATCTACTTCCACTAATATTTCTTATAATGGAATTCAAAATCAAATACTCAGGTTGCATTATTCTAAAAATTAAAATTAGATGAAACAGACACTTTTTCAGTGGCCTTAACATTCTTGTTCTCATAGTTTTTAGGTCTGCTAAGCAAGTGCACAGGAACATTATGGTTTGGAAAAGACACTTTATTTTAAAATTTTTAGAAGATTCCACTTAAACTGGAAATTTAGGGTTTCCAAAACCAAAGGAAAGGTAAAAATATTAACAATGGAGAGTGGATAGGTCAATTAAATCAAGAACTTTCACATAGTGGAATACTACCAGTTCTTATATAGGAGTTGTAAAATAGTAATTAATGGTATGGAAAGATATTTGTATAAAATAGAAAAAGAGAAAGACAATTTGGATGCTATATCATTTTTATGAAAATATGCTGAAAGTCAGTTCTAGAATTACTTTCACTAATTTAACAGTGGCTAGCTCTGTATGCTGGGAATGAAGATGATTTTTAATGTCTCTTTTGTTTATTTTTATTTTCTAAATTTTGGACACTAAGCATACAATATTGTTCAATTTCACCTCCTAAAAGAAAAATTCAGTTTTTATAAAAAACAATCAAGGATTAACTAATTCACCAACATTTTTCTGTTTTCCTGATGCCATACCTTTGTTCTAGGTACACCTATCTATCTTGTGGTAAGTATATCTTAAATAGTTCTTATAATGAGAATTTGTGGATAGTAAACTCAAGTCATATCATATTTTACATCACCCTGAATGATAGTTTGTGAGTAAAATGTTAGACTTTTTTTCTTTTAGAACTTTAAACAGCACCTGATTATTTCTGCATTCTATTGCTGATATGAAGTAATTATCAGTTCCATTTAAAGGCTATTCTTTTATTACACTAGTTCTTCTGCCTGAGTGTTTTAAGATGTTATCTTTAACTGTGATAATGAATCTAGGTGTTAATTAACCATTCTGTATTCTTCTTTATACTTCTACTGCACGTTTGATCTAAAAAATTAGGTATTCCTTCCATTTTGGAAAGCTCTTGCTTGAATCAGCTCTAATATTGCTTTATGACATTCTCTGAAATCTCTTTTTCTACAATTTTTCTAGAACTTATATTAGGCATTTTTTGAAGCCTATGGAACTGTTTTCTAAATTTCTTAATCTTGTTTTCACTTTTAAAAATATTCTCTTAGTATCTCTGTTCTGTATTCTTTCTAGTCACCAGTTTTTCCTTCAGCAGTCTCTAAAACCATTTATCCTGTCTATTGAGTTTTAAATTTCAATGAATATAGTCTTTTATTCCCAAGATTTTGAATACTATCTGTATTTCCTTTTGTGTTTAATGTATGCCTGTTGCTTTATAATTTCGCCTTTGAAGTGAAAGTTATTCTTTCATTTATTATTTCTAGCATCCTAAAAATACTTAAAGTTTTTGTCAGACTTTTACATAAAAATGATTATATCTAGAGTGATTCATGTCCCATTTGCTGATTTGTTTGGTTCATGTTGCCGTATGTTCTGATGTTGCGCTGTGCAGGTCATTTCGAGTGGGAAGTATTTTTGTTTTCCTCTCCCCTCCCAAGCCCCATTCTCCTCCTGTGCTTTGCTGCTGTACCCAACTCTGCCTGCCTAATGAGAACACTACCTTAGCCTCTGATACCTAAACTAGTACCTTGGACAGTGGATATTTGGCAGCTGTGCCCTGTGGGGATATTGAAGGCACCTACAGGTTCATGCACAGAGCTGAAGAAGATGGCTTGGTGTGGTTTTGTTCATGACACTGGTTGCATTGTTTTCTTCCTGAGTTGGCAGTTTGCTAGAAGAACCCCAGATGACAGTCCCTCTCCCTCTCTATAGGTGTCTGCATCTCTATCTATCTATCATCTATCTATCATCTATCTATCTATCTATCTATCTATCTATCTATCTATCTATCTATCTATCTATCTATCTATCTATCTATTTACCTACCTACCTAGCTAGCTAATCCATCATCTCTCTTCCTATCACATGTATACTTGAGTGGTCACTTCTAACTATCTTTGCCCTGTAGGAACTGAGAGTCCCTGTTTCTAGGCCTAGGTCTTGGCAGACTTGTGGTAGGAGCTGTTTGGCTACTTTGCATTTTTATCTGTTTCTTGCATGGGGAAATGTTTATCCTGTTTTTGAGCTTGCCTTTATATAGTCACTTGTCTACTTATTATTTTTTTAAATAATTGCCCTGTGTTTGACACTAAAAAGGACCATCAAAATATGAACTTGGAGAGTCATCTTGACTAACAAAAGTCCCACTTTTGTTTTACAATAAGAAAAGACAACAATTAAGATCAAACTAAATCTTTGCCTTTGAAGGGCCACATAAATAGAAAGTTATCTTTCATTTGTGAGAGGCAGGATGAAGAAAAAATAAGCATGCCATTTGGATTGCCATTTATGATTGTGCAGGCTTTAAATTTGTAAAGACTAATTTCTTTGTTTTTTTCCATCTCAGATTTGTTTTGTGTTAAAGGAATTTCAGCGTATCTGTCTCACAGTTTTTTCAGTGCCATATTTCAAAAGGGCATGACGGAAGTGGTTTGTTTTCCCTCCAGAGAGAAATAGGAAGTAAGTGCTTTTTTTCTTCTCTAATGTATCTATATTTGAAATTTGTCAAATCTGGGAGTTATATGAGTTACTGGCATTGAACCATAATGAAATTAATGCTTTATAAGACTATTGCAGTACTCTGCTGAAGGTTCACAAAACATAGCTCATGCATAACTGCAGTAGCTAGAGTTTTGAAGCCGTGCTATGATAGTAACAAAGCTGAACAGCACCAACTGCTTCTAGGGAATATTGTAAAACTGATGATGATACTGAGTGGTTTCTCAGGTGCGAAATATAAATGTTCTTTTTTCTTGTCACTAGGTTTGGCTATCACTCAGTAATAATGCTAGCTTGTCTATTTTAAATTTTGGACATGAATTAACTTTGTTAGGAAGTTAATTTTTTTATTTTCCTGAATTAAAAGTGGATACAAAACAAGTTCTTTAGATGAATATCTTGCAATATAGGCAGCAGTTAAACTATTCTCCAAATTAATAACTATTCTGACCAATAATAACCAGCCTTAATGTTTACCAAGTATTAAGTATTGGTTTGAAGTGAATAGTTAGCATAAGCATTAAGCTCCAGGTTGGAACTTTCATTAAAAGAATCTGCTCATGCTAGACTTTAGACTGAGAGTGTTAACTTCAATTGTTAGCAGTTATGATGTCCATGTTCAGCCCAAAGTTTTAGCTGAATTGTGACCGCTCTGCATAGGAAGAGCTGAGAGGGGAGACTCCTACCAGCAGATGGCAGTAAAGGTACATGGCAGAGATGGAGGCACTGAAAAGCGTCTGCTTCCCACAAACACAGGATCTAATTGATAGTGCGATTGTTTTAGCTCCCCGTTCGCAACAGGAAAACATGGGAAAATATATTTAAAAGATTATGTGTCAGAAAAAAAAAAGATTATGTGTCAGGCAATAAGGATGAAACTGTCCAGAGACATATAGCTTTCCTTACCAGTTCATGTATCTAATGCAATTGTCATGGCGTTATGAGCAAATTTAAGAAGACGCTATTTAAGCATATGATGGTTTCCTACAGCCCTATCAATACAGCCATACTTCTTGGGGTTGTCAGTGCAACTCAGCACAATTTACATGTTAAGTCGGTATTTAAAAGAAGATCAGGCGCAAAAGCCGGAGTGTTAGACCCTTTGCCAAACAAAAACAACGTGTAAACACACCAAAATCATTCTGAAGCATTATCATTTTTTTGCTTAGAGCACCAAGGAGTTAGCCAGGCTGGCCATACAAACAGCTTGTACGAGGAACACCGAGTGACCTCTATTACATGATTGTCATGAGGGCTTGTGTCTTGGGATGATTGTCATGAGATGGTCATTGGTTTAGGTTATTTTATTTAGCCTTTCCTCTGAGTGACAGCCAAACACCCTTAGTACAGAGAAAACCAAGCCTTTATCTTTGAAGCACTGATAATAAAGAAAGGATCTTTGATGATGCCTGAGGTCCACTGAAGCTGAAGCTACATCTATACCCTAATTAACCAGAGCAGCCATCAAGGGACTGTCCAACCAGCTGCCAGGAAATACCAGAGATGATCCAACACCTGAGATTTTACTTCTGACCGTACTACCCAGTTCAGGGCAGTGGGACCTATAGCAGAGTCTGCAGATTTCACAGTCTTCTGGTAGCTCCTCTAAAAGTACAGATGGCCAGAATTTCCTTGTTTTCTTTACCTAGTAAAAACATTCATATAATGACATTACAATCATACAAATAGAAATTTGCATCCAGAAACGTTGCTGTTTCTTGACCTGACATCTGGCTTTAACCTATCTTAATATGATGATAAGAAGCTTCAATGGTATGCTAGAGTAGGCCAGCAGAAGGGCCGGGCTAGCTGGGCTGATTTTGTGTTTTCCTTCCCAACTCCCCATTGGTGGCTTCATACTGGTAGCTTGAAATTGGCTGCGGTGGGAATGTTTGTGCCTAGGAAATTGGCAAATGCTACAGACCAAATAAACCCCCATCCCACCCTTTTTCCTCTAAGAGCTGGTTGTTAAACACTTACTATCATACTTGGGCAACAAGGGCATTAGCAAGATGCAAAGCCCAGCTTTACTGCTTTATTTCATTTAGAGTTTCAGTAGAAAATTTGCTTTATTCATAATCTATTAGTTTACAGCTCTTGGTTGGATCACTTCATTCTGATGATGAATATGAGTTCCAAGGATATTATCCCTAAAATCCAAACATATTCAGTTTACAAATACCAGGTAGTATTTAATTTTTCCCTTCATTTCTGATACTTATTGGCTCACCTAGTTTGCTATTAGCAATTTTGGGGTATATTTGTATTCAATCCATTGAGTAGTCAATCAACCCTCAAGGAGTTAAAAACATTGATTCCTAATCCTTTCTTTTCCAACACCTAAACTCACACCCACATATTTTGAGAGATTAATGTTTCTCAAGTTGAAATAGCATATGGGAAAACTTTATTTCATAAGAAATAGATTTTAGCAAATTTGAAGAAAAAGCAATTCCGGTGATGTGGACATCTGGAGATTCACTTCCATTAGGTTATGAGTGAAGCTAAGGACAAATTTTCTTCAGGAAAAGGCCATATGTGTCCCCACCATTTTTTTTACAAGTGTTACAGTAAGCGATGACTGATTCTTTCCTATGAAATTGCCTTTCGCTAATAGTAACTGTGTAGTTTTCCTCTTTTCTAAATACTACAGTGTCCACATGGTAGGTACTATTTTTAGCATATGATCGATTTTTCTGGGCAGTATATTTTAACTGAGATTTATTAAAAAAGAGAAAAGAATATATTTTAATGTTAAAATATTTATGCTGTATCATTTTAACCCAACTTATACATCAACAATTCTAGCTTTTATTTAAAAATATACAGTAGATTAATAGGGATGCCAAGGATTTAAATTTCAGAAGCACTCTCTGAGCTAAAGTTGTACATATTCTCATCACTCTAAGTGTACAAAGGCTGTAGTGTGACCCAGCGAGCTGTGCCTCAGATCAGTATCTTTTTGTTTCCTATTTCTTTCCTAGCTAACATATGATCTAAGTGTCCCTTGTCTTAGCCTACATTATTTTCTTGGGTAAGTACATCTATTTCCCGTTCTTCTATATAACTTTTTCCTTATGGTTCCTAAGGTTTTATGTATGCCACTTCCCCTTCTAGTTGTCTTTCTATATACCTTTGGCAAACGTTCAGTCTGGAGATACTGAGACAAGGAAAATTTTAGAAATTCAACCAATGCAAACAGGTGAAATTGACAAATATCTGCAATCTAGGCTTAATGGCTGAAAGAATTATGAGCTCTTCCTTAATTTCACATCTTTTTCTTATTGATTGTTTCCAGGAGAACACTTCTGATGTAAAGATTGAGGAAAATTTGATGAAGTGATAAGGATGGTAAGAAACAAAAGCTTTGTTTTTTGTCCTCGCAATAGAGACGACACATTTCTGGAGTTGTTTCTGATAGAAAAACAATTATATATGAAACATTCTGGCAGTTTTTCAGAAGATGAGAAGTGAAATACTCCAAGTGGAACGCAACTCCACATTGTCTTACACGGAGAGGAAAATCACTGAGAGTTAGAGACGGTTTGGAAGGTTCGTATTACTTGTATTCACGCAGAAAATTAAATTCTGGCAGGAGTCATAGTACCAAGATAACAAAGCAATTTAGTAAGTTCTAAAATTTATGACCTGTGTTCCTTTTATCTGTGTATCTTTAACCTAAAGATGATTTAAGGCAGTTAATAACATGAGGTAAAACAGTGAAGAAAAGAAGAAAAAAGGAAAAAATTGTGCAAGAAAATGAAGCATGAAAGAAAACAGTGTTTTGTTTTTTTTTTTTAACTTTTTTTAAAACTTCATAGGACAAGGAGGACAATGGGCGAGACCTGAGTACAGCCCGTGTGTTGGATGTGCATGTTTTATCGATGTTAATTTCCCGACGTGGACACAGCTTGCGTCACAGTCATGGAAAAGAGTGTTCTTAAAATACGCAAGAAATACGCACAGTAGTTTTTAGGGGTAAAGAAACACAATGTCTCCTCCTTACTTTCCAATGATTAAAAAAATTATATTCAGAGAGAGAGAGAGGTGGGGAAGGAGAGAGATCAAGAGAGGATATTGGTGAAGGAATATTGGAGTTACTGGTCCTTTTGGAGTCAACCTTTCTGTAAATCTGAAATCGTTTCAAAATTAAAAGCCAGGAAAATGAAAGAAAACAAGAAATTAGTGTTCACGTAAAATGGATGCATTCATTCAGTAGATGAATGAATGAATGTCTGTTATGTAAGAAACAGGTGGGAGGTGGGGAGGTGAAGGGAGGAAAGCTACTGGCCGTGTCCAAGAGGCGGGCGTCCACTGAAGCCACGGGATCGGGGCCACGGCACCAGTGTCGGCCGGCCACGTGGGCTGGTGTTGTTAATGCGAGCTGACAGATGGTGCTGCACCTGCAAGGCTCCCTCAGGCTGAGTTAGAAGGTCGGGCCACCAAGAGTTTATTCATAGAAGGCAAGCTGGGTGGGGCTCAAGAAGCAAAACTGAAAGCAGGGAGTTCAAAGAGCACCTAGTTTGGTTGCTTGTAGGAAACAAACCCACAAACGAAAAGGGGGAAATAACTTTTTTTACTCTTTGTAGTGAGCCCCACTTCAGGTCGTCTTCATAGTGCTCTCTCCTACCTTCTGTCTGTTGTAAGACTTAACCAGGCTGGATGTACTGGGGTGCATCGTTTCAAAGTGACAGAGACCTTCACGGGACATACACGGTTATTATTAGCAATGGCTTCTTACAATGAAATCATTTGCTTTACTTAATAAACATTCAAGTAGCACTTTTTATGGACCAAGAATTATTCGAAGTACTTCAGAATGTTAAGCAGTATTCTTCACCCTATGAGTTAAGTAGAAACATTTTCCCCATTTAAAGATGAGGACATTGAGTGATCAAGGGATTAAGTAATTTATTCAAGGTCCCAGGGCCCCTAAGTGACAGAACTGGGTTTTGGTGTGAAGATGGAGGCAGAGATTGAAGTGAAATCAAGGAACACCAAAGAATGCCAGCAGTGACCCAAAGCTAAGAGAAGTGAAGAAGGGATTTTCCCTAAAGCTCTGGAGGGAGGGTGGTTTTACTGACACTGATATGGTACTTCTGGACCCCAAAACTGAAAGAGAACATTACCGTGGCTTTGGGCCTGCAAGTTTGTGGCAGTTTATTACAGCAGCTACAATAAGCAAATATAGAGTAGAAGGGTTTCTTTTTCTAATGAAACAGTGTTAAAAGAGAAAAGTGTTTGGATATTAGCAATGTCAAAAGTTAAAATGGAATTCAGACATGAAAGTAAATCTATTGAAATGTAAGTGGACACCTTATTAAGATACACAGATACTCTAAATGATTTGGGTTTAACAATTAGGTCAGCCCGGGAGTGGCTATAAAAAAGTTTAGAAGGCAATAGTGTGTCTCCTTTTTAACATTTTCACAGTGTAGTCTAATTTGATAGGAAACACTGATATAATCAACATAAATCTATTGCAAACATCTTAATCTAGTGTCTGTATTTGCAATTCAAAAGGAGTAATAAAAACATTCTAACAGACTTCTGTAAAGTGTAAAAGGGATTATGCTATTTCACTAAACACTAAGGGCTTCATAGGGTGAATATAGTTATAGAAGTGACTGGAAAAGAAATGATAAAAAATTATTCACAAATTTGCAGCATTCTTGAAGACTAAAAACATTTGCCTTCAATTTATTTTTTGTTACCTTTGGAGGGGGGAAGAATTATATTTATTATCTATGATGAAAAGAAACATTGATATTCAAGGATTTTTATTAATTGCAGATGATACAATGTAGCAAGCATTTCCATAGTGAGTTACTTTAACCTGGAATTAACTGAGAATCTAGTGTCCTAATCTTGGAGAGAATAATGCAAACTTTAAAATCATAAATTCTTTATGCCAAAGAAAGGTCCTGATGGTGGTGGTGTACACAGATAGAGAAAGCCTGTTCTTGTCTTCAAAGATTTCCTAGGAATCCATGCGCTCTGTGACTACAGAAGCATTTCTACCTTAACACTGTGAAATGTGGAGGGAGAACAAAGAAGAGTCCTCATACGAGGAAACCTTACTAGTCCTTACTAAAGGCTCCTTAAATATCCTCTCTACCCAAAAGCATTTTCTGAATTGAGAAAGAGCTCTCATTTTATCATTACATCAGCCAGAGCCTGGAGGCCCTTGAAGTGATAGTTTTCAAAGAAAAAAAAAAAAGCACTCAGTGTAATAGGGATAGTAAAATATACAAGTGATTAAATGTTCAATTCTGAATAAATACTCAATTAGAGGGTTATGAGGATCAAGTTATTTTCCTTTCTAGCACTTTGGACAAAAAGAAGTAATTCCCCCTTTCCTCTCTTCACCGTCTTTCGCAAAACATCATGATACAATGCAGTTCCATGTCCTTTTTACCAGCAGAATAAAATAATTTGACAAATCTTATAAAGAAGAATTTCTCAGTTAGTAACAGTCATATGTCTGTAAATGTCAACATGGAATAGAGTAAACCATACTCAGAACCAAGGACTTGAGATCACAGTCTACTGGAAAACTCAATAGAGAACTATTGAGGAAGGGTTCTCAAAGGAAGATACTTTTGAAAGGCTTTGCAAAGAATGCCCTTTAATCTCTGAACATTCCATTAGAAGAGAGCTCATTATGTCACAGAGTCATTTCTTCTTTGGGTAGCTCTCCACTATTTGTACAAAAACCATTCCTTTTTTTTTTTGTGGTATTTATCCTTTATTGAAGAATTTCTTAAGCCAGCTATTGGATTCAACATGGATGATCTCAAGGCAATGGTTCTCAACAACTGGGTTTTTTTTGCCGCCTTATCTCATTTACCCCTGGGGAAAAGTTGGCCATGTCTGGTGACATCTTTGTCATAACAGGGGAGGATGTTACTGACATTTAGTGGGTGGGGGTCAGCAATGCTGCTAAATATCCTATTGCACAGGACAGCCCCTGACAACAAAGAATCCAGCCCCACATTACAGCAATGCCTATCCTGATAAACTCTGATTTAAGGTAAAAGTAAAGTGAATATTCACCAGCTAAATAAACATTATATAATACATGTAAAAATGAGAGACAGAATAACATGTTTTTTCTACAATGGGGGAATTAAAAGAATTATTTTATAACATTTTGTTACTTGTAGGCAATCCATTCAGATGACTCATGATTCAAAAAGTACGCAAAGATATATACAGTCCAAAGTGTTCCTTCTACTCCAGGGTCCCTTCCCTTGAGGAACCTGTGTTACCAATTTCTTGTTTACTTATTCAGAGGTCTTCTATGCACCTATAAGTGACAGCTACACACACATACACACACAGAGTATGCAGTTTTTTCATTGTGATTTTGTTAATTTCTATGGGAGATAGTTTGTTCTTACCATGACACAAAGGGTTTCCTCATTTCTTTTTAAGATGACAGAGTATTTCATTGTATTTTATTTAACCACTCCTGTCTCCATGGATATTTAGGTTAGTCACATTTTTTTTCTGTTATAAGCACTGATGCAATGAATAACTCTTTATCTGTAGGATGAAACCCTACAAGTAGAATTATCAAGTAAGAAAGTTTGTGTATTTGTAATTTTTATTGCCTATTTTCCAAATGCCCTTTATTGAAGTTGTACCCATTTCCATCCTCACTGACAAAGATGTATATGAAAGAAGTTTGGATGATTATGTAATTTTTCAGATGTTCTGTTTATATCTTCTCATCAATGACTTTTTGGGAATAAATAAGAGGTGAGCGAACACACTTTATAATATTTCGTGCTTACTGTGTTCTCAGCACTCAGATATCCAGAATCTGTCTACAAGAGATTTTTTCTTTACCAGTTTTTAATGATGGTAAAACACAAATACCATTTTAACTATTTTTAAATATAAAATTAAGTGGCATTAAGTATGTTCATAATGTGCAACTGTCATCACTATCTATTTCCAAAATTTTTCATCATTCCAAACAGAAACTCTGCACCCATTAGGCAATAATTCTCCATTTCCCGTTCTACTCTTTCCCTAGCTCCTGATAACCTCTAGTCTAATTTCTCTATGAATTCACCTATTCTAGATATTTCATGGAGGTGGAATAATCTAACACTTGTCCTTTTATGTCTGGCTTATTTCACTTAGCGAAAGGTTTTCAAGGTTCATCCGTGTTGCAGCATGTATCAGAATTGTTTCCTTCTTAAGGTTGAATAACATTGCACTCTGTGTATAGACTACATTTTGCTTATCCATTATCTGTTGATGGACATATAGATTGCTCCCAGCTTTCAGCTACTGTGAACCATGCTGCTGTGAATACTGGAACACGAGAATCTGTTTTGAGTCCTTGCTGTCAAGTCTTTTGGTTATATACCTGGGAGCAGAATTGCTGGTTCATGGAGTAATTCTATGTTTAACTTTTTAAAGGAACCATCAAATTATTTTCCACAGTGACTGAGCCATCTTACATTCCCACCAGCAATGTCCTAAGGTTCCAATTTCTTCATATTCTTACCAAGAGTTGTTATTTCTCACTTAAGAAACATTAGAGTCATTGTAGTAGGTATAAGGTGGTATCTCACTGTGATTTTGATTTGCATTTCCCAATGACTAATGATTTTGAGCATCTCTTCATATCTTCATTGGCCATCTGTATGTCTTCTTTGGCGGAATGTCTACTTAAGTCCTTTGCCTGCTTTAAAATTGGGTTGTGTGTCTTTTTATTGTTGTTCTTTCTCCTTGCTCATTGAGTCATAGCTTCTTCACATTAGTTACCATCTAGTCATCAAATTCTGCTTCTGAGATCCATTTTATTCTAATAGACATACAGCCATTAAATGCGGTTTCCTGACCAGTTTTGGCAAGACATATTTTACCTTTTCAAGAAGATTGAAAGTGAAAAGTTTCAAATATTTTATGTTCTAAAAGATTTTAGGTCAATTGTTCAAGGAATGATATTATCTCTGAATTTGGAAAGAGTATTAGTAAACATATTTTGTAAGAAAGGAATGATAACTTTGACAGTGAGGTTAATTATTGCCTAAAACAGGTCAGGAATTCTTTTGCAGCTATTGTTAAACTGTTCAAACGTTGGCATAAAGGTTTGAATTACATTACATTTATTATCAAAATCTCTTGTCTATTCAAATTTACATTGAAACCATTGAGTAGGTTAATCTAATTACATTCAGATTAAGTATGATTAACAAGACAATAAAATAAATTTAGTCATTGGAAAAATTAGAAACGATAAGTTTTCTATAACCATCCCAAATTAGTTATATTGATGTTTTGCATCCATAACTTACAAAGTTAAAAAGTAATTTGAAACAAATGAGATCAGAATATGTATATTAAATTGTGAGTGGACTTACAGTTTTATATGTACAGATAATCTAAATGATCTGGCCCTAACAAATACTGAGAGGCTGAGAAAAATGAAGGAACCAGACATGATATCAGAATGTGTGAAAATGGGCAAGTCACATAACTTTCTGGAGCCTCAGTTTATTCATCTTGAGGATCAGCAGATTTTACTGTGGTGGGCCAGGGAGCAAACTTTTAAGCTTTGCAGGCTACCCACAGTCTCTACCACATATTCTTCTTTTCCTTCCCCCCGCCCTCTCCTCGTTCTCCTCTCCCTCCTTGCAATCCTTTAAAAATATGAAAATGATCCTTAGCTCATGGGCTGAATGAAAATAGGCCATGGCCAGACTGATTCATGGTTTGTTGTGTTGCATTTCAAACAGCACAATCTAATGTGCTGGTTCTCAACCAGGGGTGATTTTGTCCTTCCCGGGAATGTTTGTCAATGCTTGCAGGCATTTTTGTTGTGACCTGGGGTGGGAGACAGGGCCTTGTTATTAACATCTAGTGTGTAGAGGTCAGAGATGCTGCTCAACATGGTACAGTGCCCAGCACAGGCTCCCACAGCAGGACTGGTTCAGAGATGCCTAGTTTGAGAAACTCTTCACTAACAGCTCTTTTCCCCTTAAAGGGATTAAGTATATTTCATCTTCTTTCATCCAAGCTTGAGGTTACTTTGTGTTTATCCAATCAGTGTGATAGATCTACCCAACAGTGTTAGAATAACTTAACCTCAGAGCTCCTTCAAACTGTGCTGCCACAGAGATGATTTGGTGAAGACCTCTAGCTATAAGGGTAAGTGCAGTTATAGTCTTGAAAACCTGTGATTCATGGAGCGGAGAAAGGAAGTCGGTAGGGCAGTGACAGATACGGAATAGTGACACACCACACACGTCCAGAGCACGGAAAGAGAAAGTCAGAGCCAGGTACCCCGGCAAGGGTTCTTTTGTGCCTTCAGTATGTTTATTTTTAGTTATGCATGATGCAGTATTATATATTCTATGAAATCAGAGTCAAGAATCATGTAAGACAGAACAAATGGATCATTGAAAATGTGCAGGGGAAATTTAACACATCACTCAAAGTAATACCAGTAAGAAGCTAATCCTCAAATTGATGCTTCTCCTCTTTTTTTTCTGTATACTAACTGTATTTTCATGGCATCCAAAATGTTTTTTTCTTTGAAAAATTTTCATTGTATCACTTTTAAATAAATGTTTAAATTCTGCATTTCACACTATATAAGAAAGTGATTATAGGAAATCTGATGATAAATTCTCAGAAATCCACTCTAGCATATCCTATCCAAATTGGGTTCTAGGCTCACCTCAGAAGTTTTGGTTTGGGAAACTCTACCTCCAATCTTGTTGAAGCCATTAGTTTGTACTAGCAATAAAGAGCAGTGTTACACGTCTGAAAAGATTTTAAACTAGAATTCTGATTTATACTTATTTCTGTAAATAGCTAAAGAGTAATCTTCCAAGAGATCTTACATAGCAAATTCTGTTGTATAAAAGTAAAATGACAACTTAGATCTATCTGGAGAGTTTTGCTTGTTGCTTTTCTGCTATTCCAGATGAGGGAACAGCATGTGCAAAGGCACACAAAGATGATTATTTATCTGTTAAGTGTGATGTGGCTGGTGTAGAGGATGGGGAATAGCTACTGATAATGCTGCCCAGTTGAGGAGGAGCTACACCTAAGATCAAGGAGGGCTTTAACAAGCATAAAAATGAGTTGGGGTTCAGGCTATTGAAAGTTTACTTTGGGAAAGTAAAATAATCAGATTCCTGTTGTAGTGACATTATTCCATTTAGTGACATTATTCTGGAGGTCTGTGGGAGATGGAATGAAGGGGTTTAAAGTTTAGGTGGGGAGACTACTGAGAAAGATACAGAAATCATGCAGGCGAACAATGAGGGTACACAGAGACTGTCAGAGTAGGGGTGAAGAGGAGGGGGCAGATTAAGAGATACTTAGATATTCAAGGAGAAACAAAACTCAAACTTGGGTTGGCTATAAAGGGGAGGAAAAGAAGGAGAGGAAGTAAAGCAGATTATTAATTTAGGATGCTACAAAAACACTTTACCTACATCATTTCTTTTGTCTATGGTGTAATAATTATTGTCTATATTCTGCAGATAATGACACTTGGGTTAAGTAATTTGTTCAAGACCACATAGAGCACAGGATCATCTAACTTCTAGGAACATGCTTTCAACTGTTCTCAATAACTAGGATGCATAAAACAGGAGAAAGAGAATATTTGTAAGGTTTGATAAGAAAAACCATTATGTTTTGGAAATGTGGAGCCTGAGATGGTTTTGGAATACATAGTGGATCGTATAATAGGCAAGTAAATGGCTGGAGTTTTTAAATTTGGTTTTATACAACCCTCACATATTACATAGTCTAGCTTAGTGGATTTTACAGTGATGGCAAATGCAAATATTTATATATTATGCCCAAATCTAGAAAGACTAGTGATAATGTAAGCAGGTTACAGAACCTATTAGAAAGTAGATTGCAGAGAAGGTCCTATTTACTTTTTGATTTGTCATTTTTAACCATATTACACCTGAACACTTCAGTGCACTTGACAGAATAGCAATTTGGGCTTTTATGGAACTACATTTACTAGTAAAGTGGGAACTGAATTAAATACAATCTAGAAAACGAATAGTGCAAAAATTTCATGAATATTAATAGAAAACCAGACAAATGTACTGTATTTGAGTTTGTATCACAAAAGGTACAATTCATTCTTTTGTGGAGTTGCTATTTCCAAACAAGATAGATTGCTGTAGTCACTTAAAAAAATGTGAAATGTGAAACAGTTACGGTAAAAAGATAGGCTCAGATTATGAGAAATATGATAGATTTCTTGATGAAGGAATGAGATTTTGAATGAAGTACTCCCTTTGGTAGGGTCTTAACAAGATCACATCCAATGAATCTGGATCATTAGTAAACTGCAAAACAAGGAACAACATACACATCCAGATGAGATTGTGGGTTGCTATGGATTTGCTGGAAATTCCCATCTGTCATTATTTCTGATTTTTTACCCTGTCCTACAATCATTAATAGGACTGTGAATTCATAGTCACCGTGAATTGCATGCCTGCTTCGAAACACATCAGGGTTTAATTTATTGAATGATGTTTCACTAGTTAAGATGAGTTGAAATGTGGCATTTCATTTTCTAAAACTGTGTGGGAACATTCATCATATAGATACTTAAATTACAATTTAGACACTGAGTAAAGTTTCAATTTATCTGAATGAAATTGAATAAACATCCAAAATGAACTAAAATTCATTTTAGATCCAATTGACTTTTTCTTATTAGTGGTTTTAAAATCTCCCCGTATAAGATTAATAAGAGGCAATTTCTTTTTTCCCCCATTTTTATTAAACGATATGTGACTATTCCTTATTCATGGAGCTGTTTTCGCAAAGCAGAACATTTTTACTGGTTTGATTTATTTGCTTCATTCTCCCTGATTTCTAAATACCAGATGGACAAATGAAGAAAATAATAAATCATCTGGGTACTTTAATCTGCACAAAATTAAATTTTTAAATAGGTTATTCATTCATTCATCTGTGTCAAATTCTTACTTTAAGTATTATTTACTTTATTTAAATATCAGTGTGATCGTTGAAAAGCTGAACTCCTTTGGACAGGAATCTAACCTGAGTCAAGGGCTTAGAGGAGTAACGTTTCTGCTGCTCTTTCCTGGACCAATGGGAGTTGTGCAAAATAGCGAACGGAGCCCTGTTACTTGAATAGTAACCACAAAATCTACTAAGATACTGCTGGCCAGAGTCACAACTGGTTGTGAATGAAGCAAAATAGAATATTCAAAAAGAGTAAAAATTTCTTAAGATCAACTGGAGGAAGGATGGATGGATTTAGGGAATTATCAGTTCTCCTTCTTGAAATACAATTATTGGTTGAGCAATGGCTACTCATGCACTTGAGAAATCTGTACCCTGTCTTACATCTGGGCAAGAATGTGTCAGCTTTTCTTTGTCTTCCTTTGGTTTATTTTAAGTTTTCAATGTGGACTGTTCATTACTTGTAGGTTAGGATTATTACTATTTTCTAATATCACAGGAGATGGAAATTTCTTTCCTCTTTTTTTTCTAGGGAGATACAGCTTGAGTTTTCAAATACTAACCAAAAAGTGTTAAATTTGATCTATTAATTTACTGGTGTTTCTGTGGAACACTCAGAATATAGGTAACATATAATACTTGTTGGAAGAGATCTTTTAAAAAGCAATGAATTATGTGAATATAGTTAATGTACTGTACACTTAAAAACAGTTAAGATGGCAAATTTTTATGTCACCTGCTTTTTTAAACACAAAAAAGCAATGAATTATATTGTTTACATTAGCAAAAATAACTCATTTGAGAGTTGTTGATTGGCTAGATACTTTTTTTTATTGATAATCTTACCCACTGCATTAAAATAAGCTGTCAACTGCTTTAATTTACCTTTTCGGACTAAACCCCAAACTCATATATAATTTTACCTGAAAAAATATTGTGCAATAAATACCTGAAGCATAATGGAATCTCTCTCCTCCCTTGTTTGAGGACAATATCAATAGAAATCTTTGAATGGCAATATGCCCATCATTGTGGTTATCCACAAATTCTCCACAGAAAACATGCTGGAAAATATTTTTCTTTCAATCTCAATGCTATGATTTCTAAATGGAGAATATGGGCTTGAAAATAATCGCTTTTATTGAAAGATGTTTTTATGAAGTTTACAGATAGATTGTAAATGTTTTCTCTTTGGAGATTTTTAGATAACATTATTGAAAATAAAGCAAAACAAAGAGATAATGACATATGGTATGATAGAACTTGCAAAGTTAATTTTTCTTAATTGGCAATTTCTTAACAGAGGTTCTAAGTTAGAATTCGAAAACATATTTTTAGTAAATGAAATACCTGGGGGGTGGTTATTCTTTTAAAATAACTGATTATCTTTGCAATTACCATAATATACAAATTGGGAGTTGAAACCTGCTGTATTTAAATCCCATAAAAATTTAGGTGCTTGCACTGAAACTTGCACTTGTTTCTATTCTCTGTGCTGTTTTAATGTGGCCTGTGTGAAGATGCCTCAGAATCACTTGTAATGCTATGGGGTGGGGAGTGAAGGAACAAAAACTACTTAAATGTAATGTAGATACAAAATTGTAATTGAAATGCACTTTCATTTAATTGTAAGTGTGTACATACTTGGTACCTCTCGTTGCTTCTGCAGTCAGTCTTGTGAAAATTAATGGACTTGTAAATACTGTCCTAAGTAAGCATTTAGGTGGGATTTAAAATTTATAGTCTTTGGCACTTACGTCTATGGATTATATCAGATGTTATGTCAAATGTTAATTCAATTTTATTTTCTGGCATTTAAAATTAATTTTTGAAATTTTAATGTAGTGCACAGCTAAGATAAAAAGAGATACTAGTTCGCACCATGAGGCAGGGATTGGCAGACTAAGGACTGAGAGCCAAATCTGTGCATAAAATTTTATTGGAACACAGCCATACCTATTTGCTGGCATGCCGTCCATGGCAGCTCTGGAACTGCAACAGCAGCACTGAGTAGCTGCAGAGTACACTGAGTGGCCTGAGAAGTCTAAAATATTTACTATCTGGCCCTTTTGAAGAAGTATTTGTCAACTCCTGCCCTAGAGCTCATGAAAAGTTGGAGTCCAGCTTTACCACGGTCTATGGCAACAAAAGGTTAAGGGCACTAGGGTGAGGAGGAAAACAAATAAACACAACTTAGGCTTAAGTAGAAGTATGCACGAAATTTGAATCAGATTTTGGTCCCTGGAAATGAAAATAGAAAACATTTAGAATAGACCCAAGACCTGGTATTTGTCCATATTTAAGTTCAACCATGGTCATTTACTAAGTGCATATTTGTAATTCTAAGTGACCGCAGCCTTTAAGGTTTCTGGCCCCTTGGGGTTGAGTGGTGCCTGAGCTTACTTTTGACTCTGCAGATAGTGGATAATAAGCTCTGGTGATGCTGACAGACAGAATCAAATGGATTTGCACAGTTTGAAACCTATTCCAGCGTGGATCTGTATATATGTATGTGTGTGTGTGTGTGTGTGTGTGTGTGTGTAGTGAATAGGAGAAAACACATTTCCCTTGAAAAGATAATGTTGGCTAAAACAGCTGCAGTTTTCAGGAAAGTAAGAATCATGGTGCATAAAAATTCAAAAGTTGGTTGAGAATGGGGAAAAAAATATTCTCCTGCACTGAAGTTTTAAAAAAGCAGGCTTGATGTTGCTCATCAAACTGAGTTAAAGATAAGTGCTTTGTATGTAGAAAATGGTAAGTGCTTCGACCTTTAAAAGGGAGTACAGAAAATGTTGCCCTTTTAATATGTCCTGTGGCCTGCCCTGGATCGGAGGATGAACAGAGATGGCACTAAAAACGATAAAGCAATAAATCATAAAGCTCAGCAGTTCCTTTTGTGTCACAGCCTTTACATGTCCAGGAGGCAGTAGCAATCTTCAGGACATACGAATTTCCCTCTGTGGAATGGAAAGTGGAGAATTTGTGAGAGAAAAATACCAAATAGGAATAAAAATGCTTTTGCCTTTCTTTCATTTTCTGCACTTTGAAATTTCTGCCGTCCACATGTTAATTGGAGATCTTACTAGTTCTAGCTATGAGTTGATAACTAATGCACAAAGAAAAAAAAGCAGGGGTCTGTGTCTCAGCTGGAATCCAAAGTAAACGTAATCATTTTTTTTACGTTCAAAGCATTTTAGGTTCTTTTCATGGTCTTCATGTTTACCCGTCTTTTCTTTTTATGCATTTGAAATTCACCAACTCTCCTATGCATGGTTCTCTTTCAGTCTCTAAAATGCCAGCGTAAGTGAGAAAAGGTAAAAAGCTGTTAGAAAAATCTCTGTGTTTTACAAAGTTCATTGACATACAATTAACATATTAATGATGAGTGAAAGCCGAAATTTCTTTGTAATTATAAAAGTAAGAATTACAAAGGAGCAGTCATTTTCTTGGTTATTAACGGAGTGAACTGGATCATTTATAGGTTCAGTTTGGGGACCTGGTCAGAATCAGAGAATCACAGTAGTTCTATGACCGTGGAAGTTTCATGTGGACCTTGATATAAATGTTCAGGAATTGACTTGCTTTTCCTTTAGTGTCAAGATTTAGCTATTTGGTGCGCCGCTTCAGGAAGAAATTCAGCTGGTGACTGCAAAGTGGGAAATAAGCATGTCCTGCTCTAGTTTGAAAGCATTTAACTTTGGGGCTAATTTTGATGGTACAGTCAAAACAATCTATTAGATGCTCATATAAGCCTGAAATGCATCTTGCTCTGCAGAGTTCAGAACACTGAGAACCACCAACTTTCCATGAACAGCCCAGGCAGGGCTCTGGGAAGGAAGCTCCTGGTCCATCTTGCCCACAGAGTGTCTGGCCACTCTGCCCCCATGACCTTTCCAGATGAGCTCCCTGGGACTGAATGGAAACCATAGTCCATGTACCACTTGAGGCCAACTTAGTGGCTTCTTTTTCTCCAAAGACTTTTTTTTTATATCAATTTTGTCATTTACACATCTTTTTGGCCACTGGACACCTATTAGTCTACTCTTCCTGATTTCTGCCCTCAAGCTTTTCTCAGCTGACTTGTCTCCAGCCAATGAACACCTTCCTCTGGCTGTCCCGAACAGCTCCACAACCAGCATTGGTCATCTTTAAGTCCTTTCACTGGACTTTCCTCAGGTTGTATCATTTTTTTCTAAAATAGCTTCCATAATAGCATAGCAACATAGAGTGCCAGGTCTGGAGCTAGACTGGGCTTGAATCCTACTTAGCTGAGTGAACTTGGGCAAATTACTAAACATCTCTGTGCTCAATTTCCTCTTCTTCAAAATGGGATGACAGTAGCACTTTTCCTCATCAGATGACTGAATCAGGTAATAAAGATAAAACATTCAGAATAGTGCTGGGCATATAGTTAATGTTTAAGAACTGTTGTTTTTAAAAAACTTTTTTCAGCTTTATTGAATATGATTGACAAATAAAATTGTAATATACTTGAAGTGCACCATGTGATGATTTGATACAGGTATACACTGCAGAGGGATTCCCCTGATTCCCATCACCTCACACATATGTCTTTTCACTTAAGAACACTTCATTCTACTTTCTTAGTAAATTTATGAGTTTGACCATTGTCCCCTCCAACAATTCCACATAGAAGTGATATCACACAGAATTTGTTTTTCTCTCTTTGTTTGGCTTATTTCACTTAGCACAATGCCCTTAAGTCCCGTCCATCCATGAAATCCCAAATGACAGGATTTCCTTCTTTCATAAGGCTGAATAACATTCGTGTGTGTGTGTGTGTGTGTGTGTGTGTGTGTGTGTGTGTGTGTGTGTGTCTAAATTTTCCTGATCTAGTCATCTGTTGACAAACACAGGCTATTCCCATATCTTGGCTGTTGTGAAAATGCTGCAATGAACATAGGAGATATGTCTTTGAGACATTGATTTTGTTCACTTTGGATATATCCCAGAAGTGGGATTGCTGGATCAATGGTCATTCTATATTCAGTTTCCTGAGGAAGCTCCATCCTGTTTTACATAGTGACTCTACCAGTTTACATTCCCACCACCAAGCAACAGGATTCCCTTTACTCTGTTGATCTCTTCTCTTTTTGATAATAGATACATCATGGGTGTGAGGTGCTATCTCACTGTGTTTTTTATTTGCATTTCCCTGATGATTAGTAACATTGAGTGCCTTTCATACACCTGTTGCCCATTTGTATGTCTTCTTTGGAAAAGTGTCTATCCAGGTCCTTTGCCCATTTTTTAATTGGGATACTTATTGATTTCTTGCTCTTAAGTTGTATGAATTCTTGTATGTTTTGCATATTAATCTCTTAATGGATCTGTGGTTTGCAAATATTTTCTCCCATCCTGAAGGTTGCTGATTTCTTTTGCTGTATAGAAGCTTTTTAATTTGATGCAAACCTGCTTGTTTACTTTGGCTTTGTTGCCTTTGCTTTTGGTGTCAAATCTAAAAAAATCGTTGCCAAACTATACAATTTGTTAGTTTTTATCATAAAAGGATCTTGGATTTTGTCAAATGCTTTTTCTGATAATGATTGTTATCCTTCATTTTGTTAGTGATGTCTTATGTCGACTGATCTGTGGATATTGAACCATCCTTGCACCGTGGGATAAATTCTACTTGATCGTGGTGTATGAATGATCCTTTTAATGTATTGGTGAATTTGTTGGCTAATATTTTGTTGAGGATCTTTATATGTCTGTTCAGGGATATTGGCCAGTAATTTTCTTTATTTTAGGTGTCTTTGGTTTGGTATCAGGGTAATGCTGGCCTCATGCAATGAATTTGGAAGTATCCCCTCTACTATTTCTTGGAAGACTATGAGATTGTCTAACATTAATTATTCTTTAAGTGTTTGGTAGAATTCACCTGTGAAGTTGTCTGGCCCTCAACTTTTCTTTGTTGGGAGGTTTTGATTACAGATTCAATCTTCTTACTAATAATTGGTCTTTTCAGATTTTCTATTTCTTTATGACTTGGTTTTGGTGGGTTGTATGTTTCTAGCAATTTATCCATTCTTATAGGTTATCTAATTTGTGGTGTATAATTGTTCACAGTAGTCTTTTATGGTCCTTTTATTCTGTGATTTCTTATTTCTGATTTTATTTGATTGTTCTCTACTTTAAAAAATTAGAGTAGCTAAAAGTTTCTCAAAGTTTTTTTTATCTTATCAGAAAACCAGCTCTTAGTTTCATCAACCTTTTCTATTGTTTTTATTTCATTCATTTCCAATCCAGTCTTTGTTCTTTTCTTCTCTCTACTAACTTTGGGCTGAGCTCTGTGGAGGATCACAACCAGCCCTTAGATGTGTGCAAGGTAGGAGTTGGACCCTCAGAGAGCAGCTTATAAAGCATGCAGTCATACCCCCTTCAGGGAAGACTGGGAGATGGGCATTTTTTGCTTCTCCCTTCTCACTGAGCCCTGGGGAGAAAGCTGCAGCAAGTGCTCAAATACCAGTGAAGAACTACTTTGCTTTCTATAGTTCTATGAATCTTGTGGACACAGGTCCCATTTGCTTTTAGAGGTAGGTGCTTTAGGGGTCCATCCCTCTGTGGGAGCCTTAAAAATTGGGGTGCTAGTCCAATTGTCTACTTCTCAGGGAGAAGCTGGGAGTTGGGGGCTCTTTCTTGACTTTATGGTGCTATGCTAGGGGTGAGGTTTATGGTAAAGGTGTGTCTCAGCCTTTTCTATTTGTTTGATGTGAGTATTTCCTCATTCATCCAATACATAGACGTTGCTCAGCTAGTTTCTGGATTGCATTTAGAGGGAATTGTTCCATGGTTAGCTGTAATCTCAGTGCATCCCTGGGAGAAAGGAAGTTCTGGAACCTTCTGTGTTGCCATTTTATTCTGTTGAGTGACATGAACTGTTTTGTTTTAAATTTTTAAATTTGACCTAAAGAAGGCCTTTGACATAAGTGCTGAATAAGACTTAAAATATGATGATAACATAACATTCCCACCTAATAATTCAGCAACTTAAAAAGATTGAGAACATCTGGTGCTGGTGAGGCTGTGGGGAAATCAACACTGCTATCAGGAGTATAATTGGTACAGTCTTTGTGTACAAAATAAGATGCACAATCTTAAGGCTTAGTGTTCCATGTATAAATGTGCATCATTCAGGAATGATCATAGCTATAAAATATATATTCACTTCCTGAGACTATGGGAACATCTAGGTTGCTTGCATGCCGCACACAGACCATGAGGATCCAGGACTGCTGCTTCCCGTTCACCTTGTCAGCTACTTCCCACTATTATCTCTGGGACATCTCCCTGCACCATGTTTGATCTGATGCTGAGCTCAAAGTTGGGTTGTTCTGGGCCCCTAGAGGCTCTGTCATAAATATTGACCTGTAGTTCTTCATTCTCTTTCAGTATTCCTATAGTACAACCTCCATTCCTCAAGTGATGGGTATGTCTCTGAGGGTATGGGGAAGCAGAGGACCTGGCAATAGCTTCTTCACTGGTCTACTCCAAGGAGATCACCTCACACCAGTGTGGAAGCCATGAGCTTTCTCTTCTTGCCATATTTTGAATTCTCTCTACCTTATGCATACAGTAAAAATAGAAGATTAACTCCAATTGACCTGACTCTTAACATAACTCCTGATATGTTAATAGAGTCTGAAGGAGTTTAGAAGATTCCTTTCTTTCTCCTCCAAGACCATTTTGCTAGAGTTAATAAAGCCAGGGGCACGCCAAAGCTATTTAACAGCCTCTTTATTCTGGGTTGCACCTGTGCCCCCTTTTTCACTGGGCATAAAGACTTTGTGTTGGATATAGACAATAAGAAGGGATTTAAAGAGGAAATAAAAATACATTGCCTTACTATCCCTCCAGTATCATTCTCCTTATGATACAAAGGGAAAATACAAAGCAAACTTATTGCTTATTTTTGTTTTATACTCCAGGCATACCCAAATAACTTTTTATAAAGACTTTCCCCTACAGCTCCTAGCCCTGGGGAGTTGTTTCATCAGTTAAGCTAATGAGGCATGGGTGTAACTGGTCGTGTTTATAAAACCTCTTCCCTAAAAATATGTCATACTCCTACATTTTATTAAAAAATGATTCTAAGGATTTTCACTGGTCTTTTCAGCCAAAAACTGACTTGCTTTTTATAATAGCAGTTGTAAAGCACATATTTTCTATTTTCCTTCCATGCTGTAATTATAGCTCCTACACTAAAATGAGGAGTGAGAATATGCTTCAAAATATCCTCATTAATTAATAAAACACTTTGGTCATTGGTTAAATGATTTTGGTTGATCTGTTTTTTGTGCACATGTGCACATGCTAACATTCTTTCATTACTGGCTTTCCATCTATTAGAATTACTTCAAGATGGTTCAAAGCAAAGCTTTCTTGTTAGAAATGCACTGACAGCTAGTATCAAATGGCAGAAATCCCAGGAACTCTTCAGGTGGAATGTAAGTTCATGTACAAGGTAAAACATGCCTGTAAGGTTAGTGTACCCTGGCGCTGTTCAACTCAGGTTGAATTTTAGCTTAATAATTCTGTGCAGCTCCATTTGTTACTTAATGTAGCTATGCAAATGTATTGGCCCTTTGGTCTCTGACATTCACCATACGTCTCTTAGAGTACCTAATATTTTTTCTGTTCCTTGTAGGGGAAAAATTATTTTTCCTTTTTTACTGTTGATATAGAATACTTTGAATGACTTTTTACTTTAAAAAATATGATAGAACTCCATTATGAAAATATAAGATTTACAGTGCTAAGCTGTTTTGTTGATTTAGCTTCCAGATGAGCAAGAATATGAGACAGAAGAGAACAGTTTAGACCAGAAAGGAGATATGATGAGCCAAATGACAAATAGAACTCCTGAAAAATGTTAAATAAGGTGGCTGAGACTAATTTAGACTTCTGAAATCCCATAGGGATTAGCTGTATGCAGAACATTGTATATAGAATATTGAGATAATCTTTGGCAGAAAAATATTGTTTTACTGTAATCAATCCAGTCTCTTTCTAAAATACATTATATTTATATATATATATGCATAATATTATATATGATGTTTAGCTACTGTTATTTACTTGTCCTGCCTCTTCCGTCTGTTAGTACATAGGGCATTCATAGAACAACTATTTTTTTAGCCCAGCAGCTCCTGGTGGCACAATGAAGTCATCTCTATGCTATGTGAGGATCCTTTGTCCAGAGACACGTGAAACTATTTTTACAATGGACTATAAAATGCGAAGAGCCAGGTTCTTATAATCCAAACCTTCTTCTGTGTAGATATTTTGGGATTATTGACAAGATAAAAAAAAAATTCTATTTTCCCTCAGTTACCTCATTTTTTTCAGTTTGGGCAAAACAAGTAATGAACAATAGCTAAACATCATATATAATGTGTGTGTGTATAATGTATTTTAGAAAGTTTAAATATAATTGAGAATGTTAGCTCCCTAAGTTGGAGATCAGACTTTGAATTTTCCATGCCTGTCTAGCAGAACAGTCACAGTTCAGAGGGCTAGATTTCAGAGTTGAAATATAAAAGGAATCTAAGGGAAAGATTTAAAAATGTGGTTTGTTATTCCAGACCTTTTAAGAAAGATGATCTGTCTCACCATTCTATCTTTCTCCCTATCTAGCTAGGAATCTAATCTATCATCTCTATCTATCACTCCATTTGGATTCACCAGAGCGAGAAAACCGCCATCTCCGTGGGCATTTTGCCACAAGGTGAGAGGCCACACACCGGTTGGTGCCTCTATTGTCCTCCACACTTTAATTCTGAAGTATGAATGTGAGTTGAAAGGGGGCTCAAATAACATTCTCCTTTATTGCAAACAGAAAAACAGTATAATTGAGTTGCTTTCCTTTTACTGAAGAAAAAGAGTCCCCTCTTTGGAGAGTAGTATATTAAAAAACCAGCTTAACCTCCTTTAAAGACAAGGAGTGACTGAATTGTAAGTCCTTCCTTTTTTCCTTACAACTTAAATCTATAAAAGGAAGTCAGCTTGTCACACTTGACATTTGCATTTGATGATGGCATGTGTTTTTTACCACCGCAATTTTTCTTGGCCTGAAAAATTGTTTCTGTATTTACAACCTCCAGATCCTTACCTAGAAATGAGATAAAGTCTGTCAGGAGGTCATGATTTCAGTGGCTCTTTACATTTTCTTTTCTCTTTGAAGGTTGTAGGGCAGAGGTCAGGCTTATTTTACCAGGCACTGTGAATTCCCTTTTTTTTTTTCTCACTGTAAGCCATGCTGAGCGTTAATGATGACAAGGGCCTTGCCTCAGACACCTTGACCCCAGCACAGGGGGCATCTCACCTAACGGCTTTTGGCCTTCTCATTATTCCATACTTAAAATTACCTAAGCATTAAAGTTAGTCACCTCTTTCCCTGGGCAAAGGTGTTTTTAATTTCCATTTCTAATTTTAAGATGTCATATGGAAAGTAAAGTAGGTAAAGCTGCGGTGATATTATGTCATGTTCTGGGGGAAAGGATGATAATTCAGTCATTCTACTAGGGCACCAGACGTTGTTGGTAGATGGTCTCCAGGCAAGGAGAGAGGAACACGTGGAAACATCCATATAAAAAACAAAAACTGATCATATCAACATGTGCTAGGGAAAACGTAAAAGAGAGAATGGGGAAGGCAGTGCATTCTTTACACGCGGATGAGTTTCCAAAGATGATACTTGGAGAGCATTCAGAACCCAGGTGGACAAATGCCAGAGAAACAAGAAGTGTCCCTTGTCAATTCTGAGTTAAATTTTAAAACATGAGTTGCAAAGTTTAATTACATGAATCTGAAAGAGTTGTTATAAGGATTTGATCACTGAACACGTGCGAAGCCTTTAGCACAGCGACTCAGTAGGCACTACATGAGTTCCCCTTTTGTCATTTTTTGCACAATCCTATGAGACAGATATACTCATTCCTTTTCATGTGTGTCCCGGGCGATTAAGTCACCTGCTTGGGGAAACTCCATGTCCTCCTGATAGTCTCGGAGGGACTGTCGCTGAGGTGGCCACCCTTCTCTGAACAAGGGCTGGGCTGTCACATGAGCTGGTCTCCTGAGACGCATGCTCCCTTGATTTTGAACTTTAAATGGTAATGAGAACTGCTGTGCTTTCGGGCCCTGGTTCTTGAGCTTCTGTTTGAGTTCTTGAGCTCACCCGTGCTTTCTGATACATTCTGTTGTTTCCATTGTGACTTTGGTCTGCTCTGCTCTCTGCCTGGGCAAGGGGCTGGCGTGCAGAGGGAGCCGCACAGGGCCTCGTCAAGGCCCACCCTGCGCTGGTGCAGGAAAACTCCAGAGGTAGAATCTTTTGTCCTGGGAAAGGGGAATTTGAATGGCACCAGTACAGCCATGCGACTTGACTTCCCTAGTACAATAAAATCGTGCTGTTAAAGGAAGCTCCAAACGTTCAACCTTAATTGTTTTGTATCCTCACGGTAATGATTACCTGCGGGGTCTGTAGCATTCATTTGAGTGCCTCTGTTTGCCTTATAAATTTCTTTGTACAATTTTGTAAGATGATCTGACCATTCTGTTTTTAAATCTGGTCTTTATTTCCTCTTCTTGGGACTAAACATAATTGACTACTTAAGATAAGGGACCATGTGTTTTTTTTTATCCATCATGGCCTCTTATATTCTAGCTTTGCTACATATACCACAGTTATTTTTTACTGTTCCCACCCCCAGCTTAGTTGTTTCGTTCTCCTAAATACCTGCCTTTCTGGCCCATCTTCCCCGTCTCTGCTTCTGCTCTTTCCCCCCTTGGGATGCTCTCCTGCTTCCACGTCATCTTTCGAAATCCCACCCCTTCGGGTCTCAAGTGGTTGGATGTTATATGCCATTCCACGTTTTTCTCTCGGAATTCCCATTGCTCTTACAATCAGTCCCTTCCAAGTACAGTGATTCCATGTGTGAGTGTTTAAACCCCTACCTGAACAGTAAGATTTATTTCTTTGTGGCAATCAACTGTTTTCCTCCCAATATTTATTATCAAAAGTTTTAAGCACACAAAAAGTTACAGGAATTTCACAGTATGAACATCATATCCACCCAGACCCCACAATGGGTATTTTGCTCTATTTGCTTCATTATTCATCTGTCCTTCCATCCATCCATCATGTCACCTTACTTTTTGTCCTATATTGCAAACTAAGTTGTGGAAGTCAGTGCATTTCATTCCCAAGACTTTAGCATGCCTATCCCTAGAGTCAATGTTTTTCATGATATTTTTGTGATTAATTTTTCTATACTCCATAATTCCTAGCAGGGTATTGACCACATCATAGGAAATCAATTTATTCGTATTGAATGTAGACACCAACTTGAAATCCACTACAAACTGAAGGTGTGGAAGCCCAGATGAATAGTTTCTGGAGCTCCAGAGTTATATAAAGGTGGGTGTTTTACAGAGCTGCGGAAGAGACATACCTGTACGTAGCTTGTACTAGCCCAACTTGTGACCTGTCAAATATATTCTAGGGGCATTGTTCAGGCAAAATTTCCAGAGGCATTATCAGAGAGACAAGATAGACCACCACCTGACTGACAGGAGCTCTATAACGTGGGTGCACCATTCTGTGTGCTTAAGAAGGGACAGTCTAGTCTATCTACAGATGCACTGAAATGAGGTGATGAAATAGCCATAAAAGACAAAAGGCAGGGTTCCCGTGTAGTAGCCCATGGCAGCCTGCTCTGTCGCAGCCAGCTGGGTGGAAGCTCAGCTCCTTTTTACAGCACACGTGCTCTGAATAGACAATTGGAGCCCAGGCAGATGGCTCTGCGACAAGGCTGTTCTGAGGCTGTGTAGGTGGTGAGTTTCTGACATCCTCTTAGGGGAAAGAAAGTTATAGTGCTTCTCAGATTTGGCAGCACCTTTTAAAACACCTTTTAAAACATGTTATACAGTAGTCATTATTCACCTGAGTTCTTTTAACTGAGATATATTTATGTCTATATTCATATCCACATCCACATCTCTGTGCCCGTGTCCACATGCATCCCCTCATTCTTCAGTTCAGGGGTGGGCTTTTTGTCTCCCACATATCTCTGGTCACCCCCTCTTTAAAGAGGTTTCTCGCAGCCCTTTCATTTAAAAGAAAGGCCCTCTCTCATTCTACTCTGCATCTGCTCTTTATTTCACATTGCAACCACTAACTATACACTTGTTTACTTATTTCTTATCTCTCCACCTTAGTAGGCTAAAGCTTTATGATAGTAGGACCACATTTCCCTTGACTTTGTATGGTTAGAGGCTTTCAGAGTACCTGATCCATAGGAGACTCCTAATTATAATTCACTGAATCATAGGTGCTGAAAAACATCAGTAGGGAAAAAATTTGTTCCAGTGTTTTTCCCAATGCCTTTGGTATGTTTGACTCCTACCCTGGCCCTCTTCATTCTTAATTTCCTAATACTTTTCTCTATCTTGGCCCCTTGACTGGGAGGCTGCACTCAAACCTACTTTCTCGATAGCTCCACAAGTTGCAAAATCCTCTCTACCCCATCTCTGAAAACTTCCATTCCGTTAGCATGCTGCTGTCAACTAGGGGTTAGAAGAAAATTGTGTCCGATGGAAGAAATTGACCACAAGCTGTGAATGATTGAGAATACAGCTTAATGTGTTAAACCTCCTGAGGATGTTTACATATTACGAGTGTGGTAAACTCTCTGGCAGTGTGACTGAACAACTTGAATACTTTCAGGCACTTGTGAAAAAGACCTAGGGATTTAGTTGACTAATAACAAAATCTGAATGATCTGAAAATTGAGAAAAGCTAATTACATTTTTCTGTGAGTGCATCACAATCTTAGTTTTATATGCATTGCACCACATAGGGAATACTGACTTCTATTGTCAGGACAGCTTATATGGGGGCTGATATACTGAAGAATGTAAGAATGTAGAGAAAAATTAGGATGGTGAGGTTCTCCCAAATCACATCAGTTGAGGAATGGGTTAGAAGCTGGGAATATTTAGTTTACAACAGAAAAGATTTAGGGCAAATTTACTTCGTTCATTTGAAAAATACCCAGGGAACACATACTATAAACCAGCAGTGAATTGACGGGGGGTGAGGGGAGGTGGTGGTGGGGTTGGCAATGAGTGATTAAAAACAAAAATAGTCCTACTCCCATAGAGTTTAGAATCCATGCTTAAGGAAATAGTTAAGGACTATTAAGAAGCAAAGGAATAGATTTAATGATTTATGCTTTTTGTTTCTTTTTTCTTTTCTTAAAAAGGCAGAGAGAGAACCAGTGCGCACAAAACTGCATGAAAAATACATTCACTTAATGTAACCCTAACATCCGCAGCGTCGGCAAGCCCAGAATGAGGTGCTTTGGGGTTAGCAAGGTCTCGCTATGGCTTGTATTTAGTTAATAGTATCAAGAGTCAAGGTCGTTGGAGATGAGAATCCGTATCTTCTGCGGATAGGAGTAGAGACTTTTGCCCATAGATTCTGTAAGATCTGTGATTCTTGGTTAGCCCAGAGCACATATTTTCACTTATGATGACCAGAGAAAAGAGCACAACTGTTTTCATAAAAATGTTTCAGGTCAAGGCAGAGCCAAGATGGTGGCATGAGTAGGACAGTGGGAATCTCCTCCCAAAAACATATATATTTTTGAAAATACAACAAATACAACTAATCCTAAAAGAGAGACCAGAAGACACAGGACAAACAGGACAACAGCCAGACTACATCCACACGTGTGAGAGCCCAGCGCCTGGTGAAAGGGTAAGATACAAGCCCCAGCCCAGTGGGACCCGAGCGCCCCTCACCCCAGCTCCCGGCAGAAGGAGTCAGAGCAGGGAGGGAGAGGGAGCCCAGGACTGCTAAACACCCAGCCCCAGCCACCCGCACCAGAGCGCAGACACAGTGCATGCGTGGAGGGCTGGAAACTAGGGAAACAGGGCAGCAAGACCTCTGAGCGGGTACTGAAGCTGATGCCCCTGTGACAAAGAAAAGCGAGTGCTTTTTGAAAGTCTTAAAGGGGCAGGGACGCAACAGCTGGAAGGAAACAACACAGGTCACAGTCCAGAAGCTGGAAATTCCAGGGAAACCCGGGTGCACTAAGCCCCTGGGCAACAGCTCTGAGACCCCTCATGGAGGTAAACAGTCAAACAGCCCCCCCCCATCCATTACTCCTCTGGGGTGTGGTCATAGCAGAGAAACAGCCTAAGGCTTGCCATGCCCTCGGCAAGGGAGCTTCCTCCATACTGGCCGGGCAAGACAGACACGAAGACCCAGTCTACACGCAATTACCCAACTCAAGCCACTAGGGGTCGCAGTTGTCCCAGTAAGGAAAGGCCAATAGCAAGTGGAAAGTTTGGCTCTCCCAGCTGACAGTCATTAGCACCTATCAACATGAAAAGGCAAAAAAATTTGATCCAGACAAGACTAACCAAGACAGCTTCGACATCTGCTACATCTTCCCCTGAGAAGGAACCTGGGGAGATAGATTTAACCAGTCTTCCTGAAAAAGAACTCAAATTAAAAGTCATAACCCTGCTGATGGACTTGCAGAGAAATATGCAAGAACTAAGGAAGGAGAATACAGAAATAAAACAAGCTCTGGAAGGACTTCAAAACAGAATGGATGAGATGCAAGAGACCATTAATGGACTAGAAAACAGAGAACAGAAAGGCAGAGAAGCTGTGCAGAGAGAGATAAAAGGATCTCCAGGAATGAAAGAATTCTAAGAGAGCTGAATGACCAATCGAAAAGGAACAATATCTGTATTATAGGGGTACCAGAAGAAGAGAGAGAAAAAGGGATAGAAAGTGTATTTGAAGAAATAATTGCTGAAAACTTCCCCAAACTAGGGGAGGAAATGGCCTCTCAGACCACAGAGGTACACAAAACTCCCATGACAAGGGATCCAAGGAGGGCAACACCAAGACACATAATAATTAAAATGGCAAAGATCAAAGACAAGGACAAAGTATTAAAGGCAGCAAGAGAGAAAAAAAAGGTTACCTACAAAGGAAAACCCATCAGGCTATCAATAGACTTCTCACCAGAAACCATACAGGCCAGAAGAGAATGGCATGATATACTTAATGCAATGAAACAGAAGGGCCTCGAACCAAGACTGCTGTATCCAGCACGAATATCATTTAAAAATGAAGGAGGGATTAAACAATTCCCAGACAAGCAAAAGTAGAGGGAATTTGCCTCCCACAAACCACCTCTACAGGGCATCCTACAGGGACTGCTCTAGATGGGAGCACTCCTAAAAAGAGCACAGAACAAAACACCCAACATATGAAGAAGGGAGGAGGAGGAATAAGAAGGGAGAGAAAAAAAAATCATCAGACTGTGTTTATAATAGCTCAACAAGCGAGTTACGTTACACAGTAAGATAATAAAGAAGCTAACCCGGAACCTTTGCTAACCACAAACTTAAAGCCTGCAATGGCAATAAGTACATACCTTTCAATAATCACCCTAAATGTAAATGGACTGAATGCACCAATCAAAAGACACAGAGTGACTGAGTAGATAAAAAATAAAGATCCATCCATATGCTGCTTACAAGAGACTCACCTCAAACCCAAAGACATGCACAGACTTAAAGTCAAGGGATGGAAAAAGATATTTCATGGAAACAACAGAGAGAAAAAATCAGGTGTTGCAATACTAGTATCAGACAAAACAGACTTCAAAATAAAGAGAGTAACAAAAGACAAAGAAGGACATTACATAATGATAAAGGGCTCAGTCCAACAAGAGGATATAACCATTATACATATATATGCACCCAATACAGGAGCACCAACATATCTGAAACAAATACTAACAGAACTAAAGGAGGAAATAGACTGCAATGCATTCATTCTGGGAGACTTCAACACACCACTCACCCCAAAGGATAGATCCACCTGGCAGAAAATAAGTAAGGACACAGAGGCACTGAACAACACACTAGAACAGATGGACCTACTAGACATCTACAGAACTCTACATCCAAAAGCAACAGGATACACATTCTTCTCAAGTGCACATGGAACATTCTCCAGAATAGACCACATACTAGGCCACAAAAAGAGCCTCAGTAAATTCCAAAAGATTGAAATCCTACCAACCAACTTTTCAGACCACAAAGGCATAAAACTAGAAATAAACTGTACAAAGAAAGCAAAAAGGCTCACAAACACATGGAGGCTTAACAACACACTCCTAAATAATCAATGGATCAATGACCAAATCAAAATGGAGATCCAGCAATATATGGAAACAAGCGACAACAACACAAAGCGCCAACTACTGTGGGACACAGCAAAAGCAGTCTTAAGAGGAACATATATAGCAATCCAGGCATATTTAAAGAAGGAAGAACAATCCCAAATGAATGGTCTAATGTCACAATTATCGAAATTGGAAAAAGAAGAACAAATGAGGCCTAAGGTCAGCAGAAGGAGGGACATAATAAAGATCAGAGGAGAAATACATAAAATTGAGAAGAATAAAACAATAGCAAAAATCAATGAAACCAAGAGCTGGTTCTTCGAGAAAATAAACAAAATAGATAAGCCTCTAGCTAGACTTATTAAGAGGAAAAGAGAGTCAACACAAATCAACAGAATCAGAAACGAGGAAGGAAAAATCACGACAGACTCCACAGAAATACAAAGAATTATTAGAGAGTACTATGAAAACCTATATGCTAACAAGCTGGGAAACCTAGGAGAAATGGACAACTTCCTAGAAAAATACAAGCTTCCAAGACTGACCCAGAAAGAAACAGAAAATCTAAACAGACCAATTACCAGCAACGAAATTGAAGCGGTAATCAAAAAACTACCCAAGAACAAAACCCCCGTGCCAGATAGATTCACCTCGTAATTTTATCAGACATACAGGGAAGACATAATACCCATTCTCCTTAAAGTTTTCCAAAAAATAGAAGAGGAGGGAATACTCCCAAACTCATTCTATGAAGCCAACATCACCCTAAATACCAAAACCAGGCAAAGACCCCACCAAAAAAGAAAACTACAGCTCCAATATCCCTGATGCAAAAATACTCAACAAAATATTAGCAAACCGAATTCAAAAATATATCAAAAGGATCGTACACCATGAATAGGTGGGATTCATCCCAGGGATGCAAGGATGGTACAACATTCAAAAATCCATCAACATCATCCACCACATCAACAAAAAGAAAGACAAAAACCACATGATCATCTCCATAGATGCTGAAAAAGCATTTGACAAAATTCAACATCCATTCATGATAAAAACTCTCAGCAAAATGGGAATAGAGGGCAAGTACCTCAACATAATAAAGGCCATATATCATAAACCCACAGCCAACATTATACTGAACAGCAAGAAGCTGAAAGCTTTTCCTCTGAGATTGGGAACTAGACAGGAATGCCCACTCTCCCCACTGTTATTTAACATAGTACTGGAGGTTCTAGCCACGGCAATCAGACAAAACAAAGAAATACAAGGAATCCAGATTGGTAAAGAAGAAGTTAAACTGTCACTATTTGCAGATGATATGATATTGTACATAAAAAACTCTAAAGACTCCAACCCAAAACTACTAGAACTGATATCGGAATACAGCAAAGTTACAGGATACAAAATTGACACACAGAAATCTGTAGCTTTCCTATACACTAACAATGAAGTAATTGAAAGAGAAATCAGGAAAACAATTCCATTCACAATTACATCAAAAAGAATAAAATACCTAGGAATAAACCTAACCAAAGAAGCGAAAGACCTATACTCTGAAAACTACAAGTCACTCTTAAGAGAAATTAAAGGGGACACTAACAAATGGAAACTCATCCCATGCTCATGGCTAGGAAAATTTAATATCGTCAAAATGGCCATCCTGCCCAAAGCAATATACAGATTTGATGCAATCCCTATCAAATTACCAGCAACGTTCTTCAATGAACTGGAAAAATTATTCAAAAATTCATATGGAAATACCAAAGACCCTGAATAGCCAAAGCAATCCTGAGAAAGAAGAATAAAGTGGGGGGGATCTCACTCTCCAACTTCAAGCTCTACTATAAAGTCATAGTAATCAAGACAATTTGGTACTGGCACAAGAACAGAGCCACAGACCAGTGGAACAGACTAGAGACTCCAGACATTAACCCAAACATATATGGTCAATTAATATTTGATAAAGGAGCCATGGACATACAATGGTGAAATGACAGTCTCTTCAACAGATGGTGCTGGCAAAACTGGATAGCTACATGTAGGACAATGAAACTGGACCTTTGTCTAACCCCATATACAAAAGTAAATTCAAAATGGATCAAAGACCTGAATGTACATCATGAAACCATTAAACTCTTGGAAAAAACATAGGCAAATATCTCCTAGACATAAACATGAGTGACCTCTTCTTGAACATATCTCCCCAGGCAAGGAAAACAACAGCAAAAATGAAGAAATGGGACTATATTAAGCTGAAAAGCTTCTGTACAGCAAAAGACACCATCAATAGAATGAAAAGGAACCCTACAGTATGAGAGAATATATTTGAAAATGACAGATCCGATAAAGGCTTGACGTCCAGAATATATAAAGAGCTCACATGCCTCAACAAACAAAAAACAAATAATCCAATTAAAAAATGGGCAGAGGAACTGAACAGACAGTTCTCCAAAAAAGGAATACAGATGGCCAACAGACACATGAAAAGATGCTCCACATCGCTAATTATCAGAGAAATGCAAATTAAAACTACAATGAGGTATCACCTCACACCAGTAAGGATGGCTACCATCCAAAAGACAAACAACAACAAATGTTGGCGAGATTGTGGAGAAAGGGGAACCCTCCTACACTGCTGGCGGGAATGTAAATTAGTTCAACCATTGTGGAAAGCAGTATGGAGGTTCATCAAAATGCTCAAAACAGACCTACCATTTGACCCAGGAATTCCACTCCTAGGAATTTACCCTAAGAATGCAGCAATCAAGTTTGAGAAAGACAGATGCACCCCTATGTTTATCGCAGCACTAGTTACAATAGCCAAGAATTGGAAGCAACCTAAATGTCCATCGGTAGATGAATGGATAAAGAAGATATGGTACATATACACAATGGAATATTACTCAGCCATAAGAAAAGGGCAAATCCTACCATTTGCAGCAACATGGATGGAGCTGGAGGGTATTATGCTCAGTGAAATAAGCCAAGTGGAGAAAGAGAAATACCAAAGGATTTCACTCACCTGTAGAGTATCAGAACAAAGGAAAAACTGAAGGAACAAAACAGCAGTGGAATCACAGAACCCAAGAATGGACTAACAGGTACCAAAGGGAAAGGGACTGGGGAGGATGGGTGGGTAGGGAGGGATAAGGGGGGGGAAGAAGAAGGGGGTTATTAAGATTAGCATGCACAATGGGGCAGGTGGGAGAAAGGGGAGGGCTGTACAACAGAGAAGACAAGTAGTGATTCTACAACATTTTGCTATGCTGATAGACAGTGACTATAAAGGGGTTTATAGGGGGGTCCTGTTTTAGGGGAGAGCCTAGTAAACATAATATTCTTCATCTAAGTATAGATTAATGATAACAAAAAAAAAAGAAAGAAAGAAAAGGGGGATTACTCCCTGATAGAATGAAACTAACTGTAAATCAATGATTAATGCATGCTCTAAATATCCTTGATTTTGATCACTTGAAGGGTGTCAGATGATTGGCTATGGAGGTACATTTTTCTGATAATATTTGTCTTAAAAAAAAAAAGCAGTTCCTGTGTGGTGACCTCCAATTAGTTCTACACAATGGTATAAAGGGCATATCAAAGTGTGGGCAAAGGGTGTGTTTGTGTTTATACAGAGGATCAAAGCCTAATTGGGCTACCCAGAAAATGAACTAAGATACGATATGAAGAAGAACTTCCAACATCAGCACTCTCTGGAAGAGTCATACCAGAAGATGATCATCAAAAAGCTCAACAAAGATCCAGGCGCTGCTACAGTTATAGCTGCATTCATCCCACTGGTTCCTGGACTTGCCATGGGAATGAGGAAGGAGATATCTAAGCTGGTCTGTGCATACAGTAAAACAACAAATTTGACTGGATCTATACTGTTGGAACTCAACCAAGAATTAGGAGAAGTGCAAGTTGTAGCGCTCCAAAATCTTACAACTACAGACTATCTACTGTTAAGAGAACATACGGGAAGTGAACAGTTCCCAGGAATGGGTTGTTTTAACTTGTCTGATTTCTCTCAGACTGTTCAAGTTCAGTTGGAGAATATCCATCATATCATAGATAAATTTTCACAAATGCCTAGGATGCCTAACTGGTTTTCTTGGTTTCACTGGAGATGGCTGGTAATTATAGGTCTGCTTTGGTTTTGTAACTGTTCTTATTATGTTAATGAGTGTGCGCAATTTAATTAGTAGTTTAAAAACTATACATGCCTAAGTTACTCTACAAGAATATATGTCAAAGAAATAATCAATCTTCCCATGTTTTCTTTCATCTGCTACTTCTATAGCTTTTCTTCTTCCTTCCTAATTACAACCCTTAAATAGAATTCGTGCCTCATATTGAATTTACCGAGTATCATAATTCTTCCAAGTGGTAAAGATACCTCAAGACAAAGGCTGGGCATAGAAGCCACAGGGCATAAATCTGCAAAAAAGTAAAAAGCTAACCTTTTCAAACAATATTGCTTCTCTCTCACCAACTTTACATTTCCCTGTATGGCCCCGGAAGATGACTGGTTAGCCAGAGATGGGTAAGATTCCTCAAGGGAGGAACAACCTAAGACAGGCACAGTCACAGGGGGCCATCAGGTGAGAAATTGGGGATCAACAGAGGTGAGGCTTGGAATCTCAGCACCCCCCCCTGTTTTGAGAGAAATCTTCTGCATCTGTGGATGTTTTATTGCCCTTGTCTAGCTTGGATTAACACAGTCTACAGGCACACACCTGATGATCCACATTTGCTGTCTTACAACACTAAACTATGTTTTCTCCCTTTATCTTGCATCTACCTACCACTGCAGCATTTTATTAAAAAAATAATAATAATAATGGGGGAGAAATGTGGGATTCACATATAAATCAAGTATAAAAATCAAATGAATATTCATATTTGACCTGATTATTTATAGTTCATGATGCGTGATCAAAACCGAAAGTTTCTGTGATGACTGCCCTTGCACTGTTCACCATGTAAGAACTTATTCACTATGTAAGAATTTGTTCACCATGTAAGAACTTGTTCGTTATGCTTCAGAAGATTGGAGACTGATGAGAATTAGGCTTGGGGTAGATTAATGATTGTGCATTGAACATTGTGTCCCCTATACAGAGTTATATTGTTGTTAACAGCCATTTGATCACTAAATATGAGAGATGCCCTCTCAAAAAAAAAAAATGTTTCAGTTCAGGATTGGAAAAAAGGAGTCATTTGATGAGAACTTCTTGATCCTTTCACAAAGGAAAGGATGAGGAGTTCTGTGGGCCTCGCAGAATGAATAAACAGCTGATAATTTTTTGCTCTATATGTAACAGGAAGTAAAACAAAGGCCACACAAAGAGAAAGAGAGAGGGAGCCACTAGGAGGAGAGCGCACAGAGATGGGCACAGGGGAAAGACGGCCAAATGCGGACTCTATTTTCTGACTTTCCTATTTTCCTTGAGTCATGTGGCTCTAAGCAAGTCCATTTTCCTCTCTGGCATGGAGTATCCTCAGCAGAAAACAATGAGGGGTTCCAATATAGTATCTTTAATGCAGCTTTTAGGTCGTGCATTGAAATAGTTTGGAAAGCATTAAATATATCTTTGTAAGGATGCCTACATAAGTATTTCGGACCATTAAGGTAAATTTTTAGAAATAAAATTTGCCATCTTCTTAGTGGATTTATTAGAATTCTGTCACATATAATAAAAACGCCACCATTTTGATTCCTGAATCTACCAATAAAACCAGGATGAAAACACTTTGAATAAGCACTAGGCATGTTTTTGAACAACTCATGGGTGATATTTTAAAGCAATTATTCTCTCAATCAGTAAATATTATTGCAGTTCATATTTCTGTTTTATTCATGAATTGAGTATCTGAAATACATTTCAACAAAATTGGGGATTTTAGAGGCAATATATATCTAAAAGGCTACCCCTGCTTGAGAAAAATCTGAAAAAAATATATTAGTCTGTGACCATCTTTTTATTAGAAATACTCATTTTAGTGTAACATCCCTCCTATTTCTAGACAGGAAGAGACTGCTGAACTTTTGTGCTTTCTAGACTTTTCCAAAAAATGTCAATGATAAAATATAATTGACCTGTGTAATTTTCAAGGATGAAAAATATCTTTTCTAAAGGCTTTTTGTGCAGTACTTCACCATTACAACCTGATGAATTTTAAGTAACAGAATGCTATGGCTTTTTCATAATAGTAAATATATAAAAATTTGATTTGCCCTAAGTACAGCAGTATATGTTAATTCGTACACATCTTTAAAACATCTTTATGTTTACCACACCTACATATTTTGAGGGCTAAGTAAAAATAATTTTATCTACCCCTATTTTGTTAATTCCAGAATTGACACATGGCATACTGATTCTATTTTTCTTTCAATATGGTACATTAATGATACCAAAAAAATATATGGCATCATAACTAGAATATAATTTTCGCTAAATTTATTTCTGAAATTCCCAAGCGACACAATGCGTCAGCAAAGTTGAAACAGTAAGGTAAAGTTGAAAACAGAAAATAGAAGTTTTAGATTCTTTTAATACTTTTTAAAAATAATAACCAGTTGAGTTTTCAAGACTGTTATGTTTACGAATTTGACACAGCGTATTTTTAGAATTAAGAAGTTAAATAGAGATTTTTGAGTATGTCTCAAGGGTTTCATGAAATATGTAAAGTACAAAACATTTTACTTGTACTTGTTGCCTGTAACTTAGTACATGGCCTGATGGGTACGATTAGAGCTGGACTATGGATCTGGCCTCTTGTCTTTGGAAACTTCTGTGTGATTCCTCAGTGTCCTCAGGTTTTGTGTACCTTAGTGTCCTCCTTTCTAAAATGAGTATAATAGTACCTCACTGGGTGGACACCAGGAATAAATAATTAAATCCAGGTAAAGAGCTTAAAAGTGTGTTTATAAAGTAGTAAGAGCTTAATGTGTGGTAGCCATTTCATTATTAATATTACATTTAAGCAGTTTTTAAGAAAACATTTTGAATCATGAACTTCTCTGTCTGATCTTGAAGGCCCTCTGCTATTGCCACTACTTTTATTTTTTGCAACACCACTTAGGAGTTCTTGTTAGGTTTAAGTCAATTTTCTAATTTCTTATATAAACATTTTATCATTTGTATATTTGCATAAGCCAAACCTACTTCCTAAAGATCCAA
Organism: Manis javanica; assembly: GCF_040802235.1. Lineage (NCBI taxonomy): Eukaryota > Metazoa > Chordata > Mammalia > Pholidota > Manidae > Manis > Manis javanica. The sequence goes on along the minus strand of NC_133171.1, from coordinate 31,475,744 downwards.
GAAGCTAAATTTCCAAGGGCCTCATCTAATTAACTGATCTCTGTTAGTTAGGGTTCCATGATGAAGTCTATCTAATTCTTTTTCTTCTACTGTCATATACTCAACAGTTACACACCCATTTTTCCTGAATTAATTCAGTTTACATGTAGTCTTGGGGGCCATGCACCTTTATTAGACACTCAGTGTATTCCTAGCATTTTTATGGTATTTTAAGTGTGACAAAGGTAAGAGATCTTTGCTCCATTTATTGTTTGGTTTTGGAGATGAGATAATTGTCCACCTAAAAGACCAACAGAGAGTATCAGAAGACATGAGCATGCTTAGAGTTGAAAGTAAGGGAGAGGAGTATGAACTGGGACCAATCTGGGCTGGCTTCCAGGGGAGTTGAGCTGGCAGAAGGGACAGTGTACAATTCAGGAGAAAAGAACTGAGAGCATTTCAGGGGAGAATCTGTAGCATTAGGGATGATGAGTGTTGTTGGAACAAACGGGACTGTGTTGAGACAGTAAGGACCATGGCTTTAATGGAACGGGTCATCCATGTTGGGTAACAGGAGGATAAAGATGTACTGGGAAGAAGCTGATAAAGGACCTTGATTACATGCCACGTAATTTGTCTTTGAAAAGATACATGATGAGGGAGGGACTTCTTATAGACACTTTGATTTGAAATGATCTGCTTTTAAGAGTATTTTAGGTAAGAAAACCTGAACAGCAATGAGCTGTAGCATTGTGTAGCTGTGTAGGGGTTAAATATGAGGGATCTAGAATAAAACACTTTAGGTGGAAATCTAAACTGCTTTAGTGACTAGTCGCATGACCTTAGATAAATTACTTAATCTCTTCAAGCCCCAGTTTCTTCATCTGTTAAATGGGTATCATAAAGGTAACTATACTTTAGAGATATTGTGAAGATTAAATGAGATTGTGTGTGAAGGTATTTATCATAGTGCCTGTTCATAAGGACAAACTAAATACTATTATTATATAGCTGTTAATAATCATGAATAAATGACTAGTTGAGATTATTTTTACGCAGGTGAAGTTTCTAGCATATTCTTATAAATAAAATCTTGTTTGTTGGATCCACTGCAAACCCCCCAGACATGCCTACCTCACGATCATCTGGACGGCCATCTCCCTTGCTGTCATGGAAAACAATCTCCTTTTTGGAGGGTAGACTTTTGTGCTCACTTAAGATCCTACTCATCTGCTTTTTATATCATATACCAGCGCCTGCCTCTGACAGATCCAGGCCTATCGCTTTCTCATTTATGAAACTATGAAAGGGGGCAAGCCCAATAAACAAGGGACTTCAAAAACATTTCCACCAGAGGAAAGTGAATTCATCACCCTACTTGCCAATTAGCACTGGCCAGGGTGGTGACTCTCAGAATAAGCCCCTGGGAAGATCTCCTAGTGCTCACAAAATAGGTATGAGTTGTCTCCAAACCTTCTTTAGCAGATTTTTAAAGACACATTTGAGAACGTGCCGTGTAATCATACAGCTCTGTCAACAGCCTTTGTCTGGCATCTTCCTAAGAAGCAGACACTCTGACAGGGTCTACACCTCAAATAGAAGGGAAAAATGTCAGAAGAGAGGTAAAATGATGCAGAGAAAATTTTTACTTTCACCAAACATTTTATCTCCCGCAAATATATCTCTTGAACAATACCCATGAGGGACATGTAATAAATGCGAACTGGTACACATGATCTTTGAGACCTGCCCACAGATTGGAAAATATGCTATTAGTAATATCGGAAAATTCCACAGGAAGAAGGAATATATTTGATGTCCTTGATCTTCATGTCCATTAAACATCAGAATTAGTACATAAAATTCTATTGATAGAGCTGTGGGAAACTTTGGACGACATTCAGAAAATGGTGCCTAGAATAATTAAATGCTTAGGGAACAAAACCATGAGGGAGTAAATTTATTTAATTGGAAGGAGAAATATCTGCAGAACACATCATTAAAGTATTTATGAAGGGTTTTTAGTGAGATGCTATAAAATAAAAGTAGTAAGCAATTTTTCTAGGCTGAGGGCAGCAATAGAAGAAATAGCCTTATATGATGATAAACCATAATACTAGTATCACACATCTGAGGGGCACTTGATGCTTTTCAAAGAACGTTCATATAGATGATACAGAAGCCTGCATCGCAGAAAATGGATGTTATTATCTTTATGCTTCAAAGAGAGGAACAGACGGGTAGAATGCTTCTTTGGAGTCACACAGCAAATGCTTTGATCCCTCACTTTCCTAGGCCCAGATGTCTTTTAGGAACCCTGTGTCTTCATTTTGAATCATAATGAACATATAAAGATCTATACTTTTGCCCTATCCCCAGGAATACCCAACTTGGGTCATGCTCTGTGTTCTAACGATAAATCACTGAATGGCATTATTTGTGGTTATCTATGTCCAGGCTGATGTACACCCACAAATTGGCGTTTGGGGTTTTGATGTGATTAGTGTTTAGATGTTCTCCCTAAGAGTCACTATTTTTTCAGGTCACACCTGACAAGAGAGTGTAGAACCATGTCATTCATATGGGGAACTCAGTCCTGTAGCTACTGTTAGGGGAGGTTATGACAGGTGTGGCGATAGGTGTCTAGTTTATCTAAAAATGACATGAGTTTACCTAAGTGTAATTCAAATGCAGGTGTCTTGGGCTTCATCAGCCATTTGTGCTGGGCCTTACCAGCGTGGGCTGCGGTATGCTGCCCCGAGGCTCCTGGGAATGACAGTAGGCACAAAGGCTGGGCCACCGGGATTCGATTCAGGACACCAAGAACATCCCTACCCCAGAGTTCTCCTGAGGCTCCGCGGCAGCCTCTGTTGCCTGCTTTGCAATTCAACGTCGACCTCTTTTCCACGTTGTTTCTCTCACGTGTGTTTTTAATACACGTTGTCCCCAAGAACATTTCCTAATGAACTTCCTGCATGTGAATCTCCACTGTCTATTTCCAAGGAAAGTGACTTAAGATATTAGTTAAATCTCAGTGGCTGAGGACCAATTCTTTTAACTAGGAACTGCATCCATTGTGGAATCTCTGTCTCCAAATACTTTTAAGAAACCTGACGACTGCTGGCACATGTGTGCCCGCCCAAGTATCAGGTTTGCTCTGGTGATTTCTATGCTTCACCGATTTATGACTTTACTTCTTCATTCTCCACAATGGTTATTCCAAGCTGGAACTGTGTTTCCATCACATTTCCTGAGGCTTAGATACTGGAGGAACTGGAATTCCCCTTCAGCACATTTCTCTTCTCTGCTACTGCAAGCTCGCGGCAAGGATGAGTGGCACTGCTAATAAAGTGCGAGCAGGAGAAGGTTCCTTTGTTATTTTATTCATTTGGGAGGTGGGAAGGGATTCCCAGGCCTGATGGTTGAGTTCATCCCAGTCTGTCACATATGGCTGGAAATTTCTAAATGGTGGAAGCTTTACTGACGTGTCTAATAGGCCCCTATCTGAATTTTTATATAGGGCTTTGGCCTGGAATCTCTTTTTTATCTTTGTACAATTTTGTCTTTGAAGGCAGAACTGGGGTTCATATATTACCCGCAATCAAAATTAGGTCAACTATTACAAAATTAAAAGTAGGAGGCCGTAGGACAGAGTTTTACATTAAGTACTATAAAACAGTACTTTACTGTGTTTTATGATGGCACTGGAATAAATGATATGAGGAAATATTAAAAGTCTTTATTCTTTATTTACTGAGTTCAAACACTTTGTCTCAGTACCAGTACCTGTCTATTAAACCAATTTTTAATTTTAGAAATTTAGTAAATCCTTTGATGAGTCTTAAACTATTCTTAAAGGAGTCTGTGTTGGGTGGAACAGATTTCACAGATGTTAACTTGTTAAACAATATATCGCAATATAGATCTTTTTTTAATTCAGTATAGTGATGAAGCCGCGGGTAATTTGCCGAGGAGGAGGCTGCCATAGCTTCCTTTAGCTTCATTAGAAAGTTAAGTGGCTGGCCTTTTTTTTTTTTTTCTAAATAAATAAGATTGTCTATATTTTAAGTCCACTCCCTGAGAACAGTTCTAAAGAACTTAGTTAAGATAAATATGTTGTCAAAGATTGAGGCCAACCACTAAGAACAGGATTTAAAGAATTTTCACAGGAAAACATCTATTCTAGTAGCTGGGGCAGTAATCAAATATCCTCTAACCATGATGATAAATCCCAATTAGGGAGAGTTATGAAGCCTACAGAAGCGGGTGGGAAAATGCATGGAATGTAAATCTAGATTGTTAAATCACCACTCCTTCACTTAATAAACAAATAATAGTTTGAAAGTTCCTCATGAATCTTATTTTCAACATCTTAAATCCCTTTATTTAACTGTCCTGTGTGGCCAAGTGTTCACTGACTCTTTCAGTTATTGCTTTTCTGCCTGAATTCCTAGAATATTCAGTTTGCCCCTAAGTTTTCATTTGCTTCCTGTTACTTTCTTTTATAATCTTGTCGGAAAGATGGCAGAGGACAATTATTATAAAATTACAGAGAGAGAAGGCTTGTAGGGATTGAAGTTCATTTTGCCTTTCACTCTGCCACTGTACAAGAATAATTCAAACTGTCTCCCTGGTCCTTTTTGATAATTGTGGAAATCTCCCGCTAACAACTAAGGGTGAAGAAAATGTGAAGCTTCCCTCAGCATACATTGCTAAATCAAAAGAATTTCTTGCCTTTTCTTTATTTATTGTGCTTTTCTGCATTAGAAATCACAATGTTATAAAATAAAAAAAGGAAATCACAATGTTAGTTGGCAATTTACTGAAGCTAAACATCCCTTCACCTTGAACTTTATGTTCCCTTAATACCCAGTCTCCACACAGTTTCCTACATGACCCATGGTGTTATTCTACCCTGTGACATCTTTGCTTACCCTCTTCCATCTGCTGCTCCCCTGATAGATTCCTAATCTTTCTTCAAAATCCAGTTTACTTTCTGCTCCACCTTAGAGATGCACTTGCCAATTGCTCTTTCCTTTTCTCTTCTCTCGAGTCTTTAGCTGTTCTCAGGACCTAAAGGCCAACTAGGTCTTTAGTCTGTCTTGGAATCCTAACGCACCTCAAGATAAGGAACTGTGGCCCTGAATCTTCACTTTTGTAACTTTGCTAAAAGCCATTCCACTTGGGCATTTTGAACTGAATTGCACACTTAAAAGGAGCAAACATGTGATTACAATAGTCAAACAATCACTTGAAATATTTTTTTTTCTATCAAACTGGTTGAATCCACTGACATTATTAAGAATATACTGCATACACTCAGGTTGACATTCAGATGATTATGTCTTTGCTCAGAAAGCTCCTTCCTATTTCTGCATCACTAAGCACCCAATTGATACTTAATGCCCTTGTTTCTCAAGATCCATGCAAATTTTAGATTCAAGTATATATGCTAGCAGAAGACTCCATCCAATAATCCTCAACAACGCTAAAATCGCCAACTTTTAGACCCACAGATATTCTTTAAGGATTTTCTTAAGCCTCTTTCACAAAAGAAATTTTAGTTTTACAATACATATTCACAGTTGAATAGAAATAAACTGCATTATAACTTGCTGTCCAGCTAGTATTGATGTATGTTATATATGGACATATTATGTATGATTAGTGTGTTACATATAGAGAAAGGAGCAAGAGTAATGTTTAGATTTATGTATTCATATCCATGTCAATGTAATAATAAAGTATCAGGCCGCATTTCTCCTCTTGAGCTGTGATATTCCTACATTTCCTCTAAGAAATGCCACCTGGAGGAGCTGATGGAAAAGATACAAAAATTAATATTGAAGTGATGAAGTTTGACCTTTTTAAGATGAAAAGCTTGCCAAACTTTCCATACTGAATGGCAACGTTTTATGAATAAATCTAATATATTACAGATTTAGCACAGTTCAGAAGTCACCATCTGTTTCAAGAAGTGAAGGTTCTCACTATCATATAGTTCTGAGCTTTAAGACTAAAGGCATGCAATCCACAGCTTATATAATATGAATTATTAGTGTGAAAAGTTTTATATAGTTTTACAAAATCAGAGACTTAAAGGACATTTTGAGTTATTCTGAAAATCATAACTGATAGTACATCATAGATATTCTTTCTTCTTACATGAACTTGGGCAGCCTGCTCATTCTATATATGGAGGTCCAGCTGGGCAGCAAGTTGTAAGACAGAATTAAGTGGGAAACTGGTAAAGCACTGGACTCTGATTTTGAGTATAGTTGTCTGAAAGACTTTTGACAAGTTAAGTATGGGTATTATAAGAAGCTGACACTTGTTTCTTTCTTCTTTTTTCACAAATTATTTACTAGCAAATCGCTTCATTCGATAGAGCCAAAATCAATCCCACACAAAACATAAAGTTCAAGGTGAAGGGATGTTTAGTTTCAGTAAATTGACAACTAACATTGTGATTTCTAATGCAGAAAATCACAATAAATAAAGAAAAGGCAAGAAATTCTTTTGATTTAGCAATGTATGCTGAAGGAAGCTTCACATTTTCTTTATCCTTAATTGTTAACGGGAGATTTCCACAATTATCAGAAAGGACCAGGGAGACAGTTTTGAGGCTAATACTGGTTTTGCAATACAACAATTAAAAAAAATCTACTTTCTTAAACAAACAACTATGGGAAATTGAGCTAATTTAAATAAAAAGTAATCTACATGGATAAGTATACACACACACACATATAAATATATACCAACCTATATGAGACCTTTATCCCATAGGAATTATGAAAATCAAACAAGAGGTAAAAATCAGTCCATTTACAAAATTCGACGGCAATTTTTATCAGCTTATTTTGTTTTCTGGACAAATATCTTGGAAAGTAATGTGACAGAAATGCTTGCAATGGTTTTATCTGATGTTTGGTTCAGTTGTAGCAAGTTCGAGGGTTCTTGCTCCTAATTGCTAGAAACTTCACCAGCCACTGTTGAATTGGACTTAAACCATACATGCATTCCTTTAACGCTAATCTGCTTCTACAAAGTGCCTGATAAAGGTGTGCAGTTCTGATAGTCATGCCATTCTTGATCAACATCCCCTTGACTTTGGCACCCTAAGGCTTTGTTGACCAAAATGAGTTAGTAGATATTGGGGTGTGCCTTAGATTTACATGGATATACTTCATACCTCTGGATCAAACTGAGGAAATGTCAGGTGTTTAGGCTGGTGGAATCTAAGGAAGGTAGGATAGGTTATGTGGCTTTAAAACATGCAGGTAACTCAGTAAATTACCTACAGGAAAGGACACTGGATTTCTTTAGAGAACAAAATATTGAATGAAGAGTGAGCTTTTGTATAGGGCAGCCACAAAAGGTGACAGACAAATTTAAACTGCAGAAACTTTAAAATGTGTATATATGGATGTATGTGTGTGTGTGTGTGTGTGTGTGTGTGTGTAGTAAGACAATTTTTCTGAACTTCCCTAAGGGAGAATAACCTTTGTGAAAACTTAGACTCTGTCTATGTGATCCCTTTCAAAATTTGTTGAAATGAAAGACAAACTGTGCATGAGTATGAATTACAATGTGTCTGTAGAACTGTGATCTCTGCTCCATTTCATTTAAGAAGAGCTTCTATCTTGATACTGAATTGACCTCAATCACTACAAGTGGCTTATTCAAGTCCTTCTTCTGCCACCTCTCCTACAGGTATAATGCAGATTTCAGTAGGAGGAAATACTGACATGTTCAGTATCAGTGGCTAACAACAAAATAAAAATCAAAGCCACTTTTTATATATTTACCTTAGAGCCCAGTCCATTAATTTTTAAAAACGATTCTTATCAATCATGCTATACTATTTTGTTGTCAAGAACCCTTAAATATGGGAGAAATTCCATCAATACTCATACAATTAAAAAAGAACCTAATTCATGTTTTTGTTTTTTTTTTTAGGGAGAAATTCATTCTGAATTGGCGTAGCAAGAGTTCTGCTAGTGAGAATTAGGATAGCTGGGAAAAGCTGAACTTGAAGACCCTTTTAATTCTAACTTATGCCCGGTTAGGGGTGGAGAAGCAAGACTGCAGCACACAAGACAGAGAGAAGAGGTGACATAAAAAGTGGGCAGAGGGGCATAAAGCAAAAGGCAGTCATACACAGATCTAGGGACACACACAAAAACAGACATCGGAATCAGCCTCCATGTTTGTGTCTTTCTCCATTTTCTCTCCCGTCTGGCAGGGAATCCTTTCTTATGTGTATTGTATGTGCTGCTCCAAACTTCTAAGGGACTTTATGTTCCAATTATGCTTTACTTTTCTACGTATTAACACATTCCACTCAACTAATAATTCCAACTGACAATTGAGCATGCTGAAATCTCTCACCTTACATTCTTTTCCCTTTTCACTCCTCACTTCCCTCTAGTTACAACCTTAATTCTTTTTAGACTTTCACAGTAAAACTTCTTGAAAGAGTTGTCTGTACTTGTTCTCAGCTTCCTCCAAACTGGCTTCTTGCCTCCGATGGAGTCTCCAGGTCATGGAGTCGTGAAACCAGTCCAAGGGACTCTCAGAGCATTTGATAAACCTCTCCATTGTTTTCCCCAGCACTCCACTCCTTTTGTTTGATGCCTACTTCCTTGGTCTCTCTTAGACTGTTTTACACCGCATCTTCCTCCCTGCAGTAACTGCATGTTAGCTCAAGACTCAGCCCCAGGTAATTGTTTCTTACTCACTCTATACTCTTATCCATGCTCATAGTTTCAGTTACCATCCTTGCACTGATGACTCATAAACTTAATGTTTCCCAGCCAAACCTCTCTGGGCTCTACTTCCATGTCTTCAACTTGCAAACTCCACTTTGATGTTTCAGAGGTACCTCAATCTCACCACGCTCAAACCTGGACTCCCAATCTTCTCTAGCAAACTCGTTCTTGCATTGTTTGGTATCTCAGCGGATATTATTATAATCTCTCATCCAGGTGCACAACAGAAAATGAGTATTCATTTTCCACACCACTCTTTTCACTTCTGGTATTAATCAGTCATATTTTTACTCCTAATTAAGTTTTAAACCTGTCAACTTCTCTGTGACACCAGTCTAGTCCAAGTCACGTATGTCTTACCTCGGACATGTAATTTCAAGCCATGGGATTGGCCCCCCTTCAATCTCTCCTTAATGTAGCTCTAAGGCCCTATAGCGTTTGCCACCTGCTGCTGACCTCTCCACCTTCGTCTTCCCATACTGAGACCCCCTCTGGGTCTCTGTTCCATACACTTTGGTGTCTTGGGGCCCTTGACATGCCCTGGCTCTTTCTACCAAAGGGTCTTTACACAAGCTTTTCCCTCCGCCTAGAATATGTAGAACACTGTTTTAACTGCTTTTGCTTGCTTTTTACCAAGTCTACCCCTAATCAAATCATTTTTCAGACAGCCTCACTGGACTCTAGCATAGGTCAGGCTACTTTGTAAATAAATTTTTTTCCTGCACTGTTCTTTTATTTTTACACATTTCAAATTTTAATTTTCCCTTATTAGTGTGACTACTTGTCAGTCTGCTTCACTAATTTTATACACATAGGAATTTGGAAGTCTGTTTTGGCTTCCCATTGAATTCCAGGAGCTTAGTATCGTGCTACTAATATAATAAGCACCACTTGTTATCTGAATACATGAAATTAAGCACAGAAATTAAAAAAACCCAGAAGAAACAGAAAGAGAAATTTAGAAGTTAAGAGAGTGCTTAGCAGATGGGCACTCAAAATTCTAAAATTAATTTTTAGTTAATTTTATCTAAACTTATGAAAATTTAAATAATTCGTATTTATTAAACAAATTTAAATAATTTCTATAATATATAACATATAATATACAAGATATAATATAGCTCTAAGACCAGCTTTTAATGTAACCTATTGTCAGCCCCTCTCACAGGACATTGTCTAATAAGACAAAGCAAATTGACATTTTTGCATCAGTAGCTATATCTCACTTTTTAAATTTTGGTTAAGTTAACTGAAAGACTTGGAAATTCCTTGGTTTTCAGGTTTAGTAGAGGTGTTATTATTTTTTTTTACAGGATGTTTTTGACTTCAGGTTATCAAGTATCTGAATGGTTTACTTGAGGACTGACCAGTTAGGTCATCATTACTCAAAGGCAAACATGAAGGAATTAGGAAAAGTTTAACCAAAAATAAAAATTAATTTATATGTAAGTGAACTGTTCCAAGGTTTGTATAAAATAATGACATCATATAAAATAATAATGTTATCAATGCAGTGTGTTTTAAATTGGCTTCTAAGTTATTCAATTTCTCATCTGGCTCTTTTATTTGTGATCAATTAACACCTTTTTAAGGGAGATTAGTAACATAGGAGTTAAATCCATTGCTCTGAAAGCTTGTTTTGTCTGTACAAAACTCAGTGTTCCAAAAGAGTATGCCTAATTTACAAATAATAATTTCATTACCTTACAGTGATTTCATAGCCTCCTTGTCATAACCAATTGAATTGCCCAGCCCAGACGCCCTCATTTCTTCATTCACGTAGACATTTACTGGGCCTCTTTCTGTCAGATGCTCTGCTAACTGCATTAAAAATGAGTAAGGTACTGTCCCTGCCAGTAAGGAGTTTCCGTTTTCAGATTGGTGTCAATTTCCTTGATTTTATTTTCTGCTTGACGTAGACCCTGGGAAAGTTGATTTGATTTATATGACCTTTATAGGTTAGTCAAGATTCTTGCTGATCAGTCTAACTTAACCAAAAGTCATCCAGCATAAAACTTAGACACCAAATGTTATTTTCAACTGACATAGAGTAACTTTAGAGACCATTGTCTCTACACTGCTCTACTGATAAAGAATCTTAAATTCTTGGCTGCTACATATAAATTTTGTTTAGTAACGCCCTTGGCATGTGACTGTCACATTTAGCAATTTCTCTCTTCTGAGATTTCCTAATTCTGTAGCATGAACTAATTTCAAGACAGTCTTCTAAAAATTTATATGCTTTGAACAGACATTTCCACTAAACATACAATTTCCACTTAATAAACACTGGATTTCCCTTTTTCTATGTGGAATCAGTGGCTTTTTTTTCCCCTCATTCCTAAGAGCTGTTTTCAAACTCAAAAGATATTTTGTTGAATAATGGAACTAAAGCATAATTTCAATGAAATCACATGACTCTTTAATCTATTTACTTGCCTCATGATATTTTCAAATAAATTGATTCATATCCTGTAAGATTTGCCACTGGCTGGTATCACCTCAGTTTCATCTGTAGTTTACCCCAGCACTGAAACAAATGTTTGACAAGACAATTTTCAGATGGACCTTCTTGTCTTTCTTTGCATATGTGCATGGCTAGGCTATTCTATGTATGTATATAAAATATGTAAATACATATTTAAAATATATTTGAAAAATAAGTCTCCACACTACAGTTCAAAAACCTAGTGTACTTCTTTGTAGAGTACTTACCGAATTGTGATAGGGATGAATGCATTTGTGCTGATACTGTAATTAGCAGAAAGAGTCAAGGTATTTTGAGGACTTCCACATCCATATTTAACTGTGAGCCTCTCTTCCACGAGAAATAAATGAAGAAACTGGTGTCCAAAATTCTTCTCAACACCTTTAAGAATAAATATTATATTAAATTAGTAATTAATGTAGATTTATTTAATAACAACATCTTTGCACTCAAGGAGTAATGATTTGTTGAGATAGTGGGGGTGTTATTAGATAATTATTCAATATAATATGTACTATATTAGAAATACACCTCATTTCTACAGGCTGAGAATAGCATGGTATTAACAGGATTAACCTGGCATGAGATTAACTTCTGACTATTTCCTAACAGCTAGATGATCTTAACTATTTTGAGCTTCAGTTTCATCATACATTGTAAGGGATGAGAGCAAATAATTATTACAACCACTGTGATAAACAGAATAATAAAGAAATTTTTGGGGGCTTATTGAGTATTAGGTAATGATTTATTTTTATTTAGATTTTAATTTTAATATGTATCTTCCATAGAAATCAAAATGATAAAGAAATACATATAAAGAAAAAAGAGAAACATTTCCCTTTCCTCTAGCCCATCCTCCATTTCACTTTCAGGTTCTCTTTTCTATCATTTATCTATTCATATACAAATATTTCTATAGCCCTAATTTACTTTTTAAAATGAAATTGTCTAATAAATAGCTGCATTCATCTTTCTCTTTTCACTTAACAATAATTTTAGACCACTGTCCATGTAAGCAAACAGATCTGTGACATTTTAAACATATTTTATTGAAGTATAACTCCTATAGAAATCTGTATTTATAGCTTGCAGCATAGTGAATTATCCCAAAGAGAACCTGCTCACACAGGCACTACCAACCTGAGAGACAGAACATTATCTGCACTGTCAGAAGTCCTATAAATCACTAATCCTTTCTTCCTCCCACCAAAAGTAATCACAGTCCTCTTTCAATTGTTGGCAAATTTTATTATACAATGTAAAAGAAAATCACATTCATTAAGATTACTATTCAACTCATCAGGAAGTTTTGGGAAGCTCTGAAGTTCATTGTGGAAAATGTTAAGTTTTTCAAAACTTTAATTTTTTTTAGAAAGTTGGAGTTTTATCATTGGGAACAAATACCATTTTGGCTGCTTTCCTTGAAATAACAGGCTTAATTTGTTAATTACTGAGAAAACATCTGGAAGATACTCAAATCTGAACAACCACGGGTTATCTCAGTCATTTTTTACATCATGCTTTCATAGTGGCATCTTCAACTAGCAACTTAAAAAAATTGCAAACGTGCTTTTCCTCAAGGTAGCTATTATACGTTAGTACGTAGCTGACTTGCTTTATGTATACTTCCACTTTTACACAAACATTAAGAAGATGTATATACAGGATTAAGAATTTTAAAAAGTTATATATTTACTGTACCACTAAGGACACTTTTGTGTACATTTTTACATTGAGTGCCAGTGGAGTAGAATACAATGACTGAACACATGTGGGGCCTTCGCCATGACATGAGGTGTCAGAGTTTCATTCACTGTGACTTTATTAAATGAGTGCAAATGCCAACATAGTAAAAAGAGGCAAGTGTCTTAGTTTTATTAAAAAAAATAATTTCGATGTTATAGGTGCCTGAGTCTTGGAGATCCTTAGAGTTATGGATAAACCTGAAATCTCTCTTCATTAGAGTTCACATCAATTTAAAAGAAGAAGAAAAAAGAGGAAATCAGAGTGAAACTAAAGGTACTACTGAACTTCAGATAAATGTTTCTTTAGCATCTCAGCAAGAATGTCTGAAAACCTAGGTTATCTCTCCCCCATGCCTCAGGCTCCGTGAGAGTGGAATAAAAGCAATATTCAGGTCTCAAGGAATGGTTCAGAGAAAGGTGTAAGGAGAAATTGTTTAAGAATTTGAAATAGGGAAAAAAAAACCGTAGCTCACCCATTCAGATGCAACTCTCTAAGTTGTAGAAAACTAATAATAATCCAAATGATTCTTGTCTATAGAAATGCAAACTAATCATGTCTGGTGAAATGTAATGGGTAGGTACACTTGTTCTCCACGTATTAGTTCGCTTCAGAATTCCTTAATTTTATATATAGGTCTCTGCTCCTTGAATTCTCCTTTGATCTGGCTGTAGTATCTTACTAGTTTCCACATTAATTAAAAGGTTAAATAAAATCTTTGACGTGTATTTATTTAATATACCTTTTTGGGAAGTATCCTTGAGCAAAGGAAGATGAGCCAATTTCAGGTTTTGAAATTATGAGGTAAATAAAGAGAAATGATTCATTTTAGAGTAAATAAAACCAAAACCAACTCCAAGGAGAAAATTTTACCTGGAGTATGATGTAAATGGAGTTCTCTGGTATTAAGCAACATTAAGTCTTGGACCAGACAGAGACACCCACGTGATAGATGGCCAAGACTGGGAAGGAAGAAGGGAAGGAAGGATTCAAAATAGAACTAAGAATTGGATAGGAGTGGGACATGAGAAATCTAAGAAACAGATTTTTCTTTGAGTGCTTCAAGTTATAGAACTTACTGAGAATATACATTCGGTAAGAGAACAACAGAAAGCGAAATATAATGCATAATAGACGAATCAATATTGTGGAAGTAAGGAAAACAAATTGGAAAAAACAATAGCATTAAAGATTTAAAAATAAAATACAAGTAGCAAAGGACATAATAAACATAGTTGAAAACACTCTTTCTAGATCCTCCTGAATGTCCTTTACTACAGCCCACTCAGCCCGCTCAGGTTTTTTTTTGAATCACCCCTCTGAGAACTGCAGCTCTTTGCTCCCCCAAAGTCGCCTGGCGCCCGGCCCAGGGCAAAGCCGCCTTACCTTTCCTGCCTCCCCCGAGATCCATTAGCAGTTTTTTGGGCTGCTACTCTAGTGTTTTGCTTTATTTTTTTCCATGACTTCTTATTAAATTCCTAGGCTGTTTTTCTTTGAATTTGAGCATATAATTAAGGATTTTTAGTATTATTTCTGACTCTTCTTTTTACGGGAGGGAGGGAGGTACGGGCAGGTGACGCGTAAGAGGAACACGGAACCGTACCAGCATCTTGCCTTCTCTCTCCTTGGATATATAAAATATTGTATCATAAAATGGCATGTGGTGGTTCTTTTTTCTTGAATTGTTGGCTTGTTTTCTCCTCCATCCTTCTGGGAGAGGGGAGGGTGGTTCATTTTGCTGTGCACTAAGGGACAAGCTGTTATCCTGCTCCATTCCATTATTTTTATTCACAAGTTTCAATGACTTAATCTTTCCATAAATTGCTTTATGCTACCATTTCAGACTCATATTTTTTGAGCTAAGCCTGAGAAATCTGATACATGGAGTAGAACAGAGATGAACATTTAGGTCAAGCTGTTGTGCCATATGTGCAAGGTTTGTTTTTCAAAGCTTCAAAAACGGAATTTTAAAGCTTGGTGATACACATTAAGCAACATACACGTAGTACCATGCAAGAATGGGTAATTTTTAAAGGAAGCCCAGCCAGTAAGATCAGTGACAGGGATGAATGGTCTTATCCGAGTATGCGACCAACACCCTGTCATGAACCGAAGCTTTATGACCCATAATGCGGTCCGTGGTGAGGCGGCTTTAGTAAAGATAACGCGAACGAAAATTAGCAATTTAGCTTAGTTCTCCCTATAGTCTGCTATATAGTTACAATTTTAAATAAGCAATTTTCTGTTTTATCTAATAATACTCTTAAAGGAATCAAGATATTTTGCTGACAGCATGATAGTAGGCGGGGAAATGGAAGACCTACAGCTACTGATGTATTTACACAATTCCACAGCAAATTATTCACTTCAGGGAATATAGGTCATGTTATTTGGTTGGTTGGCTTTTTCACTTTTGAATCAATTGACTTTGTATCATAAATGTAGATTCTATAATTAGAGAAAAGCTATGAATATGCACTCAGGAGTAGTTCTTTGGTTTTTAGAAACAGTACTGTACTAGAAAAACTCAGTTTTCCACTTTCCTATGTGAGGAAAAACCCAGTTCTTCCCTACTGTGTGTTTGTCTCTTGTGAGGCCCCTTTATTATTCACATAAAGCATTTCACTTCTGGTCAGTCAATATTTGGAGGGTTTTTTCCCACACCAAGTAATTCTCTCTGATACCAGTTGAGTGTCTTACAACTTAAATCAATTCTAACGCTGTCTACCCAGAGATTGCATCAAAGCCCACAGCTTAAGGGCTCAGCCCCATAGACTGCGCCCCCCACTTCAGATGTCAGTGGCAAAGCCAGGTCTTCATCTGGGCTCCGGCCACCTGGCTACAGACTGGAGACTCCAGCCACCCCACCTTGGGTTTGATTCATTTTCTCCTGAGGCTCCCAAGGCTCGGGGAAACACCTGTGTTTGAGTTTATTAAAGGATATGAGAAAGCATACAGATAAACAACCAGATGAAGATGCACGGGGTGAGGTCTGGGAGGGTCTGCCGTGCAGGGGCTTCAGTCCCTGGGGAGTTGGGGGGCATCACCTGCTTGGTGTGGATATGTTTATACCCACCTGAAAACTCTCCAAACCCTGTACCCCTGGGGTTTTATGGGGACTTCCTCAAATAGGCATGATCAGTTATTAACTGCATTTTCTGCCCCTCTCCCTTGTCTGCAGGATAAGCATGGACCTGAAAACTCCAAGCTTTTAAGCACGGCTTGGTCATTCCGGTAATGAGCCCCTGTCTTTCTGCTGACCAGCCCTTTCCGGGAGCGATCCAGGAACCTACCCAGAGTCACCTCATCATAGCAAAAGACCCTCCTAGGGCTCTCGCCACTCCGGAACTTACAGGGCTTTAGGAGCTCTGTGTCAGGAGTCAGGGGCAGAGCCCAGTAAATATTTTTCCCTTGACTTCACAAGGACTTAAGAGATTATATTTTCAGACATGATTACAAGGAAAATTATTTGACTTTTGAATTGAAAAATTAGTCGTAATCAGCGCTAAGAGAAAGAAAATACAGAATTTTCATAATGGAACTACTAAAAAATTATGATGACTACTTTGAGATATATATTTCTGTATTAAACTTTATGCACTGAGTAATCCATATGTCACGTTAAATTTAGTTATATATTGCTCATTGAACCTAAAGACTTTGGACAAATGTGACTTTCTCTGTGAAATACACACATACACACATATATGTATATGTGTGTATGTGTGTATATACATATATATACATGTGTATAAATATATCTATGAATATATATATATGTGTGTGTGTATATGTGTGTATATATATATATATACATGTGTATAAATATATCTATGATGATGTGAAAATCAGTGTCTCTTTCCCCATAATATTGCAATTCTTACTACCTTTGGATAGGACTTGAACACCCTAGAAGAGCTAAATACTGAGTCATTGAAAGAAAGAAAGTTATTCTGCTTTTTCACTGAAAAAAGATACTTGATGATCCATTAGTGGAAGAGTGTGAATCTATCCTCTTTTGAAAGAGTTCTTTATACTTTTAGGCTGTGTAGTAATTTTTTTCAACCAGTCATTGTGTCTTGAATTTTTCTGAAGTTTTAACCAGAAAATACTTTGAAATTCTATAAAACCTATAAATCTGAAAATGTATTTATCTTAATAAAATCATTGATCATATCTCCTGATTTAAGATTTATTAAATACAGAAAATGTTGCATAGAACCATAGACAGTAATCATTACTTGCAAAACAATGGGCTCTACTTTTTAATATCATAGGCTTTTAGAGAGAAAACCTTAATAATTTTGAGTCAAAACTTTATGAATGGTATATCTATTAGTCTCATAAGAAAGGAATAACAATGAAGTAAGATAGAGAGAGGGAAAGAATCATATCCTAGTCAAGTTTTTTATGATTTGGTTTGCCTGGGGATTGCACTGGGTTGTAGATCTGAAATTTTCTAAGCATGCATACTTACCACTTCTTTGAAATATTGAAGAAAGAGTATTTATGTTTATATGGTACCACTTCCATCAAAAATGTGTTTTTCCCTATTTGAACTATTGTAATGAATGCTCCCAAACATCAGTGACAGTTTGATTTGAGATAATTTATAAATAAATGTTCACAAGAGATTCATTGGTCATCACTTTGAATTAAAATAAAATTCAAAATCATTCTATAGAATTGATAGTGATGAATGCAGATAGTATGTTTATTAAATCAGGTACATAGATTTGGAAGTTTCCATAAAGTGACATGGATTTCTGGCAACTCCTATAAAAGAAATAATATCATATACATTTGTATGGAATTTTGTGTTTTTCAAAACACTTTCACATACATTTTTTCAAACCCGTGGACTTCATAATAAAACTTATATCTGCATTACTTGTAGTCAAACTAAAATACAGAAAGGTTAATCGGTTTTCCCTATGTCGTGCAGTTAGCTCACAACTGGCTTGGCTTCAAGTTTACCCCTGGTCACCACTAACATTTCAACCAGGGCTGCCTATGGCACCACTTGGATGACCTCTTCATGCCGGGAGCCACCTGCGTGGCATGGAATAAACACCTTTCTCTGAACTTGCGCTGTGCTCTCTACGGAACACACAAGCTTTCGCTGCAGCTTTAGAACCCCCCTTGCCCCTTTAGAGCTCTCCTTGAAGGTTTGAATTTGGACGCAGGAGCAGAAAATCCAACAGCAACCTTAGCAGCAGCTGCTCATGGTTCAAACCAGATCGACCTACAGTGGTGCCTGGGCAGTAACTTGCGGGCGGGAAGTGGCTGGGTGGACCGGTCGGTTAGCGGCAGGGTGGCAGGCAGAGAAGCACTGGGGAGAAGTGAAGGATCGTGGCAGCGGCCTGGGATGCATAACTAATTATTAGCACCTGTTTATTACATGCTGCTGCAGAAAAGCTTTTGGGCCAGTTTCTGAAATTCATGGAGTGCCTGTTTTAATTTTCCTAGCCTCTGATGCTGTATAACCCAGAAAGAAAAATCTCAGAATACTCTTAGGGGAAATGAATCCTCTTCATATGGATAAATTGGATAAAAATGAAAACCAAGATGGGCACCAACTGTCAATCTCACTACTGTGTCATTCCTGCTTCTGGGGTTTTTTTGGGGAGTCTGATTATTCTTTCCTAGGGTGGATATGCCTATCAAATGGATGTAACATTAATGATACCGAGTAGACAAAAATAAATATCCTGGGTCTCTAATTCCCAAGGATCCTTACCAGGCAAGTTATGAGGGAGGACGGATTAAAATATTATCTGAATAAGGTGTCTAGTCCTTACTTCATGTTGCCATGTGCCAAACATTGTATTAAGCACTTACATATGTTAACTCTCTTAATCCTTACAACTTTCTGATATCTTGGTAGTATTATTATTAAATTATTCCATTTTTACAGAAGCTGAGGCACAGAGATGTTAAGTAACTTTTCCAAGGGGCAGAGGCTAGTAGTTGAGCGACAGAGTAATTCTCTGAATCCCTGGATTATACCGTTCTTGAGTTGGGTGCGGTGACAACTTCAGTGCTTGGCTGGGCCCATCTGTTTCTGCCCCTGCTACCTCTGTCCCCCAGAAATACTGGTCCGTTCCCTGGGGCAATTACATCAGAAGCAGAGTCGTGTCTCTCACTAACTTGCTTCTTCAAAAATCTTAATCATAGAAATATAGGCATACTTCATTTTATTGTGCTTTATTTTGTCATACTTTGCAAATAATGTCTTCTCCTTTTTTAAACAATCGAAGGATTGTGGAAACCCTGCACGGATTAAGTGTATTGGTACCATTTTTCCAACAGTATTTTCTCACTTCATGTCTCTGTCACGTTTTGGTAGCGAGTATAGTATTTCAAACTTTTTCATTGTTATTATATTTGTTACGGAGATCTGTGATCAGAGATCTTTGCTGTGACTATTGTAACTGTTCTGGGATGCCACAAACTGCACCCATATAAGAGGGCAGCCTTAGCGGATAAATGTGTGTTCTCACTGCCCCACCAACTGGCCATTCCCCCTTCCTCAGGCCACCCTATTCCCGGAGACAATATTGAAATCCGGCCAATGAATAACCCTACAATGGCCTCTGAGTGCTTAAATGAAAGGAAGAGTTACATGTTTCTCACTTTAAGTCAAAAGCTAGAAACGATTAAGCTTAGTGAGGGAGGCATGTAGAAAGCTGAGATAGGCTGAAAGCTGTGCCTCATGTGCTCAACAGTTAGCCAAGTGGTGAATGCCAAGGAAAAGGTCCTAAAGGCAATTAAAAGTGCTACCTGAGTGAACACATGAATGACAAGAAAGCCAAACAACCCCGCTGCTGGTATGGAAGTGTAAGTAGTCTGGATAGTTGATCAAACTGTTGGCAACATTTCCTTAAGTCAAAGCCTCAGCCAGAGCAAGGCCCTAATTCTCTTTTTATTCTGTGCAGTCTGAGAGAGGTGAGGAAGCTGCAGAAGAAAAATTCAAAGCTAGAAAAATCTGAGGTTGGTTCATGAGGTTTAAGGAAAGAAGGCATCCCTGTAACATCAAAATGTAAGGTGAAGCGCATGTGCTGATGTAGAAGCTCCAGGAAGTTCTACAGAACTAGCTAAGATCATTAATGGAGGTGGCGACACTAAACAACAAATTTGCAGTGTAGACAAAGCAGCCTTGAATTGAAAGAAGACCCCACCTAGGGTTTTACAGAGAGAAGTCAGTACCTGGCTCGAAAGTTTCAAAGGACAGGCTGACTCTCCTGTTAGGGGCTAATGCCCTGGTGACGTTAAGTTGAAGCCAATGCTCATTTACCATTTGGAAAATCCTGTGGCCCTTCAGAATTGTGCTGAACCTACTCTGCCAGTGCTCTATCAGTAGAACAACAAAGCCTGGATGACAGCACATCTGTTTACAGCATGGGTTACTTAGTAGTTTAAGCCCACTGCTGAGACCTACTGCTCAGAGAAAAAGATTCCTATTATTTCAAAATATCACTGCTCATTGAGAATGCACCTGGTCACCCAGGAGCTCTGATGGAGATGTGCAGGAAGATGAATGTCGTTTTCATGGCTGCTAATACATCCATTCTGCAGTCCAGGGATCAAAGGGGAATTTCAAGTCTTATTTCTTAAGAAATACTTTTTTGTAAGGCTATAGACCCCATAGATAAGTGATTCCTTTGATTCTGACAAAGTACATTGAAATCCTTCTGGAAAGGATTTAACATTCCAGATACCATTAAGAATATTTGTGATTCATGGGAAGAGGTCAAAATGCCAACACTTAGAGTTCGGAAGAAGTTGATTCCAACATTCATGAATAACTGAGTGGTGTTCAGGACTTCACTGGAGGAAGTAAGTGCAGATGTGGGGGCAACAGGAAGAGAACTAGAATTAGAAGTGGAGCCTGAAGATGGGACTGAATTGTCACAATCTTTTGATGAGACAGAATGGATGAGGAGTCAGTTTTTACGGATGAGTGGAGAAAGTGGTTTCTTGAGATGGAATCTACTCCTTGTGAAGATTGTTGAAATGACAACAAAGAATTTAAATTTTTCCATAAACTTAGTTGATAAAGCATTTGCAGAATTTGAGAGGACTGATTTTGAAAGAAGGTCTACCCTGGGTAAAATGCTGTTCAACAGTCTTGCTGGCTATAGAGAAATTGTGAGAGGAAGAGTCAGTCAACGTAGCAAACTTCATTGTTGTTTTATTTTAAGAAATCACCACAGCCACTGTAACCTTCAGCAAATACCACACTGATCAGTCAGCCACCATCTAAAGGGAGACAAGACCCTTCACTGGCAAAAAGATCCCAACATGCAGAAAGCTCAGATGATATTTACCACTTTTTCGCAATGAAGTATTTTTAAATTAAGGTATGTTTTTTAGACAGAAAGCTGTAACCCACTTAATAGACCACAGGACAGTATAAATATAACCTTTATATGAACTGGGAAGCTAAAAAATTCACTTGATTTGCTAGATTAAGATACCTGTTTTATTGCAGTGGTCTAGAACTGAACCAATAATATCTCCAAGGCCTGCCTGTATGGAGCATTCATGTAACTGCAGCAGAATACACATTTTTCTCAATTTCACATGGAAATTCACCAGTCCCTGTTCTGCTCCTGACTGGTCACATAGACCCAGGAAAAATTATCTTTGATTTAAGCTACATTTTGACTAATCCCTTGAAATCTATCCCATTTTGTTTCTACTTATGAGAGGAAGAAAGTATAACAATGTTTACAGAATAATTTCCTAAAATAAAGTTTCAATACCTACTAATTTTTCATCATAACTAAATAATTTGAGTAACACACAGAACTTTAAGAACTATTCCAATCAAATGCTTCCTCTATGTAAGGCACTGGTAAAGTACTGAGGAGGTGGATAGAATAGAGAATGTAAACACAATTCCAGATTATGTGGTGCCTCTATTTAGCCTCTATTTAGAAGAGATATAAGCACAGATACATCGTATAAGGCATTTCTCTACTCACCCCCAGTTCTTAGTTGACACTCCTATTATAAGACCTATCACAGTCAGCTTTCTCCTAGAATTATGTATTTAGTATATCTCCATTAAATGCTGAGAAATAGGATACAGATAATTTCTTATTCATCTTTGTATCCCTCACAATGGAATGTGGTGCAATTTCTAGGCACTCAGTTAAAATTTGTTGATTTGACTTTGCTGCCGTAAGAAAGATAAGATACAATGAAAAACAATCTCTGCAGCCTTACAA